>NC_142465.1:52295000-52920000 GCF_049115385.1 Moschus berezovskii
AATGATAAAAGAATAAATGCTATATTGGCAAGAATATGGGGAACCAGGCACTCTTACATATGACTGATGTTAAGTGTAAACTAGTATAGTTTCTGCTGCTGCTGCTGCTGCTAAGTCACTTCAGTCGTGTCCGACTCTGTGCGACCCCATAGACGCAGCCAACCAGGCTCCACCGTCCTGGGATTCTCCAGGCAAGAACACTGGAGTGGGTTGCCATTTCCTTCTCCAATGTGTGAAAGTGAACAGTGAAAGTGAAGTCACTCAGTCGTGTCCGACTAGTAGCGACCCCATGGACTGCAGCCCACCAGGCTCCTCTGTCCATGCGATTTTCTAGGCAAGAGTACTGGAGCAGCTTGCCATTGCCTTCTCCGGGTATAGTTTCTACTGAAAGACAATTTGGTGGCATGGAACATGACCCTATAAATTTATTTATATGAAGTTTTCTCAGATATACTTCAACACATACAAAATAACAATATACAGGGTTTTCTCATTGCAGCATTATTTTAAGTAAAAGATTAGGAAAATCTAAAAATCCATTGATGGGAAAAGGGTTAATTACACTATAACACAGGCACACAAAAGTGTATGTGAAAGTCACTCAGTCGTGTCTGAGTTTTTGCAACCCCACAAACTATACAGTCCATGGAATTCTTCAGGACAGAATACTGGAGTGGGTAGCCTTTTCCTTCTCCAGGGGATCTTCCCAACCCAGGGATTGAACCCAGGTCTCCCGTATTGCAGGCGGATTCTTTACCAGATGAGGCACAAGGGAAGCCCCAACATACTGAAGTGGGTAGCCTATCCCTTCTCCAGGGGATCTTCCCAACCGAGGAACTGAACTGAAGTCTCCAGCATTGCAGGCGGATTTTTTTACCAACTGAGCTATCAGGGAAGCCCCAGCACACAATGGAATATTAAAATAAGCAAAGTGAACAATGTGTGTATGCTGCCTCCTGTGTGAGAAGAGGAAAGTAAGAAAACAAAATACACATATGCTTACAAATAAGATATTTCTGGAAAGATATATAGGAAACTGATAACACTGTTGCCTCTGGGAAAAGTGGCTGGGTGGCTGGATGAGAACATGGAAGACAATCTCTTCTTGGCTTACCCTTCTGCCCTTTTGGAATTCTGGAGTGTCTGAATTTATTATTTATTCATAAGCAAAGAAATACAGCTTAAATATAAAAACTTTCTCATTACAATTTTGGTTTTAGTTTTTTTGTTGACTAAATGATATATTAAGTTTTTCTGCTTAGCCTCTAACATTTTGATTTCTGGTCTTGGGTATAAAAGGAGAAGGATTTAGGATAATACCTCCCTCCCCTGAATTCACATATTGGTTTAGAAAACATCTGAAAAGAACATTTTCTATTTGTAAAGGGTGATGACTGAACTCTATAGGGTTAGGGGCCTTCGATGAAGCAGGCTGCACAGCTGCAGGTATGAATATATATGAAAATGAAGTCATTTTAGTTTGCCTCTAAGGACTTTCAGGCTCGTGAATGAATTCCCAGAAAATAATATGCACATCAAAAGCACTTGATTTCTTTGTCTAAACTCTCTTCCAGAAGAGGTTTATATTGATGAAACAGTTTCTTGACTGGAATGTCTCTTAAGAAAGAGGAGCAATGGTAAAATATATACAATTCTAATGTTCTAAGAATCATTTTACATTCAGTCATGTTAGTCACACATGATTTAATCCACTTCCTTGTGACAGTTTCTTGTTAAAATATGCTCAAGTGAATTATGTAAATAGTCTATTTTTAAACATATTCCAAAGAATATACTAAAGCAGATGTCAAAAATTTACCCAGTGTTCTAACCTCCAACCCGCACTTATTAAATGCCAACCATGCCAAGCTCTGTGCTGTAGAATCAAAGATGAACAGAGATGAAAACCAGGCACAAGGGGAGAAATTTCAAGCAATATACTCACAGTAGTAAAACTTCAAGCTCAGACAAAAACCTCTTCCATTGTTTCTTACATTGCATCTTCTCCCCCTAAATACAGAAAAACAAGAAGAAAAAAAATAAGGAAAGGATCTATTTCTGGTACTCTTAACCTAGGGTCTATGAAATCAGATACTTTTTGGTAAAAATGCATATGAACGTTTTTCTGAGGAGAAGATCCTTAGCTTGTATCAGTCTTTCAAAAACCCATTAACGCCAAAACAGATTTAGAACCACTGCTTCTGAATTGGGCTTCCCTTGTGGCTCAGCTGGTAAAAAAAGCTGCCCGCAATGCAGGAGACCTGGGTTCAGTTCCTGGGTTGGGAAGATCCCCTGGAGAAGGGAAAGGCTACCCACTCCAGTATCCTAGCCTGGAGAATTCCACGGACTGTATAGTCTCTGGGGTCACAAAGAGTCGGACACGACTGAGTGATGTATCAGATTGCTACATTTTATATTTAAACCCTTTCACTGTATTTTGGACACATTTACATAAATTCAAAAATACTTTATGTAGTCAAAGAAAGTCTCATGACAGAAACTCCCCACTTGATCTCAAAGAATCCAGGTTGTGATCCTACTTAGAAGTGATTTCAATAATTTGGGATTCATGACTTGGGTCACTTGGCTGTTGGTTTAAGTTTACCTTTGTATTAATTTTGAAAAAATAGGTCCACTAGGAAAATGAAAAATTTAACTCTTTACTTCAAAAAAGCTTCAGAAGCTAGCCCAGTGCCTGACATATGGACAAATTAATGAATTCAGTAATATTATCTGGAGGACTTCTGTACCTGGCACTGTCTTTGATGGCTTCTTACATCTTACAGCGTTGCATGTCTCTCAAATGCCTAACTTCTCCCATGAAAGGATTAAAGAGTGTTCCAGTTACCATACGTAAATTGCTAGAAAGGGCAGAGTTTTTAGAGTTCTCTGTCCTTAGGAACAAAGGGAGAGAAAGTCAACAGGAATCCTGGAAGCTATTTTCTAAGTTAACCCAAGAAGTCAGAAACAATAAACTCAGCTAACAAATCATTTTCAAGGATCACATTATGGGAATTTATATCTAAAAAACCTACAGTACTGAGAACCAAGTGGTCTGGGTCTCAGGCCCACCTCTAACACTCACTATTTGTGACTTATTGTCACTGAACCTCCCTGTGGTCTGAGTTTTCTTAGCCTGAAATGTGAAGGGTCAGTTTTTGTGTTCATGCTACCCTACCAGTCTTGCTGCTCAAAGTGTGTTCTGTGCAGGAGGAACACCAGATTCTCTGGGAGCTGATGGGAAATGCTGAGTCTCAGGTCACTGAGGAACCCACTGAATCACAATCTGTGCTGGACCATCCCAGGAGATTTGGATGAATCTAACACACCCAGTACATTGCCCAGCCTCAGGCCCTCTAAGAAAGGTTACTGAGGTTAAGGTCCCCATTGTTACAAAACTAAACTTCTTGTAAAAAAAAAGAAAAAAAAAGGCTCTGTGACTAAAGCTTCATTAAATTATCTCATTTTTTTCCTGATATGTGTACAGGACTTTGTTCAACCTCTAGGTCTTGGGTAACTTTGCTACCTTCTATCTTTTTACTAATAGTGAATCGCAACTAAATTCATAAAGACAGCATATGTGCTTCCTTCAATTCACCTAACAAACATTTATTGAACAATTTCTATAGGCCAGGCCCTGTAATAAGGCACTGAGATACAAACATACATAAGAGCTCTCTAAAGAAAACCATCCAGTCCACTGGGAAAGGCAGATAGAGAAGGTGATACTAAGAGATACTGCTATTTTGTTGTGGCTACAAGGAGGGGCTTCCCCAGTGCTCAGTGGTAAAGAATCTGCCTGCAATGCAGGAGTCGCAGGTTTGATCCCTGGGTCAGGAAGATTCCCTGGAGGAGGGCATGGCAACCCACTCTAGCAATCTTACCTGGAGAATCCCATGGACAGGGAAGCCTGGCAGGCTACAGTACATGGGGTCACAAAGAGTCAGACACGACTGAAGTGACATAGCACATACACAGCTGATATATATACAGCTGATTCACTCCGTTGTATAGCAGAAACTAACACAACATTGTAAAGCAATTATATTCCTTTTTTAAGGAAAAAAAACCTTCCTAGTGATTCTAACATTAGACTGGAGAATACAGGTTTCAGCCCTATCCACTTCAGTTTACACGTCTGAAATACCCTCTACCAGGTCTTTCCACCTCTAGTCTAATTCCTTCTGTCTTTCCTCCAATTTCCCTGCCAATTGCCAGTTCATCATCCAAACTGTAATCAAAGTGATATTTCAAAACACAAATCTAGTCCTTTCACTCTCCTGCTTAGAAACCACCTATGGACTTGACCTGTCTTTCCAGTATCATCTGCTGCCACTACATTCACACTAAACCCTCCCATACTAAACTCTGCTCTACCAGTCTGGTATTTGTGAAAAGACATCTGCTCCCAAGTATGCCCCCGTAGGTCTTGGCACCTGCTATATCTTCCACCTTCCCTCCCTGCCTGGCAAAAGTCTCTTTGTCCTTCAAAATCAAGCTGAGAGGTCACTTTCTTTCATCCATTTTCCCATGTGATTACTGAAGACACGTTTATTGAGTAGTTACTCTGTGCCGGGTGCTCTTCCGGGTGCTGGAGGCGCCGGCCTCTCCTCTGGCTATCTTCTACGTGCTCCCACGACCTTTAGGGCAAATCTCTGCTAAGGTACTTATCAAGCTACAACTTAATCTTTTCTTCACCTGTTTTCCCCACAAGACTGGGAACTCCTAGAGGATACTATGCTTTATTCATCTCTGCCCAGTACCCAGCCCATAAAAGAAGTTTAGTAAAAGTTTACTGGCTGCTGACCAGCAATGAAGACCAGTTCTTTCAGTGTGCATGTGTGAACCTATCTCCTCCTGACTCCTGAGGCAGATCCCCAACACCCTTTCTGCTTTCCTGACTGTTCTCAGCTGTGTTCCAACCCCCTGCTCTGACGGTTGCCTTGCTGCTCTTGAAGCCTCCTCTTTCCTGCTCTCCTGGATTGTAACTGAAGACAATTTAGTGCCACCAAATACCAGCCTATGGTTTAACCTGTGAAGCGGCCTGGAGAGGGCAGGAAAAACTGGAGCAGACCGACACAATCTGACCATCTTAAGCAAGGTCCCAATGGCCCTACAAGGTTTCTTTCTCAGGCCATACACCTGGGGAGGGGAAGGATTTAACTCCCACATTCTTGCAAGACAGGCATTCATTTCTCAGTCATTTCTCCAGTCACCTGAGGTCATATATCTTATTTCCATTTATGAAATTTTACTCTCAAGTACACCTCCTTTCAATGCTGATGAAAAATGACACATTTTAATATGAAATATGAGCAAATAAATGGAATCGATATCCTGTGATAGTAATTCTTTCCATACCTGTTTAAATAATTTAATGGCATATGTTCGGTTTTGGATTTCCACTCTGTATACCTCAAAAATTTCCCCTTCTCCGATTAAAAAATCTTTGTGGAAATTTTTGGTTCCTTCTACGATGCTGTGAAACCTGATGGAGGATTTTAGCAATATTCCTTAGGAAGGAAAGTAGGGAGAAGATAAGTTATCTTTTTGCTTCTTAAGAATCAGCCATCATTATAAAGAACCAAGACTTCCCTATTAGAAACAAATCAGAGTCCAGTGAACAGTCAGTAGAGACATCCCAGGAGCCAACACCAAAGCCTGTCGTGAGCTCTCTGTACTCTCACTTGGGCCTGGCTCCCACCATTCCACAGAGCAAATAGCTTCTTACTCAGATAATAACACTGTGATTCTATCACCTTTCTAAAGAGATCAGCCAGACAACTTAGATGGGGTAATTTTCCTAAGGTTATTTCCTTGTCATTAGATCAACAGATTACTGGTGACCCATGATGAACCCAAAACCAGTTAAAAAAAAAAAAATATATATATATATATATATATATATTGCTAAGCATGACTGGCAGAAATATTTTTCATGAGCCAAATCCAACTTACTTCCCCAGAGTAAATTGGGAAGATGCTTCAGGTCTTTAAGAAAATCATCTCAAGCAGAGAATGGGAAGAAACATTTCAGAGGTAACCAAATGCAAATTCAAAGGGAAAATCCTAAATAAATCCTGCAGAGACCAATTATGGCTATACTTACACATTTCGTGTTTCATTTGGACCTTTTGGCAAAATCTTAAAAGACCATGGGTGGTTCAGATGAATCTGCCTGCAATTCACGAGACCCGAGTTCGATCCCTGGGGGAGCCCCTGGAGAAGGGAATGTCATCTCACTCCCATATTCCTGCCTGGAGAATTCCACCGACAGAGGAGCCTGACAGGCTACTGGACCATGAAGTGGCAAATAGCTGGATACAACTGAGCAACTAACACTTTCACTTTCAAAAGACGATAACCTTATCTAACTTTTTAAATTCTTTTTTGAACCAAAGAAGAGTCAGATCTGGTAGCGAAGATTAGGCAAAGCAGCCTTAAACAGCCACTAAAGTTTATCAGGCTGATTCCCAGATAGAAGGAAATTATTCTCTCAGCTGATAGAATAGGAAAGTTGATGTGGCAAATAACTGTTTATCATAGTGACCACCAGCACCACTTTACAATAACCTCTAAAGATTTCTCTACAAGTGCTATGAAAATTTCTAAAACTATACAAAACTCAATATAATTTTTAAATGTCTTCCTATGACACATAAAAATAGCAAATGTCATGAAATTATAAGTGAGACCACAATTATGCTCTTTATTGGACAATTAATTTGTAATATAATAGCAACATATCATCCACCAGAACAATGGATTAGTCAAAATTGAGAATATTTTGATATCTATGAAAAATTTATCCTGAATCTGCATATTAATGGTTACCATGTTTATTGGATATGTCTAAATTTCACTTAGAGGAATTCATGAATTCACTTAAAGGAAAGAATGATTTAAAGGAAAGTTGGGTTTTTTTACCTTTTTCATTACGTTCAGGAATAAGAACATTATCCACTGTGACACTGGCTATTTCCTAAGAGAAGAAATACATACTAAAGTAATTCAATTTCATAAGTCTAGAAAGAACAGAACCTCACCAGAAATCCAAAACTACCCCTGGGACTATACAGTGCAAGAAAGTGGAATATAATTTAGAAGAAAGCTAGCAGAATACAAAGTTATTTTATTCTATTCGACAGTATTCGCTGCCATATATATTGAAGGCTTCCACACCGACGCAGGCTTCCACACCGACGCTAGAATCTGAAGTATCAATGTCAGTCACTTATAGTCAATTTTAAATGACTTCCAGTCCTATAAAACTGATTATCTCTAATTTGCTTTAATAAAAACTAACAGTAACATGCAAAATGTCAATTAGAACAGGAAAACTAAGAATTGAGTTAAGACAAATACGTAACTCACAGTACTCTTAAATGTTCTATGACTCATCTCTGACAGATTACAGAGAGGAGAAAGCCCTCACTCTTCAAACAGTTACCAAAAAATGGCAACCCACTCCAGTATTCTGGCCTGGAGAATCCCATGGACAGAGGAGTCTGGCGGGCTACAGTCCCTGGGGTTGCAAAGAGTTAGATATGACTGGGTGACTAACACACAATCTCCTAAATTCCCAAATAAGTGAAGAAGAATGAGAACGAAAGCTTTCCTGGCTTTAAAAAAGTAGCTGCAAATAACAGCATTTTTCTGCCTCATAACTTCACTCTTTACACTTGATTATAGATGCAACAGGGTTCAAGGGTCATTATCTATGCACACACATTCTACCTTTTGTAACAAGTTTGGAAATTCCTTTCCCCGATGACTCTGCTCTATGGGATTCAAGGCTGCTCCTGAAAGAGAAATAAGGGAAGTTAGGTATAATACCTGTTATGTTCTTAACAAACATTTTTTTTTCTTTCTTACATTGTGAAAATAAATACCTTGCTAGTAAGTTTCATTTCTAAAGCTCAGTTTCAATCCCATTGAATGGTTACAAATTTCTGTACGTGAAAGAGTTTTCTAATGATCAAATATAAAAACATACCTTTGGTCACTTAAAACATGAGCACCTATCTTTTTGTTTGTTTAACAAAAAACATGTGGCATGCAGGATCTTAGTTCCTTGACTGGGGATGGAACCCATGCCCCTTGCAATAGAAGTGTGGAGTCTCAACCACTGGACTGCCAGGGAAGTCCATCGCACCTATCTTAAACTATTGTTGCTGCTGCTGCTGCTGCTGCTAAGTCACTTCAGTCATGTCCGACTCTGTGCAACCGCATAGACGGAAGCCCACCAGGCCCCCAGTCCCTGAGATTCTCCAGTAAACTATTGTTAGACATCACCAAAAATATTAAAAGTATGAAGGTGAGAATTGACAAGAAGAAAGCAACACTGTTATCAGCTTTCTGTACATATATTTTAAACTTCTACAATTGTGGGATTATATCCCTCTGGATTAGTTGACTTGTTATCCTGTCTTGTGCCATAAGGTATTAGAGGGGTGTGTGTGTGTGTATGTGTGTGTGTGAGAGAGAGACCAACCACAAACGCCCACACTCTCCCCAGCTGGACTGTTACTTCTGTCTGTTTGGTTTTGCCTGAACTAAGGAAGTCTGTGGTGGCTTCCTACAAAAAATTAAAGCTGCAGCATTTTGCAGTTACTTCTGACGTTTTGATTCGGACTTTAGAAAAGTTTTATTTCATTTTCTAGTTTTCCTTAGATTGTATTCTAGTGTTTCTTAGATTATTTTGCTTAGAAGACTAGCAACAAAACACAATAACAAAGCTTGAACAAAACTACAAGCCAATTAGACCAAACAGACTTTTATAGAACATTCCATCCAAAACACAATATGCTCATACTTTGCAATTGTACACTGAACATTCTCCAGAACAGATCATGTGTTAGGCAGTAAAACTGAGCCTTAATAAACTTGGAAGGATGAAATCATACAAAGCATATTCTCTGACCACCTGGAATTAAAGTAGAAATCAATAACAAAAGGAAGCTTTTGAAATTGACAAACACATGAACATTAAACACAAAATTCATAAATAATGAATGAGTCAAAGAAGAAATCACAAGGGAAACTAGAAAACACTTTGTGATAAATGGAAACAAAAACACAACATGCCAAGATTTATGGCATGCAGCAAAAGCAGTGCTTAAAGGGAAGTTTTTTTTGCTGTTAAGCTCTCCTTTAAAAAAAGGAAAGATATCAAATAAATAGCCTAAACCTTTGCATTGGGGAACAGAAAAGAAGAGAAAACTAAACCAAAGGAAGCAAAAAGAAGTAAGAATTAAGACTGGAGTGGAAATAAATGAAACAAAAGAACAGAATAGAAAAACAAAAGAGAAAAATCAATGAAATCAAAGTTGGTTCTTTGAAAATATAAACATAGTTGACAATCCTTTAGTTAGACTGACCAAAAAGGAAAAAAAGAAGACTCAAATTATCATAATTAAGAACAAAAGACATAACTACTGACCTTACAGAAATAAATTATAAGGGAATACGGTGAACAACTATTTGTCCAAAAACTAGATAAATGAAATGGACAGATTCCTAGAAAGACACAGATAACCAAAACTAAGTCAAGAAGAAATAAGCAATCTGAATGAATCTGTAACAAGGGAAGAAATTTAATTAATATTTTAACACTTCTCATAAGGAAAAGCCCAGGTCCAAATGGCTTCACAAGTGAACTCTACCAAACATTTAAAGAAGACTTAAGACCAACCAGTTCTTCACTAATTTTTCCAAAATAGAAGAGGAGGAAACAACTCCCAAATCTCTTTGAGGCTAATATTATTCTTATAGCTATGCCTCACAAAACAGCACAAGAAAACTACAGACCAATAACCCTCATAAATATAGATGCAAAAATGCTCACCAAAATATTAGCAAATTAAATCCAGAAACAAACAAGAAAGATGAGACACTATGACCAAGTGGGATGCATCCCAGGAATCCACAGTTAGCTTAATACCTGAAAATCAATCAGTGTAACACACATTAGTAAAATGAACAAAACTCATAAAATTCAATAAGCTATCATGATAAAACTCTAGGGGAAAAATTTTTCCTTAATTTGATAAAGGGCATCTGTGAAAAACCTGCAGTGAACATCATACATAATGGTGAAAGAAAATGTTTTTCCCTTAGATCAGGAACAACAAAGAAGGTCTGGTCTTGCCACTTTTATTCAATGTTATACTAGAGGCTTCAGGCAGGATAATTAGGCAAGAAAAATAAATAACAAACGTTCTGAATAAGGTATTGCTGTATAGAATAAAAGTGGAAGTTTTCAGGCTGCAAGGGCACTAAAAGCCACTGTCCTGTGGTTGCATATAAACAGACAAGACTTCATTGTCAGATAAAATGGAAAATTCAAAATGGCTCTAAGTCAGCAGAAAGCTGTGGATTTCATGTCAAAACTAAAAGACCAGGCTTCGCTGGTGGCTCAGAGGTAGAATCCGCCTGTCAGTGCAGGGATACTGGTTCCATCTCTGGTCCAGAAAGATCCCACTAAGCCCGTGCACCACAATCACTGGGCGTACGTGCTGCAACTGCTGAAGCCCACGTGCCTAGAGCCCATGCTTCACAACAGGAGAAGCCACAACAACAGAAGCCTGTGCACAACAACGAAAGAGGAGCCCCCGCTCAACTAGAGAAAAGCCCACAGAGCAGCCAAGACCACGCAACGCCATAGAAAAAATAAACAGAATTATAAAAAGGAAAATTAAAAGACAACCACTGATCATTGAGATTTACATGCAAAATGTGATACGTAAGGACATATGCACGCATGCTAAGTCACTTCAGTCATGTCTGACTCTTTGGGACCCCATGGACTGTAGCCTGCCAGGCTCCTTTGTCCATGGGATTTTCCAGGCGAGAATACTGGAGTGGTTCGTCATGTCCTCCTCCAGGGAATCTTCCTGACCCAGGGATCGAACACACATCTCTTGTGTCTCCTGCACTGCAGTGGATTCTCTACCGCTGAGCCACAGGGGAAGCCCATGTAAGGATATGCATGCCAGAAATATAATGACACCAAGTTAAAATTCTAGTTTCTTGAACAACTTGGTTATGCCCTGAGATCTGAGGGCATGTTTCATGGATGTGAAGAAACCACCTACTGGCAGCCACCCACCTGAATTGCAGGAACGATGCCTGGGAACATGGCCTTTCTCTGTAACACAGTTAAGTCCTCTACATATGAGCCTTCAGGTTGACAACTTTCAAAGATGCAAACGTGTTCCCTCAATTTCAGGTGTTAATTGCAGCTTGCCGTCCACTGCCTTTGCTAACAATCCTTCAGCTCTACCGTCTCCCGCCTCCTCTCCCTCCTCCCGTCAGTGGCTCTTCTTGCCTGTTCACTCACGGCCAGGTCCTGTATGCCAGCTGCTGTACTAGACGACTGTACTTTTCAAGGTCCTGATTGGGCTTCCCTGGTGGCTCAGAGGTTAAAGCGTCTGCCTCCAATGCGGGAGACCTGGGTTCGATCCCTGGGTCGGGAAGATCCCCTGGAGAAGGAAACGGTAACCCACTCCAGTATTCTTGCCTGGAGAATCCCATGGACGGAGAAGCCTGGTAGGCTACAGTCCACGGGGTCGCAAAGAGTCGGACACGACTGAGCGACTGAACGGACGGAAACGTACTATAAGATTAAACATACTTTATTGTTTGTGTTTGTTTGCTGTTTATGTTTTATTTGTGTGAAAAGTATTATAAACTTATTAAGTACAATACTTTTTAGCTGATAGTGTGAGTTGGATACCGAGGCCAACTTTATTGGACTTACAAACAAATTGGATTTACAAATGCACTCTGGGAATGGAAGGAACACTTTGGTATGTAGGGGATTTACTACTCAAAAGAAAATCCAAACCTAGAAAGTGATCTCTGGAGATTGGAATATGAAATGCTAAAAAACCCTCTAACATGAAAATCACTCCCCCAAATGAAACTATTTTAAGGAAAAGTAGACAAAAATAGATTATTTGGATAAGTGATAACTCTGTTCATGGTAACAAGAAAGACAGACTAACTCTTTATGCACTTTCAGTTAGGAGCTCCAACTCCTGACTCAGTGAGTTGATGTCATAGGAAACACAGGTGTAGCAAATTACACTTAATGTTTCCAGTGTGGGGCTTTCCTGGTGATCCAGTGGTTAAGAATCCACCTTCTAGTGCAGGAGACTTGGATTCAATCCCTGGTCAAAGAACTGAGACCCCATATGCCCACGGGGTAACTAAGCCCGCATGCTGCAATTAGAGAGTCCACAAGCCTCGATTAAGACCTGATATAGCCAAAAATAAATGTTTACAAGGAGTCATCACCTGGCTGCTTTTAATAAGCTATATAATTAATGTTTATAAGATTACAATTCAAAGCATTTACTCAATAAATTCCAACTAAATAATGCTACTTTCCCTAGCAAAGGATTCAGAACAAAACACTCCTTTTCACATCAAATTTACCTATCTTCTAGTATTAGGGCAGTATACTGTCTTTCCACCAATGAACTAATCTCACATTTTAAAAAACGAAGGGATTTCCCTGGTGGCACAGTGGATGGGAGTCCACCTGCCAAAGCAGGGAACACAGGTTTGATCCCTGTTCTGGGGGGATCCCAAATGCCTCGGAGAAACTGGGCCCTTGCGCCACAACCACTGAGCCCATGCTCTAGTGCCCACAAGTCACAACTGCTGAGTCCACAGGTTGCAACTACTGAAGCTTGTGCACTTAGAGCCTGTGCAAGAGGCCGTCCAAAAGAAGCCACCAAAATGAGAAGCCAGTGAACCAAAACTCGAGAGTGGCCCCTGTTCACTGCAACTGGAGAAAGTCCGAACAGGGCAACAAAGATCCAGAACAGCCAAAAATAAATAAACAAAAAGAGGGGAGGAATCAAAAAAATACTCAGAAAAAAAGATGAAATTCTGCATGTGCCACAGCCTAGGAGTCAAACCAAAGATGTGGAATTTTTGTCCATATAATTCCCCATTGCATAAACAAACAACATGGAGTATGAAAAGACACTCTGCAATCTACTCCAGAAAACTGAAGTATAAAATATATTGGTGTGAGTTTATACTGTGAACAACAAGTTGCACAGGTGGTTAAGGTGGCTGGACAAGGCTCAGATAATGAAAAAGCATTACTTTACAGCTCCCAGACACTCAATGGCATTTTACTAGATCAGTCAGCATCACAGTGAAGCATTCTGCTGTATAAAACTCAGTGAAGAAATAGTGTGCAACAGACACAAGGTATTAGCCAAGTTATACATATATCACTAATAGGATAATATCATGCTGGAAACCTGTGGGAACTGTCTAATACCTAGTACATGTGAAAACCCTACAAAATAAAAGTCAGTCTGAAGCTACAGTTTTCTGGTACAAATCTCTCAGGATTTTTTCTCATGTGTGTAAAGTTTCTTTAAATGATGAGATAATGGCTTGCCTGGACTAAATATATTATCAAACAGCATGTGTGCAAATACACAGAACTACAAATATGCCTGGATGAAAGATTCAAAGAGTAAGGCTGCTGATTTAAAGGAGTTTCCCACCTAAGAGTCCCGCATCCACAACCTAAGACTCAAGATCACTCAAGATCATTCTTGTCGATGTCAATGAATCCAAAGTGGAATAAACAGAACAAGGGCCATTAGGAGATTATTTTACTGACAAAGACTGTACGGGGAAAACTTCACACGCTTTACTTCCCAGGTAACTCTAAATGTAAGGAATGATACAGCATCAGAACCAGAAGACAAAGAGAGGGAAGAAGCAGGACATGGTGAAATAGATGTAAACAGGTAAAGCAAAGTTAGAAGCCGTGGCATAAACTCAGCAGTGAAGATAACAGAGAAATTCCAGGGTTATTCTGGAGGTTATCATTTGCACCAAAATACACAGATGGTTGCTGTTGTTTAGTCGCTAAGTCATGTCCAACTCTTTGCGACCCATGGACTGTAGCCCACCAGGCTCCTCTGCCCACGGGATTCTCCAGGCAAGAGTACTAGAGTGGGTTGCCATTTCCTCCTCCAGGGAACCTTCCCGACCCAGGGATCAAACCCATATCTCCTGCATTGGCAGGAGAATTCCTTATCGCGGAGCCACCAAGAAAGCCCTAAAATACACAGGGGAAATTCAATTATTTTTAACTTGTTATTATAGGGTAAAATAAATTATAGCATTATTTTCATTTTACTCATATTGTGGTTCTGATCATGTTTATGACTCAGTTTCAGAGTCCTGGAAAGAGAGCTGATTCTCTTAACTAAGTAAGAATGAACATTTTAAGAAGTATAACTTGTAAATAAATTTTGAAAAACAACTATAAAGTGGTGGAAAAGGAATTTGTTTTATAAGTTAGGCAATAAGAGAAGAAAGTGTCACAAAAATATGAAGCTGCAAACTCCCCTTCAGGTAAAAGCCGTAGGTAAGGAATCACTGACATACAACCTGACCAGTCAATGTCCTGGATAAAATACAATATTTACAAGTTACAATTTATATAAAATGAACCAAGAGCCATATCATTTGAATCAATGCTTACCATAATTTTCAATTAAGTGGATAGCTCGATGATGCCCCATCTCTTGGAGGATCTGTAAAAGGTCACCGATGGTCTTGTTTTTCTGAGCCCAGGACCAAAGCAATTCTCTTGTTCCACTTTTACCTTGGTCTACATATTTTTCAATGTGACGAACATCCAGCCAGCTGCTTGAAAGCCGCTCCGCTGTGGAAATTGTAATAGGAAGAACCAAAGAATAGTTTACTTTTATTGGAGTCCCTGGTATGTTTTATTACCTTTTATTTACATTTTTGTTTTGAACTAATTTTAGCATGCACTCCTCGAACTTCCCCTAATGTTAAGATCTTACATAACCACAGTACAATGATCAGAACCAGTGGTTACTAAGCCGCAAGTGAAACTGAAGTCACTCGATCATGTTCAACTCTTTGCAACCCCGTGGCCTATACAGTCCATGGAATTCTCCAGGCCAGAATACTGGAGTGGGTAACCTTTCCCTTCTCCAGGGGATCTTCCCAACCCAGGGATCGAACCCAGGTCTCCCACATTGCAGCAGATTCTTCACCAGCTGAGCCACAAGGGAAGCCTAAGCTGCAAACCTCATTCTAATTTCACCCATTTTTTTACTGATGTCTTTTTTCTGTTCTATGATCCTATTCAGTTTCTCACATCTCAATTACTCGTTATTTCTCCTTAATTTCCACTAATCTGATGTTCCTCAATCTTTTCTTGTTTTTCAGACAGTGAAATGCTTGTATCAGTCTCTGTGCATAGTATCAAGAGGTTCGTGATGCCCATGTCTTTTACTGGTGATATTAATCTTGATCCCCTGGTTAAGGTAGTGTCTGCAGGTTTCTCCACTGTAAAATTATTATTAATTATTTTAAACTCATGCGACGAGTTGACTCACTGGAAAAGAGTCTGATGCTAGGAAGGATTAGGGGTGGGAGGAGATGGGGACGACAGAGGATGAGATGGCTGGATGGCATCACCGACTCGAGACATGAGTTTGAGTGAACTCCGGGAGTTGGTCATGGACAGGGAGGCCTGGCGTGCTGTGGTTCATGGGGTCACAAAGAGTCGGACACGACTGAGCGACTGAACTGAACTGAACTGAAACTAATAACTGTGTTGGGGGAGATGCTGGAGACTATGGAAATATCTTGCTTCTCAGATTTTGCCTACAAATATTTGCAACTATCAGTGGTTGTTATTAATCATAATCATTACTGCTGCTGCTGCTAAGTTGCTTCAGTCGTGTCCGACTCTGTGCGACCCCATATAGATGGCAGCCCACCAGGCTCCGCCATCCCTGGGATTCTTCAGGCAAGAACACTGGAGTGGGTTGCCACTTCCTTCTCCAGTGCATGAAAGTGAAAAGGGAAAGTGAAGTAGCTCAGTGGTGTCTGACTCTTCGCGACCCCATGGACTGAAGCCTACCAGGCTCCTCCATCCATGGGATTTTCCAGGCAAGAGTACTGGAGTGGGGTGCCATTGCCTTCTCCTAATCATTACTGCAGTATTTGCTTAATGGTCTTCTATTTCATGCTTTTCCATCTATGTTCATTAACTGGTAATTCCATAAGAAAGTGTTGTCTCTTCTTCCCCATTTATTTAGGTAATTAATTTATCTTTATCAGTGTGGACTCATGAATATTTACTTTATTCTACAAGTTAAAATCCAATACTATCATTATTTATTTTGCTGCTAAAATTGCTCCAGCTTTGTCCATTCAGTTTGGCTTCTGCATTCTTCTGACAAGCCCTGTCATTTTGGGAACAGTTCCTTATTTTCTGGCTATACAAGTTGCTCCAGGTTCATTCTGCATTTTCTCTCCCCCAGTCTTCAATATAATTACTTTTCCCAAGAGTCCTGGTTTCTTTTCTTGGATAATGGTGTTTAGAAAGCAAGAACTAGATGCTAGAGGTATTCCCTGTTGCTAGGAAAGTTAGGACCAACCTAGACAGCATATTAAAAAGCAGAGACATTACTTTTTCAACAAAGGTCCGTCTAGTCAGGGCTATGGTTTTTCCAGTGGTCATGTATGGATGTGAGAGTTGGACTGTGAAGAAAGCTGAGCGCCGAAGAATTGATGCTTTTGAACTGTGGTGTTGGAGAAGACTCTTGAGAGTCCCTTGGACTGCAAGGAGATCCAACCAGTCCATTCTAAAGGAGATCAATCCTGGGTGTTCATTGGAAGGACTGATGCTAAAGCTGAAACTGCAATACTTTGGCCACCTGATACGAAGAGCTGACTCATTGGAAAAGACCCTTATGCTGGAAAAGATTGAGGGCAGGAGGAGAAGGGGACGACAGAGGATAAGATGGTTGGATGGCATCATCGACTCAATGGACATGGGTTTGGGTGGATTCCAGGAGTTGGTGATGGACAGGGAGGCCTAGTGTGCTGTGGTTCATGGGGTTGCAAAGAGTCGGACACGACTGAGGGACCGAACTAAACTGAATTGAGGTCCTCCTAGCAGACAGAGCTGGGAAACACCTACATTTATGCTCTATCACCCATACATCTGTATTTTTCTATCGGTACACACATGAAAAGCCATGATTTTCTACTGATGCCTTTGATCCAAGTCAACACCATATGGCACATTTTCGTCTCGTCTCATGTACAGTTTCATTCTCACACAGTGAGAAACTGCTCTCATTATTGACAATATATTTACCTGTTTGTTCCCTTCTACTATGTACATACAGCACTTTCAGAATGGCTAACCCAAATCCCTGTGAGGAACAGATTAGCTAACCAAGTTACAGCATTTGTGTACACTTGGTTTTGTCCTCAGCCTGAGTATTCTGGGAAGAGCTTGTTTTCCAAGGTTACTTAGGTTAGTTCTTTTCTTTCTCATTTTCTTCAGTGTAGTCACTGATAATATATTACTAGTTAGGTTCATTTGTTGAAACTTTTATGAAACGCTGTTTTAAATTTTTATTCTAGATTGTCTTGCTGAACATGTTTGAACAATTAAAAGTTATTATCTGGGTAGGGTCTGAGTAGGGTCAGGGAACTATGTTTCGCTGGATAATAGGCTTTTAATTACTCTAAAACAGTCTCTATGACTTTTTTAGGGTCCCCTATAAATATCTGAAATGAAAGTATATGACTTTTTTTAAAAAAGTTTTATTGGAGTATAGTTGATTTAGTATGACTTTTTATGGCACTGTGAGATAATAGGATTCTTTGGGTAAAAAATTATACAAGCTTTCCACATAAATTCCAAATTTTAAAGTGTATCTTAAGGCAAAGGAGTGGGGAAATCAAGCAAATGACAGATGGAAAGGAAGCTTTCTCATCCCTGGGACGGTACTTGCAGGTTAGTCCAACCATCTTGAGTACTGAAATGAACAATGTGTTTTAGGGCCAGTGTTGGTAATGGCAGCAACCCTTCACACCTTTATCCTCCAGAGAGTCTTAAAACTCCGGGAAGTCAGATACGGGTCTACAGATCAAAATCCAACTGCCACCTGAAAGTGGTCATGGGGAACCCCAACACCTCACCATAAGTGGCTGTGGGAATCAGACCTCTCTCCCTCTGACACACACAAATTTGGAAGCTGCCCTCCAGTAGTAACAGAGGCAACCTCAATGAAGGAATCACTTATCCACCAAAGATGTTCTCCAAAGGCTGATGTCCTTTTAAAAGGTGAACAGGCTCTCAGCTCTGAGCAGAGCAATAAGCCTGAGGTGACTTTTTGTTCAGTCTGCTTCAGACTCCACAGGTTTTAAAAATTCCTTAAGGAACTCTGGGGTCGCAAAGAGTCAGACACGACTGAGCGACTGAACTGAACTAACTGACTGAACACCAGTTACAGTATGTGAATCAAGACATCAGAAAGGTAAACATCTTCTGTTTACTATGGCATCCCTCCCCCCATGTTTTCAGTCTGACGCAGGTCTGCGGGACTATTAATTTCCTTCAGTTTTATGTTTCTGCTGAGATTACAAGTAAATCCTGAAAGTTGAAAGAGATCACAATATGATACCACTGTGCTGTGCTAGGTCACTTCAGTTGTATCTGACTCCTTGTGACCCCATGGACTGCAGCCCACCAGGCTCTTCTGCCCATGAGATTGTCAGGCAAGAATACTGGAGTGGGTTGCCACACCCTCCTCCAGGGGATCCTCGCGACCCAGAGATTGAACCCACATCTCTTATGCCTCCTGCATTGGCAGGCGGGTTTGTTACCACTAGTGCCACATGCGAAGCCCTAAATGCTACCACTACTCTCCCTCTTTCTGAGAAAACAAAACAGATTTGGTAGATAGTCCCAGTGCCCACCAGTACCTCCAGCTTCAATCTCATCAGAGGATAAGATCTTCCTTCTCTACGTTGGTGGTTATGCCTATGTGTCCCTTCCAGCCAGAAACGCTGAAGAGCCAGGGTGCAATTCAGCAGGCTCCCATCCCTGCTGCAGCAACGGTAGAAGCACATGTAAGAAAGGAGTGCCCTGAGATGCTGCACCACCACAACGGAGCCTGGCTGTCCGGGACTCTCAATGCTCTTCCCACAAGCAAACAGGAAGCTTCTCTTAGGTTAACCACTGAGATTTAGGTGCTGTGCTTTTTGTTTGTTTTAAAACTGCAGTATAATTTAGACTAACCCAACTCACACATACAAAGTTCTTATCTTGAATGTTTTATTTTGGTCACATCTTACACCTGACATGAGTGAAAGGAAGTGTACAATCAAACAAGGGAAGATAAAGTTGAAACATTCAATCTAAACGCATGCATGCATGCTTAGGCTTAAGTGGTGGGGTGGGAGAGGAAGAGTTACTACAAAATATCTAACATCATTCATTTAGTTAGAACGTCTTTGCCCTTCTTCCATATTTTAGGTTCTGGTAAGAACATCTTCCTTTCATATCTCTTTGAACAGATGATGTCTCATGAAGAAGCAAGGACTATCCAAATGCCAATATATGTTGGAGACAAAGTATCACTAAAAAAAAGAGAAAGCTACCTTCAAAGCAAAATATTTGGCAAGACATGCTAACTCTATTTTAACGTATTTTTAGATGATGTCATCTGTCTATTTGAGATACAATTTTATGAACATTTGTGGTTCAGTCACTAAGTCATGTCTGACTCTTTGTAACCCCATGGACTGCAGCATACTAGGCATCCCTGTGTTTCACTGTCTCCTGGGGCTTGCTCAAACTCATGTCCATCAAGTCGGTGATGCCATCCAACCATCTCATCCTCTGTAGCCCCCTTCTCTTGCCCTCAATCCTTCCCAGCATCAGGGTCTTTTCTAGTGAGTCAGTTCTTCACAGCAGGTGGCCAAAGTATTGGAGCTTCAGCTTCAGCATCAGTCTTTCCAGTGAATATTCAGGTTGATTTCCTATAGGACTGACTGATTTGATCTCCTATAGGACTGACTGATTTGATTTCCTGTAGGACTGACTGATTTGATCTCCTCACTGTCCAAGGGACTCTCAACAGTCTTCTTCAATACACAATTAGAAAGCATTGATTTTTTGGTGCTCAGCCTTCTTTATGATTCAACTCTCACATCTCACAACTCACTCATCACATGAACACTTCAATTCTTTCTAAAAGTTCCTAGAAGTAATACCACAAATCAGTGTCATTCAAACATCTGATGAGCATCTACTGACTGTCAGCAATGCAGTAACTGCACATAGCTCATGTGTGTGGAGCATGAAGACAGGTCCCTAACTAAAGATGGGGCATCGTGGGCTCCCTCAAGGACTGGTTTCCAGAGCCTGAGTCAAGATGAAAACTTTAAGTATTTCTAAAGAGACGTCAATTCTTAAGGAATAACTGGATAGAGTATACTACCCTGGAGAGAAAAAAAAAATTCACTCAAGTTCCAATTTGAAAACAAGACAAAAGAATGACCTCTGAGCCCCATGTACTATCCTCTCACCTAATGAGAAAAGTCACCAGTCCAGACATCATTGTGGCCCAGTGAATATATGTAGGACCATGTGGGTTTAGTGACGAATCTGTCACCAACCTACAGTTCAACTCCAGACAAGTCACAGTCTCATTGAGCAATCTCAAATTTCTCATCAGTTAATGTCCTTCAACAAACAGTCCCTCCCAAAAACAGACACCACATTTGGTTGCCCTTCACTGGCCTGCTGATTTTTTTAAATTATTTTTATTTATTCATTTGGCTACACGTAACTGAACTGAATCTTAACTGTAGCAAGATCTTCAGTCTTCGTTGCATGCGGGATGCAAACTCTTAGTTGTGGCACAGGGGATCTAGTTCCCGGGCCAGGGGTTGAACCCAGGTCCTCTGCTTTGGGAGCACAGAAACTTAGCCTCTGGACCACCAGGGAAGTCCCTGGCTTGCCTTATAAAAGCACGGACTTTAAAACACTTTCAGTCTTTAAAACACTTCCCAGTCTCCAAATTAACATTCCAAAAAGGGAATGCTAAATATCAAGTTTCAGAAAAAGAAAAGTTTAGATTTCCACTTTGTCTAATAGTAAATCAACCGGCTAACATTCATAGGAATCAGGCATAATGCACCAAGTGCAGTTTAGTCTCTAAGTCATTGTCTGACTCTTATGACCCCCATGGACTGTAGCCCACCAGGCTCCTCTGTCCATGGGATTCTCCAGGCAAGAATACTGGAGTGGGTTGCCATTTTCTTTTCCAGGGGATCTTCCTGACCCAGGGATTGAGCCCAGGTCTGCTGCATTGTAGGCAGTCTCCTTACTAACTGAGCCACCAGGGAAGCCTCTAAGGTACCATACAAATTAACAATATTTATATACCATACAGCAGGACTTTATTTTTCCTTAATGAAACAGTTCTCTTTCCACTTCAACTGTGTGAGATAAGCCCCACACCTAACTTCTCAGGGGTGAAGAAAGAAGATGCCCGTGTGGGTTGCCACAGCCAGGGAAGAAGCAGGAGGTCATGGGGCATCAGCTCACTTTGCAGCAGTTGGGGGATTAGGGCTCTCAGATGGAGAACTGCTCCAGAAATGAAGAAAAGGACATGAGGGGCCAAGAGGAGACCAGTATGCTTGCAGGAAAGGGTTCATATTAAAGACAGGGTGAGTAAGCTCCACGAAGTCCATGTTACCTTCGTAGGAATGTGCTTATTAGCACACAGTCCACGTCCAGTGCATATTTGCTGAATGACAGACAGAGGCCCTGAATGTCAGTGTAACTTAAAACTTTATCCTGAAAGTAAATGGGGCAAATCTAAGATTCCTGAGGAGGGGATGCAGAGATGAAAGCTTTAGTTTTCAGAAGACCCATCTGGTGGCAACAGCAGCAGTAGTCTCATAGACAGTATTTGCACATAAAAAGGCATAAACTTTTTATAGCTCACAATTCTCACAGTAGGAAATCAACAGTTTATAACTATTAAGGAAATCTGGAGTTAACTTTTCAAGTTCCAGGGCATGTCAGCTTTCCCATATAATTCTATTACCCATTTTTCTTTTTTCTTTTTTATTTTTTTTTATGTAGTTAATTTATTTTTTATTGGAGGCAAATTATTTTACAATATTATATTGGTTGGTTTTGCCATACATTGATATGAATTTGCCCCGGGTTTACATAAGTTCCCCCTCCTGAACCCCCCTCCCTCCTCCCTCCTCCCTTTATCCTCCCTCTGGGTCATCCCCGCATGCCAGCCCCGAGCATCCTATAACATGCATCGACCCTGAACTAGTGATTCGTTTCACATATGACAACATACGTGTTTCAATGCCATTCTCCCAAATCATCCCACCCTCACCCTCTCCCATAGAGTCCCAAAGACTGTTCTATACATCTGTGTCTCTTTTGCTGTCTCGTATACAGGGTTATCATTTGCATCGTTACCCATTTTTCTTTCTGTTAATTTCTGAATTTCCTTTTTAAAAGTGCAAGAGGCCATGATTCCCTCGAGCTGAGATTTAGCTGGAGGATGAATGAACAGATGCCAAATGCGCTGAGGTTCTTACAGTTCCCTAACACTGACCTGAGGCAAAGGTTTCTGAGTTTGCATTTAAGTCTAAGGAAAGCTAAAGGTGTTTTTCTAACAGTAAATAGTTGACAGTGTTGAAACTGACCCAGCTCAGTGAAAATGGATCCTGAAAGCATGGGTTGCTTCCAGGACTAGAAATGAAATGTATTCTCTTTCTGTAACTGGTGATTCATGGCATAACCTTAATAGCTTTTCTCCAGTGATGACACATTGGGAATAGAAACACTGCTAAAAGAATATTATTAGCATCCATAAAATGCATAATTCATTTAAATCAAATTCTGCAAAATAACATGAATTTGATGTGACAGGAATGCAAATTCTTTTTTAAAATTAATTTATTTTTTTAAAACCTTTTTATTTTGTATAGGGGACTGACTCCCTGGTGGCTCAGGTGAATCTGAGAATCTGCCTGCAATGCAGGCCACCTAAGTTTGATCTGTGGGTTGGAAAGATTACCTGGAGAAGGGAAAGGCAACCCACTCTGGTATTCTTGGCTTAAGATTCCATGGACAGAGGAGCCTGTCAGGCTACAGTCCATGGGGTCTCAAAGAGTCGGACACAACTGAACAACTACACTTTTTCATAGCCAATTAACGATGTTGTAATAGTTTCAGGTAAAAAGCGAAGGGACTCAGACATACATATACATGTACTCAAGAATACAAACTCCTGATTCCTGTTATGTTCTTCAATATGCAAAGTCTTCTCTAGTCCTTTCTTACTTGTTCCAGAACATAGAGATTTATTTATTTAAACAATCCCAGGGACGGGGGAGCCTGGTGGGCTGCCATCTGTGGGGTCGCACAGAGTCGGACACGACTGAAGCGACTTAGCAGCAGCAGCAGACAAAGAGTGACTTTCTCAATGACCATAGTGTTGTGAAAGTGAAAAGCATTCTAAATGAAAAGATGCATTCGGAAAAATATGCTCGAGTTAAACACTGCTTTAGATCATTTTTTGGAAGGCATTTTTTTTTTTTTTTGGTTGAAAGTCATCTTGGCATAATATAAGCGAAAAAAGCACCTGAGAAGTCCAGAAAGAAATTAATTCTGAAGATACTGATAGCTTAATAATTATTCAGTGCTCAAAGGTCGTCGGGGCTCTGTTTTGAGAGGGCAGAACTACCCAGGAGTGCTAACCACTGGGAAATTCAGCTGCAGAAATCACTCTCCACATGCAAATATGTCTCTGAAGGGGTTTTCTAGAATAACGCAACATACCCTATTTGGAATCTTTGTATTTGCATATAACCACATGCCAAAACCCCTAGGAAATTATCTACATTCTTGCAAAGTTTGTTTTGAGATAACAAAATGGGAAAAGAAAAAGATGTCTTTTTTATTTTTTCCCACTAGCACACAAACAAATTAGGCAAAAGAAAAAAAAAAAACCTTTAAGATTGAAATGATATTTTTAATTTCCCCCAAAAGCAAAACAAAACTCAAAAGCATTAAGTGAGCTCGACTCCCCTTACCAGACCATACCATTAACACCCACTAACTCATACATTTTACAAGAAACAATACTTGGCCATACTTAAGCTTATGTGTACTTTTTATTCCCTACCTGAGTAGGACTCATATTTCATAAATGGGAAGGCCTATGCATGAGGGATCCTTCCACCTGTCCTGATCTCTCAATCCCTGACCCAGGGAAGGATCTAATATTAATGACTTCAGGGAGATAATTGAAGAACATTTCACCTTCAACGGCAGTGTTTCTGTCCGGAACTCAGAAGCTATGTCCCTTCACACTCAGGTAATGATCAGTACGATTTTCCTATACTTCCTTCTCATTAAAACTCATAGATCTATATTGGTCTCTTGTCTATGTTAAACTGGAAAATCCTTACAAGCAGGGACCATGACATTGTATCTAGTATAATGCTTTGTTTAAGATTCTGCCCAACAAGGTCTTGGATGTTTAACAGACATTCATTAATTCATTCAATCAACAGGTATTTACTGAAATGTCTTCTCTATACCAGGCACAATATTAGCTGCTCGAGTAGTAAGCAGGAAACAAAGCAAACAAAAAATCCCTGCCCTCATAAGGCTTATTCCTAGATGGACAATAAACAAAGAAATATATGTATGTATATGCATATATATAAAGTATACAAGGAATGACAACTGATAAAGAGAAAAATAGAGCAGTAAAGGAGCACAAGGGAGCATGTATGAATTTTAAAAGCATAGGCAGGGCACATAATAGTTCATCAAAATCCATGAAGGATGTGAATAAGAAAGACTAAAGGCTACCTATAGGAAAAAAATTCCTTGAATGTCCATGGAGGCCAATTAATTTGGAGTTGAGCAATTAAGAAGGAAGTGAGAAAAGCAATGTAGGGTTTTGGTGTTTACTGTGAGATGGGACTTCCCAGGTGGCACTAGTGGTAAAGAACTTGCCTGCCAATGGAGGGGACATTCGAGATGTGGATTCAGTCCCTGGGTTGGGAAGATCTCCTGGAAGAGGAGATGGCAACCCACTCCGGTATTCTTGCCTGGAAAATCCCATGGACAGGAGACCCTAGCAGGCTACAGTCCATAGGGTCGCACAGAGTTGGACACCACTAAAGCAATTTAGCATGCATACACTTGAGATGGGAAGCTACTGGAGGGTTCTTAATAGGATAATGGTATAAGACACTCTGGGCTTCCTTGGTGGCTCAGCGATAAAGAATCCACCTGCAATGCAGGAGCCACAGATATGAGGGTTTGATCCCTGAATCAGGAAGATCCCCTGGAGGAGGGCATGGCAACCCACTCCAGTATTCTTGCCTGGAGAATTCCATGGACAGAGGAGCCTGGTGGGCCACACAGTCCATACAGTCATAAAAAGTCAGTCATGACTGAAGTGACTTAGCGCGCACACACACACATAAGACAGTTGACGTTTAACAGCCTTACTGGCTGCCGTGTTGAAAAGAAACTCCAGGGGCTTCCCTGGTGGCACAGTGGATAAGAATCCACCTGCCAATGCAGGGGACTTGGGTTCGATCTGTGATCTGGAAAGATTCCACATACCTCGGAGTGGCTAAGCCCACAGGCCACAACTATTGAAGCCTATGTTCTACAGTCCATGAGCTGCAACTACTGAGCTTGCAAGCTGCAATGACTGAAGCCCAGGCATCTAGAACATGTGCTCTGCAACAAAAGAAGCCGCCATGATGAGAAGCCGGTGCGCCACAGCAAAGAGCAGCTCCCACTTGCCACAACTCTAGAAAGCCTGTGTGCAGCAAAGAAAAGGTAGCACAGCCAAAAATAAGTAAATAATTAATTGATTTTTTAAAAGAAATAAAGAAACTCAAGGTGAGGCAGGGTGACTGACTAGGAGTCCAATTAGGAAACTGCTGAATTATCCAGGTGAGATCTGATGCTGGTTTGGCCCAGGATGGCTGTGGTGGCAGAGATAATAAGAAGTGGTCAGATTATTTGATAGATCCTGAAGGCAGAGTCAATGGCATCTACTGAGAGATAGGATGTGGTTTGTGAGAGAAAGCAAGGAGTCACAGGAGACTAAACTTTTGGGCTGAACAAATGAAGGATGGGGTTGCCATTAATTGAGATGGGGAAAAACTTTGGAGGAGTGGAACACTTCTGGACTGTTATGGTGGAGAAGACTGTCAAGTAGGCAAATAGATGGATGGTGCTGATGGTCAAGACAGAGACCTGGGCGAGAGATCTGGGAGCTATCAGCACATAGATGGTACTGACAAAGACAGTGGGTAGGACAGATAAACAGCAGAGAAGAGGCCCATGGACTGACCCCAGTGGTATTCTGAGATCACAACAGAGCATACGAGGTAAGAAGAGAAGGAAGAGAGTGCAGTGTTCCAGAAGTAAAGCAAAGCTTTCAGGAGCAAGGAGTGATCAGATGTGTCAAGTAAGATGAAGACTGAGGACTGACCATTGGATTTAGCCACAGTGACCGTGGACAAGGGGAACGTCAATGGAGCAGTGGGGTTGGGGGGTGAAGGCCTGATTGGAGCAGGTTTAAGGGAGGATGGAGAAATGGGAGTATAAAGAGCCCTTCTGAGGAATTTTACCATAAAGGGGAACAGAGAAAGAGGTGGCAACTTAAAAGTCTGATTTAGACAGAACACTGTAGGATGTGAGAAATGATGGACAAAGAACATGGGTTCTACTCCACTTTCCGGGAGGAGAAGCTGAACTCTCAGCTTCTTAAGTTGGGCCACACAGTGACTTCCTTCCAAAGAGCATAACATGGACAGGGGTGGGGCAGGGTGATTTCACAGTGTAGAAACCTGACAGACACGACTCCAGCCATGGTTAACATCCACAGTGATTAGTCATGGAAAGCAGTGTGCTCCCCTGATATGATGTCATAAAAATGGAACTCTACCTCTTGCGGTCTGCCCTCCCCCAAAATCCACAATCTCAGTCTAGTCATGAGAACAATATCAGACAAATCTTAGTTGAGGGACATTCTTCAAAACAGTAGACCAGTCCTGATCAGTAGTGACTAGTACTCTTCAAAACTGTCAAGGTAATCAAAAACTAGAAAAGTCTAAAAAATTATCACTGCCAAAAGCCTCCTAAGGATACATGATAACCAAATGAAAATGTGATATACTGGGTGGGATTCTAGAAAACAGAAGAGACTTTAGGTAAAAACGAAGGAAATGTGAATAAAGTATGAATGCAATTTAATAATAGTGTATCAATAGTGGAACAAATGTACCATACTAATGTAAGGGGCTAATAGCAGGGGAAACTGGGTGCAGAGTATATGGGAAGGACAGAGTATATGGGGACTCTTTGTACTATCTTCTAAATTTTTCTGTAAACTCAAAATTGCTCTAAGCAATAAAGTCTATTTAAAATTAAATAAAAACAACAACATAAACTCTGGAATCTGACCATCTGGTTAGAATCCTAGTCTGCAACTTATTAGACTATGATTTGAGGTACATGCTAAGTTGTTTCATTCATGTCGGACTCTTTGCCGATCGCATGGACTATAGCCCACCATGGTCCTCTGTCCACAAGATTTTCCAGGCAAGAATACTGGAGTGGGTTGCCGTTTCCTTCTCCAGGGGATCTTCCGAACCCAGGGATTGAACTCACGTCTCTTACATCTTTTGCATTGGCAGGTGGGTTCTTTACCACTAGTGCCACCTGGGAAATCCCTGATTTGAGGTAAATTACTTAAATTCTCTGCGTCAGTTTTCCTATCTATAAAATGGAAGTAGGACGAGTACCTGGGTGATACCTCTCAGATATGAATACCTAAGAGCTTTTGTGATAAATAATGAAATAAGCAGGTAAAGTGCTTAGCACAGAGTCTCTGGCAAATCGTAAGCACTCAATAGGGGCTTCCCAGGTAGCTCAGTGGAAAAGAATTTCTGAGGCAGGAAGTGCCTCTAGAGTAGGAAATGGCAACCCGCTCCTAGTATTCTTGCCTGGAAAAATCCCATGGACAGAGGAGCCTGGCGGGCTATAGTCCTCGGTGTCGCAAAGAGTCCAACACGACTGAATGACTCATGCATGCACGAGCACTCAATTGATGGTGGCAACTATTAGTATCATTATTATCGCTTTAAATCTTTACTAAATATTCAAATGCACATTTACTGTGATTTTACAGTTAATTTGTTTTAAACAGATTAATAATAATTTCTATGGGAATTTTCTTTCCTTTTTTGAGAGGAAGAAAGTTGAATATAACCTGTTACATAGTATCTGTAAGAAGGGTTTCTCTCATTGTACCATAAGTGTTGAGAGGTTTTACAAAGTAAGCTGCTCCAAACAATTTAATTTAAACACTAGTTCCATGTAATGTAATGAAATCAGTTGTCACCAGAGGCTCTGCATATATGTTATTATGTCTTTGAGGTAGTATAAGATAAATGGCTTTTTTTTTTTTTTGCATTTTCTAAATTGGGTTCCTACTTTCATTACAGAGCTATAAAATCATTATCAACCAGAGAATAACTTATCTTGTGATTACACTATTTTAATAACAATGAAGTAAAAGTGATTTAAAGATTAATGTGTAGGATGTGTTTAAAAATGGAAAGAATTAAGTGGAGTAGTGAAAGACTTAGTAAAATAACTGCTATACTAAGATACTATTAAAGAAGAGAATTTGGCCTAAGCAAATGACTCCGAAACCAGACTGTGCATCAGATTCACCCCTGCGGCTTGGCAGAAAACAGAAAGAAGCTGGACCTATGCAGGGGTGGAACCTGGGCATCTGCAGCTTTAAAAGACTTTGCAGGTGATTCCCATTTGTCAACGTCCAGTCTACCTTATCAGTATACACTGATCATATCATATACGCCACCATAAGATCTGCCTTTGTCGGAACTGCCTTTGTAAACACAGCTTGATATTCACCATCATCAACAAACATGATCAGTTCAAGTGAGAATCAACACTTAGTTCAGTTAATCTTCCCTTTTGCTTTTCTCTTCTCTTGCCTATCACTATTACAGTTGTTTTCTATATGGAATTTTGGACCCTCTGCATCCTCAGGCTTTCAGCTGTTCTGAGCATAAAAGAAACTGTCTCCTTGGGGCTTCCCTGGAGGCTCGGTGGTAGAGAATCAGCCTGCCAATGCAGGAGACATAGGTTCAATCCCTTATCCAGGAAGTCCCACATACCGCTGAGCAGCTAAGCTCATGGACCACAAGTATTGAGCCTGTGCTCAAGAGTGTGGGGGCCACAACTACTGAGCCACGTGTGGCAGCTACTGAAGCCCACGCCCCCTAAAGCCTGTGATCTGCAACAAAAGAAGCCAGCACACCACAACTGGAGAGTAGCCCCCACTTGCCGCAACTAGAGAAAAGCCTGTGCAGCAAGGAAGACTCTGCACAGCCAAAAATAATTAAATTATATATATGAAAAAAACTATCTCCTTGATTCAGTCCTCCAACATTCTCCCCTCTGCCCTCTAAAGTCAAGTTTCCCCTCCCTGCACCTCTTTCCTTCCTTCTCACTTTCACTGTGCCAGTGGGGAAATTTGGCCTATTTAACACAGGCAGTTGCGCTCAACTGCCAGGAACCAATCCAGCCTTCCTTTTCTGCTGAGCCAACAATCCATGAAGTAGGTGGTCCATGCCTGGTCTCATTTCAGAATATGGTCCAGGCAGTCAGGGGCACAGCCCCGTGCACAATGAATTATAGCTAGACTATGAAGGAGTAAACAGTTTACAGTCTTCCCCTATGAGAGAACTAATTTACAAAGGAACAATGGTCAGGCTACCTATAAAACAGAACGCTGACCCACACCGTGCATCAGTTAGCCCAGGAAGCCAATGTTCTATCTAGAGTAACCAGTCTGGGAGGTCGAACTACTATCGGTAGCAACTAGTCCAGGAAACCAAACGATAACCCTTACAGCAATGGGCCCCAAATGGCCAGGGCTTCATTAATGACTGGCAGTTTTCCTAATTTTTGCCCCTGATTCCAACTTACAGTCAACTGGAGAAAGCCAAATATGTACCCTAATCACACATAATGTCCCAATTCTAGTGGCCTCTATGCAGCTTCCCCATGCCAACAGCCTCCATTCGGGGCATTCCTGAAGCCTTCTCTTTTTGAGCTATAGTTTTTCCACTTCTCTGCTTGCCTCTGCCTCTCGGTCAAATGCAAGCGATGGGGGCTGACTCCCTTGCTTTGAATAAATAGCCTTTGCTTGTTCTCATTTGGGTGGTCTTCATTTATTTCCACTACTAGGAAAATAGGGCTATGTGTTTGAAATGGCTCACTGAATGGTTCTTTCATGGCAGAAGTAGCTGTACTTTAGTGAGGCTGTGAGGTGCAGCTGAAAGAACACAGTAATATTTGTGACCCTGAGGAAGTCACAGAGCGAAGTTGTAGGTTATCAAACCCCAAGGTCTACATGTCTTTTTTCTTTTTAATTTCAAATAGGCTTTATTGTTTAGAACAGTTTTAAATTTACGGAAAAATTCAGAAGAGATTATAAAGAGTCCCCATACACCTTATCCTTTCTGTATACTCTGCTTCAAATTCTTGCGTTGCACTTCCCGGCTTTGGACTTTTTACTTTGTTGGCTTGGACTAGTTACTTAACCAACTTGCACCAGTTTCCTCAGCTGTTCAAACACTGATGATGACAGCACCTGCCTGACAGGGATACCGGAAGAGTTTATGAGACAACCCAGATAGTGAATGAATATCTGAATTTCATGGGGAAGGAGGGAAAGAGAGAGGTGAGTGGGAGAGACAAGATTCAGCAACATTGAGCTGAACTTCCTGAAAAGGAGCAGTGGCCTGGGGCTGAGTACTAACTGCCCCTTTTAGATGAGACATGTTCTTCCATTTTCCTAGTCTACACCAACCCACTTCCCTCATTTATGATACCTGTTCAGCCCTAACAATCTTTAACCATGGCCTGAACTAAAGACATTTTTCTCTTCCAAATTTGGTAACTCTGGGAATCCAAGGGATGCAAAAACTGCCATGCCTTCATCCATTTCAAAAAGATATGGTGTGGGAGAGATCTTAACTCTCAAATGCATACTGGAAATGTCCATGGTCTCCAGAAATCAGAGTTTTCTGACTTTTTACTGCAGGGCTATAAGATTATAGAGCTTATAATACCTAGAAAATCTTTATACAACTAGAAACTCAATAATGCCACATTTCATAAAGTGTGACCATATTATTCACCAACAACAAATTAAACTTTTTTCCTTCTGTTTTCTGCTATTTTGGGTAAAATAATAGCTATTTCAGAGAATTAAGGCTATACTGTTTTGACAAATTTGTGTTTATTTTTAACTAACATTAAATGTGACATCATGCAATATCAAATCGAACCATAAACGCAGGTATTTACAGATTTTTGTCTGAATTATTTCTGTTGATCACACTCAACACTTATAGGCCATGGCTTAACTTTCCAAAGTCTGCATAAAATGGAGTCTTGGAGGCAACTTACTAAATTCAAGAGCCACTCACTCTCTAACCTAAACCTTCATTCCACCAGACTGGGTAAATAAGCAAGGTATATTTAATTAAGAACGCTGGAAGCCACGTTCATTACAAATAATTTTTACTCTGGCATTTCACCTGAAATGTAATTAAGGGGAGTGCACTGAAAACAACACTTGATAAATATTTTAAAGGTATAAACACATCTTCACATGAAAATTATACTCTGGGGGTCACTTTACAATGACAAGAGACATTTCACAGGCGTTTCTTTTTTAAAATATTCCGAAGCAGGCAAGGCAGGAATCGTGGCGAAACATTAGATGGTTTCACGCGGGTGGCTGGTTTCCCCGACGGGCTCCGCTCCTTTTATGTCACCCCAAGTTTCTGTGACGAAGGGGGAGCTCTGGGGTGGGTCTCGGGAGTATCTGCGTCCCTCCCAGGGCGAATGAGGAAAGGGCAAGTCCGCAACAGACAGCCTGGGAGGCCTCGCGGTCCCGGAGCACCCGGGGCCGGCCCGCTGCGCAAGCAGCAGTCTGACCCGGCGCGCAGGCCTCCGCCCCGCCTCCCCGCCGCACTCACCCAGGCCGCGCCAGCCGAGCGCGCCGTCGCAGCTGTCCAGGACCGCGCAGAACTCGCCCAGCAGCGCGGGCGGCAGGTCGAAGAGGAGCGTGTGCGCCGAAAGCGCCCTGCGGGTCCCACCGCTCCCTGCCGTCCAGGCCATGGCTGCGCTGCGGGGGACCAGGGACCGCGCCTCGGAGGGATGCGGGGCCCAGGGCTCTCCGCGGCCGCGCGGTGCCGTTACACAACCGCGGAAATCCTGCTAGCACGACGACGGCCAAGGAGGCCGCGCGCCCGGAGCCCGGGCCGCGCCGAGGGCGGGCCCCCCGTGACGCACAGCTCGGCTCCCCGGAGAGGCCCCAGCGGCCGCCCGGTCTGGTGCGCCTTGGCTCACCAGGTCCCGGCGTTTCCCTTGCTGGTTGGCTTTCGGTTCCTCCGGCTTTGAGACGAGACTGACGAGGCCAAGAAAAGAGGGAGGGGTGAGAAAGACAGAAGCGCAGAACTGATGGAGAGTCCGCTGTCCCCTCGATCTGGCCTGGATGGATGGGAGAGGATCAGTACTGACTTTTTACAAAGTTATACCTTTTGATCCTCTTCTTTGAGGAAACACTTGGAAAAACCCAGAAAAATTGAAAGAGGAAAGTAATCACTCATAGCCCCACTCAGCTGAGGACAACCAACCACTCTCAACGTTTGGCACATTTTCCTCCAAACTTTTACCGAAGTTAGATGAATGGGCATGTCTGAAATGATTATTGGAAAAGACGAACCTGGATACAGACAACAGAAAAACAAAAGAGAGCACGAAGTGGGATAAAATTGTGGCCCGCTTCTTCATGAAGTTGTCATTCTCCAAACTATTTGGTTTTACTACAGTCTTTTGTCCATGGATTTTCCTGATGAAATATTGTTCGACCACTTTTTCCTTCCTCAAAATGCTTCGCAGAATTTTCCTCTAGCTTTCAACAAGGAGTTTAAGTAAAATCGCATATTGTTCTGAAGTCTCCTACCATTTTTGCTATAATATCCCACCGCAGGCATGATAAGAATGCTGTGCTTAGTCGCTCAGTCATGTCCCTCTCTTTGCGACCCCATGAACTTGATACGAATGCTACTGCCAAAAGAAGAAGAAGAAGAACATGGAACATTGGAACATGGTGAGAAAAATCCCAGCCTGAAAGACTGAAGAGTGGATGATGGCCATTGAAAAATTTGTTGTTTAGTCGCTAAGTCGTGTCTGATTCTTTACGACCCCATGTACTGCAGCCAGCCAGTCTCCTCTGTCCATTGGATTTCCCAGGCAAGAATACTGGAGTGAGTTGCCATTTCCTTCTTCAGGGGATCATCCCAACCCGCTTCTCCTGCACTGACCAAGAATTTCTTTACCACTGAACCTCCACGGAAGCCGCCATTGAAAAAGATCAGCATCTGTTGGCAACCTTTCAGATTTGGTCTCTTTGGGAATGACGCCCTCTAGGGGTCAGCAGTGATAATGCACCATCGTTTGGTTCAGTTCAGTTCAGTTCAGTCGCTCAGTCGTGTCCGACTCTCCGCGACCCCATGAATCACAGCACGCCAGGCCTCCCTGTCCATCACCAACTCCCGGAGTTCACTCAAACTCATGTCCACAGAGTCGGTGATGCCATCCAGCCATCTCACTCTCGGTCGTCCCCTTCTCCTCCCGCCCCCAACCTTTCCCAGCATCAGAGTTTGGTAGCTGCCTCGATTGCAAAGTCGTTCTCAGCTAAAGTATTCCACAAAATATACTTGAAAATTGGTTAAAAAAAAAAAAAAAATATATATATATCGTTTGGGCCAGGGTTTCTGAACCCCTTTTTTCAATGTTCAAATGGCTAAAGTTTTCCTGTCAATCTGCACACACTTGAGAAGCCCTATATTCCTCAAAGGGACTACCTGAATAAGCTCATTAACAGTGGCTAGTAGAGGCGATCAAGTATCTAGTAGTTCTTGAATTGCTGGAACCGAAGAGCCAAATTCAAATACGCCAAGGAGCCGGGAATTTGCTGTGGCTCAGTGAAGCAGTCTGCAAGGCCTGCTTTGCCAGAGCAGAGAATCAAGATTTACTGTCTGATTTACAGAGAATCAAGAATTGTACGTGAAAGCGGGATTATGGGAAATAGATACAGATTATGTGAAATGTCTTTTATTTTCAGTATTGGCAGTTAGGATCAGACCATGCTTCTTCCCTATTCCTTAAAACCGCCTTTGACTTTTGAGTTTTATTTCATCAGGTTGTATGACTACTACTCTTCGCTGTTGCTATCATCCACTGCCCTCCCACATCTCAATTTCTCCTCCTCCTTTTTCAACTAGATAGCTCCTGCTTACTGTAGTTTTTTTCCAATGCTAATTTTTTCTTAATCCTTGGTGATTTAAAATATATGTAGAATAGATGATAATCTCTAGTACCCTGGACTCTCAGTTCCTTGATATGTCTTCTCCATCAGTAATTTTCTCCTTCACACTATTTCAGCCACTTATTCATCCCCTAGAACTTGTCATTATCAATAACTGCACTGTGTCTGTAAATTCTACTTCAAGAAGCTGTTCTCTGATTACATCTCCTATCCTGTAGTACTCTGACCCCAACAATCCCTACCCTCACCAGAATACCAGATCCAGTATCTTGCCACTTCTTCTCTGGCCCCACCCTCTTGACGTTCTCACCTTTCTCTTTATCCATAAAATTCACACTCAATTATTATAGTCCCTCCCTTGCACATGCTGTCTCTACTCTTGCTCCCCTGTCACTTTGTTGAACTCCCTTGGCAAATCTAGCATCCCGATTGAATCGAATTTTCCAATTTTGGGCTCTACCCATACCCCTGATGGAAAAGGCAATGGCACCCCACTTCAGTTCTCTTGCCTGGAATAATCCCAAGGATGGAGGAGCCTGGTAGGCTGCAGTCCATGGGGTCGCTAAGAGTCGGACACGACTGAGCAACTTCACTTTCACTTTCCACTTTCCTGCATTGGAGAAGGAAATGGCAACCCACTCCAGTGTTCTTGCCTGGAGAATCCCAGGGACAGGGGAGCCTGGTGGGCTGCCATCTATGGGGTCTCACAGAGTCGGATACGACTGAATTGACTTAGCAGCAGCAGCAGCATACAGCTGAATGTAGCTGGAAGGGGGAGGGACAATAAAAACCCTGTTAGTTGGACACAATTTAAAATCAAAACCTTGGCCCTCATGTGGGTTCTTTATGCTGCCAGGCAACCACATCTGTGCTTTTATTTCATTTACTCTTATGAGCGCCTTGGCAACCGGTTTATGCCATCTCTCTTCTCAATCCCATCACCTTCTCTCCCATCCTCATGCTCAACTAATGAGCTTGAGAGCACTGATGCATCAGGAGAAAACTTCCACAGAATCTCATTAGCACATACCTACCTACCTACCAGCATCTGTAGCAATATACACTCCCCTCTCCCCAACCTTTTTCATGGATTAATTATCTAGGCTCCTAAATCTAATCCCTTCAGTTGGGCAATAGATCCTATCTCCTCTCCCGTATTTGTAGACATTAAAGACAGCTGTTCTCATGATCTACAAAATCAGCAATTTCTCACTGTTTACTGGATCAGCTCTGTGCTTGTGCTTAGTTGCTCAGTCGTGTCCAACTCTTTGTGACCCCATGGACTGTAGCCTGCCAAGCTCCTCTGTCCATGGGGATTCTCCAGGCAAGAGTCCTGGAGTGGGTTGCCATGCCTTCCTTCAGAGGATCTTCCCAACCCAGGAATCGAACCCAGATCTCCTGCATTGCAGGTGGATTCTTTACCTTCTAAGCCACCAGGGAAGCCCAAGAATACTGGAATGGGTAGCCTATCCCTTCTTCAGGGGATCTTCCTGACCCAGGAATTAAAACAGGATCTCAAAAAAATAAATAAATAAAAATTAAAAAAAAAAAACACAGGATCTCCTGCATTGCAGGCATATTCTTTACCAGCTGAGTTACCAGGGAAGCCCTGCTGCTGCTGCTGCTGCTAAGTCACTTCAATCGTGTCCGACTCTGTGCGACCCCATAGATGGCAGCCCACCAGGCTCCCCCATCCCTGGGATTCTCCAGGCAAGAACACTGGTGTGGGTTGCCATTTCCTTCTCCAAATGAAGCCCTATCCATTGTATATTTGTACCACAACGTCTTTATCCATTGTATATATATGTACCAATTCTTTATTGATTCATCTGTTGATGGACATCTTGGTTGCTTCCATGTTCTCTTAACTCTTAATGTCAGAGCATCCCAGGGCTCAGTCCATAGTTCTCTGTATTGACACCCACTCCCTTGGTGAGTTCAGCCACTTCGGAGGCTTTAAATACCAACTTTCTACCCAGGTCTGCCAAATGTACTTGTTTAGCCTAGACCTCTCTCTTGGACTTCAGACTCAGGTCCAAAACTGAACCTTCGATCATGCCTCCTGAACCTACCTTTTGATACTGTTCCTCATCTAGATTATACCATCCTTCCAGATGTTTGAACCAAAAATTATAGAGTCATCCTTGGTGCCTCTATTTCTTCACAGTCCATGTTCAGTCCACCAGCAGATCGTGCTGACGCAATTCAGAATTTATATTTTTTCCACTTTCACAACTGCCCCCCTGGTTTGAGTCATCATGATGTCTTGTCCAGACCACTGTAGTTGTCTCCTAACTAAAAGTAGTTTTCACTGTCGCTTCCTGCAGACTTTCCTCAACACTGCAGCCAGCCTGATCCTTTTAAATCAAATCTGATTATGTCTCTCCTCTGTTCAGAAGCCAACAATGGCTTCTAATTTCAGTCAGAAGAAAAGTCAGATTCTTCCTATGAGCTACATTCTCTCTCCCACTCCCCCTCTACCCTGTTACCCTGTGATCATGTGTCCTTGTTCATTCTACATAGCCACACTGATTCCTGGCTGGTCTTTGAACACAGCAGGCAGAATCCCACATTAGAGCCCTTTGTACTTGCTATTCTCTTCCCATATTCTTCCAGTCTACCCTGACCTCCGTATTTAAAAATTGCTTTGGTCCTTGTACTCAGATTTAGGCTGGCATGTGACTGGAACTGGCAACAACTTATGGCTTGGGGGACCAAAATCTCATTCAGATTTCTCTCTCTCGACCTCTCTCGATCTGAAACAAGAACAGGTGGCAGCTCTGGCCATCTCTGGAACCATTTTGCAACCACACAGAGATAGAGTGACGTCAGTCCTAGGGATGGTCTGGTGAGAGAATGACCTTAATGAGGTTATTAACCAGCTCATTTGTTCTATGCCTGGAGAATGTCCTGCTCATGGATTTATATGACATAAATTCCCTTATTAGATCACTTTTTACACCAGGGACCTTGTCATTTGCAGCTAAATGCATCCTAATTGATTCACTGAACAGACATTTGGTAATACTCCCTGATTTTGCTGAAGGCTTGTAAAACCTCTAACCTCTATGCAAAACTGGAGCTCAAATGGACATATGCAGCTATATCTGTGGAATGTGAGATGAGCGTGAAACTGGATTGCAGAGAGAGACAACTGAGCCCCTGAGAGAAAGTGAATGTTAGTGGAGAATGATTCTGGCAGTGGGGGAGGAAGTAACGTGAAGTCCTAGACGTGCATGTGACATCCAGGCAGACCCAGACCCACCGCCAGCATACATGCTTTCTAGTGAAGAGAGGGCTGTGGTGAAACCTCAGAACTGCTTCACTCTCAGAACTGAGAGTAGAATGCTCTCCAACTCCATCCTCTCTCTCAAGTTTTGGACATTAGAAGAAGAAAGTGTTTCCATCGCAGCTGGAGGTAAGAGAGTAATGAACTGCAAAGTTGAACAGACAGAGATGCTAAGGGAAGCCCTGAAGGCCAGAGTGACAGTGGCACAGACACATGGTGTTATCAGTGGTGAAGCCTCAGGTGAGCACAGGCATCAGAGCCTCGGAAATCTGAAAACAAGTGAGAGAGAAAGTAAGTGAGGCAGATAGCAGCGCTTCATACATCTGAGACAGCTACCTTGGCGACAGCTATTTGCTCAGTATCTCTAGGGCTGAATGTTCAAAGGACACACAGGCTTGTGGGTTATGGGGGATTTTCTGGTTTCAGAACTTTAAGACAAAGATCACTAATCTGTCCCATGTTTGAGCTTCATCCCATCCCTGAGCCTTATCCTAGAGGGTCATAGGTGCCCCAGGGTTCAGGAATAGGGTAAAGATCAATAATGGGGTGGGAATGTTTGTAGTGCACATTAACTTGATAGTTTTAAAAAGCAGAAGTTCAGTGGTTTCTTGGGCTTTCATCAAAATGACCTTGTGAAAATAACATGCAATAGTTATTTCCCCAGGTTTCTTTTCCTCTCTCTCTCTGTATTTTTAAAGAACATTAGGCTTACATTGTCATGTAACTCAGCCTTTTCAAAAAGTATCAAAACATTTTTCTAAAAATCTATTGTTTCACATGATATACACTAAATTTATACATGATATACACTAAAATTTTAACAATTATCCTTTTAGGGTTGATAGGAGTTGGGGGATTTTATTCTCTTACATTGTATTTTCCAAACTTACTACAGTTGGCATGTATTATTTCTGTGATTAGAAGGCCCTCAACTATAGAAAATAAATTCTTCCAGCACTTAAAAATATATCTATTTGTTTATTTATTTGGCTGCACTGGGTCTTAGTTGTGGTATGAGTAATCTTTAGTTGCAGCATATGGGATCTAGTTCCTGACCAGGGACCAAAGCCAGACCACCTGCATTGGAAGTGCAGTGTCTTAGCCACTGAACCCACGAAGGGAAGTCCCTCTTCCAACACTTTTATGATTCATCCTATTTGACTATTTTATTTTTAAATCATTTTCATAGTATTTTTCATCCCAGAATATATTTCTGTAGTAACTTTTGCCTAGTCACCACTGACTTCTAAAAGTCTGATTTTTATAATTGAATAGTTTTTAGTCAAGGGATTTTCATGATAATTTCAATATTAGCTAATGTTCTATTTCTGAAACATTTATTTATCCTTAGAAGAACCTCAAACGGGAAAAATATCTGAGGTCATGGCAAAATTTTTTCACTTGCAGTAAAATATCTGCTCAGATTGTTTGCAATTAGAGACTGGAAAAGGGCTTAGAGATCCTAACCCAACTCCTGCACTTTGCAAATGGCAAAACAGCTGCTGGGTGTGAGAACCCTGGAGGCTATTTGTTGAAAAAATCGCCCCCTCCCCAGGCTCATTTGAGATTTCCAAAATTTCCTTGTCAAGTTATAGCATACATCTTATTTATTTTTCCCACTGTAGGAGTTGGCTCCCTTTTCCTCACTGTCCCCTCAGTGAATCCTTTATGAAGTCTGTTTGAGCTGGCATTTAGTACCACAGACTGTGTCATTTAGATAACAGAAATTTTATTTTCTCACAGCTACACAGGCTACAAGTTCAAGACCAAGGTGTTCGAGGGGTTCAGTTTCTGGTAAGAGTGCTCCTCCTGGCTTATAGATAGCCTTTGCTGGGCTCTTGCTTATACACACAGAGAAAGAGAGGAACAGGAAAAGGGAGGGAGATGACATTCTGGTGTCACTTCTTGCTGCTGCTACTGCTGCTAAGTCACTTCAGTCGTGTCCGACTCTGTGTGACCCCATAGACGGAAGCCCACCAGGCTCCCCCGTCCCTGGGATTCTCCAGGCAAGAACACTGGAGTGGGTTGCCATTTCCTTCTCCAATGTGTGAAAGTGGAAAGTGAAAAGGGAAAGTGAAGTCGCTCAGTCGTGTCTGACCCTTAGCGACCCCACGGACTGCAGCCCACCAGGCTCCTCCATCCATGGGATTTTCTAGGCAATAGTACTGGAGTGGCTTGCCATTGCCTTCTCCGGGTGTCACTTCTTAGAAAGACACTAATCAATACAAAGGATCATTAGAGAATACTATAATACAAAGGATCATTAGAGAGTACTATCAGCAATTATATGGCAATAAAGTGGACAATTTGGAAGAAATGGACAAATTCTTAGAAAAGTACAACTTTCCAAAACTGAACCAGGAAGAAACAGAAAATCTGAACAGATCCATCACAAGCATGGAAATAAAAGCTGTAATCAGAAATCTTCCAGCAAAGAAAGGCCCAGGTCCAGACAGCTTCACAGCTGAATTCTACCAAAAATTTAGAGAAGAGCTAACATCTATTCTACTCAAACTCTTCCAGAAAATTGCTGAGGAGGGGAAACTTCCAAACTCATTCTATGAGGCCACCATCACACTAATCCCAAAACCTGGTAAAGATCCTACAAAAAAAGAAAACTACAGGCCAATATCACTGATGAACATAGATGCAAAAATCTTTAACAAAATTCTAGCAATCAGAATCCAACAACACATTAAGAAGATCATACATCATGACCAAGTGGACTTTATCCCAGGAATTCAAGGATTCTTCAATATCCGCAAATCAATCAACGTAATACACCACATTAACAAACTGAAAAATAAAAACCATATGATTATCTCAATAGATGCAGAGAAAGCCTTCGACAAAATTCAACATCCATTTATGATAAAAACCCTCCAGAAAGTGGGAATAGAAGGAACATACCTCAACATAATAAAAGCTATATATGACAAACCCACAGCAAACAATATCCTCAATGGTGAAAAACTGAAAGCATTTCCCCTAAAGTCAGGAACAAGACAAGGGTGCCCACTCTCACCACTACTGGTTCTGGAAGTTTTGGCCACAGCAATCAGAGCAGAAAAAGACAAAAAGGAATCCTAATTGGAAAAGAAGAAGTAAAACTTTCACTGTTTGCTGATGACATGATCCTCTACATCAGTTCAGTTCAGTTCAGTTCAGTCGCTCAGTCGTGTCCGACTCTCCGCGACCCCATGAATCACAGCACGCCAGGCCTCCCTGTCCATCACCAACTCCCGGAGTTCACTCAAACTCATGTCCACAGAATCGGTGATGCCATCCAGCCATCTCATTCTCCGTCGTCCCCTTCTCCTCCCGCCCCCAACCTTTCCCAGCATCAGAGTCTTTTCCAGTGAGTCAACTCGTCTCATGAGGTGGCCAAAGTACTGGAGTTTCAGCTTTAGCATCAGTCCCTCCAATGAACATCCAGGATTGATCTCCTTTAGAATGGACTGGTTGGATCTCCTTGCAGTATAAGGGACTCTCAAGAGTCTTCTCCAACACCACAGTTCAAAAGCATCGATTCTTCGGCGATCAGCTTTCTTCACAGTCCAACTCTCACATCCATACATGACCACGGGAAAAACCATTGCCTTGACTAGACGGACCTTGGTCGGCAAAGTAATGTCTCTGCTTTTTAATATACTATCAAGGTTGGTCATAACTTTCCTTCCAAGGAGCAAGCGTCTTTTAATTTCATGGCTGCAATCAGCATCTGCAGTGATTTTGGAGCCCAAAAAAACAAAGTCTGACACTGTTTCCACTGTTTTTCCATCTATTTCCCATGAAGTGATGGGACCAGATGCCATGATCTTTGTTTTCTGAATGTTGAGCTTCAAGCCAACCTTTTCACTCTCCTCTTTCACTTTCATCAAGAGGCTTTTGAGTTCCTCTTCACTTTCTGCCATAAGGGTAGTGTCATCTGCATATCTGAGGTTATTGATATTTCTCCCAGCAATCTTGATTCCAGCTTGTGCTTCTTCCAGCCCAGCGTTCCTCATGATGTACTCTGCATATAAGTTAAATAAGCAAGGTGACAATATACAACCTTGACGTACACCTTTTCCTATTTGGAACCAGTCTGTTGTTCCATGACTGGTTCTAACTGTTGCTTCCTGACCTGCATACAGGTTTCTCAAGAGGCAGGTCAGGTGGTCTGGGATTCCCATCTCTTTCAGAATGTTCCACAGTTTATTGTGATCCACACAGTCAAAGGCTTTGGCATAGTCAATGAAGCAGAAATAGATATTTTTCTGAAACTCTCTTGCTTTCTCCATGATCCAGCGGATGTTGGCAATTTGATCTCTGGTGCCTCTGCCTTTTCTAAAACCTGCTTGAACATCTGGGAGTTCACGGTTTACATACTGCTGAAGCCTGGCTTGGAGAATTTTGAGCATGACTTTACTAGCGTGTGAGATGAGTGCAATTGTGCGGTAGTTTGAGCATTCTTTGGCATTCCCTTTCTTTGGGATTGGAATGAAGACTGACCTCTTCCAGTCCTGTGGCCACTGCTGAGTTTTCCAAATCTGCTGGCATATTGAGTGCAGCACTTTCACAGCATCATCTTTCAAGACTTGAAATAGCTCAACTGGAATTCCATCACCTCCACTAGCTTTGTTCCTAGTGATGCTTTCTAAGGCCCGAAATCAGATTGATTATATTCTTTGCAACCAAAGATGGAGAAGCTGTATACAGTTAGCGAAAACAAGACCAGGAGCTGACTGTGGCTCAGATCATGAACTCCTTATTGCGAAGTTCAGACTTAAATTGAAGAAAGTAGGGAAAACCACTAGACCATTCAGATCCTCTACATAGAAAACCCTAAAGACTCTACCAGAAAACTACTAGAGCTAATCAATGAATACAGTAAAGCTGCAGGATATAAAATCAACACACAGAAATCCCTTGCATTCCTATACACTAATAATGAGAAAATAGAAAGAGAAATTAAGGAAACTATTCCCTTCACTGTTGCAACGAAAAGAATAAAATACTTAGGAATATATCTATCTAAAGAAACAAAAGACTTGTACATAGAAAACTATAAAACACTGGTGAAAGTAATCAAAGAGGACACTAATAGATGGAGAAATATACCATGTTCGTGGATTGGAAGAATAAATATTGTGAAAATGAGTATACTACCCAATGTAATTTATACATTCAATGCAATCCCTATCAAGCTACCAACGATATTTTTCACAGAGCTAGAACAAATAATCTCACAATTCATATGGAAATACAAAAAACCTCGAATAGCCAAAGCAATCTTGAGGAAGAAGAATGGAACTGGGGGAATCAACCTGCCAGACTTCAGGCTCTACTTCAAAGCCACAGTCATCAAGACAGTATGGTACTGGCATAAAGACAGAAATATAGATCAATGGAACAAAATAGAAAGCCCCGAGATAAATCCACGCACTTATGGACACCTTATCTTTGACAAAGCAGGCAAGAATATAAAATGGAGAAAAGACAGTATCTTTAACAAGTGGTGCTGGGAAAACTGGTCAGCCACCTGTAAAAGAATGAAACTAGAACACTTCCTAACACCATACACAAAAATAAACTCAAAATGGATTAAAGATCTAAATGTAAGACCAGAAACTATAAAACTCCTAGAGGAGAACATAGGCAAAACACTCTCCGACATAAATCACAGCAGGATCCTCCATGACCCACCTCCCAGAATATTGGAAATAAAAGCAAAAATAAACAAATGGGACCTAATTAAAATTAAAAGCTTCTGCACAGCAAAGGAAATTATAAGCAAGGTGAAAAGACAGCCTTCAGAATGGAAGAAAATAATAGCAAACAACTGACAAAGAATTAATCTCAAAAGTATACAAGCAGCTCCTTCAGCTCAACTCCAGAAAAATAAATGACCCAATCAAAAAATGGGTCAAAGAACTAAACAGACATTGCTCTAAAGAAGACATAAAGATGGCTAACAAACACATGAAAAAATTCTCAACATCCCTCATAATCAGAAAAATGCAAATCAAAACCACAATGAGATACCATTTCACACCAGTCAGAATGGCTGCTATCCAAAAGTCTACATGCAATAAATGCTGGAGAGGGTGTGGAGAGAAGGGAACCCTCTTACACTGTTGGTGGGAATGCAAACTAGTACAGCCACTATGGAGAACAGTGTGGAGATTCCTTAAAAAACTGGAAATAGAACTGCCATATGATCCAGCAGTCGCACTCCTGGGCATACACACCGAGGAAACCAGAATTGAAAGAGACACATGTACTCCAATGTTCATTGCTGCACTGTTTATAATAGCGAGGACATGGAAGCAACCTAGATGTCCATCTGCAGACGAATGGATAAGAAAGCTTTGGTACGTATACACAATGGAGTATTACTCAGCCATTAAAAAGAATGCACTTGAATCAGTTCTAATGAGGTGGATGAAACTGGAGCCTATTATACAGAGTGAAGTAAGCCAGAAAGAAAAACACCAATATAGTATACTAACGCATATATATGGAATTTAGAAAGAAGGAAATGATAACCATGTATATGAGAGAGCAAAAGAGACACTGATGTATAGAACAATCTTTGGGACTCTGTGGGAGAAGGTGAGGGTGGGATGATTTGGGAGAATGGCATTGAAACATGTATATTATCATATGTGAAATGAATCACCAGTCCAGGTTCGACACATGATACAGGATGCTCAGGGCTGGTGCACGGGGATGACCCAGAAGGAGGATAAGGGGAGGAGGGAGGTGGGAGGGAGGTTCAGGAAGGGGAACTCATGTACACCCGGGGCGGATTCATGTCAATGTATGGCAAAACCAACCAATATAATATTGTAAAATAATTCAGTTCAGATCAGTTCAGTCGCTCAGTCGTGTCCAACCCTCTGCGACCCCATGAATCACAGCATTAGCCTCCAATAAAAAAAAAAACAGAAGAGAATCAAAAAAAAAAAAAAAGAAAGACACTAATCTATCTGATCAGGGCCCCACCCTATATGACTGTTAGTATAACTGGGCCATCTTGGGCCTGTTCAGTTCTTCCTGTCCTTCCACTGACACTACCTAGGGTTGTATTGTATAGTGAATCTCTTTTCTGCCATCAAGAGTTTTGTAGTTAATAGATATTCTTTAGTGATCATTAGGTCCAGATGGCCTCTATGCTGTTAGTCTCCAAACAATGATAACTGTTGCTGACTTATTTTCTGTGCCCACAAGGCTAGTTACCCGTTTATAAATCTTGATGTATGAGTTCACGTGCTGTTTCCAAGCATCTACCCCCATGCCCTATAAAACTGTCTCAATGGCCTCTCAGCTGTGTGGAGTGCAGCTTTGAATACTGTCAGATTGTTGTCCAACTGATCCTACCCTGTGGGTGAGTTACCCTGTAATAAACTCATCCATCGATTGTATGAAGCTGCCTGACTCACTTTTCGGTCTCAAGATGCCTTCTCAGCTCAGTGGATACTTTTCATCTCCTCCATTCTCCAACACACCTACGACCTCATTTAAGCTTAATTACTTCCTTAGAACGGAGAAGGCAATGGCAAGCCACTCCAGTAATCTTGCCTAGAAAATCCCATGGATGGAGGAGCCTGGTAGGCTGCAGTCCATGGGGTCGCTACGGGTCAGACATGACTGAGCGACTTCACTTTCACTTTTCACTTTCACACATTGGAGAAGGAAATGGCAACCCACTCCAATGTTCTTGCCTGGAGAATCCCAGGGACGGGGGAGCCTTGTGGGCTGCCGTCTGTGGGGTCACACAGAGTCGGACACGACTGAAGTGACTTAGCAGCAGCAGCAGCAGCACTTCCTTAGAAACTCCTTCTCTGAACTCAGCCATACTGGGGCTTTGGTCTTCAACATATAAATTGGGGTAGGGGGATTGACACAGACTTAAGTTCATAATAAACTCTCTATACATAAATTCACATAAGAAATGACATCATGTCATCCAAGTTCTAGAGTACACATCCTAACAACACTTCGTTAATTAGTTATTCACATCATCTAGCCTTTCATAGTGGTCATAATTCCTTTTGTTATGAATTTATTTCATTGTTCTGAACTTTTGAAAGAAAAATAAAAGCTTGGATTTTAATCTGGTGCCTTGATAATGAAAACAGTAACAAGTCTGTATATGAAAATATCCAGCATATTTGGGTCTAAAGATATTAGTAATTTTCCAGATAAAATGGCTTCTGTGCTTATTCTGACAGTTTCATAGCATCAGTCCCTCATCAGAGCATCTTTCTTGAATTTTGGCCCTTTTCCCCCTCTATGATGATGCTTGGTATTTTCTTCGTATATTCCTGATGGTTTCTTCTGTTTTCCTAACTGACACTTCTCTAGCCTGTAATATGTACCCACAGGCTGAATTATTGGATCTTTTTGTTCCAGGTCTTAGAGATTTCATATAATCTCATTTTCATCTATTATCTCTATGTGGACCACACTCATATTTATGTCTTCAGTCCTGGTCCACCCTGCAGACTCCTTTCTCATTCCTGTCTCCAGTATTTATTTCAGTTTTTTTTTTTTTTTTGCTTTCATTTCAAATCAGCGTGTCCCAAACTCATCACTTCTTGAAAAATCAATTTCCTTATTTCTGGTGAAATAGGCCAACAGAACTCTTAATAATTTAGACTGATTTATTCAGAAGAATTTTCTCAGCATCTTCTATGTCAGACATCGTGCTTTGTGCCTATATTCAATAAGTCACCAAATCTTATGCTTCTATAATGTCACCCATAAGTGTCTGTGTTGTTTTCAGTTTGTCTTTACCAATTATTTCATGTTTGTATTTTTTTAGTTTTTTAGTATCTCCTGCCAGGTGAACCCCTACTTATCCAATAAGACCAACTGAAAAGTCACCACCTCACTTGTGTAATCCCAAAATATGTGTTTAAATCTTAAACCTTGATACCTCTAAATGTGACTGTAATTGGAAATAAAGTCTTTGCAGATTCTGTCAAGACAGGGTCATACCAGATGAGGGTGGGCCTTAATCCAGTGATTGGTGTCTTATAAGAAGAGGGAGATTTAGATATAGAGATACAAAAAGTAGAGGGCCTAGTGACAATGAAGGCAGACACTGAAATGCTACAGCCACAAGACAAGAAAATCCAAGGATTGTTGGTAAATATCAGGGACCAATGAAGAGGAACGGAACAGATTTATCTTTAAGAGCCTCTAGAGCAGTGATCCCCAGTCTTTTTGGCACTAGGGACCAGTTTCATGAAAAAAAATTTTTCCACGCACTGGGGTGACAGGGGATGGTTTCAAAATGATTCTCATAAGGAGTTTGCAACTCACTCACTCACATGCACAGTTCACACTAGGGTTCTTGATCCTATGAGAATCTGGTGCTGTGAGTGATGGGGAGCAGTTGTAAATACAGATGAAACTTCACTCACTTGCCTGCCCACCATTCACTTCCTGTTGTGTGGCCCAGGTCCTAACAGACCATGAACCAGTATGAACCAGTCCATAGCCCCAGGGGTTGGGGACCCCTGCTCTAGAGGAACTAACCCTGAGCACACCTTGATTGGCCTCCAGAACTGTGAGAAAAGAAACTTCTAGGGTTTTAAGCCCCAGTTTGTGGTAATTTGTTACAGCAGCCCTAGCAAACTAAGATACTCTGTGAAGCCATTTATAATCTCCCTAAAGTTAATCAGTTCTTTTTTGGTTCCATAACACTCAGCACTTATTTCCATCATCATGGTTTTTGTTGTTGTTGTTGTTGTTGTTATTTCCCTGTGGGCTTGTTGAGGGTGGGGTGTAGTGGGGCAGTTCTAGTCATCCTTGGGTACTTTGCACTTTGCATACTGCTCAATAAATGCCTAATGAATGAAAAAGGTGATGACCTTGCCTCTTGCCAATAATTACAGCTATGATTTATTGAGCACCAATAGCCTGTATTGGGAACCGTGTCAGTAATTTACATCTGTGTTCCAACTACAACATGCTGATCCCAACTGAATGTCTTACTGTTCAGTCTAATTCTAACACTCACAACTAGAGTTAGCGTGGACCCCACAAGTTAAGGTCAAAGGCCTTCATTTCTGACACTAATTACCCAGACTTAATACAGGTCCTTTAAGTTAAGGACTCAGTCCTGCATGACTTCAGATGCCAGTTGCAAGTCTCAGGTATCCCCAAGCTGCCTGTTCTTCTGCCTATTTGGCTATGTATTTGAGGATTCCCAGAATTCACTCTTTGTCCCAATTTGATAATTCACTAGAATGACTCACAGAAGTCAGGAAAGTACTATCCATATGATGACCATTTTATTATAAAGGGAGCAAATGAATAGTAAGAAGAAGAGGTGAACAGCATGACAAGGTCTGGAAGGGTTCTGAGCTTCCTTGCTGCCTCCAGGTGTACCATCCTCCCTGCACATGGGTCCTTTCATCAACCAGCAAGCTCCCAGAGCCTCACTGCTTCAGAGTTTATATCTAGGTTTTTGTCACATAAGCATGATTGGTTAAATCATCAACCACTTGATTGAATTCAAGATCTATGAGGGTGTGGCTGAAAGTTCCAAGTCTCTAGTCACATGCTAGGTCTTTCCGGAATGGCCAGCCCCTTCCTTGTAACTATCTCAAGGCCCGTTGTAAGCCACCTTGTGAATTAGCATATATTCAGATATGGAGGAAAGGGGGTCTCTGTGAATAACAACAGATACTCTGATCAGAAATTCCAAGGTTCCTTGAAACTCTGTGCCAAGAACCGGTAACAAAAACAAAATACATTTTTTATTATACTACACACAAAAAGAACCTGCCTGCTGGTAAAGAACCTGCCTGCAGTGCGGGAGACACATGAGATGTTGAGGGTTCGATCCCTGGGTCGGGAAGATCCCCTGGAGGAGGAAAATGGCAGCCCACTCCAGTGTTCTTGCCTGGAGAATCCCATGGACAGAGGAGCCTGACGGGCTCCAGTCCATGAAGTCGCAAAGAGTAGGACAGGACTGAGCGACTAATCACTAGCACAATAAGTATTCACACAAGGACTCCTTAAAGTAGGTGTCAATGCCATCTGCACCTTACAGAGGAGGAAACTGAGACTGAAGCTCAAAGCTGTGCTGCCTCTAGCCCAGCTTTCTCCCAATCCAGTTTATTTAGAAATTAATCTACCTTAAACAGAGATTTCATCACATTACTTCCTTAGTGACTTTCTATGACATACTGAAGTTTTATTATTCAAGTTTCTTTAAAGTCTGTTTTATGGTAGTCGTGTTTATTTTTACCTCGGGCCATTCTTAATGCTTGCTTTTCCTCCCTCCTGACATTCTCCCCATTCCTCAGTAGTATCAGATCCTACCTAGTTAGGTTCAGTGAGGGAGAGACAGTAGAGCACCTGCTATCTCAGAGCTGAATGCTTTCTCTATGCTGTCTCCAACTTTACATGGTAATACTCCAGCAACACAGTTTCAGTGTTCTAATTCTTAGCTTAACAGCAGAAAAACTCTGTGCCTGGAGGTGTAAGTTTGGGTTGCTTGAAAGTTAGTGAGTGAGTGAGCTAGGATTCAGACTCAAATTTATTTAGCTCTAAAAGCCCATACTCTTTTTCTGTAATTCTTGAAATTTGTGAACCTCTACTGTTCTGGCCCCTAAACTTGAGTCAAAGATAAAACTCTATAAATTTAAAAAAATTGAAGATAGTAGTAGTGTAAGTCCCTACTTCCTTCAATGTCAAATGCCAAAGATTATTTAGAAGCCAAAAAGAGAAAAAAATATTCTCAATCTAGGAATAAGGATAGAATTATTATAGTCTGGGAATAATCTAAAAGAGATTTTAGCCTGGAGTTGATAGAACAAACAGATGAAAAGGAGGGGAGAAAGACGAAGAGACAGAAAGAAGAGGAAAGATGCGAGGAGAGGTGCAGACAGGTCTTTAAAACCACTGAAATTTCTTTTTTTTTTTAATTTTATTATTTACTTTTAAAAATTTATTTATTTTAATTGGAAGCTAACTACTTTACAATATTGTAGTGGTTTTGCCATACACTGACATGAACCAGCCCCAGGTGTACATCTGTTCCCCATCCTGAACCCCCTCCCACCTCCCTCCCCATCCCATCCCTCAGGGTCATCCCAGTGCACCAGCCCTGAGCACCCTGTCTCATGCATTGAACCTGGGCTGGCGATCTGTTTCACATATGGTAATATACATGATTCAATGCTATTCTCTCAAATCATCCCACCCTCGTCTTCTCCCACAGAGTCCAAAAGTCTGTTCTTTATATCCGCGTCTCTTTTGCCATCTCGCATATAGGGTCATCGTCACCATCTCTCTAAATTCCATATATATGCATTAATATACTGTATTGGTGTTTTTCTTTCTGACTTACTTCACTCTGTATAATAGGCTCCAGTTTCATCCACCTCATTAGAACTGATTCAAGTGCATTCTTTTTAATAACTGAGTAGTATTCCATTGTGTAAATGTACCACAGCTTTCTTATCCATTTGTCTGCTGATGGACATCTAGGTTGCTTCCATGTCCTGGCTACTGTAAACAGTGCTGTGATGAACATTGGGGTAAATGTGTCTCTTTCAATTCTGAATAAAACCACTGAAATTTCTTTAGTGAATTTATTACAAAGTACTTCTCTTAAAATTGTAGCTTTAAAGAAATAAAGGATTCCGAGTTATTGTATTTTGTCTCTGTAAGTAAATGCTTTATTGTCATAACTATCTTATCTAGACTGAGAGGTAGCAAATAACTTTTTTCCAATTTTTAAAATACAATTTAAAATTTTAGTATAATACACAGAGCAGTACACAAACCCTTAGTATAAGCAGCTTGCTATTATCACAAGAAAACATGTGTAATCAACCAGAAAGTAGAATATTATCAGAATTCCAGAAGTCCGTCTAAGTGCTTTCTCCAAATTATTATCCCTTCTTCCTCCTGAAAGATAATTTCCTGATGTCTTAAGACTATAGATTATTTTTGCTTGCTTTTTAACTTTACATAGAATCTCATAGTATATATTCTTTTGTATTTGGTTTTTTTTGCTTAACTTTATGTTTGTGAAGTTCATTCATGTTGCATATAATAGTAATTTTTTCATTATAGAAACCATGCAATTATATGAATATGCCACAATTTTTTGTTCATTTTACTAATAGTAGATGGTTGGGTTGTTTGTAGTTTTGCGCTATTAGGAATAATGCTCTTATGTGTATTTTTGGACATCTTTTACAAATCTATGCATGCATTTCTATTGGGTGTATACTCCACCTCGGACTGGAATTGCTGAGTCATAGACCTTGTTGTGTATGTTCAGCTTTGGTAGACACTGGCAGTTTTCCAAAGTGGTTTCTCTGTTACAGTGGCACTTGCAGAGCCAGCTACATAATATGTGGGGCACAGTGCAGAATAAACACGTGGGGCCCCTTGTTTCAAATGCAGGGAGAAGTCCCATTAAAAGTGCTAAAACACAAAGCTTTTTTGTTTCTTTTGCAGTTTCTTGACTTGCCATAATTTTTTAACTTGCTATTTAATGTCATTTTAAGTAAAGATATCATTTAAAGTTATTAGCATAAATTTTACTATTGATCTTTTTAAAAAAGAATTTTTATGATTATTATTTATTTTTGGCTCCTTGAGGTCTTCGTGGCTGTGAGCAGGATTTCTCCAGTTTTGGTGAGCAGGGGCCACTTTCTAGTTGTTGTGTGGGAGCTTGGGTTTCTCAGTGCAGTGGCTTATCTTGTTGCCAAACAAGGGCTATAGGGTATGGGCTTCAGCTGTTGTGGCACACCAGGGTTTACTTGCCTCTTGAACCTGTGTCTCCTTCATTGGAAGGCGAGTTCTTAACCACTGGACCACAGGGAAGTCCCTACCACTGATCTTTATATTGTGCAATGCCAGTTTTAAATGCAAACTGATGTGAGAAATTACCAAAATCACATAATTTGTATTTCATAGCTCGTATATGCAGATGACACCACACTTATGGCAGAAAGTGAAGAACTAAAGAGCCTCTTGATGAAAGTGAGAGAGAGAGAGTGAAAAAGTTGGCTTAAAGCTCAACATTAAGAAAACTAAGATCATGGCATCTGGTCCCAGGACTTCATGGCAAATAGATGGGGAAACAGTGGAAACAATGGCTGACTTTACTTTTCTGCGCTCCAAAAACACTGCAGATGGTGGTTGCAGCCTTGAAATTAAAAGACGCTTACTCCTTGGAAGGAAACTTATGACCAACCTAGACAGCATATTAAAAAGCAGAGACATTACTTTGCCAACAAAGGTCAGTCTAGTCAAGGCTATGGTTTTTTCCAGTGGTCATGTATGGATGTGAGAGTTGGACTATAAAGTAAGCTGAGTGCCGAAGAATGGATGCTTTTAAACTGTGGTGTTGGAGAAGACTCTTGAGAGTCCCTTGGACTGCAAGGAGATCCAACCAGTCCATTCTAGAGGAGATCAGTCCTGGGTGTTCATTGGAAGGACTGATGCTGAAGCTGAAACTCCAATACTTTAGCCACCTGATGCGAAGAACTGACTCATTTGAAAAGACCATGATGCTGGGAAAGATTGAGGGCAGGAGGAGAAGGGGACGACAGAGGATGACATGGTTGGATGATATCACCGACTCGATGGACATGGGTTTGGGTAGACTCGGGAGTTGGTGATGGACAGGGAGGCCTGGTGTGCTGAGGTTCATGGGGTCGCAAAGAGTCGGACATGACTGAGCTGAACTGAACATGCTTATGTATTTCACTCTCTACCTTCTGCTTATGGATAAGGATGGACTGAAAGGAAAAAAAATTATAGTTGTGAGGATAAGCATCTTTATACGTTTATTAGTCATTGTGTGTGTGTGTGTGGGTGTGTGTGTGTGTGTCTATTTTTCTATTGACTGCCTGTCTCTCTTTTATTTCTTGATTTGTAACAATTGTTTTTATATTCTGGAAAGGAGCATTATGTACATTCCATGGGTACTAAATATCTTCTCCCATTCTATGACTTCCTTTTTATTCTCTTACAGTGTACTTTGACTACTATAAAGTTCTTCATTTTAATATAGTTTGTCAGTCTTCTCCTTTGGGATTAACTGCTAGTTTACACATGGTTTCAGAAATCTTTTCTTTATCATAAAGAATCATAAAGATCATAAAGATATTTTCCTATATATCGTCTTCTCAAAGCTTTATTGTTTTGTCTTTCACATTTAGGTCCCAAATCCATCTGAAATTTCCTTTTTTTGTAATTGGTAAGAGGTAGGAGATAAAACTTGGCTAATGTTACTTTTAGTCAATAAGACAGTGGATTCCCAGTCCAATCTGGTTAGTTCTATATACTAAATCCTATTATGACTTGATAGTAAAATGAGTAATGTGTTTTTGAAATGTTTGTAAAATCATAAAAAGATAAGTTTTTTGCTTGTCATAAAAAAGAGGTTAGTTCTTTAGATAAAAGCTTCCAATAAAGTCAAATTTAAGAATTTAATTTCAGAATACACAATTCCACAACTATTCAGAGTTCTACTTGCTAAGTCTTTTGAGTGTTATGGTTAAAGTGAGGATGGCAAATGTAGGTGGATCAAAGTAAAGTGTTAGTCACTCAGTCGTGTCCGGCTCATTTGCAACCCCATGGACTACAGCTCGCCAGGCTCCTCTGTCCATGGGATCAAAGTAAATTTGTCCAAAAGAATCTAGGGGATCCTGGGATATTACTCTGGGTATATCTACAGGTTGCCATTGTAGTGGAGTAACAGCAATACCATGAATACTCACTTTGACCCATCGTGTTTGCCACTGTCGCTTCTTTCATTAGTAGAGTGCAACACCCTCTCTTCCCTGCCTGTGGCCATGACTCTCCAAACTCTGTATTTGGCAGATAGTGATCTGGCCTTTGTTGTGCCTCGTTCTTTGCTATCCATGCTCTTACTCCAACTGAGCTTTGCCCCTTGTCCCGTTATTGCTTTGCAAATGTTGGTCTCTTGAGAACCTACCTATATTACTCAACTCTTCTCTGGTTGGCTCTGCACACGTCTGCCAGTATTAAGCATTATCTCATTCAGAAAGCTGGGTTTTTAGAAAGTGATCAATAACTCTAGGGATTATTATTCAAAGTGAAGTGAAGTGAAGGTCACTCAGTCATGTCCGACTCTTTGCGACTGTATAGTCCATAGGAATTCTCCAGGTCATAATACTGGAGTGGGTAGTCTTTCCCTTCTCCAGGGGATCTTCCCAACCCAGGGATTGAACCCAGGTGTCCCACATTGCAGGCGGCTTCTTTACCAGCTGAGCCACAAGGGAAGCCCATCATTGAAAGTAGTATAATTAAAACCAACTGTATTTCAATAAAAATAATGTAGGGACTTCCCTGGTGGTCCAATGGTTAAGATTCTGAACTTCAAATGCAGGGCGCCTGGGTTTGATCCCTGGTCAGAGAACTAGCTCTCACATGCTGCAACCACGAGTTCACATGCCCCAACTAGGATCCGGTGCTGCCAAATAAATAAATATTAAAAAAAAATAATGAAAAGTATCTCCTTAGTGTGATTATTGCCACAGTAAATGAATGAGATGGGGGTTTCCCTGGTGGCTCAATGGTAAAGAATCAACCTGCCAATGCAGGAGACACGGGTTTGAGCCATTCCTGGGTCAGGAAGATCCCCTGGAGATGGCGGGCTACAGTCCATGGGGTCGCAAAGAGCAACTAAACAACAAGAAAGAATGAGATGGCTATTTGTTGGACGGAAGGATGAAAGGAGAGTTCGTTTTTATCACTTTTAGCAACTCTCCTGGTCAGAGGATTTAACAAATTTGTGGAGGAAAATCTGAGAAAACCTTCAATTCAGATGACACTGAGAATGTAACTCATTTTCTCTCCTGCCCTGCTGCTGCTAAGTCACTTCAGTCGTGTCCGACTCTGTGTGACTCCATAGACGGAAGCCTACCAGGCTCCCCCGTCCCTGGGATTCTCCAGGTAAGAACACTGGAGTGGGTTGCCATTTCCTAACCTGAAGCAAACTCCTTTTTCCAGCCTAATTGAAACATTTTTAAAAGCAGACACATTACTTTGCCAACAAAGGTCCTTCTAGTCAAAGCTATGGTTTTTCCAGTGGTCATGTATGGATGTGAGAATTGGACTACAAAGAAAGCTGAGCTCTGAAGAATTGATGCTTTTGAACTGTGGTGTTGGAGAAGGCTCTTGAGAGTTCCTCGGACTGCAAGGAGATCCAACCAGTCCATCCTAAAGGAGATCAGTCCTGAATATTCACTGGAAGGACAGATGCTGAAGCTGAAACTCCAGTACTTTGGCCACCTGATGCGAAGAACTTACTCGAAAAGACCCTGATGCTGGGAAAAACTGAGGGCAGGAGGAGAAGAGGACTACAGAGGATGAGATGGTCGTATGGCATCACCGACTCAATGGACATGGGTTTGGGTGGACTCCGGGAGTTGGTGATGGACAGGGAGGCCTGGCGTGCTGCGGTTCATGGGGTCGCATTTGGTCGGATACGGCTGAGCGACTGAAAGGAACTGAACTAAGTGAACGTTCGAGGCGACATCATCGATTGGTTGGGGCTTGGCTCGAGCGCGGCCGCTCGGCTGGTTGGGGCTGGATCGCTTCCTCAGGAAGTGGCCTGGAGGCCGTTGTGGTGGCGTCGTCAGCTTAGCTCCGCGGGGGCCCTGCGGGGTGCTGTGTGGACATGGCGGACCTTGACTCCCGCTACCCCTGCTCCTCCATCGAGGACGACTTCAACTATGGCAGCTGCGTGGCCTCCGCCAGCGTGCACATCCGAATGGGTACGTCGCCGGGCCCCTCCCGGCCGCGCCTCGTCGGTCCCGCGGCGTCGCCGGCCTCTGGGGGCTGGATTTCGGCGTCTGCGGCGAGCATCCTCCGCGACCGGGCCTTGGGCATACCGCCGGTCTCTTGGGTTCAGAGGGCAGCCTTCCCTTCTCCTTCCGGTCCTCTGGCTGGGAAGAAGAGCTTTCTCCCTCCGCAGGGGCTCAGAGGGAGAGGCGAGGTGGTTCCCCAGCTGTGTTTCCAGAGACCTGAAACTGAGTCCATCCTATCGTCTTCGGTGGAGAAGGGGTTGAATTTGGCATCTTTCAGTTAAGAGAAACTTGGGTTATTTTTTTCCGTGAAAGTAAGTTTATTATATGATCACTGAGACGTGTATCTGAATGGAAACTAAAAGTGAAGTCGCTCAGTCGTGTCCCACTGTTTGCGATCCCATGGACTGTAGTCTAGCAGGCTTCTCTGTCCATGGGATTTTCCAGGCAAGAGTACTGGAGAGGGTTGCCGTTTCCTTCTCCAGGGGAATCTTCCTGACCCAGGGATCGAACCCAGGTCTCCTGCATTGCAGGCTATGTTTTTGATATAAGAGCTGATTCTACGTCCTCGTCTGCCTTTGCCCTTTCTATGTCCTGGTATGAGGCTATGTTCACCCATCTGGAAGCCCTGCATACCCCTGACTATTGGAGTTTAATGGTGGCTTCCTCAGGAAGGCATGATTGATCATTAACTCCATTCTCAGCCCTTCTCTCTTCTCAAGAGAATAGGGTGTGGGACTGAAAATTCTAAGCTTTAGACACATATTTAGAAAATTATAATCATGGCTCCTTTCTTGGTAACAGCTCTCATCCAGGAATTCACCCAATGTGATCTCAGTAGAACAAAAGACACTCCTATCAGGAAATTATCAGGAAGGAACCCTGTGTCATAGTCATTGGACCTGTGACTAAGCTGACTGCATCTATAGTTTAAAATGGTATCTGATCTGTCAAAAATTTTTATGAATTAAAAGGTAAAACAGAAATGCCCTCCTCTATTTTTTAAGTAAATTAACCTGGCTGATCTAACTAGTGTCTTAAGGGGAGCAACTGTGACTTCCAAAACTTATTTCCCCACTGCCTTCACATGAAGGAAAATGGGGTTGTTTTGAAAATGTAATATGTACGTCTTCTGGAAAATACTTTTGGAATATTATATGTTTAAATAGCTAAGGCTTATTGGTAGAAAACAACAAATTATGAAGCTACAGAAAAGTGATGTGAGAATGAAAGCTGAGTACAGTCTCTACCTTGAGCACTTTTATAGTACCATTAAGTTAGTTTATATAATTAGTTGTTACATATGTAATATACATAGTCTATTAAACTAGTCTGTTTTAGCAGTCTACTATATTTGTATTTTTGAAACACTAAGACATTGTTTTATAGTCAGAAGCACAATGTTATGATTATTTCTTACATTTCTGCAACTTTGTATTTTTATTTAATGTATCATATTGAAAAATCAGTTCAGTTCAGTTCAGTCGCTCAGTCGTGTCCGACTCTCTGCGACCCCATGAATTACAGCACGCCAGGCCTCCCTGTCCATCACCAACTCCCGGAGTACACTCAAACTCATGTCCACAGAGTCGGTGATGCCATCCAGCCATCTCATTCTCTGTCGGCCCGTTCTCCTCCCACCCCCAACCTTTCCCAGCATCAGGGTCTTTTCCAGTGAGTCAACTCGTCGCATGAGGTGGCCAAAGTATTGCAGTTTCAGCTTTAGCATCAGTCCCTCCAATGAACATACAGGATTGATCTCCTTTAGAATGGACTGGTTGGATCTCCTTGCAGTATAAGGGACTCTCAAGAGTCTTCTCCAACACCACAGTTCAAAAGCATCGATTCTTCGGCGATCAGCTTTCTTCACAGTCCAACTCTCACATCCATACATGACCATGGGAAAAACCATTGTCTTGACTAGACAGACCTTGGTTGGCAAAGTAATGTCTCTGCTTTTTAATATACTATCAAGGTTGGTCAGAAAAATAGCAGTACATATATTTATCGTTTCGTTTCGTTGCTCAGTCGTGTCCGACTCTTTGCAACCCCGTGGACTGTAGCCTACCAGGCTTCTCCGTCCATGGGATTCTCCAGGCAAGAATACTGGAGTGGGTTACCGTTTCCTTCCCCAGGGGAACTTCCCGACCCAGGAATCGAACCCAGCTCTCCCACATTGGAGGCAGACGCTTTAACCTATGAGCCACTATTATTTTTAACTATGGTGATCATCTATAATATGTATGTTCCATAATTTATTTAATCATCGTTTCTTGATGGCTATTTAGATTGTTATTTTTCATTCTTTTTATTCCTTCAAATAGAGCTTTAGGGGCCATTCTTCCATATGGTTGTGAATTTCTCCAATTATCGTTCTATAAATTTTTAGCAGTGAAATTATAGGTCCAAAGAATATGTGCATTTTAAATTTGATGTCATCAGCTACCCAAAGAGACTACACCTGTTGACTCTCCAGCAAATAGTGCATGAGGGTGCCTTTCATTGCACTCTCAACAGCACTGAGGTCATCAAACTTCTTAGTGTCTGGCAATCTGGTAGATCAGGGGTTAGCAAACGTTTTCTCCAAAGGGCCAGATAGTAAATATTTTCAGCTTTGTGGAGTCATAACAAAGGACTCTGTGGCACAGTTACAAAATTCTGCCATTGTCATGCAAACAAAGCTATACAGTTACAATTAGTCACTCAGTTGTGTCTGACTCTTTGCAACCCCATGGATTGTAGCTTGCCAGGCCCCTCTGTCCATGGAATTATCCAGGCAAGAAAAGAAGCTATAGAGGACACAGAAATGGCTGTGACTGTGCCCAGGAAAACTTCACTTGTAAAATCAGGTGATGTGCTGGGTTTGGCCCTTAGCCATAGTTTACTGCCTCTTGTTGTGGGTAAAAAATGTAATCTTGTTTTAATCTACATTTTTTTAGCCACGTGAGTGAAGGTGAGCATTTTTCTTTTGTTTATACAACTTTATTGGGCTCCCTGCTGATATTAAGGATATAGCAGTAACCAGATAATATTTGAGTCCTCCAGAGTTATTATTTGGGTGGAGGAGTAAGGGAGATAGGCCCTAAAGAGTTAAGCAAATAAATAGACTACTAGCAGTGTTAAAGTCTCTGAAGAAAAGAAACAGTGATGAAATAGACACTAGAGTCTAGAATAGTGGTTTAGTAGCTATTTTAGTTAAGGAATGGTCAGGGAAAGAACTTTTAAAGGAGATGGTAGTTGTGTTGTTGAGAAGGAGCTGCTGCTGCTAAGTCGCTTCAGTCATGTCCAACTCTGCGACCCCATAGACGGCAGCCCACTGTCCCTGGGATTCTCCAGGCAAGAACACTGGAGTGGGTTGCCATTTCCTTCTCCAATGCATGAAAGGGAAAAGTGAAGTCGCTCAGTTGTGTCCGACCATTAGCAACCCAATGGACTGCAGCCTACCAGGCTCCTCTGTCCATGGGATTTTCGCTAGCTGGGTTGTATTCGTTATCTATTGCTTTACTTAAAATTATTCCATATTTTACAAGCTTAAAACAACAGTTATTACTTCACACAGTTTCTGAGAATCAGAAATCTGGGAGAGGCATAGCTAGGTGGTTCTGGCTCAGGGTGTCTTAGGAGAGTCCATTCAAGATGTGGGCTGGGACTGCAGTCAGCTGAAGACTTGACTGGGTTGAAGATCTGCTTCCTGGAAACTCAACTCATGCGGATGTTGATACAAGGTGTTAATTCCTTGCCATGTGACCTTCTCCACTGGCTGCTTGAGCATCATGGCGTGGTAGCTGACTTCCTTAAGAGCATGCAGCCCAGGAGAGACTATTAAGGAAGCTACTGTGTCTTTTGTGACCTAGTTATGAGAATCACGGGCTTCCCAGTTGGCTCAGTGGTAAAGAATCCATCTGCCAATGCAGGAGATACAGGAGGTATAGTTTCAAGCCCTGGGTCCAAAAGATCCCCTGGAGGAGGAAATGGCAACCTACTCCAGAATTCTTTTCTGAGAAAGCCCACGGACAGAGGAGCCTGGTGGGCTGCAGTCTGTGGGGTCACAAAGAGGCAGACATGACTGAGCACACATGAACATGTCATATAGGGCCTGTAGGCCCCATAAAAACTTTAAAATTTTATTGTAAACAGAAGGGAAACCATTAAAAGTATTTAAGCAGGGAGTCACATGATACGGATTACTTTACAAAAAGATAGCTGTCAACAGCTGTGGGACTATAGGTGGGACTAGTGAAAGCATGCAGACCAATTGCAGGTGCTAGATCATAAGACTGACTGGAAATGTAGCAAAGGAGACCAAAGAGGTGGATGACTTTGCAAGTAGAAGCTACAGTAGTTGTTGATGGATTGGGAAAAGAGAGGGGAATCAGAGGTGACTCCTACATTTTTGGCTTGGGGGAGGTGGTGCTGGCTACAGATTGGGTAGAAATGAAAAGTTCATGTTTAAGCCTGTCAAATTTGAGTAGAAAGGGGAGAAGTAGAAGTAGAAAGCAGAAAAGTAGAAAGGCAGAAATAGGGCTCAAAAAAAAAAAACAACTGAAAGATTGCAGTTTGACTTGTTTTCTTATCAGATCTTTTGTTTTTTTTTCTGTGGGTGTGTATGTATATCTTTTGCCACTTTTTATATTAGTTATTCAAAATGGGTGTCAAATGTTACTTTTTGTGGGATTTTATGTAAGTTCTATTTTTAAAGAGTATACAGGACTTCCCTGGGCATCCAGTGGTTGAAAGTCCACGTTGAAATGCAGGGGACACCAGTTTGATCCTGATCCGGGAAGATCCCACATGCCGAGGAGCAGCTAAAGCCTGTGCGCCACAACTACTGAGCCTGTGCTCTAGAACCCAGGAGCCACAGCTGCTAAAGCCCGCGTGCCCGAGAGCAGCCACCGCAGTGAGAAGCCCATGCGACTAGAGAGTAGCCCCTCTCACTGCAGCTAGGGAGAAGCGCTTGCAGCAGTGTACACCCAACACAACCAAAAAATAAATAAATAATCTCATGTTTTAAAAACGATGTAATGGGAGGGCCTTTAAGGATTCTATCTTTAATATTTATGAACATTCTCTTATTCTTAATATTTTACTACTTGATATTTGGCAGACATGCCATCAAAGCACTTCATCGTTCCTTGAGGAATGAGGTCCTTAGTAGGAATTTTTTTTTCAGAGAGAACATTTATCGCATGCATATTGTCCCGAGAGTCAAGAGACAGTATCACATCTTTTGTTGGGTAAAAATCATTCCACAGTGTTCTTGCCTAAGAACAGTGCTCTATGGAAATTATGTGGCTCCATTATTGTGTCAGAATAACACCTTTTCTCTGACTGGCAAAATTCACTTTTCATTAATTCAATATAAGTTTATTTAAAAGCAAATAAAATTTAATGAGTATTTATTCTGTGCCAAGGGCTTCCCAGATGGCTCAGAGGTAAGAATCCGCCTGCCAATGCAGGAGATGCAGGAGATGTGAGTTCAATCCCTGGGTTGGGACAATCCCCTGGAGAAGGAAATAGCAACCCACTCCAGTATTCTTGCTTGGAAAATCCCACAGAGGGGCCTGGCAGGCTGTAGTCCACAGGGTCACAGAGAGTTGGACCAGAGTTAGCAATTAAACAACATTCTCTGCCATCCCCTGGCAGAGTGGTAGGGACTCATGCTGAGTCATGTCCTAAAATGGGAAGCTTAAAATGAATATTATTATTCTGTTATTAGGGAGCTCTTTAGTCTTCATAGTCTAATAGTGAAGAACAAGTAGACATCACTATAAAGTGTTTAGAAGTCTGTTTAGGGTCCTTCAGGAATATGGGGAACTCTTTGTGACCCTATGGACTGTAGCCCACCAGCCTCCTCTGTCTGTGGGATTGTGCAGGCAAGAATACTGGAGTGGGTTGCCATGCACTTCTGCAGGAGATCTTCCTGACTCAGGGATTGAACCCATGTCTCTTACATCTCCTGCATTAGCAGGTGTATTCTTTACCACTAGCGCCACCTAGGAAGTCTTCTATGTATCAGAAGACTTTTATAAATATTTTTAGATCATTGCGCTTTGGAGTTGATTTATGGATGTTGGTAATAACGTACTTTGAAAGTAAGAAGTAGAAACTAGAGGCAAAGGTACTAGAAGTGAGAAATAAAAATAGGTGAGTGAAAGTAAGTTTATATATTATTTGCCTTTTATGGAGAAGTTTCATTTTAGGGAACCATTTGCACTGCTTGGAAATTAAGATTTCTTTTTAAATTTTATATCTAACCATATGCTTTTTATTCCTGCTTTTCACTTTCAAGATAGCTTCATTATTTAAAACATGTTCTGTTTTTAATCCTTTGCTTTGTTGTATGTTGCACAAAATATGCATTTGATGGTTTCATTTTATTTTGATGGAAACATTTGTATTCTGGCTTAATTTTTTTAAGTTCATGCTTCCTTGAGTATAGTTACCAAAATTTTTTATTTTCTGAGAGGCTTTTTTTTTTTTTTTAAGTTTTAGTTACAGTTGTGATATCTGGATTAAGATTTAAGGAAGAACTTATATAGTAATTTAATGTGTCTAAGAAGAAACCTGATCTTGCTGTACTCTGATAAATGCTTAAGAAAATAGTTACATGTAACTTTTTTCTCTTTCAGCCTTTCTAAGAAAAGTCTACAGCATCCTTTCTCTGCAAGTTCTCTTAACTACAGTGACATCAGCATTTTTTTTATACTTTGATTCTATACGGACATTTGTACATGAAAGGTAAGGTAATGTCATGATCCTGAATCATTTTCAGTCACTGCATGTGACTAATAGGGCATACAATGAACAAGGGTAGTTTGTTTTTGTTTTTTTTTCTATTAAGTTTTGAGGTTAGAATGTAAAAAAGATTCATTAACTCTTGTAAATACATTTTTACAAGAAAAATAATCTACAATATGGTATTTACCGCTAACCTTTTTAGCTTGGTTTCACAGAGTTAATCCCTCATTTCTATTAAGAATTTTTATTGAATGTAATTTTTTGTGTGGGTCTTTATTAGACTTATGCCCTGTTCCCAAAGTCCAAGACAGTGCTTGAAAAGTTAAATTTACCTTAGTGTTAGTTCACAGCTAGGAAAATTTTACTGAAAACCTTTCAGAGGGGTTCCATATGGTTCTTCCCTAATTTGTTTAAGATTTGACCTCCAAAATAATTATTTCCATGGTAGACTTTATATTAAAGAATAGGAAAAGTAAAGAATGAATATTTTCTTAGAAGTAGATAATTTCTATCCTCCCTTTACAAAAGGGGAATCTTGAACTATTAGTTTGCTATTTGGAGTAAATTCTTTAAGTTACAGCTATTTAGTAAATGCCCTAAAAAAGTAGTTAGGTATAAAATTTGCTTATTATTTAATAGTTTTTCTTTATTTTTAGTTTTTAAAAAAGGCAGTATGCTAATTGAAAAAATTATTCAATATAATAGAAATTCATGAAGTAAAAAGGTTACATTTTCCACATTCATTGTGGGAAAGATTCTGTCTTCCTGCTCCTTCCCATCTCACAGTCCTCAAATTTTCCCCATGGAAAAATAATTTGTTTGGTCAGTTTGGTTTAGATCTTTCCAAATTTTTTTTCATGTACTTTCATGAACACATAGAGAAATTTTATTATTAAATTGGATATTATTTATGGTATTTTTTTAAGTTGAGAATGCTTTTAATTTTTTGTCTTTCAGTCCTGCCTTAATTTTGGTGTTGGCCCTTGGATCCTTGGGTTTGATTTTAGCCTTGACTGTAAACAGACATAAGCATCCCCTTAACCTATACCTGCTTTTTGGATTTGTAAGTACTTTGACAATGTGTTCCCTTAACATTTATTCCTGAGTTTTAAATTTATTTATTTGAATGCATATATATATATATATATATATATAAAAAAAACAGTAGCAGAACCAAATTAATGAGTTTTTTAAAAAATCAAGGCATTACCTTTATGATAATTGTCTGTCAGATAAAACCTAACTAGAGTAAGTAAATAAAACAAAGATGTAATTAAGGGGAAAGAAGCTTGAGGATGAAGCTCAGTATCCCAAACTCTTATTTAGGATTTGAGTTCAGCTACTTTTGACATGGATTAAACTAGAGAGCTTACGTCTCTTTCATATAAGAATCTGAATGACTGTTTAGTGAAGTTGTCCAGCCCAGACACTGCTATAGTTCAGACATTTCTAAAGTTGCATCGAATAACATAGCTCACTACCATACTTGCATTCTATTTAAAAAATGACGAGAGAAAGGAGAGAGCGAACCTCTTTACTTCTCAGAGTTGTATGTCTCTCTATTCACATTCTATTGACTAGAATATAGTCACACTATATTCTAGCTTTTAGATCTAGAGTCTTACAGATCTAGCTGCAAGGGAAGCTGAAAACGTAACGCTTAATCTGAATGGGTATATGTTTAGGCAAAATTCTGTTACCAAGAAAGAAAAAAAGAATATTGGGAGACAGTTTCAAGACTCTGCCACACCAAGTTCAGTTCAGTCGCTCAGTCATGTCTAACTCTTTGCGATCCCATGAATCGCAGCATGCCAGGCTTCCCTGTCCATCACCAACTCCCGGAGTTCAACCAAACTCATGTGCATCGAGTCAGTGATGCCATCTGGCCATCTCATCGTCTGTCGTCCCCTTCTCCTCCTGCCTCGAATCCCTCCCAGCATCAGGGTCTTTTCCAATGAGTCAACTCTTCGCATGAAGTGGCCAAAGTATTGGAGTTTCAGCCTCAGCATCAGTCCTTCCAGTGAACACCCAGGACTGTAGAACTGGACATGCAACAACAGACTGGTTCCAAATAGGAAAAGGAGTACGTCAAGGCTGTATATTGTCACCCTGCTTATTTAACTTATATGCAGAGTACATCATGAGAAACGCTGGGCTGGAAGAAGCATAAGCTGGAGTCAAGATTGCCGGGAGAAATATCAATAACCTCAGATATGCAAATAACACCACCTTTATGGCAGAAAGTGAAGAGGAACTTAAAAGCCTCTTGATGAAAGTGAAAGAGGAGAGTGAAAAAGTTGGCTGAAAGCTCAACATTCAGAAAACTAAGATCATGGCATCTGGTCCTATCACTTCATGGGAAATAGATGTGGAAACAGTGTCAGACTTTATTTTTTGGGGCTCCAAAGTCACTGCAGATGGTGATTGCAGCCATGAAATTAAAAGACGCTTACTCCTTGGAAGGAAAGTTATGACCGACCTAGACAGCATATTAAAAAGCAGAGATATTTCTTTGCCAACCAAGGTCCATCTAGTCAAGGCTATGGTTTTTCCAGTGGTCATGTTTGGATGTGAGAGTTGGACTGTGAAGAAAGCTGAGCGCTGAAGAATTGATGCTTTTGAACTGTGGTGCTGGAGAAGACTCTTGAGAGTCCCTTCGACTGCAAGGAGATCCAACCAGTCCATCCTAAAGGAGATCAGTCCTGCCACACCAAAGTACTATCTAAATATTATATTCTTCCCATGTTTGTTTGTGTGAGGTAGTGAGGTTTTTTAAATGTGCATGTGATTTGCAGTTTCATCTTTATTTACATTATAAAGAGTGAGAAAAATAGAATTTTCTATATTACTTCTAGAATCTCCCTGTTACAGATATGAAAAATCTAGTTGAGTTTCAGGAGTTATGATATCACAATTGGAATCTGTTCTCATGGAAATACTCTGGTTGTCCTATGGTTGGGACTCATTGCTTTTACTGCTGTGGTTGGGGAACTAAGATACCACACACTGTGCAGCACAGTCCAAAAAAGAAAAGAATCTAAGTATTTTCATTTAATACATTGAGGTCTCATTTTCATTATGGTGGGCTTATTATATGTCCCATATACTTCAAAAGGCTGCTCTGAAGCTAAAATGAGATCATGGGTATGAAATCACCTTGAATTCTTGGAAATCAGAATATGTACTTAACATAGTAAAAATTTTACATGCATCTATGTAATTTCAGTCTCTTTTTCTTAGACACTGTTGGAATCTCTGACTGTGGCCTTCGTTGGTAAGCCATAATTGTGCTTCTGTATATTACAGTAATTTTTTATGTGGATAAATCTTTTGGGTGAAAAAATGTTTGGGGCTAAAGCTTAACATCATGTAATGTCATATTAAAAAATGTGGCATAGAATGAAGAATTCCTAAAATATAAGCAAAAAGTAAATGTTTATATAGTTTAGCAGAGTTTAGAGGAAGTTGAAAAGAATTAGGAAAACAATAGGAACAGAGAACAATATTCATTTTGTTTATCCAAGCAAGACAACATCAGATACTTCCCTGGCAATCCAGTGGTTAATCACTCCGCCCTTCCACTGCAGAGGATATGGGTTCAATCCCTGGTCAGGGAACTAAAAGTCTCACATGCTGCATAGCACAGCCAAAAAAAAAAAAGACAACTATAGCTAATCTTTTTCCTTGTTTAAAAGGATCTTAAAAGAATAACATGTTTGGAACCATGCTTTTTCATCACATGAGCTCAGTGTCTCAAATTGCCTGCACGGAACTGTACCTTATTACATCCTCATATTTCATCAGATGGTACTACAAGAAACAATAGTCATTTCTCTTTTGTATTTTGTGTTAAATATATATAATATTTAAAGGGAAGTATCTGTTATAATTATTTAATATACCCTATACAATAATATCTCAACTAAAAAGTTTTGGGATTAACAATAAAAATTCTGATTGTTTCAAAATTTATCTGGGGTACCAAAAAAAGATCAGAATTTACTGTTACTGTCAATAGCAGTAAATTATGGATCCTTATTGTTAATGTATTTATCTTTTCTTATTTTGTCATTACTGTTTTTAACTTTTTCATGCTAGTTTTTGTCTATATGTTTTTTGGTAATTCATCTCTTCTTTTTATAAAAGAATCAGAATATAAATAATAAAAACCACCAAACTAAATAGGGTTGAAATTTCTCAACATGGAAAGGAAATATTATTAATACTTACTTATTATTAGTGTTATTATCTATTAATGTTATTTACCGACTCGATGGAGGTGAGTTTGAGTGAACTCCGGGAGTTGGTGATGGACAGGGAGGCCTGGAGTGCTGTGATTCATAGGGTCACAAAGAGTCGGACGCGTCTGAACTTAACTACTATGTTATTAAGTCCATCTCTATCCTCTCCGGCACCCACCATTTGTAAGGGATGTTGGAGAGAGATGGAATCCACCCAAACTTACACTGAAATTTCTAAGAAGCAAAAGTGATTTCATGTTTTATCTTTTCTGCATTCATCTTCTTAACCCTGTATGGGATAAAGAAAGTCTAACTACTTAGGAACAGAAGGAACTTGGATAATTTATCCCCCTCAAATTAAAAATTACTTAAATGGATTTGAGTTCAAAACACTCAGTTCCCTTTAAAGAGGTTATAATTCAGTATTCTGTAAAATGTTAAGCAGTTTTATTACAATAGCTATAGTCAGTCTAGATGGTCATTCTAAAATTTCTGAAGTAAATTTGATATATATCCAGTAAACCCCAATAATGTACTCCAGGATAATGCAGACTTGGATATAAAACAATTTGTGGTTGGTTTCTATTCCCTGCAGTGCTGGTGAATAGCCGACAACCCCAGACAGCCCCAATATTTTTCTTGCCTAGGAATTCCCAACCAGCCACAGGACCCAGAACCATCACTATTGATTGTTTAAGCCATAGTTGACAGTCACCACAAACAGTGATAAACTGCAGCTGGGATAGAAATGGGTGAAAATCATTTCACCATATTCCCTAAACTCCTAAACCATCTAGCTGTGTATTATCTTCTAGCCATTTCTTTAACTTCATAATAATGTGATCCCCTTATGTTATATATTTTGGAGCCTGCTGATTGCACAATGGGTGTGGTTTTACCATACAAGAGTTTAAGACTGAATAAGCAATCTTTTCATAATTGTTTTTACTGGCAAGTAGTATAGGACAAAATAAGGCATTTCTATTTTATGACAGAAAAAAAGCTTTTATATTGTTTATATGTATTTTTAATCAGTGTTTTATAATTTTACAGTTACTTTCTATGATGTGTATGTTGTCCTGCAAGCTTTCATACTGACTTGTGCAGTATTTCTTGGTTTGACTGTATATACTCTACAATCTAAGAGAGATTTCAGCAAATTTGGAGCAGGGTAAGTGATATATTTATCATGGCTATGATAGATATCTTTAATACTACCTAGTTTTGACAGAGGTGCTATAATGTTAGCTTTGAATACTTTAAAAGTGGAGGTAATGAGAAGTCATCCCTTTGGGTACTAGGGCCCTACTCTCCTGGAACATACATGATAGGAGATGGAAAGTAGCTTTGAATTTTTTGCTTCACTTCTATATTGAAAGGGAAGCAAATGCCCTGAAATTTAAGCTTTCTAGAGAGGCTATAGGCTTGCATGCTTTATAAATGGTATGAAATTTACCTGAATCATTTAGATCTTAACATAAATGTTGGAAATGTTACCATCCACATCTTTGTGGCAAAAGCAAGGTAATTGTGATCCAGGTGCTAGAGAAGCCTGTATGAACTTTAAATCTTTTTGATCCATCTTAAGTAACCTGTATCCTTCTTCAAACTAATATAAGGAATTATCCTTTTTATATTAGGATAATGGTACTGTGTTGCCCTCACCTTGATAAGAATGCATAGAATCTTTCCTAAGCTCACAATGGCTTTCTTTTGGCACATAATCAACCAAACATTTTCTTTTCTTTTTTCCTGTTAAAGCACTAAAAATTTACAAGTAGTCCAGTCTTGCAAAGCTTTCTTTCCTCCTCCTTTTTTCCTGGTACTGCAGATAGTGGAGATAGTGAAGGGACTGGGAGGTCTGGTGTGCTGCAGTCCATGGGGTCACAAGGAGTTGGACACGACTTAGCAACTGAACAACAACCAGATTATCAGAAGTCTCTACTGGGATAAAATATTAATTGGTCAGCCAACACTGACAATTGTGCAGGATGCATAAACAGTTGTATTAGAATGGAGTTTGATTTAAGGAGAAGCTATATATATATATATTTTTTTTTTTTTTTGCTTCCTGTTTTGCATATGTGTTAGGTTCTGTTCCTCTAGGAAGCAATTAAGTTCTTTGGAAATTGTCTGAATCTTTTGAGGCTTGTTTTTAAGCTCTGTTAGCTGGATCCAGAACAGCTTTTAGTTTAGGGCTAATTTGGCCCTACTCTTGAGATAGTATCCTTCTGAGGATTACTCAAAGCCCCATGTCGCAGGTCTTTCCACTCTGGCTCGTGTGAACCAAAACTATTCCTGGTTTAATGAGTCTGAGGATTTTTCTGCCTGGTTCTCTCTGGTGGTTCTTTCTCCAGACTTTGGTACTTCCTTACAAATATGCATTGATAAGTACTCAGCTAAAGACTGGAGGAGAACCCTCTGCATGCCACCAGAACTCTCTGTATAACTTTTTTTCTCTAGAACTTGGACCTGCAAAGTCTACCACTTTAGCTTCTCTGACCTCTGAATTCTTGTCTCTTCAACTCAAGGAAACCACAAAGCTGCATATGGATTCCTGTCCCTGCACTGTTGCCTGGGAACCCTAGCTGGGTCATTTGTAGAGCTCATCTTCTTTGTTTCCCTTATCTCAGGAATCATTGTCCTGTGCTGCTTATTGTTTGAAAACTGTTGTTTCATATATTTTGTCTCATTTTTATTTAAGGAGGGAGCATAAATTTGGTCAGTGTACTTCTTGTGGCCTGAGGCAGCAGATACATATTCAGGCTTCCAAGTCTCATAAGATAATGACTGTCTTCCTAGATGTCCTTGTCATATAATTATATCTTACATATATATAATTTTATTTTATATATAATGAATGATAACTCATAAAATGATAGCAGTGGCAAATTTATGTGCATAAATTAAGTTCTTTAATACATCAGAATAAAACAGAATGTACACTGGGAACTCTCATGGATATGCGTGTTCACAGAATAATTTGTTAATTGGTTAAAAATGCAATTATGCTTCATTGGTAAATTTATATATTTTCAAGAAGTTTTATAGCTCTCTGAATTAAATGATATTTCTAATGATATTTTGCTTATGTCAATATTTTCTTTATATTCAAAATGAAAACTTTAAAAATCATACTCTTAATTAGTCTCATAAACCATAAAAACAAATGTTTAATAGATAGCTATTCTTTCAATTTCTGGATATTCTACAATATTCATTGTACGTTTAACAGTTCTTACATTTCAGTGATTCTTTGGCAAATATCAGGATGGATTTATTTATTCAGAAAATGCTGAATGAGTTTACAAAGGTTTTTGGTTAGGAACAATATTCTAAATTATTAAAATTTTTGTTTTTATAGACTGTTTGCTGGTTTGTGGATTTTGTGTTTGTCAGGAATCTTGAGGGTAAGTTGTTTTAGAATGGTAACTTGAAATACAAAAAAATCTCAAAAAGCTGTAAGAGACATGTTATGGTAGGACACTTGATTATAATTATCTGGAACATTTGTATGTGGAATGATTTTAAAATGATATTTTAAAAATTAAGGTCTTATATTAATATTATTGGTTGAAAGAAAGATGAACAAATGAGTTAAATGAAATAGAGTCCCTCACTTGCCATTGCTAATCTTCAAGTGGCACATGTAATTCTGAGTAAGAAACAGATTTTAAATAATTTATGTTTGGAACGGTAGTGTTCAAAGTCAGGTGGGTAATTTAATAGAAAGGAGGATATTCATTAGTTCCTGCGTTCAGCCTTTCATCCAACACAAGTGGACCTGCCCTGCCTTTTTCTAATTTTAACATTTGTATTCAAAGTTGTACAGATTTATTAAATATGTATGTAGAGTATAAGTAACTTAAGTATTCTTAATGCTGTTCTTAAATATAAAACTATTACAGTAATCTCTTGCCTTTAGTTGTTTTTTTACAGTGAGACAGTGGAGTTGGTCTTGGCTGCTGGGGGAGCCCTTCTTTTCTGCGGATTCATCATTTATGACACACACTCACTGATGCACAGGCTGTCACCTGAAGAGTATGTATTAGCTGCCATCAACCTCTACTTGGATATCATCAATCTCTTCTTGCACCTGTTACGGGTTTTGGAAGCAGTTAATAAAAAGTGATTGAAAGCAGGATATAGAAACTGATTCATTAAGTAATAAAGTTTGAGATATAATTGTTAAATACTTTTAAGATCTTATTTGTATGCTGTGTATTATAAAGTATAAATCTCCTTTGACTAGATTTTAATCTTATTTAGAAAGGAAAAAGTATGAAAGATAAATTACAGGGAATTATTCAGTATTACAATAAAATTATATTAAAATGTTAATGACATTTCATTACAGTATGATGCATTAAAAATTAAAAGTGTGCTTAAGTCAGTTATTTTGACATAAAATTTAACATTCTTAGTTTTTAAAGTACAGGTTTCATTTAAAAATTATAGCAATATACCAGTGACCAATAAAACTTTAGCAAATTCCTGACAGCATTCATTTTTTTAGGGTGCCATAACAAAGTACCACTGATTGCATGGCTTAAACAGAAATTTATTTTCTAAAGTTCCGGAGGTTGGAAGTGTGAGGTCAAGGTAGGGTTGATTTCTTCTGAGGTCTCTCTCTTGCCTGAATGATGGTCATCTTCCTGTGTCTTCACGTGGACTTCTCTCTGTACTTGTCTGTATTCAAATTTCCTCTTCTTGTAAGGATACCAGTCATACTGGACTAGGACCCACCCTAATGACTTCATTTTACTTTAATTACCTCTTTATAAAGATTCTGTCTCCAAATACAGTCACATTCTGAGGTACCAGGAATTGGGACTTTGCATTGGTCCTAATGTTTGCATTCACTAATTTGTTGAAACCTAATGCCCTGTGATGCTATGAGGAGGTAGGGCTTTTGGGATGTGCTTAGGTCAGGAGGATGGAGTACTCATGACTGGGATTAGTGCTCTTTTTATAAAAGAGAGCCCACAGACACCCCTTACCCTTTCTGCCACATGAGCTGATGATGAAAAGACAGTCTATGAACCAGGAAGAGGACCTTTAAACTAGACACTGAATATGCCTGCACCTTGATCTTGGACTTCCAGCCTCTAGAACTGTGAGAAGTAAATTTTTGCTGTTTATAAACCACCCAGTCTCTATAGTGTTTTGTTTTGGCTGCCCAAATAGATTAAGACAGACTTCATTATATTAATTTTCAGGGGGTCAACTCAGCCTGTAACACTCACTAAGCATTGTTTCCCAGCTATTAAACTGAAATAAATTAGTAGTATATAGATACAGCCTTTGGTGAGTTTTAGATGTAAATTTGACTCTATCACTATCAATTAATTATTGAATATCCAATTGCATAATGCTATACTCAAGTTAACATAGCATCGTAGGTAAGAGAATCTAAATTGGAATCCTTACTGTGTAACCAACTGGTGATTTGACCTTTGGCACGTTACTTATCCTTCCTTCCTTAGGTCTTTTACCTCATCTTTATAATAGGAATAACACCACCTTCTTTATTGATTATTGTAAGGATTAAGTGAGATGAGTATATCATGTAAACTAAGTGTTTATTAATGTCAGCTGCTGTTATTATTGTTGGTCCAAAGGGAGAATGTACTGAATTGTGGCTAAAGATAATAAATAAGCAAATACAGATAATGACATTTAAAAAATGTAAAACAATACCATTTTTTTAAATTTATTTTTAATTGGAGGATAACTGTTTTACAATGTTGTGTTGGTTTCTATAACTATATATATATCCCTCTTGAGCCTCCCTCCCACCCCTGTAGGTCATCACAAAGCACTGAGCTGAGCTCCCCGTGTTACACAGCAGCTTCCTACTAGCTATTTCTTTTACACATGGGTAGTGTATATGTCAGCACTACTCTCAATTCATCCCACCCTCTCTTTCCCCATTGTGTCCACAAGTCCATTCTCTATGTCTGCATCTCTATTCCTGCCCTGCAGATAGGTTCAGCAGTTCAGTTCAGTCGCTCAGTCATGTCCAACTCTCCACGACCCCATGAATCACAGCACGCCAGGCCTCCCTGTCCATCACCAACTCCCGGAGTTCACTCAAACTCATGTCCACAGAGTCAGTGATGCCATCCAGCCATCTCATGCTCGGTCGTCCCCTTCTCCTCCCGCCCCCAACCTTTCCCAGCATCAGAGTCTTTTCCAGTGAGTCAACTCGTTCAGCAGTACCAGTACCATATAGATTGCATATATATATATGTATTAAAATATGATACTTGTTTTTCTCTTTCTGACTTACTTCACTCTGTAACAATACCATTTTCTTCACTCTGTAACAAGGTCATTTTTTTTTTTAAACCAGCAAATCATTGTTTGGTTTGGGAAATATAGTTTTTAACCACTGGTGTAGTTATATTGTATAAAAACAACCATCAGTTCAATTCAGTTCAGTCGCTCAGTCGTCTCCGACTCTTTGTGACTTTATGAACCACAGCACGCCAGGCCTTCCTGTCCATCACCAACTCCCGGAGTTCACTCAAACTCATGTCCATCAAATCGGTGATGCCATCCAACAAACTCATCCTCTGTCGTCCCCTTCTCCTCCTGCCTTCAATCTTTCCCAGCATCAGGGTCTTTTCAAATGAGCCAGCTCTTCGCATCAGGTGGCCAAAGTATTGGAGTTTCAGCTTCAACATCAGTCCTTCCAATGAACACCCAGGACTGATCTCCTTTAGGATGGACAGGTTGGATCTCCTTGTAGTCCAAGGGACTCTCAAGAGTCTTCTCCAACACCACAGTTTAAAAGCATCAATTCTTCGGTGCTCAGCTTGCATTATAGCACATCCATACATGACCACCGGAAAAACCATAGCCTTGACTGCTAAGTCACTTCAGTCGTGTTCGTCTCTGTGTGACCCCATAGACGGCAGCCCACCAGGCTCCCCCGTCCCTGGGATTCTCCAGGCAAGAACACTGGAGTGGGTTGCCATTTCCTTCTCCAATGTGTGAAAGTGAAAGTCAAGTCGCTCCGTCGTGTCCGACCCTTAGCGACCCCACGGACTGCAGCCTACCAGGCTCCTCCGTCCATGGGATTTTCTAGGCAAGAGTACTGGAGTGGTTTGCCATTGCCTTCTCCGATAGCCTTGACTAGACGGACCTTTGTTGGCAAAGTAATGTCTCTGCTTTTTAATATGCTGTCTAGGTTGGTCATAACTTTCCTTCCAAAGAGTAAGCGTCTTTTAATTTCATGGCTTCAATTACCACCTGCAGTGATTTTGGAGCCCAGAAAAAGAAAGTCAGCCACTGTTTCCCCATCTATAGGCCATGAAGTGATGGAACCAGATGCCATGATCTTAGTTTTCTGAATGATGAGTTTTAAGCCAACTTTTTCACTCTCCCTTTCATCAAGAGGCTCTTTAGTTCTTCACTTTCTGCCATAAGGGTGGTGTCATCTGCATATCTGAGGTTATTGATATTTCTCCCGGCAATCTTGATTCCAGCTTGTGCTTCCTCCAGCCCAGCTTTCCTCATGATGTACTCTGCATATAACTTAAATAAGCAGAGTGACAATATACAGCCTTGACCTACTCCTTTTCCTATTTGGAACCAGTCTGTTGTTCCATGTCCAGTTCTAGCTGTTGCTTCCTGACCTGCATACAGGTTTCTCAAGAGGCAGGTCAGGTGGTCTGGCATTCCCATCTCTTTCAGAATTTTCCACGGCTTTGGCATAGTCAAAAAGCAGAAATAGATGTTTTTCTGGAACTCTCTTGCTTTCTCCATGATCCAACGGATGTTGGCAATTTGATCTCTGGTTCCTCTGCCTTTTCTAAAATCAGCTTGAACATCTGGAAGTTCACAGTTCACATATTGCTGAAGCCTGGCTTGGAGAATTTTAAGCATTACTAGTGTGTGAGATGAGTGCAATTGTGCGGCAGTTTGAGCGTTCTTTGGCATTGGAATGAAAACTGACCTTTTCCAGTCCTGTCAAATTTGCTGGCATATTGCTGCACTATGAAAGTGCAGCACTTTCATAGTGTCATCTTTCAGGATTTGGAAATAGCTCAACTGGAATTACATCACCTCCACTAGCTTTGTTCGTAGTGATGCTTCCTAAGGTCCACTTGACTTCACATTCCAGGATGTCTGTCTCTAGGTGAGTGATCACACCATCGTGATTATCTGGGTTGTGAAGATCTTTTTTGTATAGTTCTTTTGTGTATTCCTGCCACCTCTTCTTAATATCTTCTGCTTCTGTTAGGTCCATACCATTTCTGTCCTTTATTGAGCCCATCTTTGCATGAAATGTTCCCTTAGTATCTCTAGTTTTCTTGAAGAGATCTCTAGTCTTTCTCATTCTGTTGTCTTCCTCTATTTCTTTGCATTGATCGCTGAGGAAGGCTTTATCTCTCCTTGCTATTCTTTGGAACTCTGCATTCAGATGCTTATATCTTTCCTTTTCTCCTTTGCTTTTCGCTTCCCTTCTTTTCACAGCTATTTGTAAGGCCTCCTCAGACAGCCATTTTGCTCTTTTGCATTTCTTTTTCTTGGGGATGGTCTTGATTCCTATCTCCTGTACAATGTTACGTACCTCCATCTATAGTTCATCAGGCACTCATCATTCATATATTATTGCATCAATGAATTTTATATGGCTCCTTCATTTTTACTATCACAATCAGTACTGCCATGTACATCCCTGTATTTCCCCCAATGTGCATAGATATGAGAGTTTGCCTAGGTAGGGAATATACCTAGCAGCAGAATTGTTGGATAAAAGGGCATATGCAACCTCAGTTTATTACTGTAAGTAAAGGTGAAAATATGCAGACTGCACAAAGAAAGTGGAATTAGCAGGACTTTGACAGAGTGACAGGCACCTGGATGTACAAAGTACAGTGGGGAAGTAGGAAAATAGGAAAGAGCAGTATCTGAGAACTGTTTCTATTGAATATAATTTGGGGAGAAAAGTGTAATAGGCCCTTCTGCCCAAGTTCATTTCTTTTCTGCAGATCTCACACCTGGCTTTTATCCACTTGATCCTCTTCTTGGGATTAGTAGTGTCAGCAGTCTGTTGTGGGTCTTTTTGGAGCAGCTGGGAAGTTAGGTTCTTTCTGCTTTTCTCTTTGTAAAGCTTTGTTTTGAAATCCCTGTCAACTAGTGCCTGGGCAACAAGGAGTTACCACCTGAATCCCATTAGTCTTCCTAGTCCTTCCTAAATGACAAAGCAGGAGTTCCATGGGTGAGGTCTGATTGTAGAGGCACCATTAGCTGGTGCCAGTGGTGTAGCATGGCTTTGAGATGGGAAACCATTCTGCTCGCCTGGTATTCCAGTGCCTCCCATCCCACAGGCTCCTTCTGGCTCTGTAATGGAGCTGAAGCAATGTCCAGTTTGGTCCTTAAGCATTATCACATCAGGGGTTAAAGTTTCCTAAAGACAGTAGTTTGGTTCCCATCATCTTTGTATCAAGGAGAAGGCAATGGTAACCCACTCCAGTACTCTTGTCTGGAAAAGCCCATGGACAGAGGAGCCTGGTGGGCTGCAGTTCATGGGGTAACTAAGAGTTGGGCACGACTGAGTGACTTCACTTTCACTTTTCACTTTCCTGCATTGGAGAAAGAAATGCCAACCCACTCCAGTGTTCCTGCCTGGAGAATCCCAGGGACAGGGGAGCCTGGTGGGCTGCCGTCTATGGGGTCGCGCAGAGTCAGACACGACTGAAGCGACTCAGCAGCAGCAGCATCTTTGTATAGCCAGCACAGTGCCTGTCACAGAATGCATACTCAAATGTATGAATGAGGGAATGAATTAAGGATTTTCAAATATACCAAGGCCATTTAACTCTTCTGCTGGAACTGCTTTTATATGAACTGATAAGGAACATGGTAAAAAAATTTTTTTCCTTCAATAATGCAGTCTAGTGAAAGTCATTCTGTTGTGTCCGACTCTTTGTGATCCCTTGGATAATCCATGGAATTTTCCAGACCAGAATACTGAAGCCGGTAGCCGTTCCCTTTTAGAGGGGATCTTCCCAACCCAGGGATCAAACCCAGGTCTCCCACATTGCAGGCAGACTCATTACCAACTGAGCCACCAGGGAAGCCCAATGCAATCTAGGATTCAACCTTTTAAAGAATTAGTTGTGCAGAATTATGGCATATATTTAACACCATGACATTTTCATAACAGATAAAGCTTTTTTAAAAAATTTTTTGTGCCAAGTATCCAAAGTCTTGGCCTGGTATGTTAAGCAAGGTGCTGTCAATTTGGACTGTCTGAAAGTGACCTCTAATTCAAAATGCAATGTGAACATTATTTTTGGGAGAGGTGGCTAAGATCTAATATATAGTTAACTTTATAATAGAAGTTCAGTTGCTGTAAATAAATTTAATCTCTAAAGAAAGCAAGTTTTTCAAGCTTTTTTAAAAAAAATACCATATGTTATGAGCTTTTTTCCAGCTTCTGTTCCATTAAAAAAAAAAAAACTGTATTCATATGGAGTTTAGTAACTTCCATACGATGCAGTTTCTTCAAGGGTGCAAATTTAAAGAAAAAAAGGTACCCTAAATTCTTAGAACTCTTACAAGTAACCTGACAAGTTTACTAGGCTATGATTATAGAAATTATTTCCTGATTTAATTACCTTGGATTATCCAAGGTATATGTTGTAAATCTCTAGAAAAATACTGCTTGCAAACAGTCCTGTGCATGTTTGAACTTATTATGTAAAAATGATGAGTGGCCATTTGTTGAACTCTTATATCCCCTATCTTGGATTATTAGGTTGTATTTGCTTCATTCTATAGATAAGGAAGTCCAGGCTCTGAGATATTATTCATATCACTCACAAGAAGTGTTAGAACCATAAATACCACAGACCTGTACGGTTCCAAAGCCAATACCATCAGAAACACATGTAAAGCAATCATAAAAAGAACTGGTGGTGTTTGTGATCACCACCTATGCCAAGTGTCCTAGGCTAAACACTCTGTCTGGTATACAGTAAGTGATTAGTCAGATAAACGTGAGTTGAACTGAATTAGTTTGATCATTTTACCCTTTGAACTTGTATTTGGGATGAAAAGGGGGTTTTTGGTAACAGCTTTGAAATATAACTGACATACAATGAATTGCTCGTATTTAAAGGATATAGTTTGACAAGTTTTGACATGTATACAACGATGAAGCCATCAGCTGGGATGGGGAAGTATAAGGGCTGGAAATAAAGATGATCTTAATTTAGCATCTAGAAGAACAGGTGACAGTGGTGAAGGTCCTACGAACGGGGAGCCGTGACCGGAAACCAAAGTTCGGCTCTGCGCTCCCTACCTGACCGGCAAAGTGGTCTGGCGGTTATCCCTCCGTGGGTTAGTCTCAGGGCTATCCGGCTGACGCTCAGGACGCAGGCCTAGCTTGTGTCAAGAACCCTTGACTCGGGCACTCCGTCGCACTCTCCAAAACCAACTTCAGAATCTATCTGGGAGGAGCCCAGTTCCAGGTACGCAACTTACCCAAAAATCAGGAAGCGCGTCAGCTTGGGACTCCAGAGGACCCCCACCTCTCCAGGACATCCGGGACATTTTGGCTCCCGGCAAGCAGCGCGCCAGCCGGTAGGGGCGGGCCAGAGGAGCTGCTTGGCCGGAAGGCGGAAGTGCAGAGAATTCCGGTCGGCGTGAGCATCGTGCGTTATTTGAATTCCTGGGTTTTCGAAGGTGAGTTCTTTACCTCAAGGCTTCAGTGAGGCGTGGGCCGTGGTACTTGATTCCGCCGCCAATGGAGAGTCTCCTCTCAAACCTTGTCCCTCTCTGGGCAAGCTTGAGCCCTGTCCAGAAAGGCAGGTCTCTCCTAGGGTCTCCAGTCGTCTTGGCGGCTCTGGTCCGGCCTCCCAGTGCTCTGTGGGAAGTGGATTCCTCCTTCAGCCCAGCTCAGGTTAACCTCGGCCCTCAGAGTTGTGTTCCGTAACCTTTTTCTTCCTGCCCCTCACAGGGCTTGAGTTGTACACAGGAAGACAAGAGTTAGTTTGTGATTGCTGGCGTCCAGAAATGTTAACTCCGTCAGTCATCCGTTCAACGAGTGTTTGCTTAAGCTTTTACTATGTGCACAGCGCTACGCACTGGGGGATCTAGCAGTGAACAAGATCTGTTTATCCACTGCCGTCGTGGAGCCCACAGACCACCGGGAATGACAGAAAATAATTTTAGATTGTAAAACGTGTTAAGGAAAGAAAAGAATGATGTAGAGAATAAAAGGACGCGAGCTTACAGAGATCAGAAAAACCCTTTCCGAGGTACTGAAGGATTAGTTCCTAGGCAAAAGAAGGGCAAATGTAAAGATCCTGAACTCAACGTCATTTGGACATTTCTCTCTTTTTTCAAAATAATGTCTTCATTTATTTAACTGCTTTATTAATGTGTAATTAGCACAACAAACTGCACATACTTAAAGTGTATAGAGTATTTTGAAATATATATACACACACAAACGTAAATCTGTCGGCACAATTAAGATGATGTTATAAGTCATACCTACAATTCCCTCTAAACTCTTAATAATCCCTGCAGTCACTTCCCAGCCCTCACCACATTCCCATACTGTCCCTTGGTTGTCATTGGTTGGGCTATTTTCAGATGTAATTGTGGAGGGGTGGAGCATAGGAGATAGGAGTTGAAGGAGGCAGGGGCCAGGTCACAAATAACCTTGTAGATCTTGAATATATGAGGTGGAAAGTCGTTAATTTCAAGAAAGACTGTATATTCCCTTCAAGTTTTTAAAAGCTCACATTTACTACTCTGTGGGGGACAGGCTGGGACTAAGAGGTGGAGCAAAATCAAGAATAGAAATATACAAGTTTGAAATACCTGCTGGTTTAGTCACTAAGTCATGTCCTACTCTTGGGACCCCATGGACTGTAGAATGCTAGGCTCCTCTGTCCTTGGGATTCTCCAGGCAAGAATACTGGAGTGGGTTGCCATTTCCTTCTCCACGGGATCTTCCCGACCCAGGGATCAAACCGGTGTCTTCCTGCATTTCAGGCAGACTCTATCAGCTGAGCTACAAGGGAAACCCTTGAAATACCTAGATTGACTTTAAAGGGTGGATAATGAGGAAAATTGGGATGGATAAGATCACCTGTAGGTTTGGGGGAAATCAAGATGCAGTTAAAAGATTTATAAAATATTTTGTAAGTTTAATGTAAGGAGACGGTGCTCTTCATGTGTAAATTTCTACATCATGTATGGTTAAATTTCTACATCTCGTATGGAAACTATAGGAGCTTTCAGAATTGGCTGACATACAGTACAGTGTGCCAGTGGCCACAGGGAGTTTGGTATGGTATTTGTGTTATTTAGTGGCTGTCAGATTTGGTGTTTTTAATTGTTTAGTGGCTGTATATGCCTTATTGATCCTCACATAATTTGCAGATTATGCCATCATAATCCGTGAACAGAGTGAAGAGTTTACGTTCCAGTTATTCCTGTGGTGCAGAGATACCTTTTGACTTGGTTTTCCAAAGATTTGCCTTTCTCTTTGATAGTAAATAGTTGCTTTTGAAAATGTAATTTTGTGAACTTTCCAGGTAAAATATGGCTAAAAGCTTACGGAGTAAGTGGAAAAGGAAAATGCGTGCTGAAAAGAGAAAAAAGAATGCCCCAAAGGAGCTCAGCAGACTTAAAAGTATTCTTAAAATAGATGGTGATGTTTTAATGAAAGACGTTCAAGAGATAGTAACTGTGGTGGAACCCAAACATTGTCAAGAGAAAACGCAGTGTGTGGTGAAGGATGAAACAGGTGAGATTATGTTTAAAAAAAATTGTTTTTTTTAAATTATTTCAGACTTCCCTTTGTGACTTTTTCCTTTTCAACTATCTTCCATTCTTTCTCACACTTGCTTCTCTACAAACTTGCCATGCCATATAATTCTTTGTAGGTGCTACTGGAGATCCTATGCTAAGCTATTTTAAAGCCAGTTCATGTGAGTAAGCATGTTTTGGATTATTCAGAGCCTTTGGTGCTTATACAATAGCCTAGGTGAAGTTGCTTAGTCAAGTCTGTCTCTTTGCAACCCCATGGACTGTAGCCTACCATGCTCTCCTGTCCATGGGATTTTCCAGGCAAGGGTACTGGAGTGGGTTGCCATTTCCTTCTCCAGGGGATCTTCCCAACCCAGGGATCGAACCCAGGTCTACCCGCATCGTGGGCAGACGCTTTACCATCCGAGCCACTAAGAAGCCATTACAATAACCTAAGTGTCTCAGAAATAGACAGTACTATGGGAATAGACAAACCTAGACACACGCTTGTTGGAAGGGTACACAGGAATCGAGAACTAGGCAGAATAGAAGGAGGTCTTCTCATTTTACCCTTTGCATGATCTAGGTTCCATTGTGAGAGTCCTCTGTCCTTACTACCTTAAAGATCTGTTTCCCTGTATTTGATTTTGACAGATTCTGGGTGCTCTGTGTTTTAATATAGTCTGAAGTTGGAGGCTGTATATAATGTGTCATTATATAATATGTATATGTATTATACATAATATATGTATTATATATTTTATATGTATATTATGTATGATATATGTATATAATGTGTCTGCTGCTGCTAAGTCACTTCAGTCGTGTCCGACTCTGTGCGACCCCATAGACGGCAGTCAACCAGGCTCTGCCGTCCCTGGGATTCTCCAGGCAAGAACACTGGAGTGGGTTGCCATTCCCTTCTCCAATGCATGAAAGTGAAAAGTGAAAGTGAAGTCGCTCAGTCGTGTCCGCCTCTTAGCTACCCCGTGGACTGCATGCAGCCCACCAGGCTCCTCCGTCCATGGGATTTTCCAGGCAAGAGTACTGGAGTGGGTTGCCATTGCCTGCTCCCATAATGTCTCTATATAATAGTTATTATCCCTGATCTCTCTTTCCTTTATTACCCACCTATAAACCATCAGCACATCTTGACTATCTCCAAAATACATTAGGAATCTATCCATTTTTCTTCTGCTTTCACGCTTTTGCTTTAATGACCGTTATCTCTTGCCTGAACCACAGTAGTAGCCATTTTACTTCTGTCTCAGCTTTTGCTCATTTCTGATTCGTTTTTGTCACATCAGCCAGTTTGATCTTTTCAGGATATGAATCAGTTGTGTGACTCCCATGCTTAAATCACCTCATTATCTTTCCATGTGTTTACCACAGCCTGCCTGGTCCTACTTAACCTCATTCCAGTCCTGCTCTTTGAAAAGGCTCTAGCCACAGGCTGAAGTTTGCTTTGTTATTCTCCCCTCAACAGAACATTGAGAAGTCCGTGAGGGCAAAGCTTATTTGGACCACTGTATCCCTAGAACCTAGAATAGCACCCAGAATAAACATTCACTGACCAGTTATTGAATGGCTAATGTATATCAGGCACTGTTCTAGGTCCTGAGGCAACAGTGACAAATAACAGAAATGGTCTCCATCCTAACGGGATTCTCATCACATTGGAGAAGACAGACAGTAAACCAGACAAATGAACTAATATAATGGCAGGTAGCAGAGTTCACAGCAGACCTGTATACCCTGGTGAGTTCCCAGAGGAGGTCATTCTGGATATGTCCTCCACAATAGATAAGGTTGGTGGTAGATGGACCACAGCACTGCTGTGCTGAGCTTCCTATTAGAAGAACTGGATACCTTGAGTGTGACCTGGATAAAGGAGTGTGGCAGCCCCAGGGTATCAGGTCTGCTCTGTCATCAGAAGCTTGCTGCTTGCTACTGTACCTCTTCCAGGTACACGTCATTGAAAGTGACCAGTCATTCCTGATGGTTTATTTTCTTCTTAAGGCCTGTCTGTTAGAAGGGTGAGTGTACTTCTTATTGACACAACTATTTTAGTTAGCTCAAGAAAGCAACTAATCTGAGAAGTGTTCTTTTAACTCACATGTTTTCAGAACCATATACTTACTCCTAATGCAGTAATTCAAATCTGTATCTCCTAAATGTTTCCTATTTAACTTTTACTATTGTAAGGACAATTGTAACAGTGTCCTCTTTTTTTAATTTTTTATTGAAGTATAGTTGAAGTATATTTTAATTAAAATGTTAATTGCTGCTATATAGCAAAAGTGTTACATATATATACATTTTTTCATATTCTTTTCCATTGTGGTTTATCACAGGATGTTGAATATAATTCCCTATGCTATACAGTAGGACCTTGTTGGTTATCCATTCTATATACATGTGTTGTATCTGCTAATCCCAAACTCCCAATCCAGCCCTCTACCACTGCCCTCCCCCTTGGCAACCACCAGTTTATTCTCAATAGCCCTGATTCTGTTTCTGTTTTATAGATAGATTCATTTTTGTCGTATTTTAGAGTCCACTCATGAGTGATATCATATATTATATGTCTTTCTCCATCTGACTTACTTCACTTAGTATGATAATCTCTGGTTGTACCCATATTGCTGCAAATGGCATTATTTCATTCTCTTTTCATGGCTGAGTAGTTTTCAATTGTGTATATGTATCAGATCTTCTTTATCCACTCATCTGTTGATGGACATTTAGGTTCTTTCCATGTCTTGGCTATTGCAGATAGTGCTGCTGCAAACATAGAGGTGCATGTATCTTTTTGAATTACAGTTTTGTCTGGACATATGCCCAGGAGTGGATTGCTGGATTATATGGTAATTCTATTTTTAGTTTTCTGAGGAACCTCCATACTGTTTTCCACAGTGGCTGCACCACCCTGCATTCCTGCCACTAATGTCGGAGGGATCCCTTTTCTCCACACTCTCTCTAGCACTGTTATTTGTAGACTTTTTAATGATGACCTTTCTGACCAGTGTGAGGTGGTACCTCATTGTAATTTTGATTTGCATTTCTCTAATAATTAGCGATGTGAACATCTTTTCATGTGCTTATTGGTCATGTTTATTTCTTTGGAAAAATGTCTCTTTCAGTCTTTGCCTATGTTTGGATTGCATACCAACCTTCTTTAGAAAGTTTCTTAGTGATTAAATAGATGATGTTTCTAGTTCCTCATAGATAGTTTTTATGTCTTTCATGGTTGTGGGAACACATGGCATGTGTGTGATTCTCCTGAATGTGCTGTAAGGAGTTTTTTGAGTATTAGTCAAAGAGCATTGCACAAATAAAGGATGTGTATTTTTTTTGCTTTTGTAGTTGCGTGCCACTTTTAAATTCAGTGTCCTCATCACATTAATGTGCTTTATCATGGGGCTGTTTCTTCATTTGTGAGTATTAATAGTTTTTCCATTTTTTATTCAGATGACATGAAAATGGAGACTGATATTAAGAGAAACAAAAAGACTCTTCTAGACCAGCATGGGCAGTACCCCATATGGATGAACCAGAGGCAAAGGAAAAGGCTGAAAGCAAAGCGAGAGAAAAAGAAGGGAAAAAGCAAAGTAAAAGCCATGAAGGCAGCAAAGGGTTTGACCTGGTAGACTCTAAAAACTTGAAAAATGCAACATGGGACAAATCTTTGATTAGAATGCATACATGGATTTCAGCTTCCACCAAATGAAAAGTTTATTTCCATTTTTTAACTTGGCCTTTTTCTTCAGTTCAGTCCCAACATAACTCCTTAAATTTGGTAACTTGAATAAAATATTTGATGAGTGAAAGTACACCGATATTTTAATTGAATGTTGTCCTGTATGCGGGGATTATCAGACATCAGAATTCTCTCAAGTGTTAATGCAGTTGTAATTGTTCGGTTAGAAAAAGTAAAATACGACGTCATGCTGACAAATTTGAGATAACTCAGATTTAAAGTAAATTGTTGTATCACTTGAAAAATATGTCAGTGGATCATATAATCAGTACTTATTTGGAGTTTTGATTTTCTGTAATTCAGAATAAAAGATACATCTAGATCCTAAAGATCTGTTCTTTCATATATCCTTAAGGTTTCCTAGTAGTAGAGAACACCAGATTCTTCACTTCAATTTTTTAAAAATCTTAAATTTTTAGGTAGAATATTAACATGTACAAATTAGTGTGTTCCATCTTTTCAGAAGATTTAAACATCCTGGGAACTAGTTTAATGTTCTTCAGTTTTTATATTATTCTCAGACTATAGTTCTCAGATTTTCTGGATGTGTTGTGAAAAAAATACATGGTCACATCAGTTTGGGAAGTGCTACATTCTTGAAGATTCAAAGAAAATATTAGCTTAGGACAGCATATCTTGGAGATTCTGCACATTGTTCCAAACCACCACAATGAAGGGAACCACATGAGCTTTTTGGTTTGCTAATGCATATCAAAATTATGTTTATACTAGTCTATTTTGCAGCAGCCTTTTATGTTAAAAAAAAAAAAGATACATACCTTAAAAAAATAATGCTGTTGGAAAAATGGCACTGATAGGCTTATTTGACAGAGGGTTGCCACAAACCTTCAGTTTGTTTAAAAAAAAAAAAAGTTATGTGCAAAGCACAATAAAATGAGGTCTGACTATGTGGTTATGTAGAAATATAGCAGACTTCCAGTTGTTAGGGACCCAGGGAACAAGGCAAGGTGTTCGCCCTCATGGGTGAACTCAGAAGAGGCTGTTAGCTTCTTAGGAAAACCAAGTTAAAAGTGGGACCTATTGGAATAGTCACTTAAATAAGGACACAAATGTTGTACTGGGCATGTTGCTAGGCTGGGACACAATATAGAAATAAAAAAGGACACAACCCAAATCTTTTAGGAGGTGTGAAGCTGAATTTAACGCTAGTAAAGTCTTAGGATTATTTTATATAATAAACTTCTTAATCTACTTAGTGGTTAGTTCACCAAAAAGTGGATTATTTTTAAATACTTAAGCTAATAGAAGATGTGAGTTGAAAAGTTCAAAAAAGTTCTTGGCCTTTTTTTGCCTTTTGGTGTAATTTTGAACAACAGAGTTTGTGAGGAACAGGAAATACATAAATGTTAATTCATGAAATAAAAAGTCACTAATATTGTCTGTTTAAGCCATGACAATGTCAGCATAAATATACCAGCTAAGTTGTTTACTCTTTTCACCCATCATGGGAATTGTCTACAGCAGTGATGTTACACACTTGCTGTTTATTTAAAAATTTGGCAGCATTGTCAGGTATGTTTTTGCCAGATTTTCTTTTAAGTTGGAGATTAGAGGCCAGTGCTAAGTATCTGTTCATGTTTCTTGAGACTGATAATCTCCAGTTTGACTCCCAGCAGTAGACAGTAGCTTTTTTTCATCCAGGGCCTTTCAATGATGTTAGGCTGTTCACTCAACGTTTGTCTACTCATGACGTTTGTACAGTCAGGGTTTAACATAAAGGTTAACAGAATCAAAATACTATACAGATGTATATAAGAAATATGTTCTCAAGAGTCCTATGTCCTCTGACAAGCTGGGTATCACAAACTGGCAGACCTTGTGATGGGTGCCTCTAAGGTTACTGAGTTCCTGAACTATGTGGTCAGCAGGATTTTTGCTACCAACAAATTTTGGTGGGGACTGTAGCATTCTGAAATAAGTACAGTGTATGATCACTTCTTTATTGCTTTTTTCCTGAAGGTTGTAAATTAGGAAGTATAGCAAAGTCCTCTAATCCCTTAAATGATTTCGCCTAGCTTTTTGTCATCTCTTTGACTGATGTCTTTCAGAGAATTCTATAAAACCACCAGATGGAGCTCAAGATAAGCACCAAACCTTTTTTTGGAATGAGATTGAGTGGGCTAAATCACATCAGGGATTTAATGTGACATTTTATTTTTGTTTTTTAAGAAATCAAATTTAAAATTAAAATATAAGGACAATCAAAATTGCTTTCATTTATTGATTGCATATCAGGCCTTAGTCATTTAGTCCTAAAATCATTCAAGTATTAACTCATTTAGTCTTCCCAGCAATCCTATGAGCAATAATAGTAACAACAATAAGAGCAATCCTATTTCTGTATACACCAGTGGAAACTGAAGCAGACAGGTCATATAGCTGGGACTCAAATTCAGACAATCAAGCACCAGAACCTATCGTTTTATAATGCCATTCTGCCTCTTACGGGTGTGCAAACTCTTGCTAAGAAAAAAAGTAGTTTTAGGATAGAATACTTTTGTTTCAGTCCGTTTGGGATACTCAAGATCAGATAAAGAGCAGATTTCAGTAGATAAATGATGTATAGACCTCTTCTCAAATCTCAAATCTCCAGGCCTAAACCAGACTGGAATTCCTTTAGTAGCACACCCTTAAAACGGGTTGACCCCATCCTAATGGTATAGCACACATTCATTGGGACTCAAGCTACTAATCAGAGAAGAAATGTAAACTGCAGTTGAAGCTCTAAGAATCAAGCGTTTTTGACTACATCTCTTCCTCTAATGTCATTTTATATACATCTTCCGGTTACTAGTTCACATGCTGCCTAGAATAAATAGGTAGCAGAATATATTTGCTTATGAGGAAATGTGGATATTTTCAAAATTTGGGTCAGTATATCTGGGATATGATTTTTAGGAGTTAGAGAAAGCAGTAATGAGCTATACATGACTTGTTTTAAATATCTGAAATGTGTGTTAAATATCTGAAATGTGTGTTAAATATCTGGAGTGTGTTGATGGTGAAGGGTAGTGTGTAGGAGTAGTGAAGTGAAGTGGGAGCCACAAATAGAACAAACAGGAATCTAAAGAGACTTCAGGGAATCCCCACATATTTAAATACTACAACCAAGATGCAGATGGTGGGTTGTTGACTAAGCTTACGAGCTGAGAGACTGACTTCTGATGCCACTTGGCAGAGTGATTCACATTCACATTCATGCCAAGCACAAAATATCATGCTTTTCCTCTGTATTTGCCAGAATATAAAAACTCCATTGCATTAGGTGCATACTGGTTTACAAGAAAATGTTTAGGGGGATTGTTGTTTAGTCGCTAAATGATGTTGATTCTTTTGAGTCCCCATGGACTGTAACCTGCCAAACTCTTCTATCCATGAGGGGTATTCAGTTCAGTCGCTCAGTCGTGTCTGACTCTCCGCGACCCCATGAATCACAGCACGCCAGGCCTCCCTGTCCATCACCAACTCCCAGAGTTCACTCAAACTCATGTCCACAGAGTCGGTGATGCCATCCAGCCATCTCATTCTCAGTCGTCCCCTTCTCCTCCCACCCCCAACCTTTCCTAGCATCAGAGTCTTTTCCAGTGAGTTAACTCACAGCACGCCAGGCCTCCCTGTCCATCACCAACTCCCAGAGTTCACTCAAACTCATGTCCACAGAGTCGGTGATGCCATCCAGCCATCTCATTCTCAGTCGTCCCCTTCTCCTCCCGCCCCCAACCTTTCCTAGCATCAGAGTCTTTTCCAGTGAGTTAACTCGTCGCATGAGGTGGCCAAAGTATTGCAGTTTCAGCTTCAGCATCAGTCCTTCCAATGAACACCCAGGATTGATCTCCTTTAGAATGGACTGGTTGGATCTCCTTGCAGTACAAGGGACTCTCAAGAGTCTTCTCCAACACCACAGTTCAAAAGCATCAGTTCTTCGGCGATCAGCCTTCTTCACAGTCAAGGGAACTGTTAAATCCTCATGCCAGTTTAAGGCCACTCAGTTGTTCCTGGGGTCCCATCGGGTAGCAGGAAGGCCAAGGCTAGCTTTGTGCCTGCTTACAAAACCCCCTAAAGTTTACACCTTTGAATGCCAGGAGTCTCTTGCACATATTTTAGAGCAGGAAAAAAAGGCGCATGTGTGCTTACTTTTGTCCGACTCTGCAACTCCATGGACTGTAGCCCACCAGGCTCCTCTGTCCATGGGATTTCCCAGGCAAGAATACTGGAGTGGGTTGCCATTTCCTCCTCCTAGGCATCTTCCTGACCCAGGGATCAAACCGCCGTCTCCTACATTGGCAAGAAGTTTCTTACTCATGAACCACCTGGGAAGCCTAATTTCCTAGGATATTAGTAATAACAGCCAACATTTAGAGAATGCTTAATGTGTTAAATTCTTTACCTATACTATTTCATTTAATCCCTAAGACAATACTGTGAGATCAATAGTCTTATAATCCCTGTTTGCAGAGGAGGAACCAACTTTGGAGAGGTAAGTAAACTTGCCCAAAGCTATGCAACTATTAAACTGTGATCAAGGCTCTCTGGTGTGTAGAATGAATGTCTCTGATGGTACGCTTCAGAGACTGGTTTCGATTCAGTCTTAAGGAAGAACCTTCTAACTAAGATGTTTGTTGGGAGATGAAACAAGTAGCCTTGGGAGGACTGTCCTGTCGGGGTAATGCTGGACAGCCACTTGGTTGAAATGTGGCAGAATGGACCCAAATATTGTACTTGGAATTTCAGTGGAAAGCTGGCTAAGTCTTCCAGTCAAGGAGTGCTTGTTCAAGTCAAAGTGTTGTTCACTTTGAAACATACTGTACTTATTTTGCCCTTTTTTAGTTTTTTGGCACCCCATGAGTGCAGACTTAAGTATCTTTTTGGCGGAAATAACAAAATCTGAAATCTTCTTAAATTTGTTAATGTCGTTAAGTCTGGTATTCATTGCAAGTTCTGCTTTAAAGTATGGAAAAACGTTATAAACATCTGTCTTTAAACAATGAATAGGGTGAAGTCCTTCGCATTTTAATTTAAAGAATGGCATTGTTTTATAATACATTAAGTTTATAATATGCAGAGTATATTTAATTTCCTAAAGTGATGACTTGTCTTGGCATCATGCTTTCTTATGAAACACTTTCTCCCTCTCACATTGTGTCTTTATAGTTTTCAATATCAGCAGAACCTTTAAATAGTCTTAGTTGGGTGTTGTGTATCACTGTACAGTAACTGCTAGTACATATGGTATTTCTGATCCGTGTAATAAAGTACATTTGTCATGTAGCTTGTGATCTGCATACCTTTCAGCTGTTACTTCATAAATCTGTTCCATCACAGAACTGCTTTGTACAGCAATGGTTGAAGCTGCTTTTAATAAACTAATATTTTGTGTCTTTTGTATGTAATCAACAGGGAGTATTACAGACTTGTGCCTCTGTGGAGAAACATTCCACTAAGCTTCTTTTCTCTTGACAATAATGGGGAAAAAAATAGCTTAGGAAGAACACAGATGTTCAAGAGCATATGTTGTTTGCTCCTAAAAGTCAGCTGAAGATCTTTTGTATTGCTCCGGGGTTTTATTTTTATGTTTTTATTTTATTTTTGTTTTTTAATCCTTTAGAGAGGAAACTATACTATGTGATGAGAGGCAGGGAGATAAAATTACAGACGGAGACCAACGTTGGGTGCTATTTTTCAAAATTCTAAAATACTTGATCTTGCTCACACAAAGAGGTGATATTCTTGAGCAGAGCGGTAGGCAATTGGCCAAAGATTGGTCATTCCTACATGCTTCCTTACGCAGACATAGGCACTCTGTTCTAGGTTTAGTCTTTGTCCTGTCTGAACTTCAAGCTAGTATCGTCTTCACAAAAGCATAGATATTTACTAATGCAGGAGTCCCTTGAGTAGTTGGATAGGGGCTGTTGTCTTTATTCATCTGTAGAGATTTGCTCAGTGAGTAATCTCTCCACAGTCTAGGCAATCGGTTATTGATAAATATAATGAAATATTCATGGAAAATACTCAGGGAAGCTGTATGCCTTGGGTGAAATTGGTATGGCCATCCTTTATAAGCCTATGAATCTTCAAGAAGAATCACCGTAAAGGGAATGGGAACCAGCTGTTCCGAATCTCCACTGACGAAATGGGTTTTAACTGTAGCAGAAGGAATTGGGGTTAAATGTAAAGAAGAACTTCCTGAATGTGAGTGTTATTTAAAGCCAGGTTTGGATTGGGAAGAGGCTGTTGAATTGTCTCTCTTGAGAGAGAAAGAGAGTGCTGGAGAAAGGAATGGAAGGGGGCGGAGAGTGGGAGGCCCCTCACTTAATCAAGACGGTTTAAATGTAATTCTGCCCAGTGGTTATGAGTTCTTTATTCTCTTTTCTCACACTTGCCTCTCAGGTTTTGAAGTTTGAAAGGTCAGACCTGAAGAGTATACTCTAGTCATTTGAACTAAAGAGCCAGAGGACCCCTAGGTCTGGAGGCCCTTTTGCTGTGATTCTTAACTGAAAGGAAATGCTAAGGTGTGACCAGTGGATGAGGAAATTAACCCAGGGTTGATTTTCCACCCTTGTCATTAAAGACCAGTGTACACTGGTTCATAGTGCCAGGAAGGAATTTGACATTGAGCAGTTTCTGGAAAGGCAAGTGGGTGGCAGCCTGGAACTGCTTGGTTTTAGGTTGAGTGAAGGGGCTGGGGGGAGGGTACAGCTGCCATGTCACTGCTGGGCATGTGCCAGCAAAATTTTTTTTCCAGGAAATCTCCAGCAAGACCAGAGGGTTGCAGATCAAATTTGGCACTTTAAATTATAGAGAGCAGAGACTGAGAGGACAGGGAAAGTTTACACTTTTTTTTTCCTGACTGTCACCACCCTGTCCTGTCCCCATTTGATACACTTTTGCACCTCCCTTTTCTCTGTATTCCTTCAGTCTATTTTTCTTGCATATAATGTAAAGAAATCTTTTTTATTAATAAAAACTTAAAGCTCTGAGTGAAACATTCTTTACTTACTTCTTAGGGGAAAAAAAATCCCATCAAGTTTAGTTATGTTTTTGTTTATAAATGACTCCTGGCATTTTTCTTTGTGGAAAATTTGTCCACTGACAATAGTTGAAATAGATTTCCTACTTCTGCGCTGTTTTTCTTATCCTTTTCACTTAGTCTGTCTCTCTTCCTTTTTCCTCTTAAAAAATTTTTTTTTCTACACTGACCTCTTTTTCTGTATGGATATTATTCTAATTTCCTCCTTAGACTAAATCACTACTCTTCTTGCATTCTCTCTGCCTCTTCACTTGGCTCTTCCCTTTTCGTCTCAGTTTTTCTGCTTACTATATTTTTCTTCCTCTTCCTTTTTATCCTCATCTTTTAAGCTTAACTGGATGCAGAAAGAGATGTGCTTTACAGCAGGGTCAAGCCAATTGGCTGGCCATCTGTTTTTACAAATAAAGTTTTACTGAAACACAGCCACACCCACTCATTCATGTACATTATTTTCTGTGGAAGCTTTTGTAAAACAAATGCAGAATTGAATATTTATGAATGAGACCCTTCTCTAGCCTGAAAATCCCAAATTATTTACTATCTGGCCTATAAAAAAAAAAGTTTGCTGAATCCTGCTTTAAAATATTTTCTGTACTTATTAAATGAAGGCTTTTGTTCTTTATCTGGAAATTAAGATGCTGCTGCTGCTGCTGCTAAGTCACTTCAGTCGTGTCCGACTCTGTGTGACCCATAGACGGAAGCCCACCAGGCTCCCCCATCCCTGGGATTCTCCAGGCAAGAACACTGGAGTGGGTTGCCATTTCCTTCTCCAATGTGTGAAAGTGAAAAGTGAAAGTGAAGTCGCTCAGTCGTGTCCGACCCTTAGCGACCCCATAGACTACAGCCAACCAGGCTCCTCCTTCCATGGGATTTTCTAGGCAATCGTACTGGAGTGGCTTGCCATTGCCTTCTCTGGGAAATTAAGATGAGTTGTGTCTCCCTGTGCTATGCTGTGTTAGTCACTCAGTCATGTCCAACTCTTTGTTACCCCATGTACTGTAGCCCACCATACTCCTCTGTCCTTGGGGATTCTCCAGGCAAGAACACTGGAGTGGGTTGCCATGCCCTCCTCTAGGGGATCTTCCCAACCCAGGGATCGAACCCAGGTCTCCGGTATTGCAGGTGGATTCTTTACTATCTGAGCCACCAGGGAAGCCCTTATGTTTCCCTGCTTAGTGAAACTGAGTTGTGTTTTATATTCGCAAATTTCCCCCAAATTTCTCAGTTAATGGTAGTGGTATCCAAAAGAAAACTGCAAGCTAACTTGTAGTCTCAAAGCAAAGTTCAGGTCAGTTCAGTTCAGTTCAGTCGCTCAGTCATGTCCAACTCTCCGCGACCCCATGAATCACAGCACGCCAGGCCTCCCTGTCCATCACCAACTCCCAGAGTTCACCCAAACTCATGTCCACAGAGTCGGTGATGCCATCCAGCCATCTCATTCTCTGTCGTCCCCTTCTCCTCCTGCCCCCAACCTTTCCCAGCATCAGAGTCTTTTCCAGTGAGTCAACTCATCACATGAGGTGGCCAAAGTATTGCAGTTTCAGCTTTAGCATCAGTCCTTCCAATGAACACCCACAAAGCAAAGTAGGTAATACCAAAAAAGTCCTTAATGGTGTGTTCTTGTCTGTGTGTTAAGAGGTCTTCCACATCTTTCACCTCTAATTGGGCTCTTTTCCTGATTCTATTCCTGGGTTGGGAAGATCCCCTGGAGAAGGGAAAGGCTACCCACTCCAGTACTCTGGGCTGGAGAATTCCATGGACTGTATAGTCCATGGGGCCTCAAAGAGTCAGACACAACTGAATGACTTTCACTTCACACTTTAGTCTTGGAGGGAAACAGAGGATAATTCCATTGTAAAGCTTTTCAAGTCTCACAGCTACCTTTTAAGTTTATGTACCATTTTTGGAAATGTTAGATGATGGAGAAAGTACTTTTAAATTTAATATGGCACCTAGAATACTGGCACATATAAAAAAGGATTTCAGTTTAGTTTTATTTGATGGATGGTCTATCTGAAAATGTTTCACACAGATATTCTTACAGGTTGATTTCATTAGCATGAATTAATATGGACTAAAATAGTCTTAAGACTTAAAGCTGAAAAATGTTTTAAAGATCACCTGTTTTAACCCTGTTAACAAGTGAGGAAACCAGTGAGATCCCTAGGTATTAGGACTTCATGACTCAGTTCAGAGCCCAGGTCTCTTCTTAGAACGATCTTTTTCTAAACCGTAGGGGAGTGACAAGTGGCCACACAAATGTAGCATTCTGACTAAGGTCAAGATTAATTCTATTCTTTTCCTCTGTATAAAAAGAGGGACTGCTAAAGCATGGGTGGAGAAAAGTTTCGGGGAAAACAGATCCATGTATATGTGTGGCTGAGTCCCTTTGCTGTCCACCCAAAACTGTCACAACATTGTTAATTAGTTATACGCCAACATAAAAAGTTAAAAAAAGACGGGCAGCTAGATGAAGCGATGGTAGGTAATTGAACTGTCTCTCCTGCGGCTCTGTTCCTGCTATGGTTAATAACTAGACTTTCCAGTGGTGCCTCGTTACCTCATAGGCAGTGTAACATCTTTCAGTTAAAACAACACGATAACAAACTTCTCCTCTTGCCCTGTGCCCCCATAAAAGGCTAGATTTTTCTTTGTTTCTACTCTTTCTAATTACCCTGTGTAGTTATCAATTTCTTATTTTTTTCTCATAAAAGTAACCCAAGTATTGTAGAAAATTAGAAAACCCAGTGAAGTCTACATGAAATATAATCATCCATAATCCAGCCACCCAGAGAATATATGTGTCTATATCTTCATAACCGTCTCAACACTATACAGTTTTATATTCTGTTTTTTTAACTTTGCATCATGGGGATTTTCCCTTCACCACAAAATGTTTTGAAAGGTAGCCTCATGTTCTATATCGTGGGTTAACTACGTTTTCTTGCTTGCCTATGTTTGGGTGTTTAAATTTTTTCCGAAATATTTTTTTGTGTGTGTGATTAAAATGTTTCTCTATAATAATAATGGACTTACTAGTCCTTATCTGATATAATCTTGTAGAAGAGTTTTAGAAGAGAATGAACTTTTCTTAAAAAGATTCGTGATCTATATTGCCAACTCACTTTCCTGAAAGGCTGAAACAATTAATAATCCTTCCTGGGGCATGTGACTGCCTGTCTGGGTTATACTGGAAGGGCTGTAAATTAAGCTTTTAAAACATTCCTTTCAATATGTCACTCTCCAGCTAGGAAACTTCCCATGGCTGCAAAAATCAAATCTAAGCGTCTTAGTATGTACGCTCTTCCATTTCTTTACTTCCAACTAATTTCTCAACCACCAGAATCCGGCATCTACCCCTATCCATCTGCCTGGAGGCATCCAGGAAACAGCCCTAGACTGGACTAAGTGTCAGGAAACCAGAGTTCAGTTCCCAGCCTTGCTACTTGGTCATAAGGGCTTTCCAGGTGGCACAGTGATAGAGAATTTGCCTGCCAGTGGAGGAGACGCAGAAGATTCAGGTTCGATCCCTGGATCAGGAAGATTCCCCTGGAGGAGGAAATGGCAACCCACTCCAGTATGCTTGCCTGGAGAATCCCAAGGACAGAGGAGCCACTTAGTAGTATGTGACATTGGTAATTAAGTAACTTAATTTCTTTAAGCCTGTTTCCTTGGCTTTAAAATGGAAATAATAAAACATATCTTGATTTGTGGGTCTCCTGTGAGATAATGGAGGTAAGAAAAGTTTTTAATCTGGGGAGCACTGTAAACATTTGGGGGTGTATTGTAATTGAGACTCCTCCTGGGTAGTTAGCAGTGCTGTCCACCAAATATTTCTGACCTCTTTTAGGCTCATGGTAAAATTTCACTTCCCCACCCCCTACATTTGGATTTGGCCACATGGCTTTCTTCCGCCAGTGAGACATGAGTAGAAGCAACACGTGCATTTACATGTGAAATCTTTTATGAGCTAGGCCTCAGTCAGCCACCCTCCTATTCTCTCTCCCATGCAAAGGGCAGTGCTGCAGATGGTGACTGCCAGGTCCTGGAGAAAGAACATCAGTGTGGAGGGGAATTCCCAGCCACCCAGTAAAGGGCATGTATCTCGAGCAAAACTTTGTTTTCTAAAGCCTGAGGTTTGGGGTGGGTTGCTACAGCACTCTCTCACTAGTGGTACGAGCCTAATCTTGTTCCATCTTTCTCTGTAGCCTTTGATATTATTGAAATTCTTGAAACCTTCTTTTCCTTTGACTTGGGGCCATCCACACTCTCGGTATTTTCCTCCATCTCTAACAAATCCTCAGGCCCCATTGCATGCTCTTCCTTCATTTTCCACTCAAATACGCATATGAGTTTTTTACCTTATCCTCATTTACTTTCACAGCTTTAAGTATTATGTCTCTCTTAACCCTGTATTTTTGAAAAAGAGTTCCAGTTTGAGGATTACTGGTCTACCCTTTTTTATGCCTTGAGGGCTGCTGCTGCTAAATCACTTCAGTCGTGTCCGACTCTGTGTGACCCCATAGACGGAAGCCCACCAGGCTCCCCCATCCCTGGGATTCTCCAGGCAAGAACACTGGAGTGGGTTGCCATTTCCTTCTCCAATGTGTGAAAGTGAAAAGTGAAAGTGAAGTCGCTCAGTCGTGTCCGACCCTTAGCGACCCCACGGACTGCGGCAGGCTCCTCCATCCATGGGATTTTCTAGAGGGCAGAGACCCTCAATTGGAACCAGATGGCCAGTTGGCTCTTCCACGTGTCTACCTGCCAGAGACCTAACCTCTTTATACCTCTGTTTCTGCATCTGTAACATGGAGATAAATATCATTCCTACGTCACAGGTGCTTGAGAGGATTAAATAAGAAAATACATGTAAAACACTTCCAGTGCTATGTAGGACACAGTAAGTTTACTATAAAGGTGGTAGTTGTTCCGTTGTTACATATCTCCTCTTGCCTCTCCTTTACTCCTCAAGTACTAGCTCCAGTTTCTGGTAGCATATGCTTAGAAATAGAAACCCCATAGTAAATATTTATTTTAGTTCTAACATCCCCATGAAATTAAAAGACGCTTGCTCCTTGGAAGGAAAGTTATGACCAACCTTGATAGTATATTAAAAAGCAGAGACATTACTTTGCCAACCAAGGTCCGTCTAGTCAAGGCAATGGTTTTTCCCGTGGTCATGTATGGATGTGAGAGTTGGACTGTGAAGAAAGCTGATCGCCGAAGAATCGATGCTTTTGAACTGTGGTGTTGGAGAAGACTCTTGAGAGTCCCTTATACCGCAAGGAGATCCAACCAGTCCATTCTAAAGGAGATCAATCCTGGATGTTCATTGGAGGGACTGATGCTAAAGCTGAAACTCCAATACTTTGGCCACCTCATGCGACGAGTTGACTCACTGGAAAAGACTCTGATGCTGGGAAAGGTTGGGGGCGGGAGGAGAAGGGGACGACGGAGAATGAGATGGCTGGATGGCATCACCGACTCTGTGGACATGAGTTTGAGTGAACTCCGGGAGCTGGTGATGGACAGGGAGGCCTGGCGTGCTGTGATTCATGGGGTCGCGGAGAGTCGGACACGACTGAGCGACTGAACTGAACTGAACTGAACTGAACATCCCATTGATGGCTGATGACAGAAGTGAAAAACTGGTATCTTTGCCCAGAAGATGCTTTGTGCAGTGTTTGCCTTGTTTTTAATTGCATATTGCCTTTAGGTGGGTCAGACACTTGAAATTCCCTCCGCCCTCCCGTTTTCTACAGTTATCTGACCCTGGGAGGAAGTCTGTTTTCTGCAATTCTGTTCTACAGGCACTCACTCATCTTTCCCTTGTGTGTTCCAGACTGTCTGCCAGGCACCTTGGCTTCCATTGTCTTTTCCCTGAGACTGTCTTTTCTTTAATGGTGAATATACATAACATAAAATTTACCAATTAATTAATTTTTTAGTGTACAGTTCAGTTGGTCTTAAGTACATTCAAGATGCGGTGCAACCATTACCACAATCCATTTCCAGAAGCTTTTCCACCATCCGAAACAGAAACTCTGTCCCCGTAAACAATAACTCCCCATTCCACCCCCCTCTCAGCCTCCAGTAACCATCATTTGACTTTCTGTCTCTACAAATTTGCTTGTTCAAAGTATACCTCATACACATGGAATTATACAGTGTTCATTCTTCCGTGAATGGCTTCTTTCACTTAGCATAATGTTTTCAAGGTTGTGGCATGTGTCAGACTTTGATTTTAATGGCTGAATAATATTCTGTTGTATGGATATACCGCAAATTGTCCATTCATCTATTTATGGACATTTAGATGGTTCTATTGAGAATATTTTGAAGCCCATGGTGCTGGCCCATCCAAGTCCTTCTTTCTCAGACACCCTTCCCTTCTTGAAACCCCTTTGTACGCTTTGTCTGCCTCAGAGTCATATACTGAGTGAGGAAAATGTTGAGGGCAAAGGTTGAGAAGGAGCAGAGGGAGAGGCCACGGGCCATATAAATATGATGGTGAAAGTTAAAGTCACCCAGTCATGTCCGACTCTCTTCAACCCCATGGACTGTAGCTTGCCAGGCTCCTGTGTCCATGGGATTCTCCAGGCCAGAATACTAGAGTGGGTTGCTGTTCCCTTCTCTGGGGGATCTTCCCAACCTAGGGACTGAACCCAGGTCTCCCGCATTGCAGGCAGATTCTTTCCCATAGATCTTTAATTTCTTTTTTGCAAACAAATGTATGATTTAAAAAAATACTCTTATATTTAACAATTATAATGCTGTAGGTTTCACGTGTTTTTTGGTAGCTGATTTCATGTGTTTATCAATATGTTTTGACTGCTACAGATAGCTTTTGTGTTGTTGTTTGGCAAGCTGGTGGTAGGAGACACCCAGTGCCCTTCAGTGCTGTACTTGTCTCATCTATTATTTTGTTTGGGATTTGAATTCTGAATTTAGGGGGCTGCAAATCTCATGTCTTTGGCACTATATTTTAAGTTTCTACAGGGAGGAGACCATTCTATGGTTTGATATATCCAGACAAAAAACATTTCTATAAGAACTTGATGCATACTTGGCACTACTTACATCATTTTTGTTTTTTAAATGGGTTGGCCAAAAAGTTCACCTGGGTATTTTGTTACAGCTTAAGGGAAAACCCTGAATGAACTTTTTGGCCAACCCAATACTTTCTGTTTCTTTCAGCAACATCAACACAACATTATGTAGTTAGTAGGTATGCTATAGTTTACTGCTTAACAGCTTCGTTGGTCTATGAATTCTAGCTTTCCAGAGTGCCTGCTTTTTTAAAAATATCAACATTAGAATATTTAAAATATTCATCTTCCCTTATAACCACCAACATTCTAATTAGGATACATTCAGTACTGATCTTAAGCTACAATACAAAGTTATCCATTTATATCAGCCCTGAATATAGAAAAAAATTCAGGGACAAAGGATGAAGTTTTTCCTTGCTAAGTTTTATCTTTGTGAGCTCTGCTAGTTTGCAACCCTGGTTTATATAATATTTTAGTGCTTATTATAGTATCTTAACTCTGTGAGATTTACCAAGGACAAATGTATTTTTAATATTACATTGTATTTCATTTCACAGGTTTGTTTCATAACCTCAATGGTTATTTCTATATTTGCAATTTTGTTTCCTTTCTAAATGTGTTAATAAAATGCTTGCACTAAGATTGGCTTGATTCCAGAATCCGATACAGTCATTCTTCAAGTAAGTGATAAAACTCGTGACAATATAGCACTTGGAGATCTTTGGATTCATCCTAACTATCCAAGTGGGGAAACTCTTAAGTTCCTTATAGAGTTAAATTAAGGTCAGACCTGGTTTCCGACACGAAATTCAGATGTATTGGCAGATCCCCATGCTTGCATTTATTATACTGTAATTTGGGGCTTAAAGAGTTATATCCAGTCCATCCTCAACATCTGGATAGTGTTTATAACGATCACATTTGATCCTAATGTAATTTTGTTGGGGAATTCACTAGAATTCCTCTGTTGGCTACATTACAACTGAACATGAGATCCGCTAAAATATTACCCCAAACTAGTGAATATCCACGGAGAATACAAAAATAGATAGATTTCATCCCCTGTCCCCCACCCCCAACCACCACTAAGGCATTATGTTCACCTATCTGGGCTTCCTTGTCTCCATTGATAAAAATGGGGGTGACACTTTAACAGCAGCCAGAGTTCATCAAGGGCTTTGAATCTTGAAAAGCGGAGCAGGTACAGAAATCTTTCAAGGATGATTATTGTACACTTGCAACCACAATGGCAGCATCATAGACTCAACAGATAGAGATGACATGAGCGTGTTGGAGATTTTTCATTTTCATTTTGATTTAGGTGCTCTTCCTTAAGGGTTAGGAAAACATGACTTGGAAATTAGAGCCAAAGGATTGGTTTTAACCACCCTCCTCCACCAATGGAAGCCCCAAATGAATTAAGTCAAACCTTTTAAGGGTTGTAAAGGGAACCTTTAATTATATGAGGGGATAGGATGGAGTTGGGGAGATGGGGACGGTACATGGGAAGTTTGACAGTACAGTTTCAGTACCTCCCAGCCCTGCCAGCAGGAAGGTTATTAGCATATTTCATGTAATTTGTGCATAACCACGTACTCTTCCCATGAAATAATTTTAACATTCAAGACAGATGAGACAAGAAAAAGACAGATAGGGAAGGACATAGACTATAACAGTCTTTAGAGAAGGAAAATTATTTCATTAAATCTAAAGAGCATATGCTTTTCTGATGTATAGCATATGCAAGTCTATGCAAATTATTTAATAGCAGTGCACTCAGAGTAATTTCCATTTCCTCCCTCGCTTGTGACGGGAATATTCCTTTTAATCAGATTAGATGACATCCTCTGCAAACTTTTGGGGGTTTCAACTTAATTTACCATGCTAAGTAGTTAGGGTAATTTGAAATAAAGCAATCAGTGGGCTGAAATGAAGCCAAACCTCATTTCTGTCTTTGAGATGAGGAGCTGGCCGGCTATGTGAGCCCCACAGGACTTCTTCCCCCTCCTCGCCTCCTCCTGCTCCCCAGCACCCGAGACGTCAGCAGAGTTACTAATGGCCAGTTCCATGCTTTGATGGCACCTAGACAGATCTGTTTCCCATCCACAGAGCTTGCATGCAATGCTGCATTCCATTGGCCCTCGCTTGACTGTCACAATTTATGGTGCTGCCTCAAACAATGATGGAAAGATGAATTCACACTCCTTAAAAACTTTCTCACCTGGGAAGGTCATGGACTGATGAAGGGTCTTTAAAATGATATTCTCAATCTAGAGGTTCTGGGAAAAGGGAGCAATGTTTAATCCAGTACCATCAGTGGGCAAGGAGAGTCCTTGCGGAGAAGAATTCATGCAAGACCTATACCTACAGGTGACAGCCACTCATCAATTGTGTGTGCTGCAAGAGCTGTGCCTTGGCAAAACTATGAAGCTTGTTTTGAGGTGTTGCTCACAGTCGTGCAGGTTTGTGGACTATTGTTAGTCTCTCAGTCGTGTCTGACTCTTTGTGACGCCAGGGACTGTAGCCCGCCAGGCTTCTCTGTCCAGAGAATTCTCCAGGCAAGAATACTGGAGTGGATTGCCATTCCCCTGGGGCTTCCCTGGTGGCTCAGAGGTTAAAGCGTCTGCCCGCAATGCGGGAGACCTGGGTTCGATCCCTGGGTCGGGAAGATCTGCTGGAGAAGGAAATGGCAACCACTCCAGTATTCTTGCCTAGAGAATCCCATGGACGGAGGAGGCTAGTGGGCTACAGTCCTCAGGGTCGCAAAGAGTCAGACACGACTGAGCAACTTCACTTCACTTCTCCAGAAGAACTTTCCAACCCAGGGATCAAACCCTGGTTTTCCGCCTCGCAGGCATATTCTTTACCGTTAAAGCTACTATTTGTGCAGGCTTTGTGGCTCCCAATTCCTGGAGTGCCATTGTCTCCAGGGAACCTGGATAGTTCATACCTACAGTTTTCCAGCAGATGGCAGTAAAGGGTTTTGAGGCAAGGTACTTTTAAAATTAACTTGCAGTTGGTCCTGGGCTAGGGGCTTCTCGGCCTCCCCTTTCACTGACTGGTCCTCTGTTTTATGGGTGGTGGTGTTTGGGGAAGGGAAAGATTTTAATTGCTTAAACTAATTCCCTGCAAAGTGTTAGCAGATGAGGTTTAAGTATCATCTATACCAAGGCTGTTAGGGATTTACTAGCCACTGGGATATAAAAGAGAAATTTAATGGTGAAATTTCATGTACCAAGACAAGTAATAAAAAGTTTCTTTCCCTCTTTTGCCTTCAAACCCACCTTTTCTCTCATGGTAATGCCTCAATCGGGATCTTAATTTTGAGGCACCAAGGTCTGTTCCCTGTGGCATAGGGAGGCATTCCTCATTAAAGGCTTGTTTATAACCTTTGAATGTGGCAGAGATGAAAAGGGACAGCCTGCAATCAATTAACTCTTCAAAAATTATTAAGGACGTCATATAACCAAAGCAAGTCCCTTCCTACATGCTCGGAGAGAACGGGGGTTAGGGTTTTCTGAGTGCCTACTATATTTTTCCATTCCTCCCCTAAAGTAGTTATCATTTCCCCCATTTCACAGAGGAGAGAACTTCAGGGAAGTTAAGGGAGCCACAGGAAGTCTCTCAGTTAACATGTGGATTCAAGTCTGAACCTGGCTCACCCCTAAGTTTGACCTTGTGTCAACAGTGCTCCCATGCTGCTCAGTTGCTCAGTCGTGTCCAACTCCTTGTACCCCCATGGACTGTAGCCCACCAGGCTCCCCTGTCCATGGGATTCTCCAGGCAAGAATACTGGAGCTGCCATTTCCTTCTCCAAGGGAACTTCCCTACCCAGGGATTGAACCTGCGTCTCCTGCATTGGCAGGTGGATTCTTTACCACTAGAGCCACCAATGGAGCATTCTGCTGCTGCTGCTGTTAAGTCACTTCAGTCGTGTCTGACTCTGTGTGACCCCATAGACGGCAGCCCACCAGGCTCCCTGGTCCCTGGGATTCTCCGGGCAAGAACACTGGAGTGGGTTGCTATTTCCTTCTCAAATGTGTGAAAGTGAAAAGTGAAAGTGAAGTCGCTCAGTCGTGTCCAACCCTTAGCGACCCCACAGAGCACTCTACCACATGACAACTCAAAAAGGAACCCAGGGAGACTTCTTTCTGATTATTTTGCCTTTTTGTTGAGTGGATGTCATATGCATGATAAATTCAAAGACAGGCACACTAGGTTTCTATCCTTCCATTCCTCCTCCCCTAGCCGTACTCTCTCTACCCACCACAGTCAAAGTTTCCTACGTGTCCTTCCAGAAATATTTTGTGCTTTTATAAACATATACATATATATTCTTTTCTCCTCTCATATAAATGGTAGCACACTGCACACTGTTGCATCTGTCTTTTTTCACTTATTAATGTATCCTGGAGGTGAGCTAAATAATTCTTTTTAACAGCGGCTGAGTCAGGAATACTTTCCATTGTATGTTTGCACTGTAATTTTATTTAGCTTAAATTGGTTTATTTAACTGAGATTGATGAACCCAACAGAGATTATATTGTCAAATGACTATATTCCTGTCAATGTAGCCAGCCTTTAGAAATATCTTGATGAACAAATACCTCAAAGCTGAAATAAGCATATGGCCTCCTAGAGTCACTTAATAGCAGGTACATTTTTGAAGAAAGTTGTTTTATGTTTTAAAAATATGTTGTCACTGGGACTTCCCTGGTAGTCCAGTGGTTAAGACTCTGAGCTTCCACTGCAGGGGGGCTTAAGTTCAATCCCTGGTCAGGGAACTCAGATCCCACAAGCCTTACAGTTCAGCTAAAAAATAAAAATGAATATACATATATATACATAATATTTTTAGTTCCACGTGTGCCTACACACACGCACACACACACGCACACCCAGACACCACCTGAATTACAGTGAAAAGTTACCTAAGAAAGATACTAAGAAAAGTGAGCAGTGCTTCCAGGATCCTTATGCCTCTCTTACAGTAGTTGAACAATGAAATTTAGTCTGTGATCTATCTAAACCTAAGCTATCTTGCTTTGGAGTAGGCTGAGATGGATCAGTAAAAACGTAGGAGGAGATGAGCCTTCCAGGAGAGAAAGAGAAGGAAATAATAATAAAGGAATGAATTCTAAAATCTCTAAAGATAAAGAGGGAAATGCCTTTCTAATCCACTCTAACTTCAGTCTCTTTAGATAGGAAGAATTCTTTCCAGGCTCATGTGAATCCTGGTTGCCTTTCTATGTTGATGCCTTATTAAGATGAACTGCAACTTAAAAGTGCTTAAGAGTTTCCCAAAAGGTGGAATTTCTCTCCCACTGATTTCATCTGCTCTCCAAAAGTTACACGGAGCTTGTTTAAAAAGAGAGAGACAGATATCACAGCAGTTATTTTCCCAATATCCATCTACACTTAAGGTCAGGCCCTCTCTAGGAATTTCCAGTATATCAATGGAATATCTGTGATGGTGAGACTTTCAAATATTCCACATAGTTTCATTTTTCCTCTGTCTTAGGTCTTCTATTCAAGGGACAAATCAACCAAGTATCTATTACGTGTTCATATCTATCCACAATGCAGAGTACGGACTACTATATGACCTTTGAGGCGGCACTTATTTTTGGCCACGCCACTCGGCACACAGGATCTGAGTTCCCTGACCATGAATTGAGCCCGTGTCTTCTGCACTGGAAGCACGGAGTCCTAATCCCTGGACAGCCAGGGAAGTCCCTAATGTCTATCCAATATTTCCAGGATGGTACTTTTATTTTCCACATTTGTACTATTAATCAAAATTTGACCTATTTCCCCCCTCCCAACTTATTACAAGCAGACATTGACCTGGAAACCCAGGATCTTGCAGCGCCAACCATCTTCCCTGCTCCTCCCTGAATCCTGCGGTAATTCATGCCACACCCCCTTCCGTCTTTGTATGCACCTCCTTCCCCATCATTTAAAGGCTGTGCATAAGCCTCTAAAAAGCTGGGGGCCTCTTGAATTTGCTGATTGCCAAGAATCTCAGAAGTAATGGCACCAAAGCATAGGGGCACACAGTGACCTCTGCCTGACTTAAAGCAGAAGCTGTCAGAATAGAGGGGCTACATGTAACACAGTGAATAAATGGCACAAGCTGGATCGTGTTGAACCCTGAAGTTTGAGAATTTGGAAGACACCTTGGAGGTCTCCTAGTGTAGCAGTTCCTGGGCCTGGCCATGAACATCAGCTGAGAAATATTAGAACACACACACACATACAATCACACACACTGGCAGGAATGAATTTATACCATATTATGCAGGTGCAAGAAATGTCACATCATTTATCTAAATCACACAAATCTCTTTGGGTTGTATAAGTGTTCCTGGGGACGTCTCTGTGGTTATAATAGTCAGTGATCACTTCAGTGATGTATCACAAAGTTAGTGGCTTGCAAGAGTACATTTATTTCCTGTGCTCACAGGTCTGCAAGTTAGATAGAACAGATCTGGGGTATAGGTTGGGTTCAAGTGTGTTCCACCAGTCTTTCATTTTCGTTCAACCAGCAGCCACCTAGAACATGTTCTTCTCATGGGAAATGCCAGGAATGCAAGACATAGGACAAATCATGCAAGTGCACTTCAAGCCTCTGCTTCATTCACACCCACTGGAAATAAGTCATGTACCCAGGCCCAGTGGAGGTGGGAAGTACCCTCACCCACAGTGGGCAGGCATTATAAAGCTACGTGGCAAACGGTATGGGGTATAGTCCTATTACAGGTGAGTGAAGAGCTGGATCAATAATCCTTGTCTTCATCTGGCTTCCAAGACATCTTATGATTATTTGCTCGCCTCGCCAGATATTGGCCTTCCTAGGTGGCACAGTGGTAGAGAATCTGCCTGTCAGTGAAGAAGACGTGAGAGATGCGGGTTTGATCCCTGGGTCAGGAAGATCCCCTGGAGTAGGAAATGGCGGCCAACTCCAGTATTCTTGACTGAAAATCCCTGGGACAGAGGAGCCTGGTGGGCCACAGTCCCTGGGATTGAAAAAGAGTTGAACGACTGAGCGACTGAGCGTGGCACAGCCCTGAATATTCCTTCTAAGTTTCTTCTGTAGGTCCTTCTCTCCCCAAGCATTCAGCAGTAGATTCCCAAGGCTCGTTCTTCTGCATTCTTCTCTATTTGCTTATATTCCCTTTTCATCACTTTGTAGACTTAGGGCTCTCTGTACCAAGGACACCCCACTTTCATTGCTAGCCAGTTCGGAGCTCCATATTCATATGTCCTTTTGGCTACCTAACAGACATCTGAAACTCAGTATGCTATTCTAAAACTGCTCTACCTTCAGCCTTGTCTCTTTCAGTGATTGGAAAATCTATCTTTCAGGTTGATAACCTCAGAGTCATCAATGAGTCTTCTCTTTCTCTCACATCCCTTTCCAATCTCTAAGCAAATTCAATTTTGGTTCTACCTTTCAAAGAGACCCAGAATCTTGCCACTTCTTCCCTCTCTTAGGGTCTTTTTTGATGACTCTAGGGTTATTTCGTTTTGTGGGGTCTTTGTCGCGGCATGTGGGATCTAGTTCCTTGACCAGGGATTGAATCTAAGTCTCCTGCACTGGAAGTGTGGAGTCTCAGCCACTGGACCACCAGGGAAGTACCAGGCCAATGTATTTAATACTGAACCTGATACCGCTCCCTGATCCTGAGCCGGTACTTCTGATTCTCTTCAGTTTGCTCCATTTTTTCTTTTTTGATAACACATCACTTTCTAGCAGCATATCATTTACTAATTTATTGTGTTTATTGTTTATAGGAGAACAATTTGTTGGATAGATGGAAATAAGATGTCTTAAGGAAGGAACATCTCTTTTGTAGTCACATGGTGTTCTGTATTTGCTAGCAGTAGCCTTCACTTGGTGTGAATTCATAAATTACCGATAGAATCCACTTCTTTTTCTCACTAGCCTGTGATAACAAAAGTGGGACTCTGGTTTCTAAACAGTTGTAAGCACTATTGTAAACGTGGGCTTGAAATTTAAAGACAATTGCAAATGTGGGCACTGAAAGTCACTTAATTAACTATGATCAGGTCATGCTGATAAGATTACATTCAGTTCAGTTCAGTTCAGTTCATTTCAGTCACTCAGTTGTGTCCTACTCTTTGCGACCCCATGAATCACAGCATACCAGGCCTCCCTGTCCATCACCAACTCCCGGAGTTCACTCAGACTCATATCCATCGAGTTGGTGATGCCATCCAGCCATCCCATTCTCTGTCGTCCCCTTCTCTTCCCGCCCCCAATCCTTCCCAGCATCAGAGTCTTACATTGCTGCTGCTGCGTCACTTCAGTTGTGTCCGACTCTGTGTGACCCCATAGACAGAAGCCCACCAGGGTCCCCCGTCCCTGGGATTCTCCAGGCAAGAACACTGGAGTGGGTTGCCATTTCCTTCTCCAATGTGTGAAAGTGAAAAGTGAAAGTGAAGTCGCTCAGTCGTGTCCGACCCTTAGCGACCCCACGGACTGCAGCCTACCAGGCTCCTCCATCCATGGGATTTTCTAGGCAAGAGTATTGGAGTGGCTTGCCATTGCCTTCTCCGATATAGTCTTACATTAGTTTTAATTAATTAGTTGGTTTACATTAATTTAAATGAAAACACAAAATATGCTCCAAAAAACTCTCTGGATCTCCCAGAATACACCTAAGGACCCCGATTTTGGAAGCACTGCCCAATGGAATGATAGTTCCCAAGCAGATAAGGTCATCCAAGGTGGAGCATCGACTTGGAACTTCTGGGATGTTTCTAATGCTATGACTTGTTCATCCTGTAAAACAAAGCTCTTCTTCTCAACCCTCACCCCTAAAAGGTCAAGTTCAAAGTATTAGGTAAACAGGCCAAAAAAGGAAACAAGTATTTATAGATTCCCTTGATAAATGCCCAATATTTTTCATATACCATCTCACTTGTGGCCTCAATGAAACTATTGAATTATTTCCCACTTTTACAGAACGAAAAACAAACTCAGGGAAGTTCATTGGCTTGCCCAAGGTCACATGGAAAGTGGTTGAATTTTTTAAAAAATACCTTTTATTTGACAGATTTCAAACTTAAAGAAAATTTTCAAGAAAGGTAAAAATAAATGTATATTCTTCACCTAAAGGCCCCATTTAAATGTTGCCAGTTTTCCCAGTGATGCCTTGAATAAGAAAGAATCTAATCCAGGGCCACATGTTATACTCAGTTGTGTTTTCAGTCTCTTTATTCTGGAACATGTCATCAATCTTTTCATGATCTTGACATTTTAAAAAATAAGACACTTGTCATTTTGTAAACTGTCCCTCTGTTTGTGTTTTTCTGATGTTTTCTCATGATTGGGCCCCAGGTTGCATTTTTGGCTATGACATCATGGATGCTGTGCTCTCTTTATTGTATTTTATTGAGAGGCATGTGGCGTCTGTCCTGTGACTGGTGGTATTAGCTTTGACCTCTTGATTAAGACTATGGTGTCTGCCTTGTGTCTCTATTGTAAAAGTATTTTCCCTCTTGTATTAATAAATACTTTGTGGGGAGATACTTTGAGACTGTATTCCTCACTCCACTTCTACCCACTAGTTTTGACATCCACCGATGTTTCTTGCGAGAGTTAATTTTTACTGTGGTGATTGCCACTATGGCGGTTTTCTAATTCCATCATTCTTTCTGTATTTATTGACAGTTTTGCTACTTTCAGGAAGAATTTTCTCTTCATTTATTCATTCATATCAGCGTGCACTCATGACTTCTTATCAAAAGGATCATAATCCATTACTGTCATTTTTTATTTTGATGCTCAAATTGTCCCAGATTTAGACAGTGGGAGCCTCTTCAAATTGGTTTTGAATCCATGTTTTCCAGATCTGAAGTTTCTTTTATAATGCCATTTACATTACATTAAATGGAAATAAGGGGAAAAACAAGTGCAAAATTAGAAAAGCAATGAAGTAGGGACAGTGCATGGCATAGGTTTAGTATGGAGTTTAGGCTTTGGAATTACCTAAGTCTTGGTTAAAATCCTGGCTTCATCTTGCCTTAGTTGAATGATATTGAGCAAATTGTCTGCCTTGCTGTACCATTATTTAGTCTAACATGCTGCAGTCCATGGGGCTGCAGAGTTGGACATGACTGAGCAACTGAACTGACCTGATGATAAGATTTACGTTACTAGGTTGTAAGAATTAAAAAGATATTGTGGGAACTTCCCTGGTGGTGGTCCAGTGGTTAAGAATCTGCCTGCGAATGCAGGGGACACAGGTTCCATTTCGGATCCGGAAAGATCCCATATGCCTTGGGCCAACTAAGCCTGTGCGCCGCAACTACTGAGGCCTCAAGCTCTAGAGTCTATTCTCCACAGCCAGAGAAGCCACCACAACAAGAGTAGCCCCCACTCACTGCTGCTAGAGAAATCTCATGAGCAGCAGTGAAAACCCAGTGCATTCAAAATAGTAAATAAATAAAATTTTTAAAAGATAATATATATTAAAAATGTGATAGTGATTATCACAGTACATCCAGTACATAATTAGTATGTAATAAGTGGTAGCTATTAATCACGAGCTACATTATCCTCACCTTTAAAATGGGGACAAAAATCTATCTCACAAAATCATTAAAGATTAGATGAAGCAGTGTGTGTAAAACCATCTAGCACATGTTAGTGTTTTAAAAAGTAACTATTACTATGAATATTTTTATCCTCAGAGCTTTCCTTTCCTCATCTTTAAAGGGGTAACACTATCCATACCACAGCTTTGTTATGATGCTTAAATGAAATTACACACGTAAAACTCCCAGTCCAGTACCCGAAACTGTACACCATAAATAGGAAGTATCGTTACTGGAAAGCTAGAACATCTGGAGAAGTTGCAAAGGGAAAATACCACTTCATCTGAGGAAAGTCACGCATTCTGTGTGTGTGTGTGTGTGTGAAGCCACTGACAATAGCTTACCTCAGAGTTTGGGTCTCTTCTTTTCTGAATCACTGCTCACTCCTTTGGACTGGAGGAGAGGGCACATTTAAATGTAATTGGTTTGGGCAAGTGCAGTGATTTAGAGATGCGCTCACATTCCCTAATCTCATTTTTATCCACTTGCCTCTAAAGGGGATTCTAATCAGCCTCTCCACTGATTTGCCCCACTTCCTGTAATAAAAGAGCACTCAGAAGTGACATTAAAGATGTGGAGGTGGTCATCAAGGGATCAGCACCTCAGCTGAAATGGATAAAATGCTATTTTAATAGTAAAAGCAACAGATCACCATTAATGTTTGTAAATTAAGAAGTCCTGCCTTTGTTTCCATTTTCATTTCAAAGCAAATCAGCAGGTCTACAGCCAATCAAGTCAAATGTGGAATTAGGTTTATCCTTCATAACTGATAACATTGGACACTGAAGTCTCAAAACTAGGTAACTAGTGCTTGGAAAACCTCACCTCAGAGGTCTTCTAAGAAAGAGGTTTAAAGTGACTTGATGCCAGCCTAGTACTCACCCTCCTCATTCATCCAAAATAAATGCCAAAGGCGTTTTCATAATCAGGTATTTTACAAAAATGAAGTAGTCAGTTCCACACTTTAAATACAGCTAGGGTGGCGCTGAAGCTGAAACCGTCCAACAATCCCAAACCATTTGTGCTTGGTGTGCCAGGTATTGTCAACACGCTCTGCGGGTTGTTTTAATTAATCCTCACAGCAACACTGAGCTGGCAAATACTGTGATTACCTCAATTTTCCGACTAGGGAACTGGGGTAAAGAAAATGTTCGCTAAGGTCACAGGACAGCGGCTCAGTGAGGATTCACACGGAGGCAGTCTGACCTTAGAGTTCAAGCTCCTATCCTCCTCTAAATACCAGAGGGATTAGAGTTTTGTTATTACTGCTCTTGGTTTTTGATACTTCTATTTGATTATGGAGCTGTCGGTTGCGCTGGGAATTCACTTCGAGCCGAGTGATGACCTCAGAGGAGGCTGGATCACGATTGCCTCTGCATCCTCTCGGCACGCGGACCACCCTCCGCTGCCGAAGCTCGGTTCCATTTCTCAGACTAATCCAACAGCCGTCTGAAGCGCAAGGAGGCTGATCGAGCGTTTATGTGATGATCGAAAAGCTGCGGTGTCTGTTTATTTTGCTTCTGTGACTGATTTCCAACAATGATATCTAGGTATGTGACTTACGTTCAGTAGTTTAACTTCCCCTGCCCTCTATTTCCGAATGTGTGCTCTGAAGGGTTGGACGAGATGTTCTATAATATTCCTTCCCTCTCGGACCTGCTGAGTTTCTACACAGCTGGGTGACCAGGTCATTCATTTACCTTTGTTCTTCAGCCTCTCCAGGGATCCATCCGTTACTACCTTTCTTTGACTCTCTCATGCGAAGAAAGAGAGAGTATGCGAGTGTGTATGTGCTCGTGTTTTCAGTCGTGTCCAGCTCCTCAGACTGCAGCCCACCAGGCTCCTCCGTTTTGGAATTCTCCAGGCGAGAATACTGGAGCGGGTTGCCGCTCTCTTCTCCAGGGGATCTTCCCCACCCGGGGATCAAACTCGCGTCTCCGTCCCCTGTGTCTCCTGCACTGGCCGTTGGTCTCTGAGCCACCTGGGAATCCCTCATTCCCCTCTATTCCATGGCATTTTTTCTCCCTGTCTCTTTTTCCACGCTTTCTCTCTTGCTTTTTTTTTTCTTTTTCCTTTCTCACCTTTCTTGTGCTGTCCTCCGTCCTCCCTGCTTCCCCTCCTTTCCCTCCTCCCTCTCTGGAGTTCCCCTCTCTGCCCATCACTGTCTTACCCTCTGCCTCCTCCTCCAGCCCCTCTGGTCTCTCTGTTTCTCCTTCTCCCTCGCTCTTTTCTTCTCTCTCTTTTCTCTGAATGTTCTCTTCTCTCCCTCTCTTCCTCACCCTTTTCTTTTTCTTTCTTTCTTTGAATTCAACACACCATGTTTGTATCTGTTGAAATATAGGTAGATCCTTGGAAAATAACAGGCTTGATCAAAGGAAATTCAAAATGCATGGTACATTTCTTTCAAAAAAGAGAGGCACAACCCTTGGGATAGTTAGGAGTTTATGTGCTGAAAATAGATGACCTCAGTTTCTCTGTGGTGCCAGATAATCTCTTCATTGTCTTTGCAAGTATGATTGAGATTCTAATTCAACAGAGACTGTTTTTCTTGGGTGTGCCATGTTTTGGGTGCTCTTTGAGAATAATCCAGGTTCCTTTCTATAGCAAAAATAACACTTTCAAATTGGTAGTTTTATTTAGAAAACTTGAAACAAGAGACTGATCCTCAAAAAACCCAGAGATTATCTCTCTGAGAAAAAAATCAAATTGAAAATTCGCAAATTACATCAGCTGGATTTGGGCTCTGAATGTGTTGCAGGAAGGGGGACCCCTTCCAGGGCCTGAAAGTGGGCTCTTGTCTAGCTCTTGGGAATGAATTGTCTGAGGAGACAATGAGCTGACAAAACAAGAGCTTTTATTGGGAAAGGGTGCCCGGGCAGAGAGCAGTGGGATAGGGGAATCCAGAACGGCTCTGCCACGTGGCTCGCAGTCTTGGGTTTTCTGGTGATGGGATTAATTTCCAGATAGCCTTTGGCCAGTCATTCTGACTCAAGTGTCCTTCCTGGTGGTGCAACACGTTGCTCAGCCGAGATGGAGGCCAGCGAGAGGGATTCTGGGTTGTGGTCAGACACGGTGGTGTCTCCTTTTGGTCTTGCCTGAACTCTTCTGGTTGGCGGTGGCTTGTTAGTTCCATTTTCCTTACTAGGAAACAACTCATTCCAATAGTTACTATGGTGCCTGGCCAGGGAGGGCAGTTTCAGTCAGTGTGCTTCCCCTAACAAATGGACAGTGTCAATGATGTCACTATTTTATCTTGTTTTCTTTCTCTGTGCATCACAAATCTGTTTTGTATACTGCCATTAAAAAAAATTTTTTTTTTTTGGCCATGCCATGCAGCAGGCAGGATCTTAGTTTCCCAACCAAGAATTGAGCCCTTGCCCACTGCAATGAAAGTGCAGAATCTTAACCATTAGACTGCCAGGGAAGTATTGCACCATTTTTAGTCAAATTATTGAAGACTTATCCTTTTCTAAAAGATTTCTTGTATGTATAACCCAGATATCATAGGTAGAAAAACGACTGTTTTCTTTCCAGTAATAAATCTTCCATTTATCTCGTGAACATTATATTTATCTTCTGAGTATCAGTTGGATTTTAGAAGAATGTCTTTAGATTTTCTTTCAAAACCAACCATTTTATTTCCAAGCTCCTGTAGTGTGCCAAATGAAGTGAGACTGCTGCTGCTGCTAAGTCACTTCAGTCGTGTCCGACTCTGTGTGACCCCATAGATGGAAGCCCACCAGGCTCCCCCGTCCCTGGGATTCTCCAGGCAAGAACACTGGAGTGGGTTGCCATTTCCTTCTCCAATGTGTGAAAGTGGAAAGTGAAAAGTGAAAGTGAAGTCGCTCAGTCGTGTCCGACCCTTAGCGACCCCACGGACTGCAGCCTACCAGGCTCCTCCATCCATGGGATTTTCTAGGCAATAGTACTGGAGTGGCTTGCCATTGCCTTCTCCGGAAGTGAGACTAGCCTTTGAAAATAAAACAATGTTTGGGTACAACCTTCATTTTAAAAATCACTCATGCTTGTAGAACCTGTTGTTTTAAACTCTTGTTGTAGTCTGGGATTTAATACTTTGTGCTCTTATAAACACTTAGATCCATTCAAATTTCCATTTTTGTTTCTCAAGAGGAGGTGATTGCTAAAATCATCAATATGCATCCAATATTATTGTGTTAACTCTTTTCAGTATTTTTAGGACATGCAGGTAGACCTGTGTTTGATGTGAAAGGATGAAGAGATTGTCTTTGATCCCTAATTTCTACCAAACTTTCCACATTGTCTTTTTTGGAGACCTCAGATAGCCACAGCATTTGCACTAAGTCGCTTTAGTCATGTCTGACTCTTTTCAACCCTGTGGATCGTAGCCCACCAGGCTCCTCCATCCATGGGATTCTCCAGGAAAGAATATGAAGGTGGGTTGCCCTCCTCCAGTGGATCCTCCCAATCCAGGGGTAAAACCAGTGGCTCTCATGTCTCCTGCATGGGCAGGCGGGTTCTTTACCATTAGCGCCACCTGGGAAGCACAGCATTTAAAAGGAGGCAAGTTGACATTTGGTTCAAGAGGGACCCTGTCCTCCTCTCAGAATCTTGAATTCTAACCTCAAAATATGCATCAGGTTTGGAATTTAATTTAATTTCCTGAAAACACTTTCTTCATAGATTCTTTAACAACAACAACAAAAAAAACACTTCAGGAGTCTGATTAGGTGGTCTCCGTGCAGAGTCCTACAGGATACCTCCTGATTTGTGTGATAGGACCATGGCTGCTCAGTCCCAGGCTTCCTGAACAGCTGGGAAGGCTTTGAAGCCTACCTGCTGTGGCTGCCATGGGCTTACATTCTATAGCATCCAGGCCTCTGGGAGCTTCAAACTCAGAGCAGCTCCACTGAAGGGCCAGGAAGGATGATAATTGGGCTCATTAGTGATGTGTGGATTATCCACAAAGGCCTTCTGCACCTGAGACACAGAAAACATGAAAGCGGAGGACAAACTTAGCTCCTGAAAAGTATAAAGTAGAAAGAGGCCATGAGAAAAGCAGGCACTCAGTGGGGGAGATGACAAAGGAAGAAAACGCTGGACCTGCCCTCCAGCACTGGACCTCAAGAGTGAATTTGCTCAGAAAGCCACTGGCAAAGATGAGTTGTCCCCTGTTGCCTGCGGTAATCTCATGACCTCTGAAGGGAGGACCAAGGTCTGTCCACTGCTCTCTCTTTACAGAGAGATGATCATCTTAGCACTTACACCCACCACCTCCACTTTTCTCATCAGCTTCACTCTACTGGGAACATTCTGTGTTCCCAAGAGGGTGTTTCCATGAAGACATACTTGGCCAGGTCAACTCCCCTTCCTCACGACAATGCTCAGACCGAGCAAGACATAGACGGTCATCTATGGTTCTAGTGCAGAAGTCAGCTTAAACTTTGTTTTGTTAGAAACACTGTTCAAAAACGAGATACCTAACCATTCTGGTGACATTCAACAATTTGGGTGTCTTTTCTGTGAAAAAGGAAATCCACATAGCTGGGCATTTTAAGTAAAATCGGGCCACCATATTGGTGCTGTGCAAATACGAAGGTTGCTTTATGCTATGGAAACTGCTGCTGCTGCTACTAAGTCACTTCAGTCTTGTCCGACTCTGTGCGACCCATAGACAGTAGCCCACCAGGCTCCGCCATCCCTGGGATTCTCCAGGCAAGAACACTGTAGTGGAAACTACAACTTGCCAAATCCAGGTCTCTCAGTCAAATGGCCGGTAGATGGCACCATGAACATCTGATATCAGATCCAAGGCTGAGAATATTTACCTTCTGAAAGCTCTTCTTAAAATATTAAGCAAAACTTTGACTGAAACGCAACCGTATTTGGACAAGCAGGTTTATTTTACTTTAGTGCTTTGTTATTAGAAACATACGTATGTGTGTGTATATATTTTACTATCAAACCCTAAAGTTATGGAAAGTATCCTTGATGGTTAGGATGGACTGTAAACTTTTACAGTATTATTTGCAGGCAGATTTTTCAATTTCTTATTTAAGCTGACTTTTTCTTACTATGAGGTTTAGTGGTTATGTGTCATACCTTCGCTCAGTAAAACTCAGGAGAATATTTTTCGGGATTTAATACCTTTGTAAAAGGAACTCATTCATAGAAATGCAGTGTGACATATTGTGTTTTTTTTTAAGTGACATAAATAAATGTTTGTATTCCAGTGAATGCACCTATAATAAAGATATACACACAAACACATACAACTCGATCAAAATTAAGAATTAAAAGAATGTCTATATGTGTATAACTGAGTCACTTTGCTGTACAGCAGAGATTGGCACAACATTCTAAATCAACTATACTTCAATAAAATTTTTTTTAAAGAAATAGATGGATATGGTTTAGGATCATAATGTCACATCCATCTCAGACTCCATTCCACCCCCAAATCTGAAGGTTTCAGAGTAGGAGATGATTCTTAGAATTTAGTTGTAGGCATCACATTTGGAAGAGACATTATCCCTTAACTAAACAAGCCATTGCCTTGAGCAGAAGTCTGAACAAAACCTTCAACTATCTCTTCTCAGATATTATCCTTGTTGGTGAGCAGTCAGACGAAGCATGGAGACAGACAGAGACTATAGGGCAGATTGAAGTCAAATGCCCAAACTGTATTTGGAACAGAAGCAAAGGTGGGGTCAGTGATCAGAAAGGTATTTATAAGAGACACCTAAGTTCCAGAGGCACATGTCAGAAGCGTAACTGGGAATATTCAAGACTCAAGGTGAAAGGTGCACACGTGGTGACTAGAACTTGTGAGCAGGGTCACAAGATTAGCTTCTGGGATCAATATTGCTTGCTTGTAATTTTGTTCTATTTGAAGATGCAAGATCTGCCTTCAAGGATGCCTCTTTGCTCTTCTTAAATGACACTTTTTTTCTTCTTTTGCATACAGTATCTGATAGACATGACTTCTTAATCACAAATATTGAGTTCAATCATTATTTTAGAGCCTACTTAACTTCTAGCATTGACACAGAGTTCTATCTTGCAAAAAATAAACATTCTTGGAGGTACCCTGGATAGAGGGGGAGGAGAAGTCCTGGGGATGTCCTAGAGGGTGAGCTGGTGTTGGGTTTCTACAGGAAGTTCCATCATTTGGGTTGCAAGGTGGTTTGGGGAAAACCTTCTGGAAGTTGATGATTCAGATGGTAAAGAATCTGCCTGCAATGCAGGAGACCCAGATTTGATCCCTGGGTGGGGAACAGCCCTTGGAGAAGGGAATGGGTACCCACTCCAGTATTCTTGCCTGAAGAATTCCATGGGTTTATCTACAGTCCATGGGTTTGCAGTCCATGGGTTTGCAGGAATTGGATACGACTGAACAACTAATACGTCAGAAAGTTGAGTGGAGAGAAAGACAGGTAGGAACTGCAGGAGAGGCAAAATCTCAGTCAAAGTCATTATGCCCCAGACCTGGTGTTTGCAGTGATAGAGGACTCAAGTGTCACCAGGACCTGTTGGGGAGAAATAATTTTGCATGTGGCATTTGAAACAGATTCAAGCATAGTTGGCTTTAGGAGTCTTTGTATCACTCTTCCCTGAGGTGGGCAGGGAATGATCACAAGCTCATTGATCTTGATGCACAGAATGAAAATAGAGGCCCAAAGCAAAGCCATGTTAACTTTACTTGAATTCGAAATATGAGGAGAAAGGGGTGTTAGAGTTTACCAAGTGGAAACAGAAACTAGTCTGTGGGAAAAGCAGTTTTATTTTCAGTTCTCCAAGAAATTTCGAATGGCAAACCATAAAAAGTAATATGAAGACCATTGAGGAACTGCCTGTAACACACAAAAAGGGACCAGGCTATTGTTCTCGCAAACAGTTAATCACGAGAGCAATATTGTTGTAGTGTCCACAGGAATGTTTAAGACTTTCAAGGGGAGAAAATGCAGAGAGAAAATGTACCTAATTGCTTCTCAATGGCTAAAACAAACTAAGCGATTCTTTCCAACTTCACAGGGGAGCTGGAGATGTTGGAGAGTCTGGGAGTTTATTCAGTTCATTCAACAAAGAAGTATCATTGTGTAGTGCTAGCTTTTGGTATCAGATCTGGTTTTAAGTTGATGCTCCAACAAATAGTGTGTGATTTTCAAGAAGCTGCTTAATTTCTCTGAGCCTTATTAGTTCGCCAGTCATATCTACTGCAAAGATTAAATAAAAGTATATTAGTAATGAATATAGAAATACTATCATTCATATTAATATATATTTATTGAATACCTACTATATTCTAAGTATAACTCATCAGTTTACATTTTTCCATAATTATTTATGATCTAGGTATGAGTTCAGAATTTTGTGTCCTGGGGGAGAAACTCTTTTCCCTAAACACAGAGAAAGGCAATGTGCAAAAGCTAATTTGCAGAGTCTGCTGAACACAGAGCTTATTCTTGCCTCAGCAAAACCACAATAAAGATAGTTGTTATTATTTTAAATAGAAAGAAAGGAAAGATGTACTGTTGGATTTCCCTTGTGTGTTTTCATTGTCATTCTTTCTAAATTTCTTCTAGACCCACTTCTGCTACATTCTAAAATAAAATACTTTATAGACTTCAGGTTGTTAGCAGACTTTGGCTCAACATCCTTTGATAGAAAATGAAAGTATCTCACTTTCTATCATTTGTGTCTGACTCTTTGCAACCCCTTGGACTGCAGCCCACCAGGCTCCTCTGTCCATGGAAAACTGCAGGCAAGAGTACGGGAGTGGGTAGCCATTCCTTCTCCAGGGGGAATGGATCTTCCTGACCCAGGGATCAAACCTGGGTCTCCTGAATTTCAGGCAGGTTCTTTACTGTCTGAGCCACCAGGGAAGCCCCATCTGATGATGGAACTTCTCCTTAAATTGGGGGTTCAACCTTTGCCAACCACTGCCTCCAACCAGAATAGGCCAGTGGTATGGACTGGGCTTTCTACTCTAGTCAACAGAAACAATTAATTAGTTGAGACAGAGGAATTCAAACAAAAGTAAAGTGAAGTTCTGCTACTCAACAGAGAACATTCCCTGTTCTGCATAGGCAGTTTTTTCTCATTGGCCCTAGCTGTGTAACAGTAATACTATATTAGCAATAGTTAGAAGAATGAAATAAATTATCTTGGTTCCAAGAATTATTGCTGAAGAAAGGTGTTAACCTGGGAGAATGGTAGTACCACAGTCTGTCTTGCATCTGATATAGATGGTTCCTTGTGTTTGTCTATTATCGGAGACATGTTCTTCCCATGGCAGAAGTCAGATGCTCCTGGGGGGTGTGTGTGGAAACTAGAGATGCCTTATAAAACTTATGCTGGGAATTGTTGCCTTGTCATGCAGCCCACATTACACTGATCAAAGCAGTCATGTGTCCAAGTCCAACATCAATGGAGTGGGGAGACATTTGAAAAATAATCTAATCTACATAAATAAATATTTCAATTAACTTCCAGATGCTATGAGGTAGTGGTGATTACAAATTTATCAGTATTGGGTACAGATTTGGTGATACAAAGCCATACTTTCAAGTACTAAAATTCAGTGAACTTATTTCTAAGTTTTCTTAAAGCCATTACTGATGGTAATGGGACAAAGCTCTGAAGAGCTTTTCCACATGCATTCTGGTGCTAGCAGGGTAGCTGGGAAGTGCAGGAGTATTGTCCACCAATACCTCCATCTCCAGGAAGAGTTTCACCTGTCCTCTGCTCCTCCAGCATATGCTTTTAGATTAGCAAATCAATTTCCTTCACATAGGAGTCTCTGGACACTTTTCAAACTTCTGCTTTTTCTTTTTTAAGCTGGGTCATGGGACAAGTGAGAGTGTACATGAGCCCTGTAGGAAGGAAATCTCAGTTTCTTGTGTCATTTTGGGTCACTGGACATCAGCCCTGTTGGCTTTCTAAGCCACACATTTTGGGAGCTTGTCTCTCTAGTGTAGATCCCAGGGATTGGGGTCCCTGATGGGGCACTAGCTCTTTTGTTTTTTGGGAGAAGCACCAGACTGGTAAGACTCCCTCCCTATGCATATTGCCATGCCATGCTGGGAATGCAATTTTATCTGAGACTGAGTCTCTGCTTTTTCTACCTATCTCACTGTGGTCCTTCTATCCTTTGTTGTAAAGAAGCAGTTCACCTAGTTTTCAGATCTTTTTCAAAGGGAAACTATCCATGTATAGCTGTAGACTTGGTGTGTCCATGGGAGGAAGTGGGTTCAGGGTCTCCCTACCCCACCATCTTGGACCTTAGATGGCCATTGCTATCTTAACCAGAAGCTCTCTTTAACCAGATTGAAGGCAATAGGAGAAGAGGGCAGCAGAGACTGAGATGGTTAGATACAATCACTGACTCTGTGCACATGAATTTAAGCAAACTCTGGGAGATAGTGAAGGACTGCCATCTGCAGTCCATGGGGTTGCAGAGTTTGACACGACTTAGTGACTGAACAGCAACATCTTTAACCAGAAACCTACTTTACTTTTCTATATGAAACTTATTCTGGGGACTTCCCTGGGAAGTCCTGGGAGTTGGAAGTCCACCTTGCAATTCAGGGGACGCAGGTTCCATCCCTGATCAGGGAACTCGGATCCTACATACTGTAAAACAAGTAACCTGAGTGCCACAACTAAGATCTGAAGCAGCCAAATAAATGAATTTTTTGCTTTTTTTTTTTTTTAAAGAAATTTATACTGCTTCAACCCATAACGTGTTTGACTGGCCATAAATTTGTGCTCAGTCATTTGGGATGTCTCTTCCTTCATGCTCTATGATTAGGCCAGAACCCTGGTTTTAAGTAATAACAAAAAGTGAGAACAGACAGTAGTCTGGGAGCACTTCATCTTTCCTGTCACTCTGTTGTTCACTGCAGTTGTCTTGTTCTAGGCTTTGCCTTCTCTCTCTTCGACCATGATGCTCTGGCCAGGCTTATGGCATTACTTACTTCTGCCAGTAATCCCCCTGCCCCCGAACCACAGACTCAGCATCTCACAGCCATTCCTCTATATAAAGGGAAGCCATTGCCTCTGCCACTTTGTCCAGGATCTCTTCTGCAGTCTCAGAGAAATTCAGGCTCCCCTAAGATCTCAGCTCCATCACTTTCACCCCAAGGGCTACCCAGTTTAATCTTCAGTGTGTATACTCTATAGAAACTCCGACTTATTCCCCAATCTGAGTGAGGGCTGGTGGTAGTAGTGTTGGGGAGTCAGTATTATAAGGTCAGTTGATTAGCTAAGAAATGTAATACAGATTTCTCTTTCAGGGTTGGTGATGGGCAAAAAGATGCTCAGTTCAGTTCAGTCACTTAGTCGTGTCCGACTCTTTGCAACCCACGGACTGCAGCATGCCAGGTCTCCCGGTCCATCACCAACTCTCGGCGTTTATACAAACTCATGTCCATCGACATGAGTCGGTGATGCCATCCAACCATCTCATCCTCATCTATTTTGTTTCCTTAATAATTTACACTGTTATACTCTGCTTGGAAGCCCTCTACCTCCCTCTTCCCAAGGGCTTCTCTTCTCTTCCTTCTTGCTCATTCCACTGGGTTTTTATTATTATTACTATTTTTTTTATTTAAAGATTTTACCCAACTTTTTCTTTTTTTTTTTGCTATGCCTTATGGCTTGTGGGATCTTAGTTCCCTGACCAGGGATCAAACTGGTGTTTCCTGTGATGGAAGTGCAGTCTTAACCACTGGATGGCCAGGCAAGTCCCCCACTGAGTATAAATTTACTGTCTCAGGGCAGAGATAAAGTCATTGTTTCAATGGGTAAGTCAAATCTGTACAGTAAGTGAAAGTCTTTTCTCATCTAGGGACTATTCTGTTATAAATTTAATCTCATCAGCATGATCATATTTAATTGATCATGTTTGTGATTGTTTTTGAAATTTCAGAGCCCACATTTATAATTGTATTTATAATTGCTTAAGCATTTAGAGAAGTTCTGTTTCTTTGTTGCTAAGGAAAAAATTAGTTTAATTCTTCTGCACTATGAATTCTGTCTTTCATGGAGTGACTAGCTGCCACTGGTGAGATATGGCCACCTAAATAACAATAGCTCAGAAATCTTAGAAAACTTTTAAAGCATAAAATATTTTACTTTAAACCCAGGATTTAGTAAATATGTGCCTCAACTCAAGTAAAAGGCATTTTTCTCCCTCTGCCCCAGCTCCCTATAATTTTTAGAGTTTTTGATTTACATTATTTTTCCCCCTCAGAAAGAGTGGTTTAGAGCATGGATTTCAGTGTGTCAGAGTTCAGTTCTAGGCTCTGTATAATAGCTGCAGTGTGATGGAGAGGAAGTTCTCACCCTTGATTTTCCCCTTCTGTGAAATGAGGCTAATACCACTAGCTTAGGGACTAGACGATGGCAGGAAAACATCATTCATAAAGTGAAGTGAAATGTTAGTCATCCAGTTGTGTCCAACTCTTTGCAACCCCATGGACTGTAGCCAAGCTCCTCTGTCCATGGAATTCTTCAGGCAAGAATACTGGAGTGGGTTGCCATTCCCTTCTCCACCAGATCTTCCCACCCCAGAGACTGAACCCGGGTCTCCTGAATTGCAGTCAGATTCTTGCCTAAATGAGCAGTGAACTGGTTTATTTCCATATCTATACAGACAATTTGACTTTTCTATAGATTCTTCTATCTACTGTTAGGACTCTGGAAAAGGGTATGAAAGTTTTTGAAACTCAGAAGTTTTTCTGGACTTCTCAATTTTGACTGTGAGATGTGACATCTCCCTTCATGAGAAAACTGGGTACATGTCCTAAATATATTGTTTTAGAGAAGCTGTATATAAGTTAATTTTTTTGTTGTAACATTGTATCTCAGTTATGCCTGTGACCACTAGTCAAAGAATTTATACACCAGCTCCTGTTGTAAAAGGCGGAATGAAGGGCTGTCTACAGTCAGACCCACATTTTTGCTGCCCCCTCCCTGGTCTCCTCTGTACCACATTTTCCAGAACTCCCTTCTCCATTTGTTCTCAACTTGAGTCTGTCCGTGTGAGGCCCAAGGGTGAGGTCTGGAAGGGAGACGGGCCACTACTCTCCACAGGTAGTTTCAGACAGACCTGGGGCAGAGGACATATGAATGGTTCACACCTGCTTATTGTGCGCTTTGGTCCTCTAAGCGTTGATGAAACCGGAAGTGGCTTTTGGAAAAGCATTTGCTTTAGTGCTGCCTGAGGCCACCAATAAAGATGCACACTGAGATCTTCAGTGATAGCCTCCCTGACCCACAGCCCCAGCCCCTCCAACAGTTGTGTAAGCCTCCATTTCACTCTATGAAAGCCTTCCCTTTTTAAAATACATAGCGTGGCTTCTGCTTTCCTGAAGTCAAACCCTGACTGACACGGGCAACCTGGTACACTGCACACTAAACTTGGAATGGAAGGAGCTTATATATTATGGTCGGTCATTCCATATCAGCCCACCTTGACCTAAATCATTCTTTTAAAGCAACTTTTGATTTTCCACTTTGTAGATGTATCCTCGGAGAAGGCAATGGCAAGCCACTCCAGTACTCTTGCCTAGAAAATCCCATGGATGGAGGAGCCTGGTGGGCTGCAGTCCGTGGGGTCGCTAAGGGTCGGACACGACTGAGTGACTTCACTTTCACTTTTCACTTTCACACATTGGAGAAGGAAATGGCAACCCACTCCAGTGTTCTTGCCTGGAGAATCCCAGGGATGGGGCAGCCTGGTGGGCTTCTGTCTATGGGGTCACACAGAGTCGGACACGACTGAAGTGACTTAGCAGCAGCAGATGTATCCTAATTTATTTAACCACTTCCCTGTGGAAACACACTCAGACAGTTTCTCATTTCTAGCTTTTCTCTAACACCAATGAACATTCTGGTATTTGCACTTTGCACATTTGTATGATCATATCTATGGGATAAGGTCCAGGAAGCGAAACTGTTGTGGACCAAAATAGTTGTCCCAGAGAAGGGAATGGCAACCCACTCCAGTATTCTTGCCTTGAGAATTCCATGGACAGAGAAGCCTGGTGGACTACAGTCCATGGGGTTGCAGAGTCAGACACAACTGAGTGATTAACAATTTCACTTTGAAAATAGTTGTAGCAATTCCAACAACAGTATCTGATTTTTACTTTTGTCTTTTAGAAACCATCTGTCCTATTGGGTGAATTAATTAATAATTAATAATCAGAAAGTTAGAAACCCCTAACTTTTTCTAAGAAAGATGCTCTTTATATCTAACGCAGTAATATGAAAATATTTTTTGTATTTTACGTTTTAAAGACATATGTCATTAAAGGGCAGTTGATTTGGCTTCCAATAAAATCAATCAGAAAGGATCCCATTACCAGATGTTAGGTGGGAAACAAAGAGACCATGAGGTGAGGCCTTCTTGTTTCATGCTTCCTTCTCTGAAATGCCAGAAATCTGTGGGAGGATCATGTTTGTATATTTGAGGCCAGATATATGTTTGTGTGGGAAGCAAGAAATGCTTGCAACATTGTTATCTCGTTAGATGTTTTATGCTCTTCCTTCAACTAGTATCAATACATGTAGCTTCCATAATAAAATTTATCCCTTTTTTCTTTTTTTATGAAAAAGCTGACTAACGATTTGCCATACTGGATAGAAACATACACCTTAATGCTAGGATTGCATTTCTAGTTAGAGGGGGATGAGTTCTTACATCGTGGCTTATTTCAGATCTCAATTATGAGGCAAAATTGCAAGTTTGATAGGGTCTAATCCATAAAGTTTGAGTGAACTCTGGGAGTTGGTGATGGACAGGGAGGCCTGCCGTGCTGTGATTCATGGGGTCGCAAAGAGTCGGACATGACTGAGCGACTGAACTGAACTGAACTGAATCCATAAACAGTACTCAAGAAGTATTTGTTGAAGAATTAGTGAGTGTACTAATTACAGAGGATATTGTGACGTATATTTTCATTAAAAACAATTTGTGCCACCTTGAAGAAGACCTTCTTTGTCATTGCTTTTGTGTTTTCAACTAAAAAGACAGCCTCCAATGAAGCTGAAAACCCAGAGAATTTCTGGGTTGAACTTCTTTTTCAAAGATACCAAAAGATACACTTAGCTGGTGTTTGAATGAAAAGTTTCACCTTTATTTTGGAGTATAAATGATCTTTGCCTTGGCCAAATAGGTAAAGGTAGAGCTCTGATCTGGTAGGGGAATGTGAGATTGAATGAGTTCCCCGCTGTCTACTTTTCCTCACTCCTGGATCTGATTTGTAAATCCCTTTGGGGAATGATTTGGTGGTACCCAGACAGGAAGAGATGAGAAAAGTTAAAAGTAATGGCTCTTTGATGATAAGCCATGTGAAGACCCTTACATGGTTCAAGGTGTGAGCTATTCCTAAAGTGAAATTAGAAATGGAATTTTAACATGTAAAGCCAGGATTGATGGGAAAGCAACAAACAAACATTGGGCTTAGTTAGAAGCCAGATATATTTCACGTAACATTTTAAGTTTGTGACTGTAGGCAAATAAGTGATCATACCATTCTCAGAGGGATACTAAGAGGCTGAAATGAGATATGACAAACAGCTTGCGATAGATCCTCCTTTCATTGTCATTCAATACTTTTGCATGTTCAAGGACCCAGTGTATACTGGTCCCTCTTGTGTTTGTATTTGTAGTTAGTAGATCAACAAAATACAGGTTCAATGAACTAACCCCTTAGGATGACACAAGTTGTCTTATATCTAATCTTTCCTTACATATCTATTTTTAATAAAGAAGCTTAAGAAAATTTATTCCAGTTTTAATGCTTCTCACCTGTGAAGCGAAGGTGTTGGTATAAGGGGACCTTCCAGCCTGTGCATGTCTCTCTAAGAGGAAGTTTACTGCTGGCCTTCTTTAAGCATTGGTATAAGAAAGAATGAAACTTTGGGTTATCTTTCTTCCTGGTCTTGAACTGTCTTTGAAGGACCTTTATTCTACATCAACCACCCTGTCTTCTCTTGATAAAACATTGTTGTATCTTTGGGCTATCTATAATCTCCAGAAAAAAGACAATTCCCTAGAATTTAGAGAGAGTAATTTGCCAAATCATTGGGACAAGTTATGATTGATGCTGAAAAATATAAAAGTTTCATTTCATTCAATTAAAAAAATTTTTTAAGAAAAAATATGGCCTTGAAAGTGAAGCAAAGATTGTGAAGTTGATAAAATAGGGAACTTATCCTTAAGGCAAAATACACCGTGGTCTCCTCAAAGTAAAGTAGTGAGCTAAATTCTTACCCGCCCGATGTGTAGATGGCACTGTTTGCAAAAGAAAAGTCTCTGAGCCCAAGAGACGCATAAAGTGGAGGAACCCAGATCACTTGCCACGCATGGATCTCTTCCTCCTCTCCCATTCTTAGGCAATAGCCAGCTCTAAGGGGCTGGCTACTCATGTTCTTTCCTCACCAACTTCCCTGAGGAAATGGACCTGAGCAATGATTCATACCTAAGGTGTTCCACTGCGGAAAGAGAAATCTTGGAGCCAAGCCCAGCGACTAGAGAGAGAATCCACTTTCCCCATCCCAATTTAGGTACGGTCCCTCAGCTGTTAATCTGAGCTTCTGCTGTGGGTTGGAGGGACAGAGATAAAGGGCTAGAAAATTCAACAAGAATTGGTAGGGCTGAGGTTCATAATCCTTAATGTACTCCCCTGGGTGCATCACACCATTAGCCTGTTAGAGATGGGAGTGGACTTCACAGAGGGTGAGGTTGGTAAGTCACCATGGAGTCACCTAGAACCGAGGGGAAGGGATAGATCAGAAGGGTGCTGACTGGAGCAAGTTAAAGAGAACATGAAAAGTTGATGAAATTAATTTCATTTGGTACTAACTTTAAGCCAAGCACATGGATATTCTCATAACAACCCTGTGAGGTAAGTTGCCACTCCCATTTTACAGATTAGGAAACTGAGGCTTAGAAGTTAAACTACTCACTTAGAATAATATATCTAGTAAGTTGAGTTACTCACTCAGGATGACATGGCTAATAAGTAGTGGAGTCTGAGTTTGATCATCGTTCTTGTACATAATCATCAGTGCAAGTGTTTGCCGCTCTTCCACTTGGAACACTCCCTCAGAGATACACGCCTCTCCATGTCTGTACCCCTACTGCTTCCCAGGGTGCTAGGCAGATGTCTGAGAATGTGTCTGTAGACTTCTTCTTAATGCTACTTAACCTGATCATGTGACCAGACTCACCACCAGCCTCGTTAGATTCCATCCTTGGGAGTTAATTTCACATTGCACCTGCTATCAACCAGTACTTCTTGGTTCTCAAATAACCAGATCCACACCCAGATCAACCCTTACTTGTTTTCTCAGTGAACTAACAGGATGAAGTGCACTGCTAAGAAAACAGCCAGTGTTTTACATTTGTGTTTTGTTTTGTTTTTGGTAGATATAGTGTCTTTTGAATCACTTCCAAAGTCACTCACTATGCTCAGCATTTTAAAATCCATCTCTTGTTGATCACTTTTATCATATGCTTTATAGTGCACGCATGCTATGTCACTTCAGTCATGTCCCACTCTTTTCGTCCCTATGGACTGTAGCCTACCAGGCTCCTCTGTCCTTGGGATTCTCCAGGCAAGCGTAGTGGAGGCATGGCAAGGATTGCCATGCCTTCCTCCAGAGGTTCTTCCTGACCCAGGGATCGAACCCAGGTTTTCTGCATTGCAGGTGGATTCTTTACTGTCTGAGCAACCAGGGAAGACAACTCCCCATACACTCCCCAAAGACATTTCTACTTTCTCCTGAGATGTTGCACCTTCAATTATCTCTGATATCTACTCATAAAGGTCACTGGTGACCTTCTAATCATCAAGTCATATGCCATCTTTTCATATCTGACCTCAGTATTGACCTGGCCAATCATCTCTCTTTTTTGAGGATTATTCATCTCTGACTTGGCCACTCCTGCATGTGGATAGAGGCCATATCTTTATCTCTGTCTGTCTGTCTGTTCGTCTCACTGTGCCCTTTTCCTTTGGGCTTAGTATTGCCTTTCCAACCACATGCTAGGAATCTTCACCTGGATTCAGTATAGGTTCTTGAACTTATTATGTGGAAAACTAATCATTTCCCTATGCAAACCAGGTCCTTCTGATTTCTTTATTTCTGTTGTAAAAAGCAAACATATAATTTCAAACCTAGAGAGCTCCTTTCACATCTCCATAGCAAGCTTGTTAAAGTTCTGTGAAATCAATGTTCTTCATCTCCTTTGCTCCTCCCCTTCCCTGCATCTTCTACACCATAGCCCATTACCTGGTTAGGTTTGTAATTACCTTGGCTTAGACTTCAGCCTTCAGCCCTGAAATCCATCTCACACAGCCCTATCATATCAATACCTTAAAGCATAAGTCTCATCTTAATATTTCCCCCATGAAAACAAAGACAAAATCCTCAGTTGCACAATGTTGATTAATTTCTTATGTTCTTCCAAAATATAGAGGCTTCCTTGATAGCTCAAGTGGTAAAGAATCCACCTGCAATGCAGGAGATGCAGGTTCAATCCCTGGGTCAGGAAGATTCTGTGGAGGAAGGTTATTCTTGCCTGAAAAATCCCATGGACAGAGAAGCTTGATGGGTTACAGTTCATGAGGTCGCAAAAGTTGGACATGACTGAGTACTGGATGGATGGATCCAAAATATGTTTCCAACTAGCCTTTCCTTTTGTTTCCTGCTTCTCCCTTCACTCACATCCTGTTTCAAGAAACATCTTAGTTCCAGGAAACTAACCCATGTTTTCTCACTTCCAGTCTTTGCATTTAAGGTAGTTTCCCTGTTAAAATGTCTGACAAAATTCCCTCTGACACTTTGGCCTACCAATACGATAATGTAAAGTAATTAGCCTCCAATTAAAACAAATTTAAAAAAAAGAATAATAATAAAAAAATAATAAAAAGGCATCTTTTTGTCAAGGACTACATCAAAGTCCACCTCTTCCTGAAAACCTTTCCTGAAGCTTTCATTAGATGTTTTTTCTATCTTTTCTTTCTTTATTTAAAAAATAATTTATGTCATACAGTTGGCATTCACCTTTGATGGCTGGTTTGCTTATTCATCTCTGTATACATAGTACACATGTCATAGTCTCATAATAAGTAGCTATTGTGAAGATCTAGGATGAATGTACTTCGATTACCACTACTACAGATATGGAGAAGTATACTGACCGCATGCTTCTTGCTGTGATAAATCTTAGAGACACACTGACGAGGAAAGATAGTTAGAATGAATAAGATATCCATTGAAAGCCCTTGATAAGGGCCAAATTAGTACTACAGATTGTAAGTACTGAGTGAGTTTGGTGTTAGATGAATTTTTGGTGGAATGAATTTCATCTGGCAACAGACCTATAATTAGTGTTGTTGAATGAGTAAGAGATGAATTGAGGCCCACAGGTAGTGGGAAAAGATATTCTAGGCTAGGGTTGGGAGGAAAGGCTTTTCTCTGCTTCTCTGTGAGAAGTCACTGGCCTTGGTTCTGTTCTGTGGGGCCGTGTGTATGTGTTAGTCACTCAATTGTGTCCAAGTCTTTGCAACTGCCATGGACTGTAGCCCGCCAGGCTTCTCCGTCCATGGGATTCTCCAGGCAAGAATACTGCAGTGGATTGCCATTCCCTTCTCCAGGGGATCTTCCTGACCCAGGAATGGAACCCAGGCCTCCTGCATCAAAGGCAGATTCTTTACTGCCCAAACTACCAGGGAAGTGCCTTTTGCACCCTGAGTATCGATTCTACCTTTATCCCTCCCTTCCTTCCTCTCTCCCTCCCATTCTCCCTCTTTTTTTTTTTTTTTTTGGTTTGGTTAAACGTCTCCTATTCCTTTAGGCACTTTGCAATATCATTTCTAGACCCTTCATTCTGGTGGCCTCTGAAGACTCGCTACACTTAGATAAGGTGCCTCTCTTACATGCATCTCCAGAATTGAATATACTGGCCCGGATATGATATTTTTAGGTCAGAGGGCAGGGGGACTCTGTCGCTCCTGTCCTGAATTTGTACTTCCATTATGTTCAGTTCAGTTCAGTTGCTCAGTCGTGTCCGACTCTTTGCGACCCCGTGAACCTCAGCATGCCAGGCCTCCCTGTCCATCACCAACTCCCGGAGTCCACCCAAACCCATGTCCATTAAAGGAGTCTAATAGCACACTGACCGCTAGCTTTTACAGACAAACGGGCACGTGACCATTCCTGCCCCTTTGCGTATTAGAATCACTTTTACACTGAAGTTCTCCACATGCTTTTATGAGCGCTAATTCATTAAGCGTCATCACACCTTGGTGAGGACCTGGGAATCACTTCTTCCAGCAGGGAATTACAGGCTGCACCTCCCCAGAATGCTAACCACCATGCCCAGCCACGCCGTGGAGGTGGAGGGTTGAGACTATCATATTCAATTGAAACTGCAGGGGGAATTTTCGGGAGGCAGAATGTAATTACTTTAGTTGGACTACAGCCAGGATTCCGGAGTTAACACAACTGCTCTTAGAAAGTCTGCCATAAGATCTCTGGTGACCACAAATGGTTAGGTCTGTGGTTTTAGGTTTCATCCAAAAGGTAAACAGCTCAGTGTAGCACAGTGCCCCCAACACCACGCGGGGCATCGATTCACACAGACCCGGAGAGGAAAGGCCACCTACTGAATGAGAAACACCATTTCCTGAAGTACCTACTTGTTCCTGGGAGGTCTCTCATCCTTGCACCAAAGAAGCCCAGCCCTTACTCAGCTAGTAAGAACTGACAGGCTCCCAGCACAAAGTGGTATGGCTGCCAGACTAAATTATGTGCTTGTCATTTTTCCCTGTGTTGTCCAAGATTCCAGCAACAAAACAGTAGGGAACTCCCCATACACATTTTTTTGCTCAAAACACATTCGTTTCTCCTCTCAGTAAAGTTCCTGGATCCCACAGTCCAAGTTAAACACAACTGGAATTTCCCTATAAGTCAAAAACAATATTAATTCTGAGCCCACATATTTTTCTTCTTGTAGGGTATGTACACATTTAAACATAGCACATGTTGCAGACAATCTGCAAATGGTAAAAAGCTCTGGAGGAAAAAAACAAAAAGGAAGAAATGCAAGGGAACATATTTTTTAACAAGAGAGCAGAAGAGGTTTGGTGGGGTGTCTGACCCGGCAATGAGAATTTTCCTTTGTGGTCTGCTGAAAGAAGAGCATAGGTTGGCATCATGCCGTGGGCAGACGGTTGGAGGTTTCTATACCACACAAATCTTCAATGAGGGTGACTTCTTGGTGGGAAGCAGAGAGATTCTTGTCCAGTATTTGCATGGCACACAGCTGAACTCATGTGTCCCTGACTCGGGCTCTACAGGAGACATGAAAGTCCCTGTTTATCTCAAGTCTCATGATTAACCATAGTCATCTTTTTCAAATTAAAATGGCAATGTAAAGTTTTGTAAATGTTAGTTCTTCTAATTGACGGTGGCTTGTTTAATTAAAATAAAGTCACTAATATTTTCTCTTGTTTTCCTTTTTATCACTGAAAGTTCATTTTTCACTAACCCAGACAAGGTCTTCATTTTTATGAAGACCCATGCTGACCCCTAAAAAAATCTGAGGTTTTTTTTTTTTAGTTAATGTTTGTGCCCATCTGGTTTGAATTTAGCATTCTTATGAGTCATTTCACTGTGATAGGAACACTCTGCTATAGAAAACTTCTGTTAATATTTTAACATTTTAAATCAAACACTGCATAGAGCATTACCTAAGCCTCCTTGCAATTATAGGAAACCGTGCCTTCTATTTGTTCATGGCTCCTGCCTTCACGTTTATTTTCTTTAAATTGAACATGGTACATGGTAAATAAGTGCATATCCCATATGCATATTCAAATACTTTACCATCTTGGCCCAATGTCTCCTTTTGCAGCTTAAAAGCCTTTCGGAGGCGGCGTTTGCCTGAGGAAGGGTGAATAATTCTATAGGAAGTCGGATGGTCTTACTTCTTAGGGCTGACACTTAACTTATTTAAAAGAGCTCGATTTATTTTCCGATCAACGTTGACTTTATAACTTACATTTTTACTACCCAAATTTCCTGATTTTGAAGCTTGAACTCATTTTCCTTTTACTGCTGGGCAACATTTCTCAAGGTAGTCTTTAAGGCGAAACGAAGGAGGAAAAAAATGCCAGGAATCTCTTTAAGAAAATACAGCAGTGTCTCCTCCACCTTCTTAAGCAAATGGATGGTTCCCAGGGAGGCTAGATTTGGTTGTATACTTAGTCAGTAAATTGAATCTGCACATGGGGTGGACATAATTTAACTTAAAAAAATAAGAAGAGGATTTGAAGCATTATTTGTATATTAAAAGTAAAGTAAGCATGCTTTAACAAGCCAAGCCATTTTGTCTTTTATTTGTTATATTTAAAATATTTCATCTTAATTTTGGAAGGAAAAAAAATATATCAGTGGTTTAAATCAAGTGCTTCAGTAAGGCGCAGACCATTTTTAAGGTAGGTATAAGTTCCACCCTTCAGCATAGATACAAATGAACTCCTGTTCTGAATGAATAATAGGGTTTTGCTCCCCTGTCCCCCCATTAAATTTCTTGGGTTTATTTCCTAATCAGCAGGAATAAAGCTTAACAAAACAAAGCGCCTTACCTGGGCTCTGAGCACCAATTCCTTAAGATAACTTTATTCTAATTCTCATTACATTTTAGTTCACTGATGGCGCTTGGAGAGGTTTAAATCAAAGGAGAAAAAATAATAACCGTTGACTCACAGAGGTGGGGCCCAGTTTCTTAGTCTTTGTTCAGGCAAAACATGTGTTGGAGGCTATGAAAGCTTTGCAAAATCCAAATCTGGGGCTTTTCGCAGCCACATGCCATACTGCAGATCCCAGACTCTGGGCATGACGAATACAGTTGTACTTCCCGTTAGCCATATTGTTGTGACTGAATAAAAAATATCATCTTTTCTCACACAATTTAATTAGGAGTACCAGATGTGGTGTTGTATGACTGATGTCAAAATATCTATATGACACTTTTATGTAAACACTTTAACTTAATCAATCAAGAAAATAGCTTTTACTGTTTTAAAGGATTTCAAAATTGCTTGGTACAAATACATTATTTTTGTGTTATGCTAAATAGATCATGGCCAGCTGCAGCATTATTAAGAGATTAGGGGAATAAAGTTAGATTTTACTATATTATTTTTAAGGGCCAGCCTTTACAATTTCCTCCTCTGGGAAAGACAAAAAGAAGACAGGGTTAGAAAATCCTTTAATTTTGTAGTGCTGAAGAAAGTTCTCCTAGGGAAAAAAAAAAAAGCTCTTTCTCCACCTCCATCGAATATCATTATTAAATGTATCTCTGCATCCCCTGATGCTTCCGGGGAAAATTGTTTTTCTCTGGTTCCCTGTACAGTAAACAGCCCATTGCTGAGGCAGTGGGCCTTCACTAACATATTAAGTGTCCTGGAAGTTTGATACTCCTGGGAGGATAGCCTGAGAACTAAACATTCAAAAGCCAAGCCATTAGCTTTCCAAGCACCTTACCTTATCCTGCTTAGTTTGAACTCTTTAAGTTCAATTCCCCCTATATCGGGCTTCCCTGGTGGCTCAGGTGGTAAGGCATCTGCTTGCAATTTTGGGAGACCTGGGTTTGATCCCTGGGTCAGGAAGATCCTCTGGAGAAGGAGATGGCAACCCACTCCAGTACTCTTGCCTGGAAAATTCCATGGATGGAGGAGCCTGGTGGGCTACAGTCCGTGGGACACGATTGAGCAACTTCACTTTCACTTTTCCCCTGTATCACTAAGGTCAGTTTAACTTTATCAGTAGAAGTTGAGTTGCTGCCTAGAGATGTCCCTCTTTGAAGAGCAAAAACTTAGGAGAGATAGGAAACTATTCCATAACGCCTTTTGGAGAGACCCAAATGAAGTTTTGGCCAACCCTTTGCCACTAGAAACTCAAGCTCTCAACTGTGAAATAAACCGTAGTTACCTTCTCTGAGAGTCATGTGAATCTTTATGGAATGTTCACAGGGAGGGTGGCTGAAATGGCACTCCGTAGGAAATACTTCATTTGAAGGAGAGGCAAAGAAGGAATGCCTCTTAGGCTTCTTCAGGGCCATCGTGGCTCAGCAGGTTAGCTGAATGTGTGTTTCTAATGAACCCATTTTTCACTTGGCTCTGCTTCTCCTAGTCCCGCTTTTTCCTCCCCGACATACCTTGTTTACCTTGTTTAGTCGCTCAATCATGTCTGGCTCTTTGCTACCCCATGGACTGTCGCTCACCAGACTCTTCTGTCCATGGAATTTCCCAGCCAAGAATACTGGAGTGGGTTGCCATTTCCTTCCCGATGTGGAACGGTAACAGAATAATTTTGGAGAGTGGTGAGGAGAAGCACTGGTTCAGTGTGGAAGCTGAGGCACATCCAGTGTATGTTCTAGAATGTTCTGCAACCCCTCACCTTGATAGACCTTTAGGACAGCTCTTCCACATTGTGCCATCCACACTGTGGTTTACAAAAACAAGGTGCTCTGAAGTTGGACAACCTAGCAGCTTGGCTCTATTTCTTGTGGAAACTCAGGGGAGGATAAAATGAAAAGGAACCATTACCCAGCAGGTTTTGCCTTTTCCTCCTTTAACAACTACACACAGGGACTTCCGTTGTTGTCCAGTGGTTAAGACTCTGAGCTCTCACTGCAGGGGGCCTGGGCTGGATCCCTGGACAGAGAACTCGAGCCCACATGCTTCAAGTAAGACCCCATGCAGTCAAATTAATTTTAAAAAAAAGAAGAAGAAGAGGAACTATGGACAGAGATGACATCTTCTGGAGAAAATTTGCTCTATAGCTGGTATCTATTTTTCCTTTCAGGTCACCCTTATTTATTTTGCTCAAGTCAAAACTTTTTGTTTGGTAAGAACAATGAGATTGCTTTGAAACTCAAAACAGAACTAAGGCTAAGCTTAAACAGTGCACAGCTTGTTCTGAATCCCCCTTTAAAAGCCAGTCATAAACACTGAGTGATTCTGTGCAGAGAAGTGGGCAAGATGAAATACCCGCCCAGCCTCTAGAAAAAGATTTGAGATTATTGGAAAACCCATGTGTGCTAGGTGGCACTTGCCCCATTTCCATGTTAGATTGGGAGTGTTTTAGTCAGAGGTCTCTACGAGTTCAACATGAAGAGTGTTGAGTAACCTGAGATTGAGTTTTCTATTAATTCATATGTAACAATTTAGTCACTTTTAGCTCTCTGCTATCCACACCTTTGAGAGGACACCGGCATCTGAAAGCTCTGATCACACTTTCCCTTGAGTCCTAGGATCAGGGAGGTTCCCCCTCCCCCAATTTCCCTCCACCCCATCTCTCTCCATCTTCTCCCTCCCATCCATGTTTCCTGTACTTTATCAAGGGCTACTTACTTTACTGATCCTACTTAGGTTGCAGGCATTACCTGGAGAAAACAATAAGTGAGGAAACCGAATGAACTTGCAAAGAAGAGGTGTGGGCTTTGTCCTCCAAATGGATTGGTTTTCTGGACCACACACTGTGAATGCAATCAGTTGGTGGGTCTGCTTTTTATGCCACTTAAGCTGGGTGACCGGGTTGTTGTGTACTTTGAAAAGCTACAGGAGTCAGGTTGGCATTCAGATAGTTTTTGCTGTGTGAATCCCAAAGTGCAAAAAGTCCTGAAGGGATTTATTTTCCCCCTTCTTATTCTTCCTCTTTTTTTTTTTTTTCTCTCTAAGGCATCTCTGTTTGCTTTGGCAGTTGCATAAGTCTAAGTGAGATGTGGGTGGAGGCAGTCAGGGAAGGAAGTGTGTGGGGGAAGAAAATGGAAATGCGGTGGGGCCGGCTGCCACCCTGCTTTGCTTTGCCGGGAGACCTGAATGAGCATCAGATGAAGGTTTTGGAAGAAGCTCTTCTGTAGGACTCTCTCTTTCATTCTGTGTGGTGGGAGATGGGGCAGGCAGCGCCTGAAAGAGGCAATAGGCTCTTCTTGGTAGACTCACAAATACTGCAGGAGTTGCTCCCAGACCAAATAGTTTCAAAGAATTGCCTACACCATGGCGAGTGGTGTGATGGCTTAGGGTTTGAATACTTTTCTTGATCTGTCTTGCAGCATTCCATTTTCTAGTGCTCAATGTACATAGCAGTTTCTAGAAAGATACTCCTCTGTTGCCAACCCATGATGTCTTGATTATTTAGTAATTAAAACAAATACCCCTACTATACCCAGCTCCTTCGTGCCTCATGGCATTTATGCTTGCTGTCAAGTGCTGTTTCGTGGCTGGGAACATTTTTACCTATTACCTCTCCAATCCCTTTCCCCAGGGAAATTATACTTTCTATTCAGATCTCAGCTTAAAACCCTGACAATGAAGTCTTTCTTGATGCTTCGAGGCCTGACATACTGTTAGGAGCCCTAACATCTGAGTAGCCAGGATAGGCCTGAGACCTTGCTTAGGCCTAAGTTTCGATTTCCTGGAGACAGGGTGGAGGCTAAGTTCACAGAAACTCCTCCCTAAGAAAATCCCGCTGCCGCCAAAATTAAGAAACTCCTCCCTAGAAAAGTCACGCTGGCCCCAAAAATCAGGCCAATCAGAGGAAAAAGGGAAATTCCCCAGAAAAACCCCGCGGGCGCATGAACTGGCCAATGAGCTTCTGCGTGCTCATGAACTGGCCAATGAGCTTCTGCCAGCTTGATCTTTTGAACAAAAATAGGTGCTTATGTAATCTGAGACTATAAAAACCGCTGTGACCTGGGCTCGGGGCTCTTGTCAGCACTCCACTGCGCTGGAGGAGGCATGAGCCCTAGCTTGAGCTAGAAATAAACCCCATTCTTGCTTTTGCATTGCTGTGAGTGTCTTATTCTACCAGTATGGGGGGACCGGACTCAGGGCATAACAATACAATAGCTGCTTCATGAATATTTGTAGCCACGTTAGGGATCTTCTCTATTTTGATGTGTCAGGAGCCACGTCAAACTCAACTCTAGCCATCCAGAGTTTTAAGATTAAGAAGAGGTGGTCCTGACTCTTGCGAGTTCATAGCTCGTGAATGATGGGCGCTGTGATCCCTGAGAGTACCATTCCTTATCTACAACCAGTGAAGCTGATAAAAATGAGCATCAGTGGGAGTCTCTCTGTTATGGCTCCCAGCTTTTCAAATATTTCGGCAGAGCTGCCTTTATGCTCACCGTGCCTCATCCCCAGCAGCGTTGGGTTTACTTCCTCTGTGGGCAAGAGCCACCTGGAGCCCTCTCCTCCAGACCCCCAGTGCATTTGAATGGTGGGACTGTTGGTGTGCTGGCCATTTGCTGTCATGCTCAGATTATGTGGAGTTTGGGTGCTGTTGGATACATACGTGGTGGAGGTTTAGAGAAAATTGTTCGCAATCTGTGAAGCATGTGAATTATATTCCTGTGACATTTAAAAAGTTCTTGGCAGAGGGAGAAGTGTTGAGTGAAAGGTAATAATCCACTGTTACCTTCCCCTTCATTTGGCTGCTGTGAGAGCTGCTGGAAAGGCCTTTGAGAAATCTGTTGAATTGGATTCGTCATTGTGCTTCCCGTTCATTAGATAACTTCCTCCTTCTTCTGAACCATTTTCCACTGGCTGTGTGTGATTAAAAAATGCTTGTTCTACAAGCATGCAATTGATGTTTGCTCCCCCAAGAGATTCACTTCTTAACACAATGGGTTCTAAGTGAAACTGAGAACAGGTTTTGACCATTACTTTTATAGGTGAAAATGTTTCACAAGTGACCGCTGTTTCGTTAAAAACTCAATCTCAGTCTTGTGGGAGACTGGTTTTTGTTTATGGCAAAGTTTAGATGATAATATAGTAGTCTCCCCTCATATTTCCTGGAGACTTTCACCCAGACTTAAGAGAAAAGAAACACCCAACTGTAGCGTAACTCAGAACCATGAAAGCACTTGCATATAATTTCTAATTTTTCAAAAACAATGCTGACAATACTATTTGGCAATTCTTTCTCCCTTCTTGACTTCTCTCTTATAGAGCAGTTTCACACTGACTGTGTTTGGGAATACAGTTAATACTTCCAATTTACTGTGTTCTAGGCATTGCGCAAAGAGTCAGACATGACTGAGCGACTGAACTGAACTGAACTGAGGCATTGCTCTAAGAACTTTCTGTGGAATAACTTTATTGACACCTTACAATAGTATTATGATAGAGTAATATTATCCTTATCTACAGACAGGGAATCAGAGGCAGAAAGAATTGAAATAAACCACCCAAGGTCATGAGATAGTAAATGGGGGAGCTTGGATCAGAGCCCAAGTATCTGGCTCCACAGTGATGCCAACCCTTAACTACTATGTTCCACTGCCATTAAGTACTAGTCTATGCAAACCGAACCACAGAGAGGGCCTACCTAGCTCAAAGGACTGTGCAAGTTATTGGAGACCCTTGCAAGGCAACTGTGGTCTCTGGGTTTCAGTGCTGGAGAACGGTCTGCCCATGTGCTGTTCGCTAGAGGACATTCATTGCTTTGATGCTTAAAATAATTACTTTCAAAGATCAGTTCAATCGTTATGAAAAAAAAATTTGCTTCCAAGATAAAATAATAGGAAAGTTTTCTTTTCAGTGATGGCTCCACTGAAGAAAATCATCCTTGGTTGTATTTAAAACATAAAATCTTTTTGGCTTTCGAACATGGACCCTGTAAATGAAACCAGACAGATGCATCTTTCTCCTTTCTCTGATTGGTATTATTTTAAAGTATTAGATGTCTTAAATCTTGTTTTTCAATATTAAATATTGCCTCTAAGAGGAAACATGAGAATAAAAATGATTTCCATGATGAGTCCACTCAGACTGAGGGTAGGATTAGCCAATTCCGTCAGTCATTTGTCTTTTGTGTCTGTTTGCCTTCTCATATTTGTTTGTTCGAATGAATTCAATTTCTTATACTCCTGTCTGGTCCAGTGGGATGATGTTTTAGACATACACTGAGTTTACTGACTGCAACATCTGTTTTCAGAAATCTCAACACTTCTCACCTTTAGTTGGAAGCTGCTAAGTTCTACCCCAAGAACGAGGTACACTTTGAGCAGTTAGGGTGAAGAGTTTACCAGGCCCTCTTCAACGTTCATATCTTTTATGCCTTCCTGAACAGTGCTCTGGGGAGAGAGCAATGTGGTCTCGGCTATTAAAGATAGAGGGCCAGGAACACCTGGTCACAATAAATATAGGCTCCTTCTTTCAGCCTTCTCTGTGGTCTTAAAATGAATCTACAAATTTTAAAATTTGTCATTTCCAGGATTATGATAATCCCAGGTAATGAGACATTTTCACAAGTCCCGCATTGTAAATCTGATGCTTCCCTATTTAAAAGGCCATATCGAGAGGAGATTGAATTTTGTTTAATCATGGAGTTTCCTAGATTCAATTCATACCCACAGCAGAAAAATTAAGAATATTTATAAGATATCTGATTATAAAATCATTAAAGCAAATGAATTCATTGAATGTTATTTTAAGTAATTGTCCACCACACTGGAAGCAGTTAAGCAAATTCCCCTCATGTAGAAATAAATTTGGTCAAAGCCTAAATACACCAGGTGGCGCTAGTGGTAAAGAACCCACTTACCCATGCAGGAGACTCAAGAGACAAGGGTTCAATCCCTGGGTTGGAAAGATTCTATGGAGGAGGGCATGGTAACCCACTCTAGTATTCTTGCCTGGAGAATCCCATGGTGTCATGGGCAGAGGAGCCTGGCAAGCTCCAATTCATAGAGTTGCAAAGAGTGGGACATGACTGAAGCAACTTAGCATGCATGCAAATATCCATGGGCTTCAGCAAATCTAAAATCATTTTTCCAAATAATAACATTTATTGGTATGTTTCTAATTACAAAAGTCATTCATACTTATTTTAGAAAATTGAGGGGAAGAAGAAGAAAGCAAAGCCATCTTCAATCTTCCTCATGCCTGAAATCTTGACATCCAAGAAAAAGGCCAATTGTGTATTCTGTTGAGGGTCCTTTTTCAAAATGACTACATTTTGAACTGAATATGTATTTGAATCTAAAATACAAATGAGCATATCTGATAATAGCACCAGTAACAATGGCTCTCCATGCTACTTTCTGATGGTGGGACAGCCCAGTTTAAGATACACTTATTGGCAACCCACTCCAGTAGTCTTGCCTGGAGAATCCCGGGGACGGGGGAGACTGGTGGGCTGCCGTCTATGGGGTCACACAGAGTCGGACACGACTGACGTGACTTAGCAGCAGTAGCAGCATTCTTTTTCTAAGTTACCTTTTCCAATTATGAAAATAATACCTTGATTCTGGAAAATTGGGATAGCACACACACACACAAAAGCACTCTGAACGATCCTTGCTGCTCCTGAGGACAAGTACTGGTGTTGGTAAATTTTCATTTAGTCCCACATCTTTCGTTTTTCACATCAGCAGGTGCTTTATTAGAAATGAATTGGCCCAGATCCTCTTAGAAAGGCAGGCAAATTTGACAGCGTTAGACAACATGGGCCAGGGTTGGGTAGACTAGAACTGTATGAGGGAAGACTTTCCAATAACTGTGATCTCTGGGCAGGAATTTGCAGGTGGAGTGTGGGGGAAGGGAAATGAAAATGATCTGATCCATAAAAGCAAATTCAAATGCTTTGGGGGTCGAAGGATCTGTGCTCCAGAGCTTCTCTGGTGGAGAAAAGTGGTGCCTTGTCCTTATTCCAACTCATACTCTGCCATGATGGGTTTCTCATTCCCCTATCAACTTGTGAAAATAACCAAACCTGCCTAGTAGAACTGGGCACATGGTAGGTTCTATAGAAATGCTTATTGAATGCAACGAAAGAAAACCAAATTTCTAATCTGGACTGCAATCTGACTTAAGAATATCAAATTGTTTCATGAAAGAACTGTAACTGAACTTAGTTAAGGGAATATACATATCTTTTAAGCCAATATGGACATGATTTAATATACACTGGATGAGGTGATGATGATGGTGACGGTGGAAAAGGAGGAAAACATGAAGACTAGGAAGAATTATCCATTTAACAAAGCACTGTGCTTATCTCAATGTATGTGTATGTATATATATATATGTGCACACATATATACATCTCTAAGTGTACATGTAAAAATGAAATTTTTTATAAAAATGTCTCAAGCTATGGTGCCGATAGACTTATTTTTAGAAAGAAGAAGAGGAACTGAAGATGCCAAAAAATAGACTGTCAGATGCCAAGAAATATGCTCAAGAATAAAAAAAACTTAATGAGAAAAATGTTACATTTATACATTAGCAGGAATCTTATTTTTGCTCCCATGAATTTTAAAAGTTGTATTGATTTGACTCAACAAATTGCATTAGCATCCCATTTCTGCTTAGAACTTTTAATGATATGCAAATGATCTATCTGAAATGAAAGCCAGAAACCCACATACTTGGAGATTTTCTTTTTATTCCTTGGAAAATTCCTCTAATGTTTGGAGAGTGTCAACTGTGGATACTGTCTACTCAGCGTAGAAAATAGAATCAGTGAAAGTTCCTCTGCTTCAACAGATGCTCTTTATAATCTCTGGGGTCCTGAGACTCAGAGGGGCTGTGTTTCTGAAAGGGTGGCCCAGAGGCCACCTACGTCAGAATTGCCTGGACACTGATTAACATGCAGATTCCTGGGCCCTGCCTAGATCCACTGAAAGAGAATATTTAGGTATGGTGCCCCAGAAATCCAGTGACGTTTATGCATACCAGAATTTGAAAACCCAGTATAAGAGGTATTTGTTTAAAGATTTAGCAAGTCCAGACAGGAAAGGATGGAATGAAATACACTGGTTCTTTTACCAATAAGGGTCACTCATTCTTTAGTCTTGATTTTGGTTCTAAGAGGCTAAGAGATAACAAAAGCCACATGCAGAGGGTGAGCTGATACCCAACAGAGGGGAAAGTCAGGAGGTCTCTTCTCCAATGGATAGATCAATTTTTCAGGCATTGTAATAATAAGAATGATGAAGGCCATCTTTTGATTACTTCTTTGCATTGAGGACTATCCACATGCAACTGTAGAGATTCTCAATTGAGCCTCTCAATAACTCAGAGTGGGACCTCCCTGGCGGTCCAGTGGTTAAGACTCAGAACTTCTCATGCAGAGGGTGCAGGTTCCATCCCTGGTCAGACAACTAAGATCCCACTTGCCTCGGAGTGCAGCCAAAAAGTAAAAATCAAAAAACTCAGTGCGATAGGCACATTTTTGTTTCATTGATCAGGCCCCTGAGGTTTAGAGAGATTAAATAACTTGGACTGGGTCTTTCTTCAAGTAAGCTGAGATGGTATCTCTGATTTCAGAATCTGGGACCTCAGTTCCTAAACTACAGTGCTTTCACAGCTTTTATAAACCTCAGTTCTGAGAGCACTTCATGAGAAAAGGGGCTTCCCAGGTGGTTGAGTGGTGAAGAATCCGCCAGCCAATGCAGGTGACACCAGTTTGATTCCTGGGTTGGGAAAATCCCCTGGAGAAGGGAATGGCAACCCACTCCAGTATTCTTGCCTGAAGAATCCCATGGACAGAGAAACCTGGCAGGCTACAGTCCAGGGGGTCACAAAGACTTGGACATGACTGAGTAACTGAGCACGCACGCATGCATGAAGAAAGAGCTTTAACCGAAGTGTCTCCCTCCTCTTCCACGCCTTCCTTGGATCCAGCTTGAGCAAGCAGAGGGAACTCAGCACTGGCTACTATCATTCCCTATTGCTTTCCAGCTTCAGGGATTCACTATTCTTTCAAATCATGGTAAAGAGAAAGACCTAAGTGCCACTGTGGGTGAAGGTACATTGCTCAGTTTAAAACACTATGTAAGGGTGCCGAGAATGTTCTGTTTCTTTATCTGAGTACTTGCTATGTGGATAAATCCAGTGTATGAAAACTCAGAAAGTGTACACTCATGAAATATGCACTTTTCTGTATGTATATTACCCATATTTAACAAAATAAAGCTGCTGTCTTTAATACTGATTTATGTAGCTTAGCTACTCGCCTCCTCTGTGCCATCATCCTCTGGTTCCTCCTCCCCCTTTCATTTCCAAATCCGCAAACAGCCCTTTGATGAGAAAATGGTAAGGTAATGGTATTCCAACAACTGCATATAGAATTGTTTGTTAGACCAAAGATTCAGAGTAAGGGTTCACCCTGGTGAGGGAAACGGTCTGTTTCCCTGCTGAATCCTTTTCATGCCTCGGTTTCAGTAATTTCAACGTTTAGCACATTTTTCTATTGTGTTAACACATTGTGTGCTGAATACGCAGACCCAAAGCATCTTGAATGTGCTTTAAAATTTTTGCTGAAGTAACCTCACAAGACCCCCACATTCTTTAGTTCTGCCTGTATTGAGAATCAGCAGTTACTTTTAAGTTTTAATAAGTTTCACATGTTTTGTAGTGAAACTGTGTTTGCTTAATTCCAACCTTTAATTAGTAGCCTCTGGATTGGTGTATACCAGACACGGGGATGTTATTAGTGTGAACTGAAAGCTATGTGTGTTACTCCATAACAGATCAAAACAAACCTTGTGTGCTCTGACACAAGCATTAAACCCCACTGAGACCTGACCAGGATATGGTTTTCAGTTGTAAAAGAAAATTGTAATTCACAAGTCTTTGCCAGATGTCGTACCCCAATACCTCAAGTTCATTACATCTACCCAGAGTAGGTGGTCATACAAGGTTCAGCCAGAGGGACTTGACTTGGTATTTTAATCATCTAAAAAGTGGATTTATTCAAAAGACTTCAAATGGGCATATTGGTGCATCTTGGGTTTTGTTTTTTTTTTGAGCTTTTTAATTTTTTAAAAAATGTTTAGAATGTACATTTTTAGGGATGTAAATCATACTTTAAAATTTAGGGGACAGCTTCAAAATCCTCATATATATTATAACAGAAGTTCTATCATTTGACGATGTTAAGTCAAGTGGAAAATTTTCATCTACAAAGTGTAAAAGGAGGCTAGGATAAAACAGTAAGAACTGAACAACTCTTTTAAGAAGTAAACAAATGAGTTCTAAAATTTTCTATCTCAAACTTAGGCAACACCATGGATGTCACCAAGTGCAAAATTACCCAAGCCAAAACAACAACAAAAGATCTTTACCAAGTTGACTGAGAAAAAAAAAGTCAATAAGTATTTTTAACAACCAGCTTGATTGGCAGTGGCCTCTGAAGTGTTGAAAGGTATTAGATAAAGTTCAAACACTAATAAACTTGGTGTGTTCACAAGTGACCACATGCTTATGCCAGAACAGAAAGACTCTGCCCATCTCAGAGCTGAACACAGAACACTGAACTCCTAGACTTCTAGGCAATTTGCACACCCTTCCCTGATCAGTGTGTTACATGACTTTAACAAAATACACATTTTGTAACTTGTATTTCTCATATCCTTTTTTAAACTGTTAGATTTGTCAATGTTTTCTTTGGTTAGACAATGGATCTTATTCTGATACTTATTTCAATAGAACTTCAATATAAGCTCACAGTAATATATAATGCAGATGGTAGGGCATAGCAGTAGCTTTCATCTTACAAGCAAATCATATTTTATCTGGCTGTAACTATAAAAATTTATTCTTGAGGGAATGTTGTAGCAAGATTTTTTTTTCAATGAGATTTTACTGTAGTAAAGGTCATTCAAATTCCAATGATTTAAATTGTAAATTATTGTATTATTTTTTCCCCTATAAAAAGGTAACTACAGAAAGCAACCTCACAGTATTCTGGTTATATACATAATTTGATACTAGGCTCCCTATTGACTAATTTGAAAGATACCATTATGTTTCTTTGCTTTTAGAAGCCCCTGATTGCCCATCATTGAGGAAAGAGCAACACTTTAAGATGTGGTAGAAGGAAGTTCTTTTAAAGAAACTCCCCTCTCTCTTTTCACACATGTTGAACTGTGAGGAACCAAATAATCACATTTTTGAGAAAGAGTGTTTTCTTTCATCAACACCAGAAGCCAAAGATTTTCTTTCTTTTCTTTTTTTTTAAGCTGGCTTTTAGGATCTCCAGTGCTAATTTGTGTGTGTGAACTAAGCAATAAAACCACACAGGCAAACCTGAACTAGGCTCTGAGGTTGGAGAATAAATTTGAACCTTCTTTGGAATTTTTCCTTTTGACTTGTTTTGCTCTCCAGATACAAACCACAGAAGCAGAATTTGTTGCTCTTCATGCTGTGTATAAATTGTTGTTGGCACCAACTTTTTGAATGATATTATCCTCTAAGCATCCTTTGGAGGACTAAATTTTTACTCTTTCTTCTCCATTTTAAGTATAAAAATTTCAACTTCAAGAACTAATGAGATCCAAAGGTTTCCTGACTCATTATCTGTTTGGAGTTTTCATTAGCAATTCATTTTAGAAGAAACCCCCCCCTCACACACACACACACACTTTCTGATTAAAACAGGTAGAGTTCCTCCTTTTTTGTTGGTGGTGTTTTTTGCCTGCAATGAAGAAGATTTAAAATCATTATCTATAATTTAAAGAAGTCTCTAGTCTTAAAAAGTTTATTCAGTTCAGTTCAGTTCAGTCACTCAGTCGTGTCCGACTCTTTGCGAACCCATGAATCACAGCACGCCAGGCCTCCCTGTCCATCACCAACTCCCGGAGTTCACTCAAACTCATGCCATCCAGCCATCTCATTCTCTGTCGTCCCCGTCTCTTCCCGCCCCCAATCCCTCCCAGCATCAGAGTCTTTTCCAGTGAGTCAACTCGTCGCATGAGGTGACCAAAGTATTGCAGTTTCAGCTTTAGCATCAGTCCTTCCAATGAACATCCAGGACTGGTCTCCTTTAGAATGGACTGGTTGGATCTCCTTGCAGTCCAAGGGACTCTCAAGAGTTTTCTCCAGCACCACAGTTCAAAAGCATCAGTTCTTCGGTGCTCAGCTTTCTTCACAGTCCAACTCTCACATTCATACATGACCACGGGAAAAACCATAGCCTTGACTAGACGGACCTTGGTTGGCAAAGTAATGTCTCTGCTTTTTAAAATGCTATCTAGGTTGGTCATAACTTTCCTTCCAAGGAGTAAGCGTCTTTTAATTTCATGGCTGTAATCAGCATCTGCAGTGATTTTGGAGCCCCCCGAAAATAAAGTCTGACACTGCTTCCACTGTTTCCCCATCTATTTCCCATGAAGTGATGGGACCAGATGCCATGATCTTTGTTTTCTGAATGTTGAGCTTCAAGCCAACCTTTTCACTCTCCTCTTTCACTTTCATCAAGAGGCTTTTTAGTTCCTCTTCACTTTCTGCCATAAGGGTGGTATCATCTGCATATCTGAGGTTATTGATATTTCTCCAGGCAATCTTGATTCCAGCTTGTGCTTCTTCCAGCCCAGCGTTCCTCATGATGTACTCTGCATATAAGTTAAATAAGCAGGGTGACAAAATACAACCTTGATGTACTCCTTTCCCTATTTGGAAAACAAGACCAGGAGCTGACTGTGGCTCAGATCATGAACTCCTTATTGCCAAATTCAGACTTATATTGAAGAAAGTAGGGAAAACCACTAGACCATTCAGATATGACCTAAATCAAATCCCTTATGATTATACAGTGGAAGTGAGAAATAGATTTAAGGGACTAGATCTGATAGAGAGAGTGCCTGATGAACTCTGGACGGAGGTTCGTGACATTGTACAGGAGACAGGGACCAAGACCATCCCCATGGAAAAGAAATGCAAAAAAGCAAAATGACTGTCTGAAGAGGCCTTACAACAGCTGTGAAAAGAAGAGAAGCGAAAAGCAAAGGAGAAAAGGAAAGATATAAGCATCTGAATGCAGAGTTCCAAAGAATAGCAAGGAGACATAAGAAAGCCTTCCTCAGCGATCAATGCAAAGAAATAGAGGAAAACAACAGAACAGGAAAAACAAGCGATCTCTTCAAGAAAATTAGAGATATCAAGGGAACATTTCATGCAAAGATGGGCTCAATAAAGGACAGAAAAAGGTTATTAGGTAAACAAACTAAGAAAAGTCCATCGTATAATCAGTGAAAGCTTAACTTTTCATTATAATTGATAAATATTTGATCCTTTTGGCCTTTACTATTAGGCTTGTTAAAAGTTTCAACTTATTAAGTTTCTGTAAAAAAAACAATTGATGTGTTTTAACTCAAATGATCATTTTAGCAACACAATGAGATAAGGTGGCACTGGTAGTAAAGAATCCGCCTGCCAATGCAGGAGACATTGGAGACATGGCTTTGGATACCTGGGTCAAGAAGATTCCCCTGGAGTAGGACCTCACTCCAGTATTCTTGCCTGGAAAATTCCGTTGGCAAAGGAGTCTAGCAGGCTACAGTCTGTGGGGCCGCAAAAGGTCAGACATGACTTAGCAACACACACACACAACAGCAGTTTCAATTGCTACTAAGTTTTTGTAAAAAAAAAAATTGATGAGTTTTAATTCAAGTGATCATTTTAGCAGTGCAAAGAGATATAGGAATACCTCATCTGTTGAGTATATGTGCATGTGTATTTGTGTAGAGCAAAATTTCCATCACTTCTCTCTCTATTATAGCAGAGCATAATAGGATTTAAAACCAAAAGAAAGACCTGCTTTTCAGTCTTCATTCTTCCTTTTAGTGGTTAAGTGACTTTAGGTAAGTCCTTTAATTCTTTGAACCTCAGTGTACTCAGCTCTTAAAAAGAGTAATTAATAATGCCTACCTCAAATGTTGTTGTTAGATTACAAATTCTAACATATGTAAAAACAAACTGTAAGCTGATATGTTACCATATTACCAAACAGGGATGAGTATCTGCTATAAGTAGCTCTCCAGTTAGCGTGTTTATTACCCAAGGCAACGGGGAGATGGTGGTTAAGAGACCAGTGTTTGAATTTAGACATTCCCAGGTTCAAAACTTGGCTCTGTGTCTTGTCAGCTCTAATAAACGTTGACAAATTTTCTTGATCTCTCCCTCAGATTTCTCACCTATAAAAGGGGTGGTGATAATCTTACCCCAAGGGTTTCCAAGAGGATTAAATGAGATATTTCCATTGAACACTTAGTATAGTACCTGGCACTTAGTACATGTGCTGTGCTTCTCCAGGCAGAAGTACTGGAATGGGTTACCATGCCCTTCCTCCAGGGAATCTTTCCAACCCAGGGATTGAATCCAGGTCTCCCACATTGCAGGTGGATCTTTACTGTCTGAGCCACCAGAGAAGTCCAAGAAAACTGGAGTGGGTAGCCTATCCCTTTTCCAGGGGAACTTCCTGACCCAGGAATCAAACTGGGGTCTCCTGCATTGCAGGCGGATTCTTTACCAGCTCAGCTACCAGGAAAGCTCAGTACGTAGTAATATAATATTATGATTTTGTCCTTGCCCATGGTAGTCACTGTAAGTTCTGCTTGAATAAATAAAACCATTACTTTTTAAAAAGTGACTTGTCAAGCGTATATAGCTGACAGTGTCTGTACAGATGAAACAACTCAGCAAACATTTGCTGAGTGAATATATAAAACCTTAGCCAATATGGAATTTTTAAGATGTACTTTGCATTATCTAGCAAATGCCTAGCCTTTTAAAAATATTTTTTAAGACAGGTATCAATCAAGGCATAGCTACATAAGTTTCCAATGATTATTTCACCACAAAACTTCAGACAGAGATATTTATGAATCTTATTTGTTTAAAGATTTGAGCCTAAAATAGGTCTTTAGTCACAACATAATTATCTTTAGACAGTACTCTCCCTTGCTAATAAACTCAAAACCCTATGCTTGCTATAGGGACTTGTCCTAGTGCTCAAGAAATTCAGCAGGATTATAGTTGTCCAACAATTTTGGAGATTAGCTAAAAGTATTGTTCACCAAAAAGAACATTTTGACAGTTATATTATTTTTTCATAAAAATAAAACAAGTATTTTGATTTTCTGTGAAATAAATCAAACCAAAAACAGAAAGTCCATAGATTATTTTCTAACTTTATTGCAGTGCTCCACTGGAACTTTATCACCCTAAGAAGTAACAGAAGCTGATGGCATATAGTGTTATATAAGTATTTATAAAATAGATCTTCAGTAATATGAGGAGACAAAATGGAAGGTTTGGCCAGTTTTTTTTTTTTGGATTGATTTCTTATTTTATTGCATTGTGGTCCATGAAAATTATTTGTATAATATGATTGTCTCAGCCATTGTTGAGGGACTTCCTGGTGGTCCAGTGGTGGACTGCACTCCCAGTGCAGGGAGCCTGGGTTCAGTTCCTGGTCAGGGAACTAGATCCCACATGCCACAGCTAAGAGTTTACAAGCTGCAGCTAAAGATCCTGTGTGCCACAGCTAAGACCCAGCATGGCCAACATAAGTAAATAAATACATATATATTTAAAAGTAAATGACTTTATTTTTAAAAAAAGTATTTGTTGAGGCATTCTTTCAGGTCAAAATACTAAACATTCTCTGTATGAAGGTTAGAGTTTTATGTTAGATTTGTTACTTGTCATAACATTTTTAGTCTTATTAACCCATTAATTATTAGTCCTAAAGGAATGTGTTAGTGTCTTCTACTATGATTGGATATTTGTCAGTTTCTCCCTGTAGTTTTATTGGTTTTTACATAATACATTTTGAAGCTATGCTGTTAGGATCTTATAAATTCACTAATGGAGAAAAAAGAAGTAACAGTAGCTGAAAGAGTGGAATCACACAACCCATTGTGGGTATAAATGTGAGCAAACAGTGAAAATAGCCAAATGGTAGACAACAGAGGAAGAGTTATTGGAAATATGGCTTATACCCATTAAGCAACCAGGCTTTGGGATTTAAACTATAAATGGTTGTGTGAGGAAGCTCTTTGCTGTGAGACTGACAAAAATGGGGACCCAACTTACTGCTGTTTATCTGGTCTTCCCACTAGTGTTGCTCGGGTCTTCCATAACATGCCTGAGAATTTAGAAGCAGACACTAACATTATTTGACAGGAAAAGAAGGGGAGACAGGAGAGCAGTTAGGGGTGTCTGGGAGACTGCGAGCAGTGAAGTTCGGCGGGGAGGAGAAGATGTTGGCAGCAGATGTCGTTAGCTGAAGCAGTCTGGTGTCTGACAGCTCGCTGTGCAAAGCCCCCAACAGATGCTGCCCCACTTCTCAACCTTCTCAGGAGGTTTTCTCTTGATCAGTAGACCCCCAGGAGACTCCCAAATCATGCCATTTCGCCTTTGCGTATGCTTCTCCTTTTGCCTGGAAAAGTCCTCATCCTCCTCTAGAGGACTTGCTGCTCACACATCACTTCCTCCATAAAGCCTCCCTTCCCCCAGCACGCCCCAGTGCGCTCATGTGGCAGTGTGGCTGATCTCCAGGCGCTGGCCGTATATTGTGTGTTGTCAACCAACATCCAGCTCACTATAGCTGTGATCAGCGGTTTACCTACCTCTGTCCCACTGTACTCTCAAGACTAGCTCATGTTGGATTCTTTTATGTTCAGTGCACAGCATAGTGCCTGGCACATTGAAAGCCCCTGAATTGTAACCTAAAATATTGGAATACAAATGTAAATAAAGCCATTTGTATTTGCATTTTAATATCATCGCATTATGGAAGAGCTCAAGTACAATGAATAACCCTGTAGGAAATTCTAAAGCTGAATGTTGATTGGAAGATTAAAAAATTAATTTTCAAATGTGAAAGAATGAAATAGAGGGTCATTATTAGGCACTTCTTAAAAAAAGTCTTCAGTTGAAAAAAAAAGACTTATTTTTCTTGGGATTCAAAAAGTTGAAATGTGGGGTTCAGCAAAATTAAAAATAATGGTGTTTAAACATCAGGTTTTACCAGAGCCTACTTTATTGTGTTTTGTTTCCTTACCTAAATTTTAAATTCCTTAGGGAATATTTTTATTTCTATTTTCCAACAAGTAGGCACTTTTCTTGACATGTAGTTAATGCTCACACACATACACACACACACACACACACACTCTCCACCACCACGCACAAATACCCCACAACTTAAAAACCGATGGGGAAGTCTGGCAATATTTTGGGTTAAGAAACACATAAGAAGGTATCTGCTTTTAATTGAATTAACAAATACATAGTTAATTCATGAATAAGAGAGTAAGTGTCTTAGTTTGTGAATGACTGAGGATACCCCCAAATTCCTGGCTGTATTTGGCAGCCCAGTGACTCCAATTAAAGGAACAGCTTCAAGGATGCTTTCCCAATATGGAGCTTATGTTTATTTGTTTTTTCTATTTGTGAAATCCTGTAGCTGCTACTATAACCCAAAAGCTGGTGTGATGTGAATGTGCCTCTAGTTTGAAGGAACAATTTCAGCTGTGAGGACTTCTCCAGACAACCTGTTTTCTCTATTTGCGTGAGGACCAGAAAGAAAGAGAAAGCGAATACAAGAATATCTCCTGGACAGGACTAACTTCCTCTGAGGCCCCAGAGAAGCCATTTGAACACTCTTCCTTAGTTCCTCCAGCTGTAAAATGGAACTAATAATGACTAATAATGTATTTCACAAGGTAACTGTGAGGATTAAGTAGTCAGTGTTTCAAGGTGGTAGACCTAAGTATTGAAATATTTCTACAGTGTGGAACTCTGTTAGACCTTTTTTTTTTTTCCTGGCTGAGCATTAGTGTTTTCTATTAGATTGAGTTTTCAAATCCCCTAAGTTTATTTAAATCCTCAATTCAAATGACTTGCAAGCAGAGTGATTTATTTCTATGTTAAGAATTCCATTTTGTGGCAAAGTCATTTCTAGAAACAATAGCACTTAAGCATAAGACAAACAATGTGAATTCCTATCCCAGCTCCATTGCCATGTGGGCAGATCCCCACAGGTTTTCGCTCCTCTGTTTCCTTTCAGGTCCTGAAGCAGAGTTTCTGTGCCTGGCTACAGAAGTAAAGAGGTAAGAAGTAAAGACATAACATATGGTAGACTGCTTTAAGCTCTGTGGTAAGGATGCCAGAGAATATTATTCTACAGATGTGAAAACTGAGTCCCAAACAGGCTTGCTTTAAATCAAGTGACAAGTGAGCATCAGGAACTACACTCGATGCCAATTACCTTGGCCTTAATTGCTTCCTAAGGAATCAAGTTCCTACAGGAGTAGAATTTTCTCTTGCAGGGACTGCCCTTCCCACTTTGATGAAAGTAGACTTTCTTTCACCTGTTGAGCTCACCTTTGCCTCGCTCTAAAAATGGAGCTGTCTCTCTTTACCTGCAGGACAGAAGAGGAGGCTGCTAGAGCTTCTTGCCAAGGAAAAGAACCTGGTTACAGTGTCCAACTGAAGACTTATTTTTGGCTGCCGAGGACCCCGTTATATGGCTTGTAGAAATTAAATAAAGTCTTGAGAGAAGGCCAGAAAGGCAAGAAAATACTGTTAAATCTCGAGACCAGTATGATGTGGAATAAGTAAAGGGAAAATATAGGGTGTAAATTGAGTTGTAATTCCAACCAAGTCAATGCAGTCAGTTGTGATGTCCAAACAACAGATGCATAAAGGCTTAAAGACCCCAAATATTACAGACTCTGGCTGCTACCCAAACACCCTTGCAGCTGAAATAAAAGAGTCTTGTATTCTTGCAGAGACGAAACCCTAAAGACACAGCAGCAGAACCTGCCGACTAAAACGGTTTGCAATGGATATATTGCTGGTAATCTTAAACCCGCTCAGGAGAGAATGAACAGGTTTGGAAGCAAGCAGGTTTTGTAGAAGGATGGGTTTTATGTAATACCCCACATGTTCGTTGTACCCAATGATCTCATTATTATGCGTGTGAACTGGTTAATGTAGCATAATAGTATATAGACACAGGACTCCCTGGATGGAGAATTTCTTTTCCAGAAACTCACTTGGTTTCTTCAAGTCCTCTCTGTTGGTCCCACCTTCTCGGCTCTGGGCTAAAAGGAGAAGAAAAGAAAAGCACAAAATAAAAACTGGCATTTTTGATTGCTTATTATACCCTAGGCCTGTGGTTGTGCTATGTGCTTAGTCACTCAGTCATGTCCAGCTCTTTGCGACCCCATGGACTGTAGCCTGCCAGGCTCCTCTGTCCATGGGATTCTCCAGGCAAGAATACTGGAGTGGGTGGCCATGCTTTCCTTCAGGGGATCTTCCCAACCCAGGGATCGAACCCAGGTCTCCTGCACTGCAGGCGGATTCTTTACCGTCTGAGCCACCAGGGGCTTCAGGCCTGTGATTAGTATAAACAATATCTCATTTAACTAACACCATCCCTGTAGAAGTTCATGGTCTACATTTTAAAAAATATTTTAAATTTATTTTTTAATCTTATTTTATTGGCAGCACCATGCAGCACATGGGATCTTAATTCCCCAACTAGGGATCAAACCTGTGACCCCTGAAGTGGGAATGTGGAGTCCTAACCACTGGACCACCAGGGAATTCCCTAAAGGTTGTTTTTTTTAAGAATTTTATGTATTTATACGTGCCTATGCTGGGTCTTCATTGCTGTGCAGGCTTTTCTCTAGTTGCGGAGAGCAGGGGCTACTCTTCCTTGTGGCGTGAGGGCTTCTCATTTCGGTGGCTTCTCTTGTTTGCAGCACAGGCTCTTGGTTGCTCAGGCTTCAGTAGTTGCAGTGCAAGGGCTCAGGAGTTGTGGTTCCTGGAATCTACAGCACAGGCTCAATACTCATGGCACATGGGCCTGGTTGCTCTGCTGCGTAGAATCTTCCTGGACCAGGGATCGAACCTGTATCTCCTCCATTGACAGGTGGACTCTTTACCACTGAGCCACCAGGGAAGCCTCCCTAAATGTTTTGTATTAACATTTTTATTACTGTCCAAGGTTTAAAGCACAACTATGAATAGCTCTGATAGCAGAGCTGAGCCTAGAACTCAGGTCTCTCTGAAGCCTGAAGTGACTTTTCTCTTAACCGTCTCGCTCTCCTTCCTGTATAAGAGAGGAGGTGGCCAGGAGAGGCAGAAGCAGTGTTCTGAGCAGTTTCTGTTCAGCAATCGAAAAGTACCCGAAAGATAATTCCTTCCACACTCTGCCCCCAGTCACTCTCACCACCACCAATTGTATTTATTTTATTTTTATTATTTCCAATTGCTACCACTGACAGCCAGAAATAAAGAGTAGCATAACATATTTACTTTTGTGCTGTCTCAATTTGGTCTGCTAGCAGTGCCTCCCCCCTACTGATTCTTGCCTTTCCTTTGCATCCAATGCCTCTTACAAACAAGAGATGGTTTTTCTGGTGTTCCTTATGAACTTAGAACAAATAGCTTCAGGGGGGAAAAATCATCAATTCTATTCAGTGTTTTAAAGGCGCAGGCGTTTAGATGTTGAAAGGGCACTGTCTAAAGTGATTTCCTTGACATAACCCTTTGGACTTGGCTTCAGTTTTTATGAAACGCACAGGAAAGCTCTCATCATCAGCTTGGACACATACTGCTTTTCCTTGCAGTCCTGCATGTTGTCTGCACAGGGAAAGGAGAATAAATTGTGTCCTCTTGTGCTTGCAGCTGCCAGCCGTGCTCTGGTGGCAGCAAAGTCCCAGGCTCTCTGCAGATCATAGTTAGAGATCAGGTAGGATTTGGAGAGCCTGCATTCGTAACAGAGTGAATTGTAAAACTCAAGCTTCCATTTTACAGGAATAGACCACTTATTAGGCTTTTACTTTTAGTAATGATTTTGAGTTTATAAAAACATTGGAAGGACTGATGCTAAAACTGAAACTCCAATACTTTGGCCACCTCATGCGACGAGTTGACTCACTGGAAAAGACTCTGATGCTGGGAGGGATTGGGGGCGGGAGGAGACGGGGACGACAGAGAATGAGATGGATGGATGGCATCACCGACTCGATGGACATGAGTTTGAGTGAACTCCGGGAGTTGGTGATGGACAGGGAGGCCTGGCGTGCTGTGATTCATGGGGTCGCAAAGACGGACACGACTGAGCGACTGAACTGAGCTGAACTGAACTGAGGGCCAAAAGAAAATATTTGCATGACTGTATTAAGGGGTTGGAAAATTTTAAACTGGTAAATCTGAATTGATTTGATCCTGATGGCAGTCTCCTCAGATCTTCAGTTGTGCTCATGCGCAAAGTTGGATCTGACTCTTTGCGACCCCATGGACTGTAGCACACCAGTTTCCTCTGTCCATGGAATTCTCCAGGAAAGAATACTGGAGTGGGTTGCCATCTCCTTCTCCAGGGGATCTTCCCACACCAGGGATCAAACCCACATCTCCTGCATTAGTAGGCTGATTCTTTACCATTGAGCCACCAGGGAAGCCCTGATCTCCAGTAGGAAGTGGGAAACAGTGCCATGGAAATCCCTGATGTTAAAATGGTGAAGGCAGGTAGGGTCCTGCCTAGCATCTGTGGAGACATCTTCTCTGGGACCTGCAGCATCACAGTGTTCTCCTGAAGGCGGACACTGCTTTGCCGCAGACTCCATAGAACAGAGACCCAGAAAAGACCTCCCAGTTGTTGAGTGGGAAACCAGGACTTAAAGGTTTGTGTTACTGAAGGGGTTGTTGCATCAGTGGAGTCCAAGAACTTGGTCTTTGCCAGCAGACCACAGAGGGCAATAAGAGAAGCTGCAGTACAGTCTCTGGGGGTGTTTAAACCCCATCCCCGCCAGCTCTTCCATGTAACACATGTTCCCTGGCATGTACCCTGGGGCTGCATGATATTTTCACTTTAGAAGGAACTAGCCTATCTCCAGTGGCCACAGGGAGAGTGTGTCAGGGTATTTCAGCAGCTCTCTCTCCAGGCTTCCCTCTGTCCTTGGATGGGTCTTATCATCAGCAAATTCAGCACATGCTGTTCAATATCTGGCATCACTGAGTCCACTCTCCTGCCCAATGGGGAAACCCCTTCTATAATCCTGACACTGAATATGCCCAGGGACAGAGCAGGAACTACTTTCAGAGTTTGAGGGACTAAAGAATCTTTACACTGGGTTGTTCAGTTCAGTCACTCAGTCGTGTCCGACTCTTTGCGACCCCACGAATCACAGCACGCCAGGCCTCCCTGTCCATCACCAACTTCCGGAGTTCACTCAAACTCATGTCCATCGAGTCCATGATGCCATCCACCCATCTCATTCTCTGACGTCCCCATCTCCTCCCGCCCCCAATCACTCCCAGCATCAGTCTTTTCCAGTGAGTCAACTCTTTGCATGAGGTGGCCAAAGTATTGGAGTTTCAGCTTTAGCATCAGTCCCTCCAATGAACACCCAGGACTGATCTCCCCTAGAATGGACTGGTTGGATCTCCTTGCAGTCCAAGGGACTCTCAAGAGTCTTCTCCAACACCACAGTTCAAAAGCATCCATTCTTTGGCGATCAGCTTTCTTCACAGTCCAACTCTTACATCCATACATGACCACTGGAAAAACCATAGTCTTGACTAGATGGACCTTGGTTGGCAAAGTAATGTCTCTGCTTTTTAATATACTATCTAGGTTGGTCATAACTTTCCTTCCAAGGAGTAAGCATCTTTTAATTTCAGGGTTAAGCCTCCTTAAATAAAAAAATGAGAGAAATATTAGGCTGATCATCTACTATTCTTGGTTAATATCTGATTTGGTATTATGCTGGATCTGGGTTCCCTTTCTGTTGATTTTGTTAGCTCCTCCAGATGGAGCTGGGGTACATGTTGAACAATATGTGGATTTTCTTATTTTGAAATAAGCTTGATCAAAGAGTTCTGTTTTTTTGAGGGAAGTTTAAACAAGAGTGTCATCTATTCATTTTTCTTATGCTTAATATTTTCACTGCCAATCATGTTGGGGGAAAAAAAGCTATGATTGGTAGGAAAGGAGCTCCTTCCCCTATATTTTTCTTCTAGAAGTATGGAAAGTCATTTCACATGCTGGTGGAAAAATGCTTATTTGTCCTTTGGGGAAGTTCAGAAGCCTGTGCCCTGCTGGATAATCAAGAGTGTCTCAGATTAAACTGCTTTATAGAAAACATTTTGCTTCATATTAAAGAACTTCATATGGACACACACTTGTGCTTATCAGCTTCCTGCCTCCCTAGATCTTTTAAGCACTCATCTCTGAGGTAGATGCTGGTGATTCCCATACTTAAAGAAAATGTTTTATAATAGTTTTCTTATAAATGGGTGATACATCATGTCACCCATTTAGCCATGAACAATGCTGCTAGTGAAAGTTCCTCTTTGTTTCAAATTTTCTTTGTTACCGTGGTCTGCGTAGTAAAATCCTTGCAAATGAAGGGAGAGCCAGATTTGTGGCATGGCCCATAACACACGTACATTACCAAGACCACACACAGATCAAGAAGATAAAGGCACACATTGCTTTTGACCAGTGACCCATGTGCCAAAAATGAGGTTTCGCCTATAATAGATGGAAGAATGAAAGAGGTTGGGTTCAGGGTATCAAGAGTTTCCTTTTCTGTTCTAGTCCCCATTTTAAAAGGACAGTAAGAAATTATTTTTTAAGCACTTTTGATTGTCCTAATATCACTACTTACAACCGAAAATGGAATAAGGAACATCTCCCACTGGTCACCATTGTGAGGAAAGAGTAGCCTGATGCAGGTCTGAGACATGTCCCTCTGGAGCCAGAGTGCTTGGCCTTATTTCTGAGTGATCCACTGTTTAACTATGAGCCTCAGTTTCCTGGAAAGTGGGAATAATCACTGTACCTACTTCATGAGATTATTATGAGAATTAACCAAGGTAATACAAGTGAAGTGCTTAGCATGGTTCCTAGAACCTAAGAAGGTTTCAGTTGTTTGCTATGAATATAGTAAAAATCTTGCCTTATGCCATCAGTATGCTCCAAAATTAAATTGCATAAAAAATGAAGTCAATTTACGCCAACATTGATAAATAATATATTTTTAGTCAATCTGTGTTGTTTCAAAAAGCACCAAGAAGACTATATACTACAATTGACCATTTACGAAGATGTTGCCACTTGAACGCATCCTCTTCCAAAAAATTGAAGCTTTACTCCTATCCCCTTACAGGGTTGGGTGTAGTATAAGTAAAATCACAGTGGGTCTGAATTGGTGTAACAGGGGAGGGGAAACATAATGGAAGGTGGTACTTGTTATTAAGGTAGATATCTTAAGCCTGCTTTTAACTTTTCTAATAGATGGCTCTTGGACCTGGATGCACATTAGAATCACCCAAGGAGCTTTAAAGGCAAAAATTTAAAGAACTTTGGTCCAGCAAAATGTAGTTATCCAGACTTGGGTTCAGATTCTCTCCACCAGTTTTAGGTATATAACATTTGACAAGCTATTAACCTCTTTTTTTTTTTTTTCTTTTTTCTCATCTGTGAGATGGGATTGTTGGAAGGATTAAAAATAATGTGTTTAAAACTCTGAGCATAAATCTTGGGATGTGGTAGGTGACCAATAAACACAATTTGTTAATAGTCTATATTCTTTAAAAAGTTCAGCCCGAACTGTCCTCCACCTCCACTAAACTCAGTTATGAAAACTTTGCCTTGAAAATGGTTAAGAACTGGTTAAAAAGGTCTTGTTTTACAAAGGAGAAAACTAAGGTGAACCCAATAATTGCCACAGCTTACTACTTGGAGGCAGTTGGGGTAATGGAAACACTATTTGAAGAAATAATGGCTGAATTTGATAAAGAATGGATACATGTACACGTATAACTAAATCACATTGCTGCACATCTGAAACTAAAACAACATTGTTAATCAACTAGAGGATGAGATGGTTAGATCACAGCACCAACTCAATGGACAGGAATCTGAGAAAACACAGAGAGAGTGGAGGACGGAGGAGCCTGGTGTGGTGCAGTTCATGGGGTAGCAAAGAGTCAGGGTATGGTGACTGAACAACAATTCCAATATAAAATAAAAAAGTTTAAAAAAGAAGTGATGGCTGAAAATTATCCAAATATTATGAAAAATATAAACCCACAGATTCAAGAACCTCAACAAACTCCAAACAGAAGGAGCATAAAGAAAGCCACACTCAAGCACATCATAATTAAATTTGTGAAACCAATGACAAAGAGAAAATCTAAATAGCAACTAGCTGGAAAAAAGACATGTTATGTAGAGAGGAATAAAAATAATAACCATAGCAGACTTCTCATCATAAACCATGCAGGCCTAAAGGTAATGGACTGTTATTTTTTTTAAGTGCTGGAAGAATAAACTGCCAACCTAGAATTCTATACCCAGCAAAGGCTTTTTTAAAATGAAGGCAAAATAAAAACCTTTTCAGGTCAGTAAAAGGTAAGAGACTTTCACTGTAAGAAATGTTAAAACATGCCTTTTTTCTTCTTTGGGCAGAAGAAAATGATACCAGATGGGAATCTGGATCTGCAGAGAAAGGTAAAGAGCAATCCAAATGATAAATATGTGGGTAAATATTTTTTTAAAGATGTTTTTCCCCCTCATTTTCATCTTTTTCACACCTATCCATCCTTCTAGGAAGAAACCCTATACTTCTTTACCAACCCTTCATATGTCAAACTCAACACACTATATGAGCCAGATTGATTAGGTAAGTGAGGGAAGACTGTGTATGATTGTAGGAAACAGTGGGGGCAGTGATAAACTCAAGAATGTATGTTTCATCTAAAAGGAACATCTGTTACTCAGCTTGGCTGATTTTTGTTGGGAGGAAATTGAGTACAACTTTTCCTTTATTTTAATGTAGTCAACTAATCATACTCAACCAAAACTGAAAAGCCTTAATATATTATACTCATGGGCTATATTTGGACTTGGACCACCAGGATACAACTACAATATTATATATCATTCACTTGTGCTCTCATAATACTCAGTGGGTATCTGTTACACTTACTAAAATGTATTATAATTTTTTGTTGATATGTATATATGTGTATGTGTGTATATATATATGTATATGTCTTTTGTTGATATATGCATGTGCAGCTAGATTAAAACTGTTTATGGGAAAGAACCATTTCTTATTTATTTATTTATTTATTTTATTTCCTGGGCACTCCCTTTATTCCCTCCAATTTCTTCTTTTTTTTTTTTATTTTTTTTATTTCTAAAAAAGAATTTTATTAAAAAAGCACAAATGCAAAGAAATGAACAGAGGAAAATGTATGCGTCAAACCTGGACTGGTCACTTATGATAATATACATGCTACAATTCCATTCTTTATTTTGATATTCCAAGTTATTAGTGCATAGTCTGGCATAGGAAGCACTTCCCAAATACTAAATTGGAGGTCATTTTGATATATATATTTTTTTTTTCCCACAGATGAGCTCATACTATCTGCTTTTCTGAGAACTGAGGACAGGTTTAGGAGTTAAGCACTTGACTAAAATTTTGGCACAGTACCCTGGGTATATGTGTGTGCTCAGTTGCTTCAGTTATGTCCAACTCTTTGCAACCGTTGTGGACTACAACACACCAGTATCCCCTGTCTATGGGATTTTTATGGCAACAATACTGGAGTGGGTTGCTGTTCCCTCCTCCAGGGGATTATGTGTCAAAATAATTTGGTTTACTTTGTTTCATTCAGTTGAGAAGGCTATGCTACCCTTGTGGTGGAAATGTTCTGTGAGAAACACAAATATGAAGATTAAAGCAATTTGGCATTTGGGTAGCTATAGTCTTACTTCATAGCCTTTACTTTTAGGATAAAAAACACAAACCACAAAGCTTGTCCCTTATCTTCTCCAAGAATACATCTCCTAAAGTAATTTCACAGAGATGCATTTGCTACTGGCAAATCATGCTCAGTCACTTCAGTCACGTCCAACCAACTCTTTGCAACCCTATAGACTGTAGCCCACTAGGCTCCTCTGTCCATGGGTTTTTCCAAGCAAGAATACTGGAGTGGGTTGCCGTGCCCTCTTCTAGGGGATCTTCCCAACCCGGGGATCAAACCCGAATCTCTTATGTCTCTTGCATAGGCAGGCAGGTTCTTTACCAATGGTGCCATCTGGGCAGCCCCTGTTACTGGGTTAGTTTTTATCTAAGCATGAATGCAGGTACAGAAATAAAATGGAGGAATAAAATCTCTCATTTTATTCCTCTCTAGGGTTTCTTTTTAGCCCACCTTCTCCACCTACCAAACCAGTCTCCCTACATATACACATTTCATCTCACCCTGCATATTTTGGTTTCACCATTAAAAAAACAAGTTGACAATGAACATCATTTCTTGGAAGTTGTCCTAATACTCAGAGGAGTAGAAATAAAATATTGATGGTAGTCAACGCATTGAGTCCTCATTATACACCAGGTAGATGACATCATGTCATTTAATGCTCACAATAATCTCCCTTTCACAGATAAGAAGACTGAAGCCCAAGGTTTCATAGCTAATATGTTCTGAAATTGGACTTTGTGTTCTTACTTGTATCCTTGCTCCTCAAAGCATCATCACCTTCAGGTCTGTTAGAAAGGTAGCATCTTGGGTCTCACTCCAGACCCAAGAACCTGCATTTTAGTATGATCCCAGGTGACTTGATGCACGTTAAAGTTTGAGAAATACTGGTCTACATTTACACCACTTCCCATTGGGTACACACTTCCTGATAGTGCCCGTGATCTCTGTGGCTGAAAGCTCCAGCATACTTCTTGGTGTATTCAACTTGCTCGTCAGGAGTTATTTGAGCAGCAAGATTTTTGCTTGTCGATTTCCATTGTGTTGATATAAATTCTCACTCCAAGAACTCTCCTTTATTCCCATCCACCATCATGCTTCATTTTCCACTCTTGGACTCATCTCAAAGATGTGAACAAGGTGGGCCAGGGGGCTTGTGAGTAATGGGTGGGCCACTGGGCTTGCCTGTGGCATTAATTCCCTGGACAATATATGGCCCCAACTTCTGAGTGACTCTGGAGGGCCACCTAACTAATAAGTTCTCCCAGTGTCTGTTTTTGCCCCTGTGCAGGTCATAGGGAAGTGCTGTGCATGGGAGGGCACGGGAACCCTACAGGAAATATCTCTGAAGTGAGAATCTTGGCAGAACTAGAGGTATGGAAGCAGTTATGGATACAAAGGTACATGGATGCTAGTAACTTTACTAAAGCTTATTTTTTCATCAGTATCACTCACAAGCCAAAGTCTAACCAGTATGTACACATTTTATTGTGTCCAAGACACTGTGGAACTGATTTATTGTAAAAGTGGGCTCTCAAAATATAATGTGAATCAAAGTTGTTGAATGGTCAATAAAAATGATTGTTTTCAGCTAAGATATTTCATTCACATTTGCTTTGATATGGCACTGGTGACAAAGGACACTTTTTATGACATTCTTCAAAGCACCATTATGATGTCAATAATAAATAATTAATTTTCTTCTTTTCAAGAGCTAAGGTGTCTCCAAGCTTTTTGTTTGCCAGTTCTGTCTTTGTAAGACTTTTGTCTTCCTGACCAGCCATTTGTAGGGGTCTGAGTTAAGCAGAAGGGGCTGCTGAGAAGTGATGGGAGGAATTCTTTCCTCCTGAGATGTGGTTGAAGCAGAACACTGGGACAGAAGCCAAGTTTTCTGCCAACAGTGTAGAGCATGAAACTGTAGGATACCCATTGATGTTGTCGTAACTTTGTTTTCCACTTTAAATGAGCATAAACACTTCATAGAAATAATGTTGCTTTATAGAGACAGCCTGGCATAGCCAACCAGAGCCATATCTCTGGGCACTTATCCACCTGAGTAGCAGAGGGACATTTTCACAGAGTTCTTACATAACAAGATTAGGAAGTTATGGGAATATCATTATCATAGAATCAAAATGCTCAAAGGAGGCACTGTAAGGTCATTTTATGTATTTTCTTCAAAGATAGGCAGACATCCAAATTTTTACAGGGATGAGAGGCAGCAGGGTATAATGAAAAAAGCTAAGCTGTAGGCTGATCCAAATATTGGAATGAATTTTAGTTCTATTACTTACTAACATGACTTTGAAGGAATTTTTCAAGCTCTCTGATTTTTAATTTTCTCGTATTCAAAAATGAGGAAATAGGTGCTTTTGTACTTTTGATCCTCAAAATATGAATGCAAGTTGTTGGTAAGATAGTGAAACAATGGATTTAATAGATGAGGGATCCTGTTTCCATATAAGTTTTACTTCTTAGACACAATATTTTAATGATTTAAATTCTAACATCACATCTTACCTAGGTTCTTTGATTCTGTTTTACTTTGCAACTGCGAAAGTAGTTTGTCTGTTTAAGTGAGAATCTGGCTGAGGTTGGAAAGTGATCCTTTTTAACATGCTGAGTAATTTTTCATCCTTTTCTGTATTGTATTGTTTGTGATATTCCTGTTAGTTACTTGTATCTAGTATCTATACTAGTATTATATTTATTTTTTTACTTTTCACCATTTTAATAGAAAATAATGATAAATTAAAAAAAACATTCAAATAACTGTACAGATATTGAACTCTGGATTGCTCCATCCACAGAAGTTACTTGTTGGGATAGTTGGTTACTGTTAACTGTTGCTACAAAGAACTTCCAAATCTCCTGGCTTGGTTTTTTTTTTTTTTTCACTTACATAGAATCGAATGGGGTTGATCTTGCTTGAGTGGTTCTTCTCCAAGATGGGACTCAAAGGTCCTGGCATCTTCCCTAGGTGGCTCTGTTACCCATTAGGGCCTCCTTAGGAGGCCTCTGCTGAATCTGTTCTATTCGGCCAATTGATAAGCGAAGAGTAAGAATAAGGAGCATCTCAAGGGTCTTTTTAAGGGCTGTACGTATGTACATCACATCTGCTCATATCCCATTGGCCATAAATTGTCATGGGATCCTATCTAGACGCAACAGGAATGAGAGATGTTGTTTCCCACTTTGCCCAGGAGAGAAGCAGAATGGTTTGGTGAACCCATCACAGTGTCTCTGCCTGACAGCATTGCTAAACCAAACTGAATTATAGCAGGCAGAGCGTCTCTCAAAAAGCTTGTTTATCAACTGATGTACAAAAGAGTCGTTTGGGTATATAGTTAGTTGGTAGTTTATAGCCATTTGTGCATGATATATGAGAGCTGAATGTATGAACATTGTGGAATATCTGTATGACTACCTCTCAGAGTTACATCTACTTTGGAGAATTTGCAAAGAATTTGGGAGAGAGTTAAGTGACAGCATATGGCACCGAGTTAGCACTGCCCTGTGTTTCTCACAGTAAGGAACCCAGACCAGCATCACTGGCATCACCTTGGAACTTGGCGGAAATATTGGATTTCCCTCCAGACCTACTGAATCATGAAGTTGGGGTGGGGCCAACAATCTGTAGTTTTACAAATCCTTGTAGGTAATTCTGATGCAATGAAGTTTGAGAACAACCAATTCAGACATCTTTTTCCACCCCCCTCACAAAGAAGGGAAATATTCATTTCAAAGAAAATAGATTATCTCACAGTCTTTTTTTGAGATTGTAATGAATGGGTTCCAGCTACTCTGAAATATCTTATAGGTTGATTTTTCTACAGTTTCCTCATATTCATTTTGAATTGTCCTCAGAGAAAGAGTGTAACATCTGATGATCACTCTTCCTGTACTTCTGCATCAATGTCAAGGCCTTTCGGCCATCTGTAGGTCTTTTCTTCTTTAGGTTCACTTAAAACTTTTATGATATGTCTGCTAGTTTTCACATGTGACTGAAAGTATATTAACTGCCATTTTCTTGTGTCTTTTTGTGTGTGAAAAATGGTGCATTATAATAATTTCTTATCTGAGAAATTTTCCACTGATTTTAACTTCCCATTCAAAAATGGATGCTTATTTCTTCAAAACTCTTTATCAAAAATAAGAATGTATATTATGTGAGAATATGTCAGGAAAACAAATATTTCTTGCAGTGAGCTACTGATTATCTGAAAATTTCAGCCATACCAGCATAACCGGTATTTTCTATCAACAACACAGAAGTGATTCTTGCTATTATGATCATTATTTATATCAGAACACTTTAAAAAGAAGTAAATTCTGATGAGTTCAATAATTTGAAAAGTATTTGACTTGAGTGAAAAATAGTTAATTCATACAATAAGCCACAATTATTTAACCAGATCAAAGATTAGTAGTTTTCCTTCTGGACTGGTGGTGAGACCTTCTCCCCTTTCTGCATCTGGTGAAGAGAAAAAGAAGAGATACTGATTTCACAGGTGAATTTATAGAAGGCAATTGGACAAACAAAAAAGAAGAGCAAAGAATTATAACCACACAAAAGAGATGGCTTGGGACACTGGCTTGGGTAAAGGGCAGATCCAAGATTTTCGTCTTTTTTTTTTCAATTTTGTCCACATCTCAAAATGTACTGTCTCCTGGGGATGAATCAGATCTGTCCTGGGCCTGCCTTCCTGATGTGCCACTAGAATGCAGATACTCAGGAATGAGGAGCCACCTTATAATGTGGACACTTAAAGGAACAGAGACCATGTTTTCTCTGATCTGACTTGAATTTGGGAGGACTGATTTGCCTAATTTCAGAAGAGTGGTGACCCAGAGACACAGGGGCCATGTTTTTCTGCTTCCTCACCCATCCATTTACTAGTTTCCTGTTCAGATCTCTTCTTTTGCTTAGTAGGTTTCTGGGTATTTTCATTTATTAGTGTTACAAATGCCTTTTCAGATGAATTACTCATTTACACATTCCAATGAGAATTTTCATTTGCCAGTTATATCACAGCTGGCATAATTAACAATGTCAAGTTTTTAAACTATACTGTGACAACATTTAAACTTGTTATACTTTTGCCTGTGGATGTAATTAAGACAGTGTGTTTGGTATCAGTTTATTCTAAAAAAGCAAAGTAAAAGCAGATGAGGTGTATTTATAGACTCATCAGCCAATGAATGGATGAAAGAGAAAAAGAAATTAATGGGGAAATGTCAGCCAGAATGGAGGAGGGACCCATGGCGAAGTTCATTTCCAGACCAACTATTTGGAATTTATTCCAAAGACAGCTGTCTCTTGAATTACAGTAGGGGGAAAAAAATGACATTGTAAGACTATCAGGCCTCAAGTTAAGAAGCAGGCAAAGAGTACATACTTCAAATAAACTTCTGCAGTCAGGGTGGGGGTCCAGGCACAATACTTACAGTCAGAGCCCCACCTGGAGTTATGCCCTCCTACAAAGACTGGGGCTTAGGAAAATCTGGGAAAGAAGGAAAATCTCTAGGAAACGTAGGAGCTTTGGAACTTGGTCCTGGCCACTTGAAAGCTGTTTTGATTTGAAGCCAAAGACCCCATGTGGGGGGGGGGGGTAAGTAGAAAAAAGGGCAGAAGACAAAACCGTAGTATAAAACTCCAACCCAGGGAATTTAGTTTTCAGAACAGACAAAGAAGAAAAATGAATTGCAAAGCTTAAGGGATCTAGATTCATTTCTCTGTGTTCTCTCATGAGCCTGGCCAGTACATTTCCTTGACTGTGAAATGAAACACAAAAGTTGTCAGAGATTCTTGGGCATGTGTCTAACATTAGACACAGGTGAGGCAGAACAAATCTGCATTGTCTTGAGTGCATAGAAAGGGGCAGTGTGATGGGAGGAAGTGTGGGTGTTTTGGTGTCCTATTTTTAACCGTCAATATCTCAGAAACCAGGAGAAATGACATGGGTCCGATAAAAGTTCTGTGGTCTGCAGCAGTGCAGCTAGGGTGCAGAGTGGGGGTGAGAGAGCTGAAGAGGGAATGGCTTCCCCAATTCTCTTCCCACGAGAGTCTAACGGAATGTCTATTAATGACTTAAAAGAAATTTCTTTGGATTTTCATGGGTGAACGCCCAAGAAGAGTTCTTCAAAAATTCAGATTGAAATTCTCTTTTCTAGACAATTAAAACATATTAGTAAAAGGTGACTTAATTCAGAAAAAAAAGTCTCCAGGGGATTCATGGAGGAATGCTTCTGTTGTTTGTTGTGGATGCTTTGCTCTAGATCCTAACATACCCGTGTTTCCCATATGTAGTTCTGTTCCTTCGTATGTCCCTACAGTCAGTTTTTCCTCCTTCTTACGCCTCAATGAATGTTATTGACGTAGTTTATTGACGTCTAGGAACACAGGCTCTTGATTTCACTCTTTAAAGAGAAAGAAGATGATGATACTGACCCTAGATAGAAAAGAAGGAAGGGCGGGAAGAAGGAAGGGAGGGAGGAAGGAAGGAAGAAAAACAATCAAGGCATCACAAATCCAGTTGTTTTCATCATCTAGTCAAACCATCCTATTTCTGAACAATCTACTCAGCTGTGGCACATCTGGAAAGACTGAGGAAATGAGTTCACAGAGTTTTGAGCTTTGTTTTTGCTGAGTTGATTGTTCTGTCATATAGATAAAACCTGTGTATATACACATTTAAACATATATATATGCATATACTATATGAAAACTCTACATTTAACTCATAAGGCAGTTACCTGACTATGAGGATCACTCTGTAGTTTAAAACAATGCTTTTCCAACTACCTGTGGTAACACAGTTTGAGAATTTCCAGCCAGTCATGACTGATATTTTTGTAAAATATAGCAAAAATCAATTATAAGAAAAACTGAATTTAAAAATATTCCAAAAGAGAGCAAAATGCAAGCCTCTAATGTCCAATGTCAGATTTAACAGGCAAAAAAAGTTACCTGTGAAACTACTCTAGAGTGTGTGCGTGCGTGCTAAGTAGCTTCAGTTGTGTCCGACTCTTTGCGACACTATAGACTGTAGCCCGCCAGGCTCCTCTGTCCATGGGATTCTCCAGGCAAGAGTACTGGGGTGGGTTGCATTTCCTCTCCAGCTCTAGAAGGATTAATATCTAGGTGCTTCCTCTTGATTTCTGTGCTTTACTCATAGTGTGATGACAGTCAGCTCAAGGGCCAACACTGCCTCAGAGGTAGCACCCGTCTAGCTGTTCTCTACGCAGAGGTAGAAGAGTAAATGGATAACGGTTTAGGTTGTTTTAGTTCAGAGTTATTAACATACCCTTGAAATATAGGCAGTGAGATTGATTCTGGTATTTTTCAAATGATTTAGTCTTACTGTGTAATTGTGTATTCTTTTCTTTTAAAAGAAAACACTTTATTGCCTGAGCACTGTTGATTTATAAAAATCACTGAGGTATTTGCTTAAGTAAAATAAATTATATACATGGACTATCAGTGGTATCATATGGATCCAGTTTGTATTCAAACACTGGAAGAATGAATCTGTTTTAACGCTGAAATTGTTTTAAGAATGAAACAGTTTCTGAAATGTAAATAAGGGAATAGTATTCTGAACTACATATAGAGCTGATATAATATATACATTCATGTACGCCATTTTTTAAAATTGATCTTTCTTTACCCAAATATAGTGAATTACTGTGAACCATTGCCTAATCCAGTGTTGACTGAAGTAGTGTTAATTCACAGATTGGGTTGAAATGGCCAGGAATATTCTGAGAGCTGAAAAGACTCTAAAGTGAATTGTGTATTTTCCTCTTAAACTGTAAGAAACTTACAATTCCCACTGATCCCAAGTTGCCCTAACGAACTTTCCACACGTAGGCTAATAGAATTTACGTCCATAAAAGCAGTAAATTAAAGAAATGGAAGCTTGAGTCGCAAAGACATTCTCTTGCTATAAATTTATTATTTGCGAAGAAGAATTTCTTTTTTAACAAAAATGCAGAGCAGAACTATTGCTTATCATCCCCACATGGACCAAGTGGTGAAAGGACTGTGGTGTTGTGGAAATCATATTTATTGTTATCATATGTTTTCCTTAGCTCTGGCTATCAGAGAACCTTTTTGGGAGGGTATCATTTACAATACCCTATTGTTTGACATTCAGCTTTACGATTCCGTTTCAATAATAGTTTATTACCACTACATCTTTTTTTTCTTTGTAGATTTAATTTTATATATATGTCACACTCTAGTAATAAGATTTTAAGAATTACTCAGTAATTGAACCATGTGAATTCAATGGTCTCTAAGTCTCGGGTCTAAAGAAATTACTGAGTAAGTAAATTTTGGGTGGTGAGCAATGAGGAGAGTTCACATAAATATATAACTTAAACATGGAACTAAAATCCACTTAGAGACAACAAATTGACACCAACTGCCTTTGTCGTGGCCAGTGAGAGGAGCCGGCTGTCTGAAGGCTGAATTAGAAGTGAGGACAGAGTGTCCGAACTTGGATGGGGGTCTTTGCGGGTCCAGGTGCACCAAGATTTGGGGTGCAACTGTTGACTGCACTTTGGACACCTCAGACTGCTGAAACCACTTAAAATTTGCTCATTACAAAGTGTATGCCTCCCACAGGGGACCCTTCCAGTGCTCTCAATGGCAGGAATCATCCAGTTTTGTCAAAACACATACCTGAATCTGAGGAGCTCTGTGTTCTGAGAAAGGATGTCTCTAGGAGAAGACCATCATTCTCTCAGCCCATGTGCTTAGATCCATTTTTGACCCCAGGGCATGATTTGCCATCTGTTGTCCCATTCTGGGTTTCTGTCTTCTGTCCTTTGTGCTTGCTAATATATAGTCTCCAGCTGATTGCTCTTTTGTGTGTAATGAATATTTTATTTATTTATTTTTAATTTTATTGAAGTATAGTTATTTACAGTGTTAATTTGTGCTATACAGCAAAGTGACTTCATTATATGTATATATATATACATATATAACCTGGAATATATATATTACATAAAATATATTAATATATGTATATTATCCTTTTCCATTCTGGTTTATCACAAGATATTGAATATAGTTCCCTGTGCATAGTAGGACCTTGTTGTTTATCCAACCTGTATATACTAGCTTGCTTCTGCTAATCTCAAACTTTTACTCCTTCCCTCCTCTTGGCAACCACAAGTCTGTTCTCTATGTCTGTGAGTCTGATTCTGTTTCATAGATATGTTCTTTTGTGTCGTATTTTAGATTCCACAAGTAAGTAATATCATATGGTATTTGTCTCTTTCTGACATACTTCTCTTAGTATGATAATTTCTAGGTTCATCCATCTGGCTGCTTTTGGATTTTCAGTTTTGATCTGTATATCCCCAGTGATGACATTGGCTGCTTTGGTTTTAGGAGCGGTAAGAAATAGCCACTAAATATGAGAAAAAAGAGCAAGGGCTGTGTTAGTCACGCAGTTGTGTCTGACTCTTTGCAACCCCACAGACTGTAGCCCACCAGGCTTCTCTGTCCATGGAACTCTCCAGGCAAGAATCCTGGAGTGGATTGCCATTCCCTTCGCCAGAGGAACTTCCCAACCCAGGGATTGAACCCTGGTCTCCTGCCTCACAGGCAGATACTTTACCATTTGACCTACAGGGAAGTCTGTAAGCAAGGACTCAGTTCAGTTCAGTTCAGTCACTCAGTCGTATCCGACTCTTTGCGACCCCATGAATCACAGCACACCAGGCCTCCCTGTCCATCACCAACTCCCGGAGTTCATGCAAACTCATGTCCATCGAATCGGTGATGCCATCCAGCCATCTTATTCTCTGTCGTCCCCGTCTCCTCCCACCCCCAATCCCTCCCAGCATCAGGGTCTTTTCCAGTGAGTCAACTCTTCGCATGAGGTGGCCAAAGTATTGGAGTTTCAGCTTTAGCATCAGTCCTTCCAATGAACACCCAGGATTGATCTCCTTTAGAATGGACTGGTTGGATCTCCTTGCAGTACAAGGGACTCTCAAGAGTCTTCTCCAGCACCACAGTTCAAAAGCATCAATTCTTCAGTGATCAGCTTTCTTCACAGTCCAACTCTCACATCTATACATGTCCACGGGAAAAACCATAGCCTTGACTAGATGGACCTTGGTTGGCAAAGTAATGTCTCTGCTTTTGAATATGCTATCTAGGTTGGTCATAACTTTCCTTCCAAGGAGTAAGCGTCTTTTAATTTCCTGGCTGCAATCAGCATCTGCAGTGATTTTGGAGCCCCCAAAAATAAAGTCAGCCACTGCTTCCACTGTTTCCCCATCTATTTCCCATGAAGTGATGGGACCAGGGACTAGTCCTGAGTAATTGATAGGCAACTCTGGTTTTGTTGGCTTCGTTTTCCTCTTGCATACTGGAAAATACAGACCTACACAGTGACCACTGAGAGTCTGTTGAGGCTTCAGCCTAACTGAACCCAGAAGGATGACTGTGAGTCCTCTTCCCTGCAGACCCAATATTAGAGTGTTTTGCTGCTGCTGCTAAGTCACTTCAGTTGTGTCCGACTCTGTGTGACCCCATAGACGGAAGCCCACCAGGCTCCCCTGTCCCTGGGATTCTCCAGCCAAGAACACTGGAGTGGGTTGCCATTTCCTTCTCCATTAGAGTGTTTTAGGAGGCTTGAAATCAGATTCTATACCCTAGTCTCTTTTCCAAAATGAAAACACAAAGAGAGAATAGGGCTCATTATTTGTCTTTGTAACTTTCTTACGAGGTATTAAGTAACATCGTTTGGGAACCATTTTGAGGGGAAATTAGTTTTTCAAGGCCAGCAGAGGTGTTTGCTATAAGCAGGCTGATGTCAGCACACAAGACCTTGCTCTGCTCAGTCTGTGAAGTTTCCAGATGATGAAAAGCTTTTCCATAATTAGAGGATAGTAGTTGAAGGAAGAGAGGTTGCTAGATTAAGAGCATGGTTATAAAAACAGTGACCAGTCAGTTCATAAAGTTCTTTTTTTAAATGTGAGCCAGGTCTTTTTAAAAAACTTTATTTATTTTCTTATTTACTTTGGTTTTTCTGGGTCTTCGTTGCTGCATGGGCTTTTCTCTAGCTGCGATGAGCGGGGGCTACTCTCTAGTTGAGGTATGAGGGCTTCTCATTGCAGTGGCTTCCCTTTTGCAGAGCATGGGCTCTTGGGCACACAGGCTTCAGTAGTTGTAGCATATGGGTTTGGTAGCTGTGGCTCCCAGGCTCTAGAGCACAGGCTTGATAGTTTTGGCACATGGGCTTAGTTGCTGCTGGGCATGTGGAATCTTCTTGGACCAGGGATCAAACCCACGTCTCCTGCATTGGCAGGCTGATTCTTTACCACTGAGCCACTAGGAAAGCTCATTCATAAAGTTGTTTTGTTTTGTTTTTTTTTGCTTTTCAATACTAACTTTAAGTTTTCTCTTTTAATTTTTTGAGTATTAGTACATTTAAATGGTTCAAAATTCAAAAGATACAACTGCTTATATTGGAAACTGCTTCCTACCCTATCCCTAGCCACCCAAGGATTCACATTTTGCTATGCAAAGGCAACTAATACTACCAGTTTCATTTGTGTCATGTAAATCCAAGTAAATAAGCACATATTTATCTATTCTCCCCTACTGTATATACTCTACAGCTTGTTTTTAACTTAAAAACTTACTTTTGTAATCTTCTTATATCAATACATAATAGCTTCATTCTTTTTTATGAATATATATGTCATTGGATAGACCAATGCATTTTTTTCTTTTTATTAGATGAAAATCATATAACATACAGTTTATCATTTTAAAGTGTACAATTCAGTGACATTTAGTGGATTCACAATGTGCAACCACTACCTCTAAATTTTTTTTATCTGTCCAGAACACCCATACCACTTAAAATATCTCTCCTCCCATCCCTTGGCAACCACTAACCTGTCTTCTGTCTCTATGGGTTTGCCTATTTTAGGTATTTCATATATAAGGGATTACATAGAATGCGGCCCTTTGTGTCTTTCTTCTTTCATTTCATTTCAGTTCAGTTCAGTTCAGTCGCTCAATTGTGTCCGACTCTGCGAACCCCTGATTCACAGCACGCCAGGCCTCCCTGTCCATCACCAACTCCCAGAGTTCACTCAAACTCATGTCCATTGAGTCAGTGATGCCATCCAGCCATCTTATTCTCTGTCGTCTCCTTCTCTTCCTGACCCCAATCCCTCCCAGCATCAGAGTCTTTTCCAGTGAGTCAACTCTTCGCATGAGGTAGCCAAAGTATAGCATAATGTTTTCAAGGTTCATCCAAGTTATAGAAGGTATCAGTACTTCAGTGCTTTTTATGGCTGAATGATAATCCATTATATGGATTTACCACAGTTTATTCATGTCTTCATTTGTTGATGGACATTTGGATTATTTCCACCTTTCAGCTATAGTGAATATTGCTGTTGTGAACATCTGTGAACAAGTATTTGTTTGAATACTTGTTTTTGGTTCTTTGGGTCTATACCTAGGAGTAGAATGTCTGCATCACGTGATAATTCTGTTTAACTTCTTGAGGAACTGCCAAATTGTTTTCTGCACTGACTGTACCATTTTACACTCCCACCAACAACATTGTTATTTCTCCATATCCCCTCTAACACTTATTTTATTTCTCCTTTTTTAAAGCCATTGCCTTAAGTGGCCTGTGGATGTGAAGTGGTATCGCATTGTGGTTTTGATTTATATTCCCTTGACAACCAGTGGTGTTGGTTATCTCTTCATATACTTATTGGCCATTTCTGTAGCTTCTTGGGAAAGATGTCTATTCAAGTCCATTGCCCATTTAAAAATTGGGTTATTTGTGTTTTGTTGTTGACTTGTATAAGTACGTTGTGTATTCTGGATATTAAACCCTTAATAGAGGGAGGCAGGGAGAGGGGACTGCCTCAAATGGGACAATGTGAAAAATTTGGCATCATGATCCCAAACAGTATTTACTCAAACTGGTTCATTTTTACTGCTTGTAATTTATACCTCGTGCTTTGTGTGCTAAATCACTTCAGTCATGTCCAAATCTTTGCAACGCTATGGACTATAGCCCACCAGGCTCCTCTGTCCATGGGATTCTTCAGGCAAGAATATCAGAGTGGGTTGCCATTTCCTCCTCTGGGGGATCTTCCCAAACCAGGGATTTAATCTGCATCTCCTGTGTCTCCTGGAGAATCTCCATTACAGGCAGATTCTTTACTACTAGCGCCACCTCAGTAAGACTCAGTATAAACTTGATATTTTAAAAAGTAACAAAAAAAAATAATGAATAATAGCACTAAAAGAATCAGAGATTTAAAGACTTACTTATAAAACAAATGAAACTGGCAAAAACAAATACAATATTGTAAAGCAGTTATCCTCCAATTAAAAATAAATAAGTTTAAATAAAAATAGTAAATGAGAAAAAATAAAACAAATGAAGCTACCCTGAGATACATTATGCAAAATGGCACATGGTTGTTTACTGCAAAATTATAATGACAAAAATCAGAAACCTAAATAATCCTTTACTAGTGAAGCTGTACAATCCACTTATTTGAGAGGCCAAAAATAAATTGAAACACCTAAGGCTTTGACAAGGATTTTCAACAGGGATTCCAACTCATTTTCAACACGAATTCCAATACCATTCAATGGATAAAGAACTGTCTTTTCAACAAATGGGACTGGGACAACTAAATAACACTATGCTAAGGAATGAAGTTGGATCACCTACCTCACTTCATGTACGAATATTAACTCAAGGGACCTCTCTGGTGGTCCATCTAGTGGTTCCAGTGCAGGGGACTGAGGTTCGATTCCTGGTCAGTGAATTAAGTTCCTACATAGTGTGGGGCACTTAAGCCCGCAACTAGAGAGAAGACGGTGGGCTGCAACTAGAGAAGCTGGTGGGCCACAGAGAAGATCCCTTGTGCCTCAACTGAGACGCCATGCAGCCAAATACGTAAATACTAAAAAAAGAAATTAACTCAAAATTGTCTTAAATATAAGACCTCAGTTCATTTCAGTTCAGTTCAGTCGCTCAGTCGTGTCCGACTCTTTGCGACCCCATGAATCACAGCATGTCAGCCCTCCCTAAACTTATGTCCATCAAGTCGGTGATGCCATCCAGCCATCTCATTCTCTGTCATCCCCTTCTCCTCCCGCCCCCAATCCTTCCCAGCATCAGAGTCTTTTCCACTGAGTCAACTCGTCACATGAGGTGGCCAAGTATTGGAGTTTCAGCTTTAGCATCAGTCCTTCTTGGAAGGACTGATGCTAAATATAAGACCTAAAGCTATTCAAATTATCAGATGCAAACATAGAGATAAATCTTCATGACCTTGGATTTGGTAGTAGATTCTTATATTTGATACCAAAAGCACAAGCATCAAAAGAAAAATAAGATAAAGTGGACTTCATAAAAGTGAAAAACTTCTGTGTATCCAAGGGACATTAATAAGAATGTGAAAAGACAACTTAGAGAATAGGAAAAATAATTATAAATCCATTCATGTTTTTTATTGAGTCTTTACTTTGTGAAAGGCCCTCTGTGGGATGCTGGGGAATAGTATATTTTCATTACATTGTGAATTCTTTAAAGTAGCTTTTTACTATTTTATTGTATTAGCATTTATAAGTCAACATCTAGGGACCTTGATCAAAGAACTCAACGGAACTTCCCCTAGTGGGCAAAATCTTGAGCGAATGATTTAGCCTGTCTCTCTGTCTCTCTCCAGTTTCTTTCTCACACACACCTACCCATACACACTTCTTCTAATTATTTATTGAGGCTGAAGTCAGAAGAAGAGTAACATAGCTATCCCATTACTTGAGTAAATTTTAAATTATTTTTTGTGAGACCTCTTCCATTCATGTCCAGAGAAGCAGAAATAAGTTGGTGTAGACTTTGTTGAAGTAAAGTTTCAAGGTGGACAATATTGGGTACTCATTTCAGAAGAAGTAATAAGCAACACATTGTGTTTTACTGCTGAGGTGTGTAAGACATAGAATTATAGAAATCCAAAGAAGGAAGGGTCTTTAAGGGAGGCTCTCCATGGAAATCTATCAAGCCCTGAGTTTGAAGAGTACTAAGTGATTTCTGGAAAAGCCACATCATTGGACAGGTTTGTCACTTAACAGTGTTAGCACATGGAATGCTGTAATTCTGTGAAAGCTGCAGCCAACAACCCCTAGGTTTTCTGGACAGCTACACAAATGTTTTCTTTTAGTGTGATATTTCTTTTAGTGTGATATTTAGCTTCTTCTATCATAATTCTGAAGGTTTTTCTCATGCCTCTGCATCTGAAACAATTCAGTTCTATCTTTATTTGAAGTCTCTCCTGGTTAGTGAGCTGGCTGTTGGTGATGTATCATATATAGTGGTTTCTGTGATGTGGTTTGCTGGCCATGGCAAAATGAATGAAGATCACAGTCACATCAAACTGAGGACTATGGTCAGACTTAAACCATTATCCTTGAGGTGTATGGCTGTCGATTTATCAATGTCCTCATTTTTAAGAATGAAAACTTCTCAAGGTTACCATACGCTTTGTGGGTGTATCAAGTGAAGTATAATGTTATTCTCGTTCATAACTTCTTAAATAAGAATGTATTGCTTTGAGGATGGAATAAAATGACAAGCTCTATTTGGCATCTTTGTATTAAAAGGGTCTTGAAGAGATTAATGATTGTTGGCAGCCGATCAAATTTCTTTGATGTCCACTGTTTTTTTTTTTCCCACTAGAATTCACCATTTGTCACTCCCTGAATGAGTTGCCCACACATTTATGTACATAAATTATGGTGCCTTTATTACATCACTTCCAACCTATCTGGATAAAAACATGGTGGGATTTTTTCCCTGTGTGCAATTTCCATTTTGGTGGCATTTCCGTCTCTTAATAAATTCCAGACAAAGCAAATACCCAAAGCCTGTTTTTTTTTTTTTTTATGTATTACAGCTTTCTGTTTTCAGTCATACTTGGTTTGGGAGATGTCCTGCTAGGAAGTTACTTAGATTTGTGAATATTTGGGAAGTTATTTGCAGACATGGGGGATCTGAAGATTCATCTAATCTCACTGTATATTGTATCTCTTTTCTTCTTAAGCTCTGTATTTCAATTTTTAATAATTTGGATGTGATATTTAATAACTTCTTGGCTAAATTACTTACTTAGTTTTAACTTTGATCTCTTTCTAAACTGTTATCAGAAGGATGTAAAAAATATTCCAGAATGAACTCTGACAGATATATAAGATGCCTCCTCTATTCATATGGTTTTCTGGCCTTCAGAGACAGGCCAACTTTTTAACTTCCACCACTTCTCTAGCATAAAATGTATAGGTAGGTGCCCTCAAGTGGTCTCCGTCCATGCTTGTTTTTCTGTTACTTCCTTTCTTCATTTCTCTGCTTTTAAGTGTGGAAGTTGACTTCTTCTGTTACTTGAAACTAATGTCTCAAGGTTGAGTGTTTATATATTTTTATTTTGGTTTTATAATGTTTTAATATTAACATTATAAAAATGAAAACGTGAAAAAGCTGGCTTAAAACTCAACATTCAAAAAACTAAGATTGTGGCATCTGGTCCTATCACTTCATGGCAAATAGATAGGGAAAATGTGGGAAGAGTGTCAGATTTCATTCTCTTAGGCTCCAAAATCAAGGCAGATGGTGACTGCAGCCACGAAATTAAAAGATACTTGCTTCTTAGAAAAATAGCTATGACAAACCTAGACAGTATATTAAAACGCAGGGACATCACTTTGCTGACAAAAGTCCATATAGTCAAAACTGTGTTTTCTCCAGTAGTCATGTATGGATGTGAGAGTTGGACTATAAAGAAGGTTGAGTGCTGAAGAATTGACACTTTTGAAATATGGTGCTGGGGAAGACTCTTGAGAGTCCCTTGGACTGCAAGGAGATCAAACCAATCAATCCTAAAGGAAATGAACCCTGAATAATCACTGGAAGCACTAATGCTGAAGCTGAAGTTCCAATACTTTGATACAAAGAGTTGACTCATTGAAAAAGACGCTGATACCGGGAAAGATTGAGGGCAAGAGGAGAAGGGGGCAACAGAGGATGGGATGATTCGATGGCATCACTGACTCCATGGATGTGAGTTTGAGGAAACTCAGGGAGATAGTGAAGGACAGAGACGACTGGTGTGCTGCAGTTCATGGTGTCACAGAGAGTTGGACATGACTTACTTACCAAACAACAACAACGATATTAACAAATTACTGAGTAAATGCTTCTGGAGCAAATAAAAAGTCCAATACCTAATCGACAAAATCAGTTCGTTGATTTTGCTTAAACCATGAACAAAACAAGAAACACATTACTATCTAAACCTTCAAACTCCCAAAGTAAAAAAATATAAAACTGTTATATTTGTCATATAATTCTATTAGATTTACTGGGAAACCACTCTACCTTCTGCAGAGACCTGTATAATAATATGACTCAATTATTCAGCTCAATGGGTTAGAGCTGCAGGCTCATGGTAATCCACAGAGAAATATCAGAGAATGAAATTTCTGGTCAGCAGTTTTGACTGCCAATCCCTATACTTATTACTTACCTGGACTTGTGGTGACGGTTGCATCGCTCTCCAGTGAGACACTCAGGAACATACTCAAAGTTGGCAGTGCATAGGGTTTGCAGATAGGTGTGGAGAGAACAGAAACCCCTAAACCAACAGATGGTCAATTATCGGCAAGCTGACTATGATGCATGCCACAAAGCCAACTCCAATGTTAAAGTCACTACTCTAAGAAAAATCACTTAACATGGATTTCACATCTATAGAATGGCAGTTATCAGAGGCAAGAAATAACAAGTGTAGGTAAGGATGTGGAGAAAAGGAAACATTTATACACCGTTCAGTTCAGTTCAGTTCAGTCGCTCAGTGGTGTCCAACTCTTTGCGACCCCATGAATTGCAGCACGCCAGGCCTCCCTGTCCATCACCAACTCCCGGAGTTCACTCAAACTCATGGCCATAGAGTCGGTGATGCCATCCAGCCATCTCATTCTCTGTTGTCCCCGTCTCCTCCTGCCCCCAATCCCTCCCAGCATCAGAGTCTTTTCCAGTGAGTCAACTCTTCGCATGAGGTGGCCAAAGTATTGGAGTTTCAGCTTTAGCATCAATCTTTCCAATGAACACCCAGGACTGATCTCCTTTAGAATGGACTGGTTGGATCTCCTTGCAGTCCAAGGGACTCTCAAGAGTCTTCTCCAACACCACAGTTCAAAAGCATCAATTCTTCGGCGATCAGCTTTCTTCACAGTCCAACTGTCACATCCTTACATGACCACTGGAAAAACCATAGCCTTGACTAGACGGACCTTTGTTGGCAAAGTAATGTCTCTGCTTTTTAATATGCTATCCAGGCTGGTCACACTTTCCAAGGAGTAAGAGTCTTTTAATTTCATGGCTGCAATCAGCATCCGCAGCGATTTTGGAGCCCAGAAAAATAAAGTCAGCCACTGTTTCCACTGTTTCTCCATCTATTTCCCATGAAGTGATGGGACTAGATGCCATGATCTTTGTTTTCTGAATGTTGAGCTTTAAGCCAACTTTTTCACTCTCCTCTTTCACTTTCAGCAAGAGGCTCTTTGGTTCCTCTTCACTTTCTGCCATAAGGGTGGTGTCATCTGCATATCTGAGGTTATTGATATTTCTCCTGCCAATCTTGATTCCAGGTTGTGCTACTTCCAGCCCAGCGTTCCTCATGATGTACTCTGCATATAAGTTAAATAAGCAGGGTGACAATATACAACCTTGACGTACTCCTTTTCCTATTTGGAACCAGTCTGTTGTTCCATGTGCAGTTCTGACTGTTGCTTCCTGACCTGCATACAGGTTTCTCAAGAGGCAGGTCAGGTGGTCTGGTATACCCATCTCTTTCAGAATTTTCCACAGTTTATTGTGATCCATACAGTCAAAGGCTTTGGCATAGTCAATAAAGCAGAAATAGATGTTTTTCCAGAACAGTTAGCTATGTAAATTGATGCAGCTACTATGGAAACCACTAAGAAGGAGCCTCAAAAAATTAAAATAGAACTACCATATGATCCAGCAACTCCACTTCTGGGTATATATCTAAAGGAAAAGTAATTACTAACTTGAAAAGATAGCTGCACTCCCATATTCACTGCAGCATTATTATGAAAACCAAGACAAAAGAAACAGCTAACTATCTATCAGTGGATGAATGGATAAAGAAAATGTGGAATGGACAATTACTCAGCCATACAATGGAAAGATATCATTTGTTACAATTCCAGGGACTTTGAGGGCCTTATACTTAATGAAATATGTCAGACAGGAAAGGCAAAACTGTGTAGTCTTAAAAAAATTACATGTGGAATTTTAAAAATCCCAAACTGACTCATAGGTACAGAAAAAAGATTAGTGGTTGTCAGAGGTGGAGGATGGGCAAAATGGGTGAAGGTTGTCAAAGGGTACAAACTGCCAGTTATAAATAAGTCCCAGAGATATGATGTACAGCTTGATGGCCATGGTTAACAATTATATTCTATTATTATTATTTACATTAAGCTGATTTTTAATTTTTTCTTTTTGTTCCTGGCAGTTATTTTAAATTGAAGTTTAAAATAATTTAATAATAAGATTTAAAATAAAATAATAATTCACACACACAAAAGAATTACAATTATTATACATACTCATCCATACTCTTAAATAAAAATGAAATGCCATTTTCACCTATCAGATTGGCAAAGATTCAGATTCAAAAGGTTTAGAAATACAATATTGGCAGGTGAGTGTGTAAACCAATGCACAATGCATATAATGTGTGAATTATCCACATTATATATTTGTGTATTTTCCTACTGAGTTTCTGATCTTTTGCTTATTAATCATATTAATCATAAGAACTCTTCAAATAATAAATCAGTTCTTTATTACAAAACTTGAAGACACTTTCCCCTTAAAAAAAGATTAAAAAAAATAAAATAATAATTGATTTATAATGTGTTAGTTTCAGATAACAGTACTGTATTTTACATCTGATTGCTAAGAAAGTAGATCTTAAAAGTTCTCATTACACACACACAAATTTATAGCTATTATGGTGATGGCTGTTAAGTTAACTTGTTGTGGTGATCAATTTGCAGTATGAGTTCAGTTCAGTCACTCAGTCGTGTCTGACTCTTTGCAACCCTATGGACTGCAGCACACCAGGCCTCCCTGTACATTACTAACTCTTGAATTTTACTCAAACTCATGTCCATTGTGTTGTTGATGCCATCCAACCATCTCACCCTCTGTTGTCCCCTTCTCCTCCTGTCTTCAATCTTTCCCAGCATCAGGGTCTTTTCAAATGAGTCACCTCTTCACATCAGGTGGCCAAAGTATTGGAGTTTCAGCCTCAGCATCTGTCCTTCCAATGAATATTCAGGACTGATTTCCTTCAGGATGGACTGCTTGTATCTTCTTGCAGTCCAAGGGACTCTCAAGTCTTCTCCAGCCCCACAGTTCAGAAGCATCAATTCTTTTATATAGGAGATCAATCCTGGGTGTTCATTGGAAGGACTGATGCTAAAGCTGAAACTCCAATACTTTGGCCACCTCATGCGACGAGTTGACTCACTGGAAAAGACTCTGATGCTGGGAAGGATTGGGGGCGGGAGGAGAAGGGGACGACAGAGAATGAGATGGCTGGATGACATCACCAGCTCAATGGATGTGAGTTTGAGTGAACTCCGGGAGTTGGTGATGGACAGGGAGGCCTGGCGTGCTGTGATTCATGGGGTCGCAAAGAGTCGGACACGACTGAGCAACTGAACTAAACTGAACCTGGATTATCTCCTTAAAGGATCTACTGCCAACTGCAGTCACACTGGGGATTAGGGCTTCAATATATGAATTTGTTGTCTAGTTGCTAAGTCGTGTCTGACTCTTTGTGACTCCACTGACTGTAGCCCTCCAGGCTCCTCTGTCCAAGGGATTTCCCAGGCAAGAATGCTGGAGTGGGTTGCCATTTCCTTCTCCAAGCAATCTTTCAGGGATCTAACCGATGTTTCCTGCATTGGCAGGTGGATTCTTCACCACTGAACCACCAGGGAAGCCCTCATATGAATTTGGGTGGGACACAATTCAGTCCGTAACAATCACAGAAAGTTGTCAGAGTGAGGTGAGGAGTGGAGAAATGTGATCAGACTTTCCTTTTGAAAGGATCACCTTGGTGGCTGAGAAGCTGGGAATTGAGTTAGAAGGCTGCCACATAAAATGGCGAGAGATGGTGACAGTGGAGAATCAGGTGATCTACTCTGCAGGTGAATTTGAGAATAATATGACTATGACAAAGGATTTCCCTGGTGGCTCCGACGGTAAAGTGTCTGCCTACAATGCGGGAGATCTGGTTTCAATCCCTGGCTCAGGAAGATCTCCTGGAGAAGAAAATGGCAACCCACTCCCATGGATGGAGGAGTCTGGTAGGCTACAGTCCATGGGGTTGCAAAGAGTCGGACATGACAAATGTCACACACTCACTCGCTGTGCAATTTGTCCTTCCACTGAACTCTTCTGGGAACCTCTCAATTCTTTCGTGCATCAGTCTCTTTGATACAAGATACCACTGTGTCTTTATCTATTGTAAACATGTAGGGAATTCCACGCTCATCAAAATGAACATTAATAGTCAAAATATCAAAGCTTGCTAATGAAACTTTAAAATTCATAATAAAATATTTTGCTTTATTCTTAGTAGGAGGACACTTGCAATTACTTGCATTTTTTTTTTTAAAAGAGGAGAGTTTTGTTTTTTTGGTTTTGATTTTTAATTTTTTTTTTTGGCCACACTGCACAATTTGTGGGATCTTAGTTCCCTGACCAGGGATTGAACTTGTGTCCCTGAATTGGAAGGACAGAGTCCTAACTGCTGAATCACCAGGGAGTTCCCACTTGCAATTTACTAAGTTATCTTGGGTAGAAGAAACAGGTAAACTAAAGAAAAGCATAACTTGGGAGTTCTCTCGGAGAAATTTGGGGTTGAAAATTATGCTTTCTTCCTGTTTTCACATGGGTGGCTTTTTCCTATCATTCATGTCTTGGCCCAAAATCTTCTCATCTAGGAGGCCTTCCCTGAATGCCCAATCTAAGGTGTTTCCCTCTGTCACTTTTCATCCCATCATGCAGCTTTATTTTCTGTGTGGCACTTTCAGTCTTGATATTTTCTTTGTTGCCTGCCCCTCCTAAGATCTGTATTCCAGGAAACAATCTCTTTGTCTTGTTCACGACTGCATTCCTCCATCTAGGACATTGCCTGAATCATAGTAAGCACTCAGTAAATATTTGTCAGATGAATGAAAGGATAAAAGAAAAACGTGAAGGCCCAGCTCACTAAGACTTACAGACTGTGTAAGAGGAAAGAAACCCCTTCTGCGTAGTGCAACGCTGACTCTTGACAGAGGACCACACAGCAGAGGGCTATGTAGATTTCAGGGCTAGAAGGTTTGCATTTTTGATGGTTTATGTGCAAATCTGGGAATCAAGAGATTGGGGGTTCACATCTGCTCTATCTCCAACTCACTGAGGGACTATGGTACAGATCATGGAACTTCCGCAAGCATTAGTTTCTCCATCTGGGTGGCGTTACTGGCTAGTTTAAACATTTAGAAACCTTCATTGGCAAATATGACTCTATTTATGCTGTTTCTTTCAGGAGATTGAGTGCTTTGTGGAAGCGAGCCCTGTTTTTCCCTTTGGTTTCTGAGTTGCCCCTCCTCAGCAAGCAAGGTGATTAATTGCCTTGGATTCCTCTTCTGCTATTCCCTTTCCCAGCCTCGCCAGTAAGGCTGCATAGCTTTGATGGGAAAGACAAGGCCCTGGTCATATTAAGACTGCCTTGGGCTGTCATTCCCAGACTTCATTCCTCTTTACTGGCCTCCTCTTGCTCAATCAATCCACCAGCTTGCCACCTCCCAGGCTCAGTGCCAGAGGAGGTTGGTAACTTTGATTCATCTTCCATGTGATCAAGTGCAGAAATTAAGGCCTATGAGGGGATTCAAAGGGCTCGTCACGTATCCATCACGCATTTATTCTTCCCTGCCAAGCAGACCTGCTCTGCAGCAGGAGGCCTTGTCCCTGTGAACTACTATGGAGTGATTTCCATCTTGACTCTGGGGCATTCTTACCTCCTGAGAGTCAGGCATTACTGTAGATAGGGCTCTGCTTTCTGTCCTCTGGCCATACCTAACTCAGAAGCAGAAGAAAAATTAGACATGGCAATAAAGGCCATAAACTTTGGATTTGGCCAGATTTGGATTAAAATCCCAGCTACATGACTAACTCTATGAGCTTGGGCAAGTTACTCAACCTCTCTGAGCCTCAATTTTCTCAACTGTCAAATGAAGATGAGGAAGGGTGATAAGAATTAAAAGAGGTGATATGGGCCAAAAATTCAGTGTAAAGGCTGGGATGCCAGTCTGGGAGTTGCCACTCTCAATGACTAGTGCCCTCTTTACCACGTCTAGGGAACCCACCCGAGAATGCTATGCTCCCTCTCTTTCTTGGTTCCCAGGGTTGTTTTTGAAGGTGTACATGTTGAGGTTTAAAAAAGTTGGTCTCCACCTTTTTGAGACCTCCTTTGTACAGTTAGTCAAAGGACTTTTACCCTCGGTGTTATATATCCTTCAGCTCACCTCTGATGGTTAGTGTTACTGGTGCTCAGAAATGTTTCACTTCATCCTTCAAATGACAACCCTGAAAAAAGGAGGTGTTCCATCTAATGCACTGTCTACACAGACAAAATCCAGCAGGAGTTCATGTAATTTCCAGAGAACGAGACTGTGGAAACAAACTGGATTATTCCACTTGAATTATAACATGTTAATATTTTATAGACAACTTCTTTGGACTTCCCTAGTGGTTCAGACAATAAAGAATCTGCCCAAAATGTGGGAGACCCAGGTTCAATCCCTAGGATGGGAAGATCCCCTGGAGAAGGGTATGGCTACCCACTCCAGTATTCTTGCCTAGAGAATTTCATGGACAGAGGAGCCTGGCAGGCGACCAATCCATGGGTCACAAAGAGTTAGACACAACTGAATGACTAACTTTTCTTTAAATGTTTGATATGATCAATATTTTTTTTAAATGTCTTTATTCTGAAACTGATCTGATCTAATCTTTTCCATGCAGTGAATGGTGTATTGGTTTCCCACATGAACCAGATTGATGAAATATTTGCTTAGTCCCATGAATGGAATTTGTTTCCTCTTAAAAAAAAGGAAATATCTCAATAGGGGCATTTGTTATACATTTTCCAACTTATCAAGTGGTGCAGCAGGTTTTCTTGAATGGCATGTAATGTTACTTTCTGGTTTAAAGTTCTGATTTATCCTACGGGTTAGAACAGTGAGTGGGGGTGGAATCTGCTGGTGTTAAGAAGTCAGCCTCAGCACTAGAAGAAAGAAGGAAGAAAGAAAAAGAAAGACTGAAAGAAAAAAAGGGAACAATGGAGGCATTGTAAGAAATATTTGTAAGTCAAATGTTACAGAGAAAAACCCCAAACCAAAACCTATTGCAAAAAATGTTGGAGGAAATGGTATATCTTTTTATGTGCTTAAGAAAACAGTTAAAAAGAACTTCACAGCATTGGGTCTATTAAGTACATTTATTCCAGTGATTTCCCAGATATTTCCAAGTTCCATTTAAAACAGAAGTCTTCTATCAAGCAATCCTTTGAAATTATTTACTCTTTTATGGTTGTAAAGTATAGAAACATAATACTTTTAATGGGAACCCTAATAAACGGCACATGCTGCAAAGTGTCTACTGATGTGCTTTATAGGTTGGGATTCTTACGCCACACAGACTTGCCAGTATATGTTTCTGATCCCAGTAAATGTCCCGGGCTGTGGAAGAGCATGGCTGGAAGGGCACGGCCATGCAAGCAAGACATGCTCATCAGAAAGATATGGCAGCCAGAGTCCTTCTGGAAGCACACCCTGCCAGCAAGGAAGAAACAGAATTATTTGAGAAAAAAGGCTTCATTTTGTTTGAGGGATGGTGACTTGGTGGGCACCATAACTTCCAAAAAGCTTTTTCTCATATTCTATATAAAGGAATGTTTCGTACGAACCTGGTTGTGAATCCCCAGAATAAAATAGTATGTAATATTTTTAGCACATATTTAATTGGCAACAGAAAAATTAAAACCACTTGACTTATAATGTTAAAATGGTACTCTGGTTAAAGTCAACTCCCAATCAAGAAAATTTAATGCACTTCACCAAATGCATATTTTCATACAAAATAAATATATTTTAAAGTTATATAGCCTTAATTTTATGCTGAAATAGTACTAGCAGTTCACAGATGGATTTTTCCCCCCCGGCAAATTATTTTTCATTGAAATGTTTTCAAAGTGTTCTCACTTGGGTATGCTTCGATTTAACAATTCAGGCATTCTACATTAACTAGTAATTGATTTATTGACATTTGATGGATTCATACTCACGTTCCTTGGTTTAAAAATCTTGTTAAAATGTTGTTAATAATCTGTGGGTATATATTTCAAATAACTGTCATTAAATTTAGAATAACTGTCATTAAATAGAGAGAATTAAGTTTAATAGAGTAGTTATTATATATTTAAATACCAATGGATGATTAGAAGCAGATTTATTGAGGGTTTAATCATGGCTAGACAGATTCATGCCTTTCCAGCAAATATATCCATTTGATTTCTTTTGTTTTTATTTTTCTATTTTAAAGTAAATGGTTAGTAGGCATTTAAATTGGTAGTGTATCAAAAGCTAAAGCTTCAATTAATGAGCATTCAAAATACACAGAATGCATTTTACTGCATGAGATAATTTAAGACTGTGCATTAATTCTTTGTGAACCTGGAAAACTCTGCCTTTTGTTGGAAGACTCAGAGAGGCCCAGAGAAGAATGGCTATTAGGAAAAGAGAGTTAGGAAATTCACCTGATTGTGTTCATTTTTGCCACTTGGTAAAACAGTTATCTAACCTCTTTTAAAATGTTTTTAATGCTGTGGGTAAAATATCAAAGACTGATGCTTTTAACAACACTGTTCAAAAATGTCAGTTTGATACAGTCAAACTATCATGTTTTAGTTTTGTTTTTATTTTGAAATAACAAGCGATATCTCCCAAACTATCTGGAAAGGTTGGTTTCGATTCATGGGCCTTCAGCCCACCCTATCCCAAGTTTGAAGCATTTTGTTAGATCTCTTTGATCTGTTTGACTTCTGCTTCATGGAAAAATGCTCATAAACCTTCAGAGAAAGCCTTTCTTTACTTTTAGCTTTATTCAAGAATTATAAACAGTGCACAGATCTATAGCAAAATGATTTTAAGAGCACTTAGGACCCCCATGCTAACTTATTTGCTCCCTAGCGAAAAAAAAAAAGGGGGTTAGGGAACTTGTTTGGTAAAAAAAAAAAAAGTTTAAAAAGTTCAACTTTGCTTAGTGAAAAGGAACTCCACTTTTAAGTGGCTAAAAGTATTGTATTTCATTTTTTTTTAATATTAAGATCTCTAAAGCAACAATCTTTTTAAACATGTTATGCACAAGGATTGGCATGACGTTTGAAATGGCTTCAAGAGTCCTGTTACTCTTGACATGCTGGCAAACACTTCACAGATGTGCTTTCTCACAGCAGCCACATCGAGAGAATACACAAGCTGCCTCTGCCCCTAGTACCTGCTTGTGAAGGTACCCCGGTGAGATGGGCTAGAAGCCCAGAGGGTGAAAGTGCCCTATTCTCTATAATCCACCCTTACTCCAGCCTTACTATAGCTTCTCGATGAATTTTGGGATCTACCAGCTGAGTTCTACACTCTTAGACGTGGGATAACGACTGTCGAGTCAGAAGAAAACCTATTAGCAAAGCTAGAAATCTTTGGCATTTCTCAAAGTATCTTCAGTATAGCAGTGAGAGAGGGTTAAAGATTATTTCTGCTACTGCTTTTTAAAAATGGAGTCTCCTAGACATACCATGTTGTTGCTGTTGTTTAGTCACTAAGTCCTGTTGGACTGTTTGCGACCCCATGGACTGTTTGCGACCCCATGGACTGTAGCCCACCAGGCTCCTCTGTCCATGGGATTTCCCAGGCAAGAATACTACTAGAATGTGTTGCCATTTCCTCCTTCAAGGGAATCTGCCCAACTCAGGGACTGAACCCGCTTCTTTTGTGTTGGCTGGCAGATTTTTTTACTGCTGAGCCAACAGGAAAACCAAGAAATATTATATGACATCCCTTATATGTGGAATCTAGAAAGAAATGATACAAATGAACTTAACTTTCAGAACAGAGACTCACAGATTTAGAGAAGGAACTTACAGTTCTTGGCAGTGGGTGTGGGGTGGGAGGCAAGGGAGGGTGGGTGGAAGGGATAGTTAGGGAGTTTGAGATGGACATGTACATACACATTCAGTTCAGTTCAGTTCAGTTCAGTTCAGTCGCTCAGTCGTGTCCGACTCTCCACGACCCCATGAATCGCAGCACGCCAGGCCTCCCTGTCCATCACCAACTCCCGGAGTTCACTCAAACTCATGTCCATCGAGTCGGTGATGCCATCCAGCCATCTCATTCTCTGTCGTCCCCTTCTCCTCCTGCCCCCAATCCCTCCCAGCATCAGAGTCTTTTCCAGTGAGTCAACTCGTCTCATGAGGTGGCCAAAGTATTGGAGTTTCAGCTTTAGCATCAGTCCTTCCAATGAACACCCAGGATTGATCTCCTCTAGAATGGATTGGTTGGATCTCCTTGAAGTCCAAGGGACTCTCAAGAGTCTTCTCCAACACCACAGTCCAAAAGCATCAATTCTTCGGCGCTCAGCTTTCTTCACAGTCCAACTCTCACATCCATACATGACCACTGGAAAAACCATAGCATTGACTAGACGGACCTTTGTTGGCAAAGTAATGTCTCTGCTTTTTAATATACTATCAAGGTTGGTCATAACTTTCCTTCCAAGGAGTAAGCATCTTTTGATTTCATGGCTGTAATCACCATCTGCAGTGATTTTGGAGCCCAGAAAAATAAAGTCAGCCATTGTTTCCACTGTTTCCCCATCTATTTCCCATGATGTGATGAGACCAGATGCCATGAACTTTGTTTTCTGAATGTTGAGCTTCAAGCCAACCTTTCCACTCTCCTCTTTCATTTTCATCAAGAGGTTTTTGAGTTCCTCTTCGCTTTCTGCCGTAAGGGTGGTATCATCTGCATATCTGAGGTTATTGATATTTCTCCTGCCAATCTTGATTCCAGCTTGTGCTTCTTCCAGCCCAGCGTTCCTCATGATGTACTCTGCATATAAGTTAAATAAGCAAGGTGACAATATACAGCCTTGACGTACTCCTTTTCCTATTTGGAACCAGTCTGTTGTTCCATGTCCAGTTCTGACTGTTGCTTCCTGACCTGCATACAGGTTTCTCAAGAGACAGGTCAGGTGGTCTGGGATTCCCATCTCTTTCAGAATGTCCACAGTTTATTGTGATCCACACAGTCAAAGGCTTTGGCATAATCAATGAAGCAGAAATAGATGGTTTTCTGGAACTCTCTTGCTTTCTCCATGATCCAGCGGATGTTGGAAATTTGATCTCTGGTGCCTCTGCCTTTTCTAAAACCTGCTTGAACATCTGGGAGTTCACGGTTCACATATTGCTGAAGCCTGCCTTGGAGAATTTTGAGCATGACTTTACTAGCGTGTGAGATGAGTGCAATTGTGCGGTAGTTTGAGCATTCTTTGGCATTCCCTTTCTTTGGGATTGGAATGAAGACTGACCTTTTCCAGTCCTGTGGCCACTGCTGAGTTTTCCAAATTTGCTGGCATATTGAGTGCAGCACTTTCACAGCATCATCTTTCAAGATTTGAAATAGCTCAACTGGAATTCTATCACCTCCACTAGCTTTGTTCGTAGTGATGCTTTCTAAGGCCCACTTGACTTCACATTCCAAGATGTCTGGCTCTAGGTCAGTGATCACATTATTGTGACTATCTTGGTCGTGAAGATCTTTTTTGTACAGTTCTTCTGTGTATTCTTGCCACCTCTTCTTAATATCTTCTGCTTCTGTTAGGTCCATACCATTTCTGTCCTTTATCGAGCCCATCTTTGCAGTCCAAAAGACACCAAAACACCTTTTCAGTTGCTGGAATTATCAATTCAATTAACAGATCTGGCTTTCTAATTCCACAAAATCAGCTGTGAGGCTGAGCTGACTAATTAGTTCTGGATCTTCCAGGGTTGGGGGACACGGTGTGTGAAGGAAGCACGTGAGAGTTAATCTGTGAACTGGGACCAGAAAGGGCATGGGATGCCCCAAGTTAAACTGGGTTTCCAGCCTCAGGCTCTCCCCTCACCTGGCATTTGGCTTCCTTGACCCCATCCTTTTTCATCTAGAAAGTCTAAAGGATGGAATTTTCTCTGGGTGTCCCCTTTGACCTCTAGTGTGTCCCCACCATGGTTTGAAAGCCTGGTTAAACTCCCAAAGCTGTTGCCCTTCCTTGCTTCCTGTTGGCTGTGTCCTCCTTGTCCCAGATTTTTCATCTTTGTATATCTAGCCTGGTAATCTTACTCCAACTCCTGATTTCTCCTCTAGCCTGGCAGTTCGATGAAAAATTGAACAACTTCTGGAAATTGGATCTTTATTTTTTTAGATAGCATTTTTATCTATGTCCCTCTTCATAATTCTTTCATTAAAAAAGTTAGTGTAGTTTGCTGCTAAGTCACTTCAGTCGTGTCCAACTCTGTGCGACCCCATAGATGGCAGCCCACCAGGCTCCTCCATCTCTGGGATTCTCCAGGCAAGAATACTGGAGTGTAGTTTAGATAGGACCAAATTTACCATTTTTTTAGTATTAAGTTCTATGAGTTGTATCAGTGATATAATTGCTGCTGTTGTTGTTCAGTTACTAAGTAGTGTCTGACTCTTTGTGAACCCAAGGACTGTAGCACACCAGCTCCTCTGTCCTTCACTATTTCCTGAAGTTTGCTCAAATTTATGTCTATTAAGTTGGTGATGCTATCTAACCATCTCATCCTCTGCCTCCTCCTTCTTCTTTTGCCCTCACTCATTCCTAGCATCAGGGAATGTGTCAGCTCTTCGCATCAGGTAGCCAAAGTATTGAAGTTTCAGCTTCAGCAACAGTTCTTACAATGAATATTCAGGGTTGATTTCCTTTAGGATTAATTGATTTGATCTCCTTGCAGTCCAAGAGACTCTCACAACTCTTCAAAACATAGAACATTTCCACCACACCAGAAAATTTTCTGTGCCTCCTTGTAATCAAATTCTCCCTTCAACCTCAGTTTCTGGAAATCAGTGACAACCAGAATAAAATATTTGGGTTTCCTAACCATCTGTAGATATCCTCCAGCCCTCATCAGACTGCCCTGTGGGAACTGGGGTTAGAGTTACTAGCACAAGAAAATACTGATATTTTGGTGACTGATATTGTTGTAAGTAATTAAGTCTTTTTCTCTGACCCAGGAATCTTGTGCCTCTGCCAGTATCTATAAACGGGGCAGGCTAACTTGTTATTTTGCAAGTAGGATAAAATTTCAGACCCTTTATGTCTCTCAACCAGTTTATTTCTTCCTTTCCAATTCATTTCATCTATCTCTCTTTCTTTTTTTTTGCCTTATTGCATTGGCTAGGATTTCTAAGTGAAACTGAAAGTCGCTCAGTCATTTCTGACTCTTTGCAACCCTATGGACTATATACAGTCCGTGGAAATCTCCAGGCCAGAATACTGGAGTGGGTAGCCTTTCCTTTATCCAGGGGATCTTCCCAACCCAGGGATCAAACCCAAGTCTCCCACAATGCAGGCAGATTTTTTACCAGGTGAGCCACAAGAGAAGACCAAGAACACTGGAGTGGGTAGCCTATGCCTTCTCCAGCGGATCTTCCCAACCTAGTTGTCAAACCAGGGTCTCCTGCATTGCACGTGGATTTTTTACCAACTGAACTATCAAGGAAGCCCAAAGAATTTCTTATGGTGTTAGATAGGAGTGGTAGAACAGGACATCCTCACCTTGTTTCCAATCTTATGGGGAAATATTCCAAACTTATCTAATTTCTTACCATTAGTTATGATATAAGCTGTAAGTTTTTGATAAATATCCTGTGTCAGATTGTAGGTGTTTCTTGTTATTCCTAGTTTTCTATTTTTGTTGAGGATATTTTTTTTCATCTTTACTTTTAGAGGGATATTGGTCTGTACTTTTCTCACAACGTCTTTGGTTTCAGTTCAGTTCAGTTCAGTTCAGTCGCTCAGTCATGTCCGACTCTTTGCCACCCCATGAATCACAGCACGCCAGGCCTCCCTGTCCATCACCAACTCCCGGAGTTCACTCAAACTCATGTCCATCGAGTTGGTGATGCCATCCAGCCATCGCATTCTCTGTCGTCCCCGTCTTCTCCGACCCCCAATCCCTCCCAGCATCAGAGTCTTTTCCAGTGAGTCAACTCATCGCATGAGGTGGCCAAAGTATTGGAGTTTCAGCTTTAGCATCAGTCCTTCCAATGAACACCCAAGACTGATCTCCTTTAGAATGGACTGGTTGGATCTCCTTGCAGTCCAAGGGACTCTCAAGAGTCTTCTCCAACACCACAGTTCAAAAGCATCAATTCTTCGGCGATCCGCTTTCTTCACAGTCCAACTCTCACATCCATACATGACCACTGGAAAAACCATAGCCTTGACTAGACGGACCTTGGTTGGCAAAGTAATGTCTCTGCTTTTTAATATGCTATCTAGGTTGGTCATAACTTTCCTTCCAAGGAGTAAGTGTCTTTTAATTTCCTGGCTGCAATCAGCATCTGCAGTGATTTTGGAGCCCCAAAAAATAAAGTCTGACACTGTTTCCACTGTTTTCCCATCTATTTCCCATGAAGTGATGGGACCAGATGCCATGATCTTCGTTTTCTGAATGTTGAGCTTCAAGCCAACCTTTTAACTCTCCTCTTTCACTTTCATCAAGAGCCCTATGAGTTCCTCTTCACTTTCTGCCATAAGGATGGTGTCATCAGAAAAATGTATGCCTCATTAAATGAGCTGGGAATTTTTCTCATCTCTTTTATATTTTGCTAGAGTTTGTACTGTGTTATTGTTACTTCTTTCTTAAGTAGTTAGTAGAATTTGCCTTGATGTCCTCTGGGCCTGGAATTTTCTTTTCCTTTATTTTTTTTAAAGAAGATTTTTAATTAGAGGTTAAATTTTTTAAAAGCATATGGGACTAGTCAGGTTACCTATGTCTTCTTGAGGGGGCTTAAAGTACCTGTCTAATAGTTCCAATATCTCTCTATGATTTGACTGTGATTCTGTTGATTGTTTGTCTCTTAAAATAGTATACTATTTTAATTTACTGCTTGGTGTGTCTTACCCTTTTGGTTGAAAGCTGGGTATCTTATGTACAGCAATATAGACCAAGGTAACTATTTATTCTTGATAATGGGCATGTCTCCTATTTTTGCTAGTGTCTGGGATTGTCATCCTAGAGGGTAGGGCTGAGTTGGGTTATTTTCTTGCTGTGATTGCCTTCATTGTACCACAGAGTTTCAGCTTCTAGCATTACCTTGTGTTTAGGGCCGGGAATGATTTGCTAGAAGGTTTTCCTCAATGTCTACTTCACTCTCAGATTTAGGTCTTCCCTTTTTTTGCCTACACTTCAGAAAGTTATCTCTCCATACTTAAAAAAAATTATTTATTTACTTGTTTATTTTTCATTGTGCTGCTCTTCACTGCTGTGGAGCGAGTGGGGCTACTCTTTGTTGAGGTGCTTGGCCTTCTTATTTGTGGCTTTTCTTGTTGCAGAGCGCAGGCTCTAGGTGCACGGGCGTCAAAAGCTGTGGCACATGGGCTTTAGTTGCTCCATGGCGTGCGGAATCTTCGTGGATCGGGGATCAAACCCATGTCCTCTGCATTGGCAGCTGGATTCTAATCCACTGGACCATCATGAAAGTCCTCTCCATACTTTTAAAGACTGTTATTCCTTGTTTTTCCGAGTTTGCTAGCCTGATGTTGGGGAGTGGGACGGAGGTGTTTTCCATTGTTCTGCTTCAGTCCCAGTCTTAAATAGGTGCTTCAACCCCAATAGCCTTCTCAGTGATTCTTCTGCTTGCTCAGCAATAGGGGATCTCTTATGTCCTGAGGCTCGGAAGTATTCCTGACCTTTGTCAGAGGGTGTTTCTGTTCCTGCACCCACCTGCAATATATCTTCATCTGTACTCTGAGGGACAAGGTTTAATGTCTTTTCTCCAGTGGGATAAGGCTTTTATTCTGTAGGGAATATAGAAGAGAAGGAATGGGCAGATCTTCATACCTTCACCTCAGGGGTTGCTCTTCTGTCCCCAGGTCTTCACCACAAAGGATGCTTCTCCAGACTCTTATCCTGCCTCCAGTTTTCTTATGCACACTCAGTGAGGTCTCTGTTGTAAACGGGTGTGAATTCTTCTACACCTGTGACTCGCAGTAATTCTAAATGCTCCCTCTAAACTCTATACCCTATACTCTACACTTGCCTTTTAAGGATTTGTTAAATATTTAAGTCAAATTTTTTCTTACCAGTGCATATAACATTTGGTGTTTGCTGCAGCTAAGTGCTCCCCTTGGAGGCATCTGTTGTTCTTAAGTTAATTGTTTGACCTGTGACCCTATCTCTGTGACAGATTCAAAAAAAGTTGTAATTTCCTAAGATATCTAGCTTTTTTTTTTTTTGGTTGTGAGTGTGGGGTGATGTTCTTTCCTGGTTCGTATACCCCACAGCGAAACCAGAAACCTTATTTATTGACTTATTAAAGAGTTCATTTCTTGGTGTTCAAACCATCTATGCTGCTAAGTCACTTCAGTCGTGTCCAACTCTGTGCGACCCCATAGATGGCAGCCCACCAGGCTTCCCCATCCCTGGGATTCTCCAGGCAAGAACACTGGAGTGGGTTGCCATTTCCTTCTCCAATATGTGAAAGTGAAAAATGAAAGTGAAGTCGCTCAGTCCTGTCGGACCCTTAGCGACCCCACGGACTGCAGCCTAACAGGCTCCTCCATCCATGGGATTTTCTAGGCAATAGTACTGGAGTGGCTTGCCATTGCCTTCTCCGTCAAACCATCTATAGGCAAATCTTATTTTATTGGTCAAATGTCAATCAGGTCATCTTGAACCTCAAGTATCAGTAACAGAAAATCCAACTTCAAATATTGAAATCAGAAAGTATTTATTATCTCATTTGAAGAGAAAAACTGAGGTCAAAGGTTTAGTTAAGTCAGGTCAATAATTTTATTAGGGTTCTAGGGTCTTTCTCTTTTCTTCTCTGCTATTCTCAGGATACTATTGTGTCCTTTTAGGGTAACTTCCTCCAATGTCCCAATATTATTACCAGTTACCAAAGAAGAAAAAAAGCACATAAAAATATACAAAACATTAGTGGCCTTTTTGTATTATTACCTGTTCGGAGAAAGCAAATTACCCCAGGAAGATTCCCATTAAGACTTCCTATATGTCTTATTCAACAGGATTGAATCACATGCCCATTGCTCCATTAATTACTAGAAAAAGAATGGAACGACTATGTTTGATATAACATTAAGATTCATCTTTGGTCTGGGAAGGGAACAAATTCTGAAGCAGATGGCCACCTGATAGCTGAGCAAAATCAGGATTCTATTATAGTAAATGAAAATGTGAGGAATAGCTGTTAAATGGGTGACTGATGGTGCCTGGTAGAATCCATAAGTTGTAAAGAAGGACAAGCTTTGCAGTCAGATATATCTATCCCGGCTCTTTGAACTTTGGAAAGTACAAAGTGGATAATATTTTGTAAATGTTAAACATTTTATATTTATCTCTCTTCCTTGTGAAATCTGGTTCTTTGGCCTTCATTTTGTTATTGCAGCTGAGGAAGAGGGCATGGATAATACCACCCGAGGAGGATAGAGGGAGTGATCCGGACTTGGTAGATGCTCAGAATATGGTAGCTGTTGTTAACCCACAAGTAAATCGTTATAACACATTTAGCTAATGGCTTTTTCTAATGATAAGTCCTTTATTACAGCTGCATTTTCCATTTTGAGGGAAGATAGACAAGTATTTTCTAGCTTAAACGCAGAGTGACAGGCCTTTAGCTGACCACCTCTTCTGTGGTAACAAAAGACAGGGTTATATGGCAGAAATGTCAATTTAAGGCTCTCCCATTAGAGAGGATAAGGACTTCCCTGTAGCTCAAATGGTAAAAAATCTGCCTGCAATGCAGGAGACCCGAGTTCAATCGCTGGTTCAGGAAGATTCCCTGGAGAAGGGAATGGAAACCACTCCAGTATTCTTCCTTGGGGAATCCCATAGACAGAGAAACCTGGAGGGCTACAGTTCATGGGGTCGCAAACAGTCAGACACGCTGAGCGACTAACACTTATCCACTTATCCATTAGAGAGGAGGGTCCTATATTCCTGTCTGATTGACATGTGCCCTTGCTGTGGAGTATGGAAAGCCTAGGAAGCGCAAGGAAGTAAGAGAACTCTTCACGGATTGGTGTTTGTCTTTCCATCCACAACTGTGGAACTCTGCAATGAGCAAGGAAAGTAATAGCACCAAACATTAAATAGTTTAAGCTCCCATTTCTCTTTAGCCACAGCATAAGAATGACACATTGCTCAGGTTAAAGTGCAATGCATTTAATTAGGACCAAAAAACAAATGAGTCTTTTTATTTGCACATCACTGATGCTTTAGGTGAGCAAACTCCGGGAGATTGAAGTTCAGGGAAGCCTTGAGTGGTACAGTCACGGGGCTGCAAAGAGTCAGACGCGAGTTAGCAACTGAACAACAGCAACATGCTTTAGTTATTCTAAAACTTATGCTTAGTCTTATTGGTTTCTCAACATATCTATTTCCCCAAGGCCCATCAATCATATTAATTCCTTTTTAATCCTGAAATAATTTTTCTAAATTGAAAGTGCCATCAGTTCAGTTCAGTCGCTTAGTCGTGTCCAACTCTTTGCCACCCCATGAACGTGCTGTGATTCATGGGGTCGCAAAGAGTTGGACATGACTGAGCGACTGAGCTGAGCTGAGCTGCACCACAGCACGCCAGGCCTCCCTGTCCATCACCAACTCTCGGAGTTCACCCAAACTCATGTGAAAGTGCCATAGCCATTCTGAAAAATAAGATGGCCCCCCACCCAACCACAATTTGGTTCCAATATAGAAACACACCAAGAGGGTATGAAAAGCTTTGTTATTTACCAAACTGAGGATTTTCCAGATAAGTCAGGGCAGAAACCCTAAGCAGGTCTGAAAATGGCTTCAAAGAGCAAGGAAAGGAGACAGGCCTGGGGTTTTAATGGTACTTAAGGGAGAGTCCTGGCTGAGGGTTCTTGCCTGTGAGTGGAGACTTGTGTGTCTTGAACTCCACCAGTGCTAATGCAGCAAAACACCCAGATTTTATCATCTTGCCCAGACGTGAGGCAAAGGGAAAGAAAGATGTGAAGCTTGCAAGCTGTCAGCAGTTAAGCCAAAACATGGAGTCAGAATCCTTATTAAAATAAGATATCTTTGGGAAGTCCTATTGAAGATGATATTTCAGCTGCTTGGACCTCTTGAGAGCTGGGTGGGAAAGTTGCAAGAAACAGGATGAAGAAATGAAGAAAGGATGAAGAAGAAAGGAACGAATGACCTTGCACAATCTTCTGCTAGTACTAGTCACTTATTCTGCTTCTCGGTGAAATTCAAACAAATTACTTTTGACTCGAGCTCCTTTATAACCACACTCCTGCCTGCCTCCTTCAGCCTCTCTGTAATTCACTAAGTTTCAGCCTCACTGACTTTTTTTTTTTAATGCTTTACAACTGTGAACTGTTACTAACACACAGAGAAAGTCATGTGCTTTTCATAAACTGTTTTAAAAGTATGTTCACACACCCATAGCTCAGATTTTAAATACACAGTCAATTCTCATTGTTCACAGTAGTTATGCTATGTAAAGTTCCTGGGCTTCCCTGGTGGCTCAAATGGCAAAGAATCTGCCTGCATTGCAGGAGACCCGGGTTCAGTCCCTAGGTCAGGAAGATCCCCTGGAGAAGGGAATCGCAACCCACTCAAGTATTCGTGCCTGGAGAATTCCATGGACAGAGGAGCCTGGTGGGCTACAGTCCATGGGGTCACAAAGAGTCATGCGACAAACACTTTCACTTTTCACATGCTCTATAAAATTCCTGGAAACATTGGTAGTAAGTATTGAACCATTACTCCTAGAAGAAACATAGGGTTAAGTTCTTGTGAGCCTCTGGTCACAACATTTCCATCAACTGATCAACACAGAACCTGTCTTATTTGTTTCTGTTTAAACACATATTCACAGAGAAGGCAATGGCACCCCACTCCAGTACTCTTGCCTGGAAAATCCCATGGGCGGAGGAGCCTGGTGGGCTGCAGTATGTGGGGTCGCGAAGAGTCGGACACGACTGAGTGACTTCACTTTCACTTTTCACTTTCTGCATTGGAGAAGGAAATGGCAACCCACTCCAGTGTTCTTGCCTGGAGAATCCCAGGGACAGGGAGCCTGGTGGGCTGCCGTCTATGGAGTCGCACAGAGTCGGACACGACTGAAGCGACTTAGCAGCAGCAGACACATATTATTTAAGGTGTATAGTGAATCACCAATGCTGAGTTCATGACAACAACATTACCACTCATGCCTGATCAGAGCTTATATAACGTGTTCTCGGACTTCTTAAGTTTTGCCTAATTTACATAGCATAAAGTGCTATCTCACTTTTTTTTTCTAGTTTCATTGAGATATAGTTTATATACAGCATTGTGTAAGCTGTAAAGTGTACGGCATAATGATTTGATTTATATACATCATGAAATGTATTAGCACAATAAGCTTAGTGAACATCGTCTCACATAGATACAAAATGAAAGAAAAAGAAAATAAATATTTTTTCTTTGTGATGAGAACTCTTAGGTTTACCTCTTTCTACTTTCATTTAATTTGCATTTTCCTAATTACCAAGGAAGTTGAAAATCTTTCTGTGCAATTATTTGCCAATTGGTTTCCTTTTATTGTAAAATGCTTTTTGAGATAGTTTACCCACCATGATATTTGATGGTTTTTTCTTATTTAGAGATTTTTTAAAAATATACATTCTGTATACTAATATTTTCTTGATTGTATCATCAACATCTTCCTACAGTAGCATGTCTTTGCATTTTAGATGATCTTCATCATACAGAAAATTTCAGTTGCTTTCATGAGGTAAATTTTGTGTTTTATTTAAGAAATTTTCTCTTGCATATTATAAGGTCATAAAGACATTTCTGTATATATTGATACTCTCCATGTTATCTTCTCATGATTTTAAACTTTTGCATTTCATAGTGAGACTTTTAATAAGCCTGGCATTCATTTTTATATGTGGAATAAATTTTTAAACATAAAGAGAGTCAATCTTCTCAGCTTCATTTATTAGATAGCCCATTCTTTCCCCACTATTTATTGTGTCACTTTCAGGGGCCCCCTGACTCCGGAAATAAATATACTGAGCTCCCAACATGTGAGTGTCTGGTGATTTTCTATCCTATTGTATTAGTCTTTTTGTCCTCCAGCTAATATCATGCTCTTTTAAGGACCAAAGCTCTATAATAAATCTTGATATTTGGAAAGGCAAGATGTCCCCCTCCTTATTTTTATTTTTCAAAATTTTCTTGACTACTTTTGGTCCTTTATTCTTCCATATGTATTTTAGAATTAGCTTGTCAAATTTAGTCCAAAACCCTGTTAAAAGTGGGATTAGAATGGCAATAAATTTATAAATTAATTTGGGAAAATGTATAGATTTGAGAGTTAGACTATAAAGAAAGTTGAGTGACGAAGAATTGATGCTTTTGAACTGTGGTGTTGGAGAAGACTGCTGAGAGTCCCTTGGACTGCAAGGAGATCCAACCAGTCCATCCTAAAGGAGATCAGTCCTGAATATTCATTGGAAGGACTGATGCTGAAGTTGAAACTCCAATACTTTGGCCACTTGATGTGAAGAACTGACTCATTTGAAAAGACCCTGATGCTGGGAAAGATTGAAGGCGAGAGGAGAAGGGGACAACAGACGATGAGGTGGTTGGGTGGCATCACCGACTCAATGGACATGTTTGAGCAAGCTCCGGGAATTGGTGATGGACAGGGAAGCCTGGTGTGCTGCAATCCATGGGGTCGAAAAGAATCAGAAACGACTGAGTGACTGAACTGAACTAAACATTTTTATAACACAAGTCTTTCCATCTACTGACAGTCTGCACATCTCCATTTATTGGTTTTATAATTGGTCCTTAAGTACATTTTACTATTTCCATTAAGAAATGTGAATCTTTGGTTAAATTCATTATCTGCCTTATGTCTTTTTTGCTGCCACTGTGAATGGGATTTTTTCTTTAGTTACATTTTCTAAATGGTGGTCTATTAGGTATAATGAAGTTACTATTTTTATATATTGCTTCTCGATCCAGCAACTGATGAACTCTTACTGATTTTATTAAACCAATTATGGATTGTCTTCAGTTTCATATCATTGGCTCACATGGACCATCCTGTTTCACTTTTCCAGTTCTTCTTTCTCTCTCTCTTTTCCTGCTCTGGATTCCATCCTGAATACAAACGGTAATGGTGAGTATCCTTCCCTTGTCCCTGACCTTAAAGATAATGTTCCTGTGATGTTGCACACCTGAAACTTATACAATGTTATAGGTCAACTGTATCTCAATTTTTAAAAAAGTCATGCCTCTAATGTTTCCAATTTAGTTTGATGTTTGCTTTAGATGGTTGACAGGTAACTGTATGAGGTTAAGAACATTTCTTTTTATTCCACATTTATAATCATTTTTTTGTCTTTTTTCCTTCCCTCCTTTCTCTTTTTTTTCTCTTCCTCCTCTCTCTCCTTCTCTTCCTTACTTTTCTTTGTAAAAAAGTTAATGAGCAAATGTTCAATTTTACCAAATGCTTGTACAATTATGTTCATAGCTATGCTTAGCATATAATTTGCCTCATTGTATATTGTTCATATGGCATTTTAATATCAAAATGTTTCCAGTTTCATAAAAGAAATTGTGGAGCTTCTCCCTTTTTTCATCTTTTAGAGCTGTTGTTATATGATCTGTGAAAGTTTGGTGATATATGAACCAATACTTTAATATATATTAAACGTATGTCTGGTAAATTTAAAGTTAATAATTATTAAATTAATACATACTTAATATAAAGATTATACTATAGCAATTAATGCAAATAATGATTTAGCATAATTATTAAAGCAAAATGTTAATAGTGATATATTAATATTCAATTATTAATGGACTGTATTTCTTATATTAAATGAATGTAGATTAAAGCTTGATGTTTAATAGTTCCCTTTTATCTCAAGATTGAGGCAGCAACTGTACCACAGCTACTCTGACAATTGTACTCTAGTTTTCCGTTTAGCATTTTTTGGACTTATCTTCCTTCTCTGGGAACTTAAAAACATCCAAATGATCTCAGCATGTTGAGAAACACAGGCCTAGCCTTCCGACCAGTTCTCAGAGGGATTGTCTCCTAGGTTTCTCCTGTTTCCCCAGTGCTCACTGGGGTGACCTGGAAATTACCCTTCCTGTGACGTTAGGACCTTATTTCCAACACTAAGAGCATCAGGGCTCTATGCGAAGACAAGCTTGTCCACCTCTCCAACTGAATCTTCCCAGTGGTGTCTGAATAAGTCACACCCATAGCAAAACTTCAAGGGAAGCTTGTTCTGATTTTAATAAAGCCCTGTCAAACAATATCATGAGCCCTTAATCCATGCCAAAATGAGGAAGTAAAGAGGGTGTCAGGTGCTAGGTCACTGACATTTGAAGGCTCTTTGTTGATTTTTTTTCGGCCACCGTAAGGCATCTAACAGAAGAGACCTGCGTGGACACAGCCAGGCCTCCCCTTCCTTTTGTGAGATCTGGACCTAGATGTGTCATCTCTGATCTGCTTAGGTGCCCTTCCTTCCATCCGAGAGCTCCTTTTACCATCTAGATATGAAGCCACCATGGACAGCACAGATCAAAAGTCCTACACTGGATCTTCTTTGCATCAAACGGTAAGTAATAGCCTTAATCGGGCCATTAAAAAGGAGCATCCCTTGATCCTTCATTCTCATTTCTCAGCTTTGTTTTCTCTTCACTTCCACCTTTATTCCCTGAAATCTGTATTGCCTAGAATTTCTTCCTACCACAATTACGCTCTCCCAGAAACTCTGGAGCTGGCAGGCCAGAGCCGACCCAGCCCACACCCAGGGCTGTGCGTGCCACCATCCTTACTCATAGCTCCTGTGGGTTTTTCCAAGACAGAGAAGATTCAAAACACACTCTCTGAGGCAAAATGGCCCCAGGAGGAGATTCACGCTAATATAACAAAGTCTGACAAGGAGTGTAACTCATTCCGACCCCTCACCCATATCAGGATGCATGTTTAAGAAGAATTGCCAAGTATTCAATAAAAAAAGCACACAACTTCATTCTTGTGGTTTTTGTACCCCCCTCTCAGACAGGCTTGGACAAATTCTACTAACGCTATTGCTAAGTGATGGCTCCAGAGGCATTTCCAGCAACTTGAGGGAGAAAGGAGACAAGAAAGGAGGGGAGTGGGTTCGATAAGACTGGTGGGCTCCAGTGGGGCCACCCAAACTATTGAGGGAAGCTGCTGCCGCTCACCTCACTAATCTTTTGAAACTTTGCTCCTATTGAGATAGAGTTTGTCTGGGGTGAGGGGTACACAGTGAAGAAGAAGGGAGGTGTATCCCCTTCTGCAAGGGGAGGTCAGCTCATTTAGCCACCCTGCACGGAACTGCTGTTGTGTACAGAGGTAAACAATGCCCACCTGCTGGCTGAACTAGGGGTAGGACCCTGGATTTAGTGGTTATCCAACCACCAGGATTGACCCAAGCTGGCCTAAGACTGTAAGTTTTTGGCGTTCAAAGCAAAGTCTGGGGCTGGCAATATGAATTACAATAAACCATTAAGCCCAAAGCAGATCATAAAGAATAAAACCAAGAGTTGGAAGCAGAGTGAGCAGCTGGGTCCAGAAAAGGTATAGGAAATGAAGCCTACAAAAATCCCAGGAAGGAGACCCCTTGGTGCAGAGAGAGCTGTACATGGTCCAGCCCTAATCAGAGGAGTGAATCCCAAGATTCATCTTCAAAGAAGGAACCATCCCAGAAGAAGAGACAGTCGCATAAACAGATAAATCTACCCAACAACCTAGAGGCAATTGTGGATATAATCTCCCAGATGTTAAAATAAAAGAGAAAGGTCCCTCATTGGTCCATGGTAGGTGCAGTGTCATAGAGAGTTTTGCCGAGGAGGTCATGTTTAAGCAGGATTTGGGGTGATGCTGGCAATAAGGATACGGGGAAGGCATGAGAATGGCTGTGTAAAGACACAGAGGTTTGAAACAACGTGGTGCGTGGAGAGCCCTAAGGAGTGAGGTCATTCTGGAGGGGAGGATGAGAGGGCTAGGGTAAGCATCAAGACTGGAAAGGAGGACCTGTGGGCTGGCAAAATGATGGAGGGCTTCAAACCCATGCCAAGGAGTTGCCTCTGATGTGTTTTAACCAGACTGGGTGACTTCATCTTTTTTGAGTTTTTCAAGAATAAATTTCTGGAGGCTGAAGCATAGAACATTCATTTTGTCTATAACAATGAAAGGACTTAGCTAGTTAGAAAGCTGCTGCAGTGGTTCATGTCAAGGCTCAGAAAGCTGGAACCAAAGTGTTGACAGTGGGGTTAGTGTTGGGCATGGAGAACAGATCCAAGATGTAATCGACTTGATCATGAGTTAGATGTAAGAGTCAAAGACGACCGGTTCAAGTGCCATTCATCCATCTGCTGTCATCTTCCTTTGCACTTAACCCTTACATATAATCCATGTGGACCACAAAGCCTTCCTCATCTGCAACCTCCAGTAACCTTTCTAAGTTTACTTCCTGCCAGTCTCCCCTTGCTCACTGTGCTTCGGCCACGCCGGCCACATCAGACACTCCGAGCATGCTTCCGTCTTAGGACCCTTGCACTTACCTGTTCTGCCTGCCTGTAATGCTCTTCACCCAGACATTCTCATGGCTGGCACTCTGATTTCTTTCAGGTGTCTGAGCAAACATCAGTTGATCAGAAAAGACTCCTGTATGCGATCTTAAAGAGACACCATTTCCTCCTGTATAATTTAAAGAATACTCTTAACCGTGCTTGATTTTTCCACAGAATACTTAGCCACTCCCTTTTCCCTGAAAAGTTCTGATTATTCCCAAACGTAATCGGCTAAACCCCTATCTGACTCAGGCAACATGTTCACTGCCGACCAGCAGGGGGCTCCACCTGTGCTAATCACGCAGGGTGTCAGAGAGATGAGGCTTCATGGACCCAGTTGCGACCACAATGGTCGCAGCAGTGGTAAGGGAATGTGCTGTGTTTGTGCCTGGGCTCCTGAAGCTTCTGCCAGCAAGTGACGCAAGTAATTACTGCTCCTGTGTCACTGGCAGTAACAAGTCATATTGTTGTTTTGTTCAGTCGTGTCTGACGCTGAGACCCCATGGAGTGTAGCCCGCCAGGCTCCTCTGTCCTTGGGATTTCCCGGGCGAGAATAATGGAGTGGATTGCCACTCGCTTCTGCAGGCGATCTTCCCGACCCAGGGATCAAACACGCGTCTCCTGAGTTGGCAGGCAGATTCTTTACCGCCAAGCTCCCGGGAAAGCCCCAAGTCATATGACCACACCTCAGTCCAAAAAGGGAAGGCAAGTTTGTTGTCACAGTGCGCACAGCAGGCAGACGACCAACAATATCTGAGGAACAGCACTCACTCCTTGGTACTATAATAACAGACACATTAAAGAGTTCTTTCTTCCTTGTCAATCTCCCTCCTCCAGAATATAAGCATGATAGCAATGTCTTTGCTTTGTTCCCTCTGGTTTCCCCGACACTGAGGACTTACTTGGCATCTAGTAAGCACTTAATAAATATTTGTTCAATGATTAACACCCTTCTAAGTTCCTACTCTTGGCTGAAACTCCTTGAGGACACATTCAAGGTCCCTCCATCTTTGTATATCCTTTGATTTCTGGACAGTGTCTCGGACCTGTTAAACATTCATCAAACAGTTTCTGAGGGAAAAACAACCTATGGCTTAAGGCCATGCCACTCTGTTTTATCAGAACCCCCAAACAAAATATTTTTATTTGAGGATATACGAGAAACAGATTGTGAGAATGAAGGGAGAGACAGAGGAACAGGCAGAAACCTTTTGACTCGGCCCCTGTATTAGATAATTCTGGAACTCTCAAAGATTGAGGGGGTCAGTTGAGTCCAGAATTCTTATATATGTTACCTGTCCTTTATCTGAATCCACCTGTCCCCCTCAAAATACACAGTTTCACACAATTCTCTCTGATTTGGAATAGAAAATTTTAGAACTTAGAATGTCACCTGGCTCTCTGAGTGTAGATTCAGTCAGCAGATACTGACTTTAAAAAAAAAAATTGCTGTCCTCTTTATCAGTTCATTTTGAGTACAGAGTAGTCAGACTTCTTTATTGTGGGAAACTCTGCAGTTGTGGCCTTCCAGGGACAAGCCTTAGTGGGAAAGTGAACTGAACAAACTACTTGAGGCATCTGAGGCTGTGACTGAGAGAAAAGTGATATTTGTGACACGGGTGACTGACTCAAGTTCCCACTTGTTCCCACTCCTGGATATCAGGTGTTAACTCTGCAGAAATATGGAGGGAGCAGAGAGACAGTCTTGTCCAGAAGCTGAGCACTCATGGGAATACATCTGTCCCAGTTTTCTAATTTATGAATAAAAACATTGTAAATGTACACACCAGGAAGCATGTCTAGACCAAGACAGAAAACTTTTGGAGGCCTTTTCAAAAATGGAAAATATGAATGTTTCCTCCTACTTTCACCTGTCTGAGTAAAAGCTGAATGTGAGCAGAGCAGAGAGTGCTGTAGTTGTAGATGAGCTGGGCAAGCTTCACTTGTTCCTTTCTATTCTCCTGAAAGAGCAGTCTGTTGATGGTAGGAAGAGTGGTGCTGATGGAAACACATACCCACGAATAAGCGCCAAAGGAGACCCTGGGGGAGGGCGTTGGTCTGCATCTTGGTCTGAGCACCTCATCATTGGAGTCAGATGTGGGCAGGTGGCACCAGACATCATGGCAAGAATGGTGCCTTAGTGTTAGCAGGCTTCTTGGAAACACAGGCAGGATTTCCGAAAAATGACAATGATGCTCAAAGGTAAGGTCCTTTGCTGGGTCTTTCTGCAGCTCAATCTGGCACCCGCTTCTGCCTGTTCCTTGGAATGCTGTGATCCTCACCTGCCTCTCAAATGCTCTGGATTGTGAGAGCGATCGAGAGAGTGGAGATGAACATCCAGTGTCACCACTAGCGTCCTTAAAGCTGAGGGAGCCTAGGGCAGGACTACCACGAATACATTTAGAGAACATATATAGATTGAAGTAAATTTCCCTTTCTTCTGAGCAGACACAGCATGCACAGTCCGTGCATGATTTGGCAGCAGAGTGCTCGCTAGATTTTAGTCTCACTTGCCACCTCTGCTGTGTACTTTTGCAGTGAACAACCTGGACAGCTATGCATGGTGGCCTCGCTCCTTCAACTTTCCTCAGCAAACTCTCTCATCGTCTTCTGGTGCTCAGTGACTAAGATTCATCTGTGGAGAAATCTCTTCATTAAGTTTTTGCAGGCTGAGAAGTGATTCTTTCCCTTCTCTGAATATTTACATTCTTCCAAACAAGTTTTTTAATTAATTAATTCTTTAATTGAAGGATAATTGCTTTACAGGATTTTGTTTTCTGCAAACCTCAACACGAATCAGCCATAGGTATACATATGTCCCCTCCCTTTTGAACCTCCCTCCCATCTCCCTTCCCATCCCACCCGTCTAGGTTGATCCAGAGCCCCTGTTTGAGTTTCCTGAGCCACACAGCAAATTCCCGTTGGCTGTCTATTTTAGATACAGTAATGTAAGTTCCCAATACTCTCTCCATACATCTCACCCCTCCTCCCCTCTCCCCATGTCCGCAAGTCTGTTCTCTGTCTGTTTCTCCATTGCTGCCCTGTAAGTAAATTCTTCAGCAGCATTTTTCTAGATTCCATACATATGTGTTAGAATACAGTATTTATCTTTCTCTTTCTGACTCACTTCACTCTGTATATTAGGTTCTGGGTTTATCCACCTCATTAGAACTGGCTCAGAGGCATTCCTTTTTATGGCTGAGTAATATTTCATTGTGTATATGTACCGCAACTTCTTTATCCATTTATCTGTTGATGGACATCTAGGTTGCTTCCCTGTTCTAGCTATTGTAAATAATGCTGTGATATATATGGGATATATGAGTCTTTTTCAATTTTGGTTTCCTCAGGGTATATGCCTAGGAGTGGGATTGCTGGGTCATATGGTGGTTTTATTTGTAGTTTTTTAGGGAATCTCCATACGGTCTTCCATAGTGGATGTATCAATTTACACTCCCACCAACAGTACAAGAGGGTTCCCTTTTCTTCATACCCTCTCAAGCATTTATTGTTTGTAGACTTTTTGATGATGGCCATTCTGACTGGTGTGAGGTGATATCTCATTGTAGTTTTGATTTGCATTTCTCTAAAAATGAGTGATGTTGAGCATTATTTCATGTGTTTGTTAGCCATCTGAATATCTTCTTTGGAGAAATGTCTGTTTAGGTCTTTCCCCCACTTTTTCATTGGGTTGTTTGTTTTTCTGGTATTGAGTTGTATGAGCTGCTTGTATATTTTGGAAATTAATCCTTTGTCGTTTCATTTGCTATTTTTTTCCCCCATTCTGAGGGTTGTCTTTTCACCTTGCTTACAGTTTCCTTTGGGCTTCCCTGGTGGCTCAGAGGTTAAAGCGTCTGCCTCCAATGCGGGAGACCCGGGTTCGATCCCTGGGTCGGGAAGATCCCCTGGAGAAGGAAACGGTAACCCACTCCAGTATTCTTGCCTGGAGAATCCCATGGACGGAGAAGCCTGGTAGGCTACAGTCCACGGGGTCGCAAAGAGTCTGACACGACTGAGCGACGGAACGGAACGGATAGTTTCCTTTGCTATGCAAACAGAGCTTTTAAGTTTAATCAGATCCCACTTGTTTACTTTTGTTTTTATTTCCATTACTCTAGGAGGTGGGTCATAGAGGATCTTGCTTTGATTTATGTCATCGAGTGTTCTGCCTATGTTTCTCTCTAAGAGTTTTGTAGTTTCTGATCTTACATTTAGGTCTTGAATCCATTTTGAGACAAACACTTTTAATAGAAGCAAATGCTTCTAATTTGAAAAAAAAAAAAGTTCTGTCTCTCACCTGATTTCTTGGTGGGACAAGTAGACTCACACTAACAGGACTTAAGAACTCTACAGAAGGAAACCCTTATCTCTTAGCTCTGTCAGTTGAGCAACTGTGTTTCCGTATTGGCTGAAGAGTCCCTTAACCCACCACAGAAACCTCAGCACCAATCCATTGAGATGAGCGTGTTTAAGAGATGGGCCAGATGGAAAGAGTCCAGATTCCATCCGTTCATTATACAGATGTGGCCATTGTCCAAATCTTGTAAAATTGCCAGGAGAGAAAAAACCACAAGGAGGTACATTTTGAGGGTGATCATAGTTCTTTCCCAGGTGGCTCAGTGGGTAAAGAATCTCCCTGCAATGCAAGAGACACAGGCACTGCGGGTTAAATCCCTGGGTCAGTAAGATCCCCTGGAGAAGGGCATGGCAGCCCACTCCAGTATTCTTGCCTGGGGAATCCCATTGACTGAGGAGCCTGGTGGGCTATAGTCCATGGAATCGCAAAGAGTCAGATGCAACTGAAGTGACTGAACACACACACACATAGTTCTTTGGATTATTTTAAATCCAAAAATAAATAGTGTTCCGGGTGTATATGTGTGTGTTTATATATGTAAAGGACACCTTCTAGGTCTCTCTAGATTCAGGCAGACCTAGATTTGAACTTCAGGTCTATTGCTTATTAGCTATATCACTTCAGTTCAGTTCAGTTCAGTCGCTCAGTCGTGTCTGACTCTCCATGACCCCATTGAATCACAGCACGCCAGGCCTCCCTGTCCATCACCAACTCCCAGAGTTCACTCAAACTCATGTCCACAGAGTCGGTGATGCCATCCAGCCATCTCATTCTCTGTCATCCCCTTCTCCTCCCGCACCCAACCTTTCCCAGCATCAGAGTCTTTTCCAGTGAGTCAATTCATCACATGAAGTGGCCAAAGTATTGCAGTGTTTCAGCTTTAGCATCAGTCCTTCCAACGAACACCCAGGATTGATCTCTTTTAGAATGGACTGGTTGGATCTCCTTGCAGTACAAGGGACTCTCAAGAGTCTTCTCCAACACCACAGTTCAAAAGCATCAATTCTTCGGCGATCAGCCTTCTTCACAGTCCAACTCTCACATCCATACATGACCACGGGAAAAACCATAGCCTTGACTAGACGGACCTTGGTTGACAAAGTAATGTCTCTGCTTTTTAATATACTATCAAGGTTGGTCATAACTTTCCTTCCAAGGAGTAAGCGTCTCTTAATTTCATGGCTGCAATCAGCATCTGCAGTGATTTTGGAGCCCAAAAAAATAAAATCTGACATTGTTTCCACTGTTTTTCCATCTATTTCCCATGAAGTGATGGGACCAGATGCCATGATCTTTGTTTTCTGAATGTTGAGCTTCAAGCCAACCTTTTCACTCTCCTCTTTCACTTTCATCAAGAGGCTTTTGAGTTCCTCTTAACTTTCTGCCATAAGGGTAGTGTCATCTGCATATCTGAGGTTACTGATATTTCTCCCGGCAATCTTGATTCCAGCTTGTGCTTCTTCCAGCCCAGCGTTCCTCATGATGTACTCTGCATATAAGTTAAATAAGCAAGGTGACAATATACAGCCTTGACGTACTCCTTTTCCTACTTGGAGCCAGTCCGTTGTTCCATGTCCAGTTCTGACTGTTGCTTCCTGACCTGCATACTGGTTTCTCAAGAGGTAGGTCAGGTGGTCTGGTATTCCTATATCAGGGCAGGTTAATTCACGCTGTTATCCTTCAGTATCTCCATCTATGTCAAAGGGTTAGTGTGAAAACCAAGAGTTTGTAGATACCCTTCATTTCTATGTTTTCAAGAAAGTTATTTCTTCTAAACAGTTGAAATTGTTTGCAAGATTTGAAGGGAAAAATACATGGGATAATTATTAATAGTGCATATCAAAATTCTAAATCAAACTTAGTCCACTTTCAAAAAAATGCTCATACCAAAGGATTGGTGGTGGGATATACATGGCAGGTTGACTGTGGATAAAGAAATACAGCTGATCACTTTACAGAGCTAAAGTTCATGGCTTACATCTGCAAGACTCTGTGCCTAATTTATATATATTTAATTTTTTTTTAAAGTTACATCCTATTAGATATTAGATATTTTCATAAAAGTAAAACCATTTGCAAATCTAGGCTTTAATGTTCATTTAATTACTAGTATAAACAATCAGTATTATAGTTCATGCATTAGTTATCTCTAGGCCTATATATATAAATTTAAGAGTAATATTAATTTTTAAAATGTTACAGCTTTTCTTTTCCAGAAATTATATGCAACAGTTTTGAATAAAGATAGTTGATAGGTATCTCCCAAATTGGAACATCAAGAGAAGCAAGAAAATTGATGTTCAGTACTGTTGGGAAATGATGCTATTTATGTTAGAGGAAAGATGTGACAAGGTCTTTTGTCTCTCTTACCTGAGAACTCGCACTGTTCCAATCCTCTTGCCACTAGAAGCAGTATGTCACCCCCAGCACTGTTAATAGCATAACCTGTACACATTCAGGACAGTCATATGCTTGTAGTTCAAGTATAGGAGGCAAGAGGTGTTTTCCTGTGGGCCTGAAGTGTGTTAGTCTTGAGAGCAGTGTTTGGGATTGCCAGACATGTGCAGGCATTGAATGCCAGATTGTAAGTAACAGAGTTCATGAGCTCTTCAATAAAACATGTGTGTGTGTGATGTTGTGACATGCTGCCAGTATTCTTTACATATTGTTACCTCCGTGGAACTCTTGCTTCCTCCAGCAAGAAACTTTGAAATCATCCCGGATCCCTTTCTTTCTCGCACATCCTCTATCAAATCCGTCTCCTAATACTATTGGCATTGACTTCAAAGATAGTTCTTGAATATGACCATGTATGCAACTTCTCCCACCACCACTGTAACACACGTCGCTCTTATCTTTCATCTTTCGCTGATGCTTTGTGCCTTCTCGCTCATCTGGTTCCTCTCCCCCCTCCCCGATTCCTCCTAAAGTCTGTAGCAATAGGCAGTCACCCTCTTAAAATAAAAGTAACAGCATGTTGATCCTGGGCTCAAATTACTTCAATGCCTTCCTGTTGTGTTTAGAATAAAGGCTACGGTCTTTGTCATGATCTTCAAGGCGGTCTCTCATCTGCCTCCCCTCTTCCTCTCTTTCTCCATGGCCCACCATTCGCTCCTTGCTTGCTGTATTCCAGCCACAGGGGCCCCTCACTGTCTGTCAGATACTCCCAGCGCTTGTCACCCTTGGAGCTTTTACCTTTCTCTTTGCCCATACCTGGAACCCTCTACGCCAGAGTCAACTACTAGCCCTGACCTCACTCCCTGCTGACCCTTTCTAAGAAGCAAACTTTTTCTTCCTCTGTTCTTATTCTTTAGTGATTTCTCAAAAAATTGAAGTATAGCTGATTTACAATGTTGGGTTAATTACTGGTATACAGCAAAGCAATTCAGTTATACATATATACACACTTTTATATTCTTTTCTATTATGGTTTATCATAAGATATTGAAGATGGTCCCCTGCGCTATACAGTAGGACCTTGTTATTTATCCATTCTATATATAAGTGATTACATCTGCTAACCCCAGCTTCCTAGTTCATCCCTCCCCCAACCTTCCTTACCTGGGCAACCACTTGTCTGTTCTCTTCATCCGTGCTTCTGTTTTGTCTATAGGTCCATTTATGTCATAGTTTAGATTCCACATATAAGTGATACATATATATAGTATTTATCTTTCTCTTTCTGACTTACATAAGTTGGTATGATAATCTCTAGTTGTGTCCATGTTGCTGCAAATGGCATTATTTTGCTCTTTTTATGACTGAGTAGTATTCCATTGTATATATACACCACATCTTCTTTATCTATTAATCTCTCAGCAAACATTTAGGTTGTTTCCATGTCTTGGGTGTTGTGAATAGTGCTGTTATGAACACGGGGTGCATGTATCTTTTTGAATTATAGTTTTATCTGGATATATGCCCAAGAGGGAGATTGCTGGATCTCTCCTCTATTCTTTCACTTTGCTATATATTTACTTAGAAAATAAATAAAAAATATAAGGTTTTATTTAGAGTACTTATCATTACCTTATATAACATATCTATTTTTAAATGCTATGTGTCTTTCATCCAGATTTGTCATTTCAGATTTGGTTTATGTGGTTTGAGGACCTGACTTTACTCCCTCTGGAGATGGGCATTTTACGCAAGTTTGTCCATTCCCATCCACAATGGTTGGTTTGAGATTTCACAAGTGGAGCAAATAGGTATCTGCTTAATATTGTTTATGAAACATTTTGGAAATAGAAGCTCTGATTTTGTTGGATTTCTTAAGTTGAAGATTCTAGTAGCCATTTCACTCATCTATGGGAGCAGCTGCTTGAAAATAAAAAGACAACACAGAAGAAATTGCACTTACAAGAAGGAAAGAGAGATTCTTGAATGTTTAGTTTGAGCACCTGGATTTTCAGTTCAATAATCCAATTAGTTCATCTTTTCACTTGAGCCAGTTTGATCTGCAGCCACCAAAAGATTCTGATGAATATAATTATACTGCATTACATCTATATTTACCTTAACATTCTCATACAATGACTTATGGGTACATCAGATTTTATTGAAGGTTTGGTGTCTCTAAAAAGAATTATCATATGGAGGGTTATAGTACTAATATGATATAGCATATTAATATTATTATGTTAATATAACATACCAGTTATATAGTAATGATATAGCATAATATAATAATAAATAATCTATAATATAATAATAAATAGTCTATAATATAAAAGTAAATTGTCTAAATGTTGTACACTAAATACAGCATTTCCCGCAGTCTAAGAGAAAATAATCCAAGAAGTTGAACAATTTACACGGTGTTTCCTCATGAATGTCCCGTATCCTGTCCTCAGATATGTACCTCTCCTAGAAAATGCCTCTTCTTTCTAAACTTCCACGAAAGAAACTCTACCTGCCTTTTGGGAAATCCTACCCTTACACACAGAATTTTAAAAAAATTGTTTTCTCATTCTTTTTTATTTTTTAAATTATAGAAGTATGATTACACATTTACAGGAGGCTTGGAAAATACAGAACAAAGTTACATATAGTTACACCATATATTACAATTAGTTTTTAAGTAGATAAATTAAGATTTTTAATTGGAGTTTCAATATCAAACTCTCAAAAATTAATAGAATGGATATATAGAAAAGTAGAAGGATATAATAGACCTGAAAAGCACCATGAACCAATTCAACATAATTAAGATTTATACAATTTTCACACAATCGGTTCCGTTCCATTCAGACGCTCAGTCGTGTCCGACTCTTTGCGACCCCGTGGACTGTAGCCTACCAGGCTTCTCCGTCCATGGGATTCTCCAGGCAAGAATACTGGAGTGGGTTACCATTTCCTTCTCCAAAGGATCTTCCCAACCCAGGCATTGAACCCGGGTCTCCCGCATTGGAGGCAGACGCTTTAACCTCTGAGCCACCAGGGAAGCCCAATAATAGGGCTTATTATTCACACAATAATAGGATACAAATTCTGTTCAAGTTCCCATAGAGTATAAACTAGGAGACACTGGAACATATCCAGGGGCATAAAACAAGGTGCAAGAAGTTCATGGTCTAAAAGTATTGAAATCCTACAGAGTCTGCTCTCTTATCACTGTGGAATTATATCAGAAATCACTAGCAAAAGATATTTGAAAGTAACTCACATATTTTCAAGTGCAATATGACATTTACCAAGAAAGATCTTTGACTTAGGCATCGAAAGCTTCAGTCAAGTTAGAAAAAACACAAAGGGTGATTGCAGAGAAAAAAGCCTTTAAATGAGAAATTAATATCCAAGATACTTTAAAAACCCCATGTAGTTGAAAATTAAATGTCCACTTTTAAATGATAGGTGTATCTAAAGAAGCCATAACAAGGAAAATGAGAACATATGGCACAGGATTTGGTTTTATTCCTGGGTCCATCCCTCTTCCCTAGCATTACATTTCCCCAAGTCTGAGTTTTTCAGCCTCTTAAAATACGCAGGCATGAGAGTGCAATGAGGGAGAATGGTGGTGGGAAGAGGTGGCACAAGCAGGTCAATCCGAGTGGCCTCTGGCATTCTGAGTGCCTCAGAGTAGCCCAGGGTAGACACGAGTGCTCCAAACCCTGACTACTTTTCAGGTCTCCCTGTTAGGGTGAGTGATAGACACTCTATCCAGGAAGTGTTTCCTCTGGTCTCACGATTAACTGTCAGTCACACATGTACAAGAACTGATGATTCTCAAAGGCAATGTCATCTAGGCCTACAAGAAAGACATGAGTTTTAAAACATTTCCCTGGAGATGTAGAGTGACGTTAATTCTTTTTCTTGATCCTACCTCTAATCTTTATTAGAAATGCTCCCCTTTCAGGCGTGATGGAAATATGAAAAGGTCTTATATGTGCCATAATGGGTATGTGCCTGGGTGCTTACTCATTTCTGACCCTTTGTAACCCTTTGGACTGTAGCCCGTCAGACTCCTCTGTCCATGGAATTCTCCAGGCAGGAATACTGGAGTGGGTTGCCATTCCCTTCTCCAGGAGACCTTCCCGACTCGAGGATCAAACCTGGTTCTCTTGCATTGAAGGCGGATTCTTTACCGCTGAGCTACCGGGGAAGCCCATGCCAATGTGGCTCCTGCCTGTAATGCAGGAGACCCAGTTTCGATCCCTGGATCAGGAAGTTCCCCTGGAGAAGGAAATGGCTACCCTCTCCAGTATTCTTGCCTGGAGAATCCCATGGACAGAGGAGCCTAACTGGCTACAGTCCATGGGGTCGCAAAGAGTTGGACATAACTGAGCAACTAACATCACACATACACGTGCCATAGTGTATAGGAGCTGATGAAATTTTTAACCCAGGGCTCATCCTCCTCCCCTGTGTCCTGGTCTGGAGGAAATGAGATGGGGAATGATCTACAGAAGGGACAGTTTCATTAATTTACTTACAATCTCTTTCTCCACTGTTGGGTCTGAGGCTCCTTGAAGAGTTCTAAGTTTCACAGCCAGTGTAGATAGTTAATAAATAGGTGCTGAATTGACAGATGACATCTGCTATGGTTATATTTAGGAATTCACCATTTGCGAATTTGATAACAGACTTGAATTTATACCCATTACTAAATAGAAATGGATTTGGGGTCTTTATTTTGCGTCAAGCTCTTGGTCTTCCAGAGGTTGCTGATTAAGATAAAAATACCTGAGAAGGAAAATAAATCCTCAAGCGCCATTGAAATGGAATCAGTTCCCATATTGGCCAGAAGAGGGCAGAGTCCCTGTGGGAATGTGACAGGATAAACATATTTTGATGCTGCAGGAAGGTTTACAGGAACACAGACAGTGGCTAGGGACGGGAGGAGGAAGTGGCAAAGAGAATCTAATGGGGGACAGAGGAAGAAATAATTTCTAGAAGGTGACAGAAGAGGTTGTTTTTTTTTTTTTTTTCCTTTTGGCTGCACTGGGACTTCGCTGCGGTGCGCGGGCTCAGCAGTTGTGGCGCAGAGACTTCGTTGCTCTGCAGCATGTGGGATCTTAGTTCCCCAACCAGGGATTGAACCTGCGTCCCTTGCATCGCAAGGCAGATTCTTAACCACTGGACCACTAAGGAAGTACCAGGATAGGAAAGTTTAAAAACTCTGTCAACTTCATCCAAATTCATCCTTCATTCATTCATGTATTCTTTTATCAAACATTACTGTGCAAGGAGATCCAACCAGTCCACCCTAAAGGAAATCAGTCCTGAATATTCACTGGAAGGACTGATGCTGAAGCTGAAACTCCGATACTTTGGCCACTTGATGCGAAGAAACAACTCACTGGAAAAGACCCTGATGCTGGGAAATATTGAAGGCAGGAGGAGACGGAGGATGAGGTGGTTGGATGGCATCACCAATGCAATGGACGTTCGTTTGAGTAGGCTTGGGGAGTTGATAATGGACACGGAAGCCTGGTGTGCTGCAGTCCATGGGTTTCAAAGATTTGAACACGACTGAGCGAGTGAACTGAACTGAGCATTTACTATGTGTCAGACACTGTGCCTGGGGTGAGTCAGGCAGAGATGAACACAGTAGACATGATCTGGGGAACATCTAGACCAGTAAGGGTTACCGGAATTAAATAGTTACGTGTATGTATAATTAATGATTTTGCTAAGAACAATGGAAGAAAATAACAGGATGTTATGAGAACTTCTTCAAGTAGGAGGAGATCTCTCTGATAAGAAGCAACCTGAAGGCTGAAGAGTCATGTGGAAAGTTGGGAGACGTGTTCCAGGCAGAAGGAATAGCTTGTATGAAGGCCCTGAGGTTGGGGGGGGGAGGGCGTTGGAAGATTCAAGGAATTAGAAGAAGGTCAGTGTGGCTCCATGGGGTAGTGGCATAAGATAGATTTTGAGAAATGGGGGAAGACCATGCAGGGCCTTTTAAGCCATGCTCAGGGTTTGGATTTTCCTTTGTCTTTCAGTTTGAAAGCAGTCTCTGTTTATTAACAGGCCAGATTACAAACTAATCGATGTAGATACCTTAGTTTATCCTTTCAATAAGCCTATTGATCTTGCGCAAGCCATCTCCATCTTCAAGAGGATGGGTGGTCTTTTTCTTCATTCCACCTTGTGGAGAAGAGAATTTGAAGGGTCATGGGAAGTTGTTTGCTTCTTTGAAATATTTTTTAACAGAATAGATCTCATGAATCAGATCCTTCATGCAGACGATGCCATTTTTACCAAGAGATTGAGTGATCCACGTCTTACCTGTCAGGGGAATTCACTTTCTGTTGATTTTGCCATAGGCAATCTGGTAGATCAGTTCATTTGCTGACTTCAGGTTTGGGTACCTCTGTGCATTCTGGGTTCCACAGTCCTCAGCATGTTGACTGAAGCCTCACTGAACTTCACAAAAGTGCCAGTGAAGATCGGGAGGAGGTGAAGAAGCTGCAATACCTTCAAACCTTTAAACTCACACCACTGCTATCTCTGATCCTAATGACAAGTGCCAGTTTGGATTCACAGGAACATAGAAGTCACCAGCTTTTCCTGCCATCCTAGCAATTTTACTTCTGTACATCTGCCTATACACCTTGTAATAGAGCTTAGCTTTTTCATTGATAAACCTTCTCCTTGCTTTTCAAAGCATGTTTTGCACAAACTTCTTTCCCAGGTTCTTGATCTTCAGTTTTGTGAAGTTCCTTTGCTTTTTCCTATGGGTTTCTAGTATAGCAGCAACCTTCTTTTTCTTCTCTTCGGTACCCTCCATGATTCCAGCCAGAAAAGAGCATGTTTTGTTACTTTTTTTTTTTTTTTAATCTGAATATTTCTTTTTTTTTTTTATTATATTTCATTTGTTTAATACCTTCCTATGTAACTATATGATGCTAGATGCCTACTATACATTGTTCCTAATTCTTTTTTTTTTTTAAATTTAAAAAAGAATTTTATTAAAAAAGCACAAATGCAAAGAAATGAACAGAGGAAAATTTATGCGTCGAACCTGGACTGGTCACTTATGATAATATACATGCTACAATTCCATTCTCTCCAATCATTCCACCTTCACCCTCTCCCACAGAGTCCCAAAGACTGTTCTCAATGCCTATGTCTCTTTTGCAGTCTCTTATACAGGGTTCAGGTTACCATTTTTCTAAATTCCATATATATGTGTTAATATACGGTATTGATGTTCTTCTTTCTGGCTTACTTCACTCTGTATAATTGGCTCCAATTTCATCCACCTCATTAAAACTGAATCAAATGCATTCTTTTTGATGACTGAGAAATACTCCATTGTGTATATGTACCAAAGCTTTCTTATCCATTCATCTGCAGATGGACATCTAGGTTGCTTCCATGTCCTGGCTATTATAAACAGTGCTGCAATGAACATTGGAGTACATGTGTCTCTTTCAATTCTGGTTTCCTCGGTGTGTATGCCCAGGAGTGCGATCGCTGGATCATATGGCAGTTCTATTTCCAGTTTTCTGAGGAATCTCCACACTGTTACTCTTGTATGAGCCATAAAAAGATCTTAAGCAGAGGCATGGATTGTCTCATTCATATTTTAGAAGATTACTCTGGGGAGTTCCCTGGCAGTACAGTGGTTAAGGCTCCAAGCTTTCACTGCTGAGGACGTGGGTTCAATCCCTGGTTGGGGAAATAAGATCCCACAAGCTGCTCAAGCTGTGCGGTGCAGAAAAAAAAAAGCCACTTTGGCTGCAGTATGGAGACTGCTCTTAGGGAAGAGGGAAGCAGGGGATTTAGGAGGCTGTTACAGTAGTTCAGGGAAGATATGATGATAGCTTGGACTAAGGTGGTGACAAACAGTGGCAAGACTTGGATGAATTAGAGACGTATTTGAAGACAGACTTGATAAGATGTGGTAATCAGAGGTTGAGTGTGTGTGTGCCTGAGTGCTCAGTCATGTCCGATTCTTTGCAAGGTTGAGAAAGGGAGTCAAATGTTTTTTGATGAGTTTCTATCATGAGCAATTGGGGAAATCTAGGGAAAGTTGGGCTGGGGATGTGAGGATGGGGAGTGGAGAATCGATAAAGAAAAAACTCAGTGTTGGACCCATGAAGCTTGAGATCCTTGTGAGATCCCAAACAGAGATATTCTGGCCTAGAGCTCTGAAAGGAGGGCTGAGTGAGAGACACAAACTTGTGTATCAGCCCTGCATAAAAACAGCATTGAAAGCCACACATGTGAATGGAGTTATAGAGTTAGAACACACAGGAATGAGATGTCCCAAGGCTGAATCCAAAGAAACTGTCACCAGCGCAGGGATCACAAACATAGTCAGGATTTTGTGGATGAAAAGGGGAGAAAGTCCTTTCAGAAATGTATCTAGTGAGTGGCCACCTCCTCTTTCTTTCCTTGTAAGGAACTCTTGTGTATTTGTTTCCTACTACCGTTGCAACCAATTATCTCAAACTCAGTGGCTTAAAACAATACAAACTTATTCACTTAAGTTTCTGAAGGTCAGAAGTCTATAATTGGTCTCACTAAAATGAGGGCAGTGGCAAGACTTGAGTTCCTTCTGAAGGCTTAGGAGAAAATCTGTTCCTTTTTTTTTTTTTTCTTCTGGTTTCTCGAGGTTGCCCACATTCCTTGTTGTGTAACCTGCTTCCTTCTTCAAAGCCAGCAAATGGTGGGTGGAGATTTTCTCAGGCTGCGTCACTCTGACACTGAGTCTTCTCTCTCCCACATTTATTTCTAGAGATGTTTTGCGGTTACAGTGGGCTTACTGGGATAATCGAGGATACTGTCCCCAGCTCAGGACTTGCTGATCAGCAACTTTAATTCCATCTACAACATTAAATCCCCATTGCAGTGAAACCTGACATATTGTAACTTATCCACAGGTCCAGTAGATTATGACATGGGCTTCTTTGGGAGTTATTATTCTGTCTACCAAACCTTACAAGTCTGCTTATTCCTCTTTGGAAAAGTGTGAAAAAGTACACACCACTCCTCAAGCCCTAGAAGAAACTCTTCCATGATAGTCCAAAAGGGGAAAAATGACAAAAGTGTGAGATTTACTTGTGTGTCTGTCTGTGTCATACCTATATGTCAGCAATACACTCAGTTGGATAAGAAAGAAAAAAAATAGCCAAGTTATTGATTAGGGATTTGTTTATACTTCCTCTGTCCACTGGAACAGCTGTTTGTCTGGATAAGGAATCCTTGAGTTTTTATCATAAATAATGTCTCTGTCTTGGTGCGTGGTCCACTATAACATAATACCCCAGACTGTGCTATGCTAAGTAACTTCAGTCTTGTCCGACTCTTTGCAACCCCGAGGACTGTAACCCGCCAGGCTTCTCTGTCCATGGGATTCTCCCAGGCAAGAATATTGGAGTGGGGTGCCATGCCCTTCTCCAGAGGATCTTCCCGACCCAGGGATCAAATCCGTGTCTCTTATGTCTCCTGCATTGGCAGGCAGGTTCTTTACCAATAATGCCTAGCTTGTAAACAGCAATTTATTTCTCACAGGTCACACACCAAGGAATGTGGGCAGCCTCGAGAAACCAGAAAAACCCCAAGGGAACAGATTTTCCCCTAAGCCTTCAGAAGGAGCTCATACAACCTTCAGTCTATAGCAGTCTCTTGGTAAAACTCAATGTCACTATTAGAATGGTGAAACAAAAACGAGTGCCCCTACCCAATGCCAGCACTGTGTATTCAGTAACTTGTAACTGTCATCTGTGGCTGGGACCAGTGTCACAGTAATTCTAATCTACAGAGAAGGAAATTGAAGTCTTCAGAGATTTGCCAAAGTCGCCCAGGTAATACAAGGTTAAAGTAGAGACAGAATTCAGTGCTGTCTGACTCTGGGCCCATGTCATTATTCATTCCTTCATCTTGCTTCTCTCAGAGCTGTTTTCTGTTTAGAGGCAAAATGTCCAAGTTAGACGGATATATATATACAATCATATTGCATGTACATATAGATATTATATACACATAATTTTTATGAGGAAGTCGAATATCTGTTAATACTAACCCATTGACGTTTTTGATCAGTATAGAAATAAAAAAGCAAAGAGGGCAGATTGAATGAAATCAGCATTTTTATTACTTGGTTGATAAAAATTTTACTTGGGAAAATAAGTGTTTGTTTATTTACCCAATAGGTGTTTGTTTATTTACCCAATAATTTTTCTCTGTCCCCCACCCCATTTTTTATTCTACTAAAATGTACCTAATAATATTTTGTATTAAAGAAAGATGAGATCTTGCTTTGGTGCCTAATTTTTTTGAGTGATTTTATGCACTTTCTTGAAGGAAAAGCGCATTCATTTCAATACTTTTAAAGAAATATTTGAAGCTATAAATTTATATCTAAGAACCACCATATATTCTGATACTTTGATGGTTATTCATGTCTAAATATTTTGTAATTTCCATCATCATTTCCATTTCAACTCATGAATTGTTTGGACGTGCTTCTATAATGTAGTATTGCTCCTTCTCTATATGATTACTGTCGTTGTCTAATTTAGTAATGATGTGGTTAAAATGTAATCTCTAAGACCTCACATTTTTGAAAACTTCTGTGCCATCTTTTGTGACTAGTGTGGGACTGATTTGGATAGGTGTTGTATGTGTGCTTGACTAGAATGTGTATCTTCAATTTGGGGAGTACAGTTGTATGTAGCTGTAATTAGTTGAATCTGCATGTGAGGCCTGTAACAAAGATACAATTTAGAAGGTTTATGGTTGGAGTAACTTTCTCTGTCCCTGGAGATAAATTGTGGAAGTGGTGGTGTCTTTTCTGTGAACTGTGAAGTAATAGATAGTCCTGTTCTTGCTCTGGTCCCCAGATCACCATCTCTGATCAGTGACCGGCAGGAGATATCAATTAGTGCTTCAATCTGTATTTAGGTGAGATTGAGTCTCCCTCTGCACGTGGTTGGCTGTGGTCTGCCTCGGTGGATAGAGCTGGCTTCTGGATCCTTGTCTCTTCTCTCTTCCCACGTCAGCTTCTTCTTCACCTGCTGCTCCATCTGTGCTTCTGATCTTAGCGAATGGCACAGCATCCACTGCCTTGGTCAGAACTGGCAATTATCCCTGACTTCCCGTCCCATTTCCACTCTTATTTCTAACAAACACCAAGAGTCATCAACTCTCCTTTCGGAGTATCTCTCAAATTGGTCAAATCCTTTCTGTCTCTGCTGCCACTGACTTTGTTCAAGCCAGCTTGATCACTCTATCTCGGCAACCACCTGCAAGCTGATCTTTATCTCCATTTTGCCCCCTACTCCGTTCTGCTGCAGACAGTAATTTTTCTAAAGTATAAATCTGATTATATCATGCTCTGCTCATTCAGCGGTTCTCTATCGGTCATAGAATAAACTTCAGACTGCTTAACTTTGCTTACATGGCTCTTCTGGCTCTGCTTTAAAAAAATTCTCTCCAGTGTATTCTGTGATCATTTCCGTCTTCTGAAAATAAACCTACACTCTAGCCATTCTTGCAGGTCCTCAGATATGCTCTTCACCTGGAAACGTAATGTACAGGACTTTACGTCTTTGAGACTGATGATATTTCTTAAGTTTACGTATCTCAGCTCTGAAACAGTGGAATGATGGAACAAAGACTAACACACACACAAATACACGTACATGTACACACACATATGTACATACCTTTGTGTATACACAGCCATATATAATGTGTATTTGGGATAAATTTATGGAAACTGTACACATGTGTATGCATGTTTATGATGCAAATTAGCAATCAGTAGATGCTTTTAAAGTACATGGATGTCCAATTATAGACAACAGGTTAGACAATACATTAATATTCTCTTCTTCCCTAGATTCCATCAGAATCATAGTAAAGGCATGTGAAAGCTATACATCCATGAGGACAAAAAGAATGATTGGAGTCAATAAAAATAAGGTTTCCATACATTTCTGGAATACAGATTTAGCAAATTTAGCAGAACAGAAGCAGCAGCCTCTCTCACTGCACACAGAGGGACATATAGACAAGAAAAATCAGATTTGCTCAGAGGAATCCCAGAAAGACTTAGGATTCTCGAATTCCCAGTAGAGCAGTGGGTGGTATTTAGGCTTAGGGCTGAAAACAAGGTGACTATATGGGTCAGTGGACTGCCATCCACTTGTTTGGGCATAAAATGTCAGCAATTTGGTTTCTATACTGAGGCTGGAAATCAGAGGTGACTTCCCAGGAGACCTCAGGAGTCTCTCTCTCTCTCTCTCTATATATATATATATACATCTGCGGTATGAAGAGTTAAAAAGATAAAGTCAAGAAAATCTCCCAGAAAACAAAGCTTTTAAAAAATACATTTAAACTATCCAAGCAGTATAGAGAATTAAACCTGCAGGACCAACATGTGATCAACAGGGCATCCAAAAATAAAGAATAGAGAAAACAAAGGTGAAGAACTTGTCAACAATATAAGAAAATGTTCCAAGGATTAGAGTCAGATAATCAACTTCTTGGGCTTCCCAGGTGGTGCAAGTGGTAAAGAATCTGTGCTAGAGAGGCAGGTTCGATCCCTGGGTCAGGAAAAATCCCCTGGAGGAGGAAATGGCAACCTGCTCCAGTATTCTTGCCTGGAGAATCCCATGGACAGAGAAGCCTGGCGAGCTACAGTCCATTGAGTCCCCAAAAAGTTGGACACGACTAAGTGACTGAGAACACGCGGCTGTGCACACACAACTTTTCAGTGAGGCATTCCTGGACCAGCTCTTTAAAACTGTAGCCCCTCCACGTAGCCCCACCTTACTTAACTATTCTCCTTTGAATTTTTAACCACCTGGCATACCATAAACTTAACTGGTTGTTCAACGTCTCTTCTCTTAGAACGTAAGCTACCCACAGAGAAGACATTTTGTTCACAGTGGCATCCTTGGTGCGTGCCTACTCAGTGCTTGATACAGTCAGTATTCAATAATTATTTCTTGAGTGAATGAATAAGAGGATAACTCAAGGTTTAAATCCTCCCTGTGGAAAGATGTTAGTTAGCTGATAATGCCTCAAATTGGTTTCACAATAAAATGGTAGGTAAGCCTATAATTTGTAAATATGAGACAGCCCTCTGAAGCAATAACTGAAAGAGCTAAAGGCACTCAATTGCGTCTGAGGAAAGGACGGGAGAGGGAGAAGAGGCAAACCGTGGTTGATCTTCATTGTAAGTTTTTGAAAATTATTTGCTTTTCTCACCATGCGTCTGTACTGTTTGATTTTTAAGAGTGTATATATCTTAGGAAACATTTTTTATTTATTTACTGTAAACATATATCAACAATAATAATAGCTAATGTTTATTGAGCACTTATTATATCCTAGGCATTGTGCAGAGATTTATATGGATTATTGAAGAAGGCATTACACATATCTGTTGTCATTTTACGCAAATTGAAAACATCTGGATTTAGCATAAAAATAGAAAAGAACCCTCAGTCCCCAAATATAAATATTTAGTAACCTAATCTCAATCGAATAAATTCTGCTTCTCAATCTTCATAACAAAGATACGAACTTAATATGCCTCATGTCTTTAAAATGCAAGAAAAAAGCATCATGCAATAATTTTTAAAAGTTTTTATTTAGTAGGAGATCCTTGTAGAACTGCAAAAGCACTTGTCAACAGGAACCGTAGAAACTGAAAGAAAAATCGTGCATAAGCTCTTTTAGAGACATCTGTCTGTGTCATCTGCTGGCTTTCCCTCCACCCTTCTTTCCATCCCACATTTCTCTTTCAGTCTGTTCATCTGAAATGTAAGTGAGCTTTGTTTCAGGAAATTTATGAGATTTTCACAACATGAAATGGCTTCTGACAGAGTCAATTCTGGGCCTCAGCTCTGATCCGCTTCCTCCTGTCTATGCCCAGATATTCTGCTGTGAAGCCATCCATCACTAGCTCAGGAACACATGGAGCCTTCACCTCTGCAAATCATTCTTCATCATTCCAGAGATGAAACTGAAACCTTGGTAGTTGTTTAAAAAAGATTATTTTAGCACAGTGCTGTCATTTGGATGTTTCTGGTGTTTAGACTGTGCTCTGGATCTTTTGAGGGCTTCCTTGGTGGCTCCTGGATCTTGTGGGAGCAGCTTCCTCCCACCTTTTCCCTTTTTTGTTTGGCTAAACTTCTTTCTACCTCTCAAGCTTCAGTTGAATGGTGCCTCTGGAGAAGCCTGTCTCAACAATGACCCCGCCCAACGGGGATCCTATACCTCCTGTGGATCCTGGAGGATCCCTCTGACTTTGACTTCATGGATTACATTGTTGCTGTCATTTATTTTCAGTCTCCACTGCTGGCCCTCAGGGTGCCTAGACACAGAGACGGAACTCTGTCTTGCCAGCCTCACCACATGACGTAGTGCCCTGGTACACAGAAGGTGCTCAATAACCACTTGATGGATGAAAGGATAAATGAAGGAATGAAAGCCACTGTCACTGTGGACAGTTCCACTTTAGTCTGCACATAGTTTATGTGTGAAAAATAATAACCAAAACAACTACACAGCTGTGCTTAACAATTACGGAGTCAAAGGCTAATGAGTTAAATAATCTTGGCCTAAATCCAGAAGTTAAGGGAACAAGAGATAGCGAGAAGGCTGTGCATGTTTCCTGTGTTCTGTAGGAAATGAATATTTCCTAAGCTCTTTTCCTCTAGCAAGTTCCAAAGTTGAGAATGCACTATATAATTTTATAGCCCCATGAAAGAAAAAAAGTTAAAAACTTTCAAAATGGTTTGTGCTACATGCTATAACCTAGCCTCTTATTTATGGCTTGACAAATAGGTGAGAGAAAGTTGTTCTTTTTTCCTGTTTCTTCAAAGACTTTGAATAATAGTTAACAAAGACCACATTGAAAATTGAACTTACCTTATCACTCATGAGACCTGGTTCTGAATTATTTGATGTGAAAATATCTTCAATACAGTCCCCTCCCACGCCTATTCTCTCATCTCCTCAGCTGAGGCTTACGATCCTCTAGAGGCATCATAGTTACTTCGTGCCTTTTCTGTGGCTCTCTACTGGACCAGACCTAATATGTGTGGAATGCCCTTTCAAATGGCAGGAAAAAGTTGAAAGTGAACTTTAAAGGTGGTTCTAAAATTTTAATCTAAGGCTTTTTGAAAATTGATTGTTTAAGATCATTATCTGACTATTGAGAAATTAGATAAGATTTCATTTTTTAGTTCCAGTATGTGACAGGTAAAGAAATAACAAATCAAAGAGAAAAACAGAAGAACAAAAATTTTTTACTTTGATGGTTTATGTGTTTCATCTGCGATGCTAGATTTTCAGTTTATGTAACTCTGAGGGGAAATGATAAATTGAGATACTATTAATAATACTTATGGGAAAATTTTTATTGATTTACATGAGATTTTTTGGAGAAGGCAATGGCAAGCCACTCCAGTACTCTTGCCTAGAAAATCCCATGGATGGAGGAGCCTGGTACGCTGCAGTCCATGGGGTCGCTAAGGGTCGGACATGACTGAGCGACTTCACTTTCACTTTTCACTTTCACACATTGGAGAAGGAAATGCAACCCACTCCAGTGTTCTTGCCTGGAGAATCCCAGGGACAGGGGAGCCTGGTGGGCTTCTGTCTATGGGGTCACACAGAGTCGGACACGACTGAAGTGACTTAGCAGCAGTAGCAGCAGCCTCTGGCTCAGTTTCTCTTTTCACATAGCAATTGTTTCTTTTGTAAGAAAAGTACTTTTGTTAAACAGAGTATATCTTTGACTTGAATGGTGTTCCAGAGACATATTTAGTTACAAGTTGAAACAGAGTTTGTTCCAAATCTATTATCAGAATAATAGCCACATTATCTTTCATTCATCTCTGGGTGATAATAAGTGACGATTCATTTACTTTCTTTTTTGAAACGAAGTGAAAGCTGCTCAGCCGTGTTCGACTCTTTGCGACCCCATGGACTATACAGTCCATGGAATTCTCCAGGCCAGGATACTGCAGTGGGTAGCCTACCCCTTCTCTAGCGGATCTTCCCAACCCAGGAATCGAACCAGGGTCTCCTGGATTGCAGGCAGATTCTTTACCAGCTGAGCTATCAGGGAAGTCCTTCTATTTTGTTTCAGTTCAGTTCAGTCGCTCAACTAGACCCTAATAGGAATTGTATATTATTATTATTATTTATGTTTAATTATGAATGACTCTATTTTTAGTTTATCTTAAGTTTAAGAAAGGACATATCTCCCACAATGTTTAACGTAAAGTTAAATGTATATTTATATATATTATTTATGTATGTATGTTATACATACATACCCACACACACACACCTGCAGTGATTGTGAAATAAACAAGCTATCTCACGAAACTCCACTGCTATGAGGTTGCTATTTTTCTATTTATTGGCTTCAGACTCTAGTGGGTTCTATTATCAGTACAGGAAGTTCCTTGTTTCTCTAACCTGGAAGCATAATAGGAAGCCGTGCACACATGAACTGTGGGATGACCAGGAAGAGTCTCTCCTGATCCAGCACTATTTTCTTTATGGGCTCTTATTCCAAATTCTCAGCACTTGGAACTAATTCTTTTGCGTTTAGATTCTATGCACATCTTGGTATCACAGAATCCTAGAATTTTAAACCTAGAAAGAATATTAAAGATCTAGTCCAACCAGCTTCCTCAGTCTGTAGATAGTTCAGTTCAGTTCAGTCGCTCAGTTGTGTCCGTCTCTCCGCGACCCCGTGAACCACAGCACGCCAGGCCTTCCTGTCCATCACCAACTCCCGGAGTTCACTCAAACTCATGTCCACAGAGTCAGTGATGCCATCCAGCCATCTCATTCTCGGTCGTCCCCTTCTCCTCCCACCCCCAACCTTTCCCAGCATTAGAGTCTTTTCCAGTGAGTCAACTCATCGCATGAGGTGGCCAGAGTATTGCAGTTTCAGCTTTAGCATCAGTCCTTCTAATGAACACCCAGGATTGATCTCCTCTAGAATGGACTGGTTGGATCTCCTTGCAGTACAAGGGACTCTCAAGAGTCTTCTCCAACACCACAGTTCAAAAGCATCAATTCTTCGGCGATCAGCCTTCTTCACAGTCCAACTCTCACATCCATACATGACCACGGGAAAAAACATAGCCTTGACTAGACGGACCTTTGTTGGCAAAGTAATGTCTCTGCTTTTTAATATACGATCAAGGTTGGTCATAACTTTCCTTCTAAGGAGTAAGCGTCTTTTAATTTCATGGCTGCAATCAGCATCCGCAGTGATTTTGGAGCCCCAAAAAATAAAGTCTGACACTGTTTCCACTGTTTTTCCATCTATTTCCCATGAAGTGATGGGACCAGATGCCATGATCTTTGTTAAAGAAACTGAAATTCAGAATTTCGTCCAAGGTTTCACACTCTAAGGGTGATAGAACCACAGGAATCAAGGCCTTCTGCAGGTCATGTCTGCTGACTTTCACTGTGTTCATTCATTGCTTCACTTTTTAATTATATATATATATATATATGAGTTTGAGTGAGCTCCGGGAGTTGGTGATGGACAGGGAGGCCTGGCGTGCTGTGATTCATGGGGTCGCGGAGAGTTGGACACGACTGAGCGACTGAACTGAACTGAACTGAACTGAATATATACACATATATATGTATATATGTATATGTATGTATATATATGTATACACACATAGGTACATATACATACACATATACATATATATGTATATACACATATATACATACACATACATACATATATATGTATATATACATATACATGCATATGTGTATATATATATGTATTATATATATACATATGTATACATAATATATATGTGTATATGTACATAATTAAAAAGTGAAGAAATGAATGAACACAGTGAAAGTCAGCAGACATGACCTGAAGAAGGCCTTGATTCCTGTGGAACAACAAACTGGTTCCAAATAGGAAAAGGAGTACGTCAAGGTTGTATATTGTCACCCTGCTTATTTAACTTATATGCAGAGTACATCATGAGGAACGCTGGACTGGAAGAAGCACAGGCTGGAATCAAGATTGCCAGGAGAAATATCAATACCCTCAGATATGCAGATGACACCACCCTTATGGCAGAAAGTGAAGAGGAACTCAAAGGCCTCTTGATGAAAGTGAAAGAGGAGAGTGAAAAGTTTGGCTTAAAGCTCAACATTCAGAAAACGAAGATCATGGCATCTGGTCCCATCGCTTCATGGAAAATAGATGGGGAAACAGTGTCAGACTTTATTTATTTGGGCTCCAAAATCCCTGCGGATGCTGATTGCAGCCATGAAATTAAAAGATGCTTACTCCTTGGAAGGAAAGTTATGACCAACCTAGATAGCATATTAAAAGCAGAGACATTACTTTGCCAACCAAGGTCCGTCTAGTCAAGGCTATGGTTTTTCCCGTGGTCATGTATGGATGTGAGAGTTGGACTGTGAAGAAAGCTGATCGCCAAAGAATTAATGCTTTTGAACTGTGGTGCTAGAGAAGACTCTTGAGAGTCCCTTGGACTGCAAGGAGATCCAACCAGTCCATTCTAAAGGAGATCAATCCTGGGTGTTCATTAGAAGGACTGATGCTAAAGCTGAAACTCCAGTATTTTGGCCACCTCAATGGAAAAGAGTCTGATGCTGGGAGGGATTGGGTGTGGGAGGAGACGGGGATGACAGAGAATGAGATGGCTGGATGGCATCACTGATTCGATGGACATGAGTTTGAGTGAACTCCGGGTGTTGGTGATGGACAGGGAGGCCTGGCGTGCTGTGATTCATGGGGTCGCAAAGAGTCAGACACGACTGAGCGACTGAACTGAATTGAACTGATACATATATATATGAAAGTGAAAGTGAAGTCGCTCAGTGGTGTCTGATTCTTTGCAACCCCATGGACTGTAGCCCACCAGGGTCCTCCTTCCATGTGATTCTCCAGGCAAGAATACTGGAGTGGATTGCCATTTCCTTCTCCAGGGGATCTTCCCGACCCAGGGATCGAACCCAGCTCTCCCGCATTGTAGACAGATGCTTTAACATATATATGTATATACACATTATTGGAGTATAATTGCTTTACCATTTCTTTACTCTTTAATTTATGTCATAGTCAGGATTCTCCTGGGTAAAAGTGACAGAAAACCAAATCTGATATTCTTCAAGTAGAGAAGAAACTTTATTAGCCTTTAGGCACAAATAGGCTCAAACAATGTCTTCCACACGTGAACTTCCTCCAGGTCTGGCCTCTGGTATCCTCTGCGTGGGTTTCATCATCAGACAAGCCCATCCCATGCTGTGGCAACATGCCTTCCTGCTCCCCACCCTGTCCTCAGAAGTTCCAGGCATGCATCCTACCAGCTTTAATCCCACCAGGGAAAGAGACTCATTTTACTAGTTCGTCTCAGAAAAGTGCTGACATGAAATCTCATGGGTTTGCCTTGGATCATGTGTCTGAACCAATCAGAGGGTCAAAATATATCAACTGGCCTAGCCTAAGTCATATGCTCTCCCCTGCCACCAGGGCAACCTCAGAGGCTGAGAGTGAAGGAGAGGAATTTCCTCCCCCCAAAATTTAAAAATAAATAAAGAATGGAGCACTGTTGCCGTAGGAAAGTGAAATACAGACTGAGCAGTTTAAGCAGCCCCTGTCTGCTTCAAGTTCGTACTGTGTCCGAGGCACAGTGTTTGGTGTTTGTCTGGGAAGCAGCCTTTGATAATTCACTTGCTCACCAGTTGGTGTTTTCAAAGTGAGCACACTGGCCCAGAGCTGAGCTGACAGAAATGGAGCGGAGGGAAGACTGTACTGGCAGTGTTGAGGGAGAGATGGGGAGGCACAGGGCAGGGGTGTGGGGTGCAGAACCCTGGGCGGGGGGGAATGAGGTCTGAATGACGGTCAGCAGGGGCCCAGAGGACAGGAGAGAGCTGGGAAAGGCGCCGAGGGAGGCTGTGGGTCTCTACTGGGTCGTCTGCTCAGTCAGCTCTACTCACTGAACAGAAAGCCCAGTGGAGACACCGTGTGGTTGATTCATCATGCAAATCAGTGGGAGGGGCTGCTGGGCCAGGTGCTAGGCATGCAAATATGACGAGACAGATCTTCCCTCACCCTCCGCCTGGGGCAAGTTACACAAAGCTTACTGACAGCTGCAGGAATTGCGACCAGGGAGAAGTCCAGAGTGTTCCAGGAGAATATACAGAAGACCTGACTGAGTGGAGAATGTGGGCAGGGAGGAAGGCCCCTAGAGTAATATTTCAACTGAGGCTTGGGCTAATTCACTTTGCTATACAGCAGAGTGTTCATTCTTAAATCAAGGATTTTCTAACCTGTAGTAAGCAAGCTGGCTGTGGGACCCAGGCTGGGTGTTCATTAGAAGGACTGATGCTAAAGCTAAAACTCCAATACTTTGGCCACCTCATGCAAAGAGTTGACTCACTGGAAAAGACTCTGATGCTGAGAGGGATTGGGGGCAGGAGGAGAAGGGGACGACAGAGAATGAGATGGCTGGCTGGCATCACCGACTCGATGGACATGAGTTTGAGTGAACTCCGGGAGTTGGTGACGGACAGGGAGGCCTGGTGTGCTGTGATTCATGGGGTCGCAAAGAGTTGGACACGACTGAGCGACTGAACTGAACTGAACTGAACTGATACAGCAGAAACTACCATAACATTGTAAAGGAACTATACTCCAAAAAATAAAAATAAATCAATAAACTAAGACTTGAAGAACAAGGAGGTTCATCAGGGTGGAAGAGGGTCCAAGAGTAAAGGATTCCAGGCAGAAGGTACCGGGATCTGTGAGAGGGGTCTCAAAGTGACAGAAAACAGAATGGTGCATCCCAAGCTTCCGAGGAAGGCCGGTGGAGTCGGGGTTGGGGGCACCAGGTGGGGAATGGTGGTGAGAGCTCAGACTGGAGAAGGAAGCAGGAGCCAGACCATGTCACTTGATTCTGGCCATTGGAGAGAGATTTTGAATTTTACCTGCAAGCATTAGATTTGTGATGAGATTTGTGTTTTTAGAAAGATCACACTTACTGAAGATGGAAAAAAATTGAGGCAGGCAGTGAGACAACACAGCCAGAGCATAAAGAGGGGTTCAGGGCTTGGACTGTAAAGGGGCAGCAGAGATGGAGAGAAAGCAGCCACATTTAAAGTGTATTTGAGGGACTTCCCTGGTGGTCTAGTGGTAAGGGGCTTCTTCCCTAGTGGCTCAGCGGTAAAGAAGCTGCCTACAATGCAGGAGACGTGGGTTTGATCCCTGGGTCGGGAAGATCCCCTGGAGGAGGACATGGAAACCCACTCCAGTATTCTTGCCTGGAGAATCCCCATGGACAGAGGAGCCTGGTGGGCTGCAGTCACAGGGTCACAAAGAGTCAGACATGACTGAAGTGACAATTCTGAACTTTCACTGCGAAGGCCTGGGTTCAATCCCTGGTAGGAATTAAGGTCCCTCAAGCCACAAGTCATTGTCAAAAAACAAAAGAGGTATTTGAATTTCTTTGTACTAGCAAGGTTTCTTCAGCAGTAGTTGGACAGGCAGTGCAATATACCTGTGGATTTGCGAAAGTTTCACATTTTCATCAGCTGGTTGAATTGCAGGTTTTATTTTCCATGACAGTATTAAATTGGCTGGGGATTGGGCTGAATATAATTGTTTTACGGCCAAATGTATCCCATTGTAATAAATAATGACCATACATCAGCTTGCCAACTGCCTGATTTAAGAGTACAGGGCCACATGGAAATTCTTTGAGTCTACAGATTTGGTGACCAAAGATAAAGGAATGGGACTTTAAACTCTGGTGGCTCCACAGAATGTCCTGGGTCCCACAGCCAGCTTGCTTACTACAGCTTAGAAAATCCTTGAAATCTGTTAGAGTTCACATACATAGACTCCAGAACTATATTCTTGGATTGATGAACGGGATGATTAGTTGAGTTCAGATAATCTGCAATGCTCAGTTCAGTTCAGTCGCTCACTCGTGTCCGACTCTTTGCGACCCCATGAATCACAGCACACCAGGCCTCCCTGTCCATCACCAACTCCCGGAGTTCACTCAAACTCATGTCCATCGAGTCGGTGATGCCATCCAGCCATCTCATTCTCTGTCGTCCCCTTCTCCTCCTGCCCTCAATCCCTCCCAGCATCAGAGTCTTTTCCAGTGAGTCAACTCTTTGCATGAGGTGGCCAAAGTATTAGCATCAGTCCTTCCAATGAACACCCAGGACTGATCTCTTTAGAATGTACTGGTTGGATCTCCTTGCAGTCCAAGGGACTCTCAAGAGTCTTCTCCAGCACCACAATTCAAAAGCATCAATTCTTCAGTGCTCAGCTTTCTTCACAGTCCAACTGTCACATCCATACATGACCACTGGAAAAACCATAGCCTTGACTAGACAGACCAGTCGTGTCCAATTCTTTGCGACCACACAGACTGTAGCCTGCCAAGCTCTTCTGTCCATGGGGATTCTCCAGGCAAGAATCCTGGAGTGGGTTGCCATGCCCTCCTTCAGAGGATCTTCCCAACCCAGGGATCAAACCCAGGCCTCCTGCATTGCAGGTGGATTCTTTACCAGCTGAGCCACAAGGTAGGTCAAATTATGCCGTGATCAGAAATAGCAATATCTCAGTGCCTTGAAACAAGTTTTCTTTCTTGTTCTTTCTGGCAAAACCCACTGCCTGATTGGCAGCTCTAAGGGTACCTCTGTTTCATTCATGTTGATAATAATGTAGGTGACTTTAGAGCCCTTTACTCACATTGACCTCACCGCACTTTCTGGCTTTTCAGTGAGCATTGCTGGCTGTACCACGGAAACAAGCAGCTGCTGTCTTCCCCTCTCCTGGATCTGTTTTCCCTTCTGGAAGTTCATTGGGACTTTTTTTTGGGCCATCACAAATTTCATGTTTCACATGGGGCTGGCTCTTCTCCCTACCACCTACAGTTCAGTCATCAGGGAAAACTGCAAACAGGGGAAATCTTGTTTCCTCTTCCTCTCTTCTAGTATTCCACTAAGCCATCAGTTATTCTCAACTGGCCCAAGGAGAATAGCATCCTCAGGCAAAGGGGAATCTAAGTGCAGACAGAGGTCTATGGAAGAGGACTGGGCAGAGGAACACAGTGAGGTGGCCCAAAGAATGCAGATGAGTAGGCGAGGGGAAAAGACTGGCTGTGGAAGTGCGTTTAGTGTAGTCTCATTAAGCAGGCAGTCCTAAAGGAAATCAATCCTGAAAATTCATTGGGAGGACTGATGCAGAAGCTGAAGCTCCAGTACTTTGGCCACCTGATGGGAAGAACCAACTCACTGGAAAAGACCCTGATTTGGGGAAAGACTGAGGGCAAGAGGAGAAGGGGATGACAGATGGTGAGATGGTTGGATGGCATCACCAACTCACTGGACGTGAGTTTGAGCAAACTCTGGAAGATAGTGAAGGACAGGGAAGCCTGGCGTGCTGCAGTCCGTGGCGTTGCAGCGTCAGACACGATTGAGCGACTGAACAACAACATTAAGCATGGGGCTACAGCTGGAGGCTGGGATCTGGAGGAAAAACTGGAGTTGGGTGCTAAGATCTTGGAGGAGGAAGACCCCCACAAAGGTCCCTCCTCCAACACCGTGATCCTTCCAACCAAGAACAATGTCAGAAGTCTGGAGCAGCCAGGCCTGAGGGCTGGACTGAAAGGCAGAAAGTGAGTAACCCCATGAGCCAACGAAGCTACAGGGCATCAGGGACCCCTAATATGAAACTGAAAGTTGCTCAGTCGTGTCCGACTCTTTGCGACCCCATGGACTATACAGTCCTTGGAATTCTCTAGGCCAGAATACTGGAGTGGGTAGCCATTCCCTTCTCCAGGACATTTTCCCAACCCAGGAATCAAACCCAGGTCTCTCGCATTGCAGGCGGATTCTTTACCAACTGAGCCACAAGGGTAGCCCTAAGACCATTGCTGTAATGCAGGCAACTTGCATCTTACTGATTTTTCAGAGGATGATTCCTTTAAGTAACCAAATCCATTGAGATCAAATACAATGTAAATTGCAATGGGGAAAAAGGAGTCTGTAGTTGTATTAATGATTTCCATGCGTGGAATATACAACCAAGATGGGGTTGAAGGCTTTGATATATTTTGGACAATGCCTGTGGATATTCTTGTGTGCAAAGATCAGATAGCCCCCTTGCAAAGGTGGTGATGACCAGGGACACAGGATGACAAGATATCCCATTGTTTTCCTCTAAGTTCTGGAGGAAAACATGCTAATTTTATACCCACTCTGCAGCCAGAGGCTGGATAACAGAAATAAGAACCAATCCTGTATAGCATCTTCTATGAGCTGAGTGCTGTTCAGCATTTCACCTATATTGGCTTATTTAATCCTTAAATGATGTTTTTTTTTTTTTTTTTGACCATGCTGCATAGCTTGTGGGCTCTCTGTTCCTCAACCAGGGACTGAACCCAGGCCATGGCATTGAAAGCACCAAGTCCTAACCAGGGCATCAGGGAACTTCCCCAACAAATGTTTTTAGATATATGCTGTTACTATTTCTGTTTAAAAATGAAAAAATTGACCCCAAAATAGTTATGTGACTTGCGAATCAGTGTGACCCCAAAATAGTTATGTGACTTGTGAATCAGTGACAGGGACAGGATTCAAACCCAGGCAGTCTAGGTCCAAAGTCTGCACCTCTTGCATCATATGGGGCAACGGGATGTCTTGTTCTGTGTCCCTGGTCATCACCACCTTTGCAAGTAGGTTGAATTACCCGCATCTTTTGGAGTGAAAGTGTTAGTCGCTCAATTGTGTCTGACTCTTTGTGACCCCATGGATTCTAGCCCACCAGGCTCCTTTGTCCATGGAATTCTCCGGGCAAGAATACTGGAGTGGGTTGCTATTCCCTTCTCCAGGGGATCTTCCTGACCCAAGGATCAAACCTGGGTCTCCTGCACTGTGGGCAGAATCCTTACAGTCTGAGCCACCAGGGAAGACTTCTTTTGGAGTGATGCTGTCTAAATGGCAACTCCCTTCCCTAGATTCCTCTATGACATAGATGACAAATGCCAGTGACGTGGCTTGGGAGGTCACTGGAGCTTCCGGGATTTGGAATATTTAGAGAGACGTTGTGGCTGTGTGTCACAGGGCTCTTCTTTGCTCTGTCTCTCCGGATTCTCAGAAGAAGCAGACCACTAGGGCTAGATCTGCATCTACTATTTTTCCTTCTACAGAAAGTTTCTTTCTACGTATGTACCCGCCTCTCCCCGCACCCAGGTTCTGACATGGAAGCATTTTCTAATGTCATTACTCCATGTTTCTCAGAATATATGCCTAATCTAGGGTTGGGGCAGCCACAATACAGGTGGAATCCAAAAGTGAGAAAATAGTTAATCAGAAGAGAGAAGGAAAGATGGGACTAACAGATCACAAGGGGTTGGTTCAAGTACAGTGGGAGGATTAGGGTGCTGGGAGGCTTGCAGGAGTGAGGCAGGGGCGACTCCTGGATGACTGGGGTGGAGGTGGTTATTAAGGTTGTGACTCGGGCCTGGAGGCAGAGGACAAGAATCTCCTTTTGTAAACCAGGGATGCTGTTTACTGACATGGGGAGTTTTCCATAGGCTCTACTGGGACTTGGTGCGAAAGTAGGACAGAGGCATGGCTGCCTTAGCGTGGATGGAGTCCCGAATGTACAGAATGAAGGGCGTGGGGACAGGGGGTTTTACCTCAGCCATTTCCCACCTCCTTGAGGAAGAGAGCAGAGAGCCAAGTATTATAGATGGCGACACTACCTCTGTCGTTGCCTTTTGACTGGTCGTTGGCCATGTGTGTTTCTTATTTCACAAGTAGTTTTGATTCTTTTCAATTTCTCTTCCCCTTTTAGACCAGATCTCTTAAATCTGAGAGTAACTGCTCAAGGATGACCTTGCCTAACTTTTAAGAATTACTCCTGTTCAAGAAAAAAATTAATCTTACATAAATAAAACTTGGTAAGTAGCACATTCATGCTGCCCTGGTCTCCTCTCTTGGGCTTCCCTTTTCTGAAGCTTCCTTCACTAACCTATAGTCTCAGCTGGCATCACATCCCACTGACTAGATTGTTACTTAGTCTGCAGTACTGTTTTTGTTGCTTCCCAGGCAGCTCAGACAGTAAAGAATCTGTCTGCAATGCAGGAGACCCAGGTTTGATCTCTGAGTCAGGAAGATCTCCTGGAGAAGGGAATGGCAACCCACTCCAGTATCCTTGCCTGGAGAATTTCATGGGCAGAGGAGCCTGGTGAGCTACAGTCCATGGGGTCGCAAAGAGTCAGACACGACTGAGCAACTAAATTTTTCTTAAAAAAAGAAAACCTTAACCACTTACCATCCCCAAATTAACCAGAGTGGAGCACACCCAGACCTGTTAGAACATTCCTCTCCCCGTTTATGAAATGCTACCCTAGCTGAGACTCACTGTCCCTTAAGGCCTGGGATCCATCTCTAATGGTGGTGCTATAGCCCTTTTGTGGGAGGACTTAAGATTTGTCTCTAACATTGGCAGCAAGTTCAAGATGCCTCCAGCCACTTTCAGGGTAACTTAGTAAGGTTCTATTTACACAGCTCTCCCTGAGTCTAGCTCCCTCATCAGAAGTTTTGACTCTTTGTAGGCAGGGATGGGGCTTCCTAGGTGGCTCAGTGGTAAAGAATCTGCCTGCCAGCAGGAAACGTGGATTCGACTCCTGGGTTTGGAAGATCTCCTGGAGAAGGAAATGGCCACCCACTCCAAATTTCTTGCCTGGAGAATCCCATAGTCAGAGGTGCCTGGCAGGCTACAGCCCATAGGGTCGCAGAGAGTCAGACACGCTTGAGTGACAAACACTTTCACATACTAGAGGCTCCTCTGATGTTTGAATACATTGATATTTTTGAATACCCTCCTTGAACTTACATTTAAACTTAAGAGCTTTCTTAGTAACTTTCATAAGCATACAACTTATTTTGTGAATGCAATACTTTTAACTTTTCTAACAAGAAACCTAAATGAAAGATCATTAATGAGCTGCTGCTGCTGCTGCTAAGTCACTTCAGTCGTGTCCGACTCTGTGTGAGCATCATCTCTAAAATACGGGAAATTATTTTTATCTCGTTTTTCTACTTATCCTATTCTGGACATAATATGTCCTTTTTTAGTCTTCCTTTTTACAGTCAAAGATTCTCTCTTGGCTTATTTTTGTTTTTGAGAATTAATTTTTTCTTATCTGCTTTTGTGTATTAGTAAAAACGAAGAGACTAAATATGGGTTCTATTAAACACATTTGTCCTATTATTAGGTTTAACTAATGATCCACTCCAGCAGGAAACAGCTTTCCCTCCTCTAAATTCTTGCAACTTGTTGCCTAAACAATTTACTTGGCTCTTTTTGCATGCTGCCTGTCATTTCTGCACCTGCATAATTTTTTTTTCCAAGGAGATAATATTTTGAAAGGCCTCATGGTCTGGGATTTAAGCACAAAATAGGCACTCACAAAATATAGGCTGTGAAAATAAATAAAGGAATGAAGTAGTAAGTTTGACAATAAATTTCTTGATAGGTTTCTTAAAATGAGCAAGCGCTTCCTAAAAAGCTAAGCAAAGAGGGTTGTAGTGACAATGGTGGCAGCACAACCCAGAGGATTTAGCTTTTAAAAACATGCTGGATTTACTTCTAAAAGGCAACAGAGGTGTAAAGATGAACTTGGTGGAATAATTCTGAGTCTGCTTATGGGTGTTATAGAATAAAAAGATTCCTGTTCAGCAGACACTCTGTGACTTTCATTTCTTATTCTTTTCACCAAACTGTTGGACCTCTACAGACATCAATTCAAAGACAACTGACAGATCAGTTACAAACTTTGCAGACGCAAGCCTTCAGTGAAAACTCTCCAGTTTTAAATTATGATTATTCTTCCTTTACATTTCTTTGAAGATTGTGGAGTTAAATGTCAGATTGTGAAATGTAAATTTAGGACAGCTGATTCAAGAAGTTTGATATAGCCTTCCCTCAGAATCCTGGGGGCATGAGTTTGATCCCTGTGCTGTGCTTAGTGGCTCAGTCGTGTCTGACTCTTTGCAACCCCATGGACTGCAGCCCACCAGGCTCCTCTGTCCATGGGGATTCTCTAGGCCAGAATACTGGAGTGGGTTGCCATGCCCTCCTCCAGGGGATTTTCCCAACTCAGGGATTGAATCCAGGTCTCTCACATTGCAGGCGGATTCTGGACCATCTGAGCCACCAGGAAAGCCCTGGAGTAGGTAGCCTATCCCTTCTCCAAGAGATCTTCCCAGCCCAGGAATCGAAACTGGGTCTCTTGCATTGCAGGATTCTTTACCAGCTGAGTTACCAAGAAAGCCCCAATACCAAAATTCAAGAATGCTCAAGTTCCTTATATGAAATCACTTTATGCAGTTGGCTCTGGGGAATCCAAGGTTGGTTGAATCTGTGGATTGGGAACCCTCGGAGAGCTGTGCTTGAAAACTTTACATTGGTGTGTGCAGAGGTGTGGGTGCACAGCGTGTAGGAGGTGCAACAAAATGGTGAATGTCTCTCTCCTTCACCTGTTTTGACCAAACTTTATTACTCATTTAATGGAGTCATGACAAAGAGGAGGAATCAAAACACAGGGGGATCACAGAGGCTGTTATGTTTATTGTGCAGAACAGACAGTGATAATCCACTAGAGAAATATTTTCAACAAGCAAGCGATTCAAAGTACAATCATAGACAGCAACTCTACATGAAGAACAAAGTTAGAAGACACTCAAAGAAACAGGGAGAAAGTCAACTGCAGTTCAACGTCTTGATACTTTTCTCCTGCAAACATACCTAACTTCAGAAATGGTAGAAAAGTTAAATGTCCAGTCTTACTTAGCCCGAGACCAACAACAGCAAAGAACAGTCCTATAAAATTTATCTCCCACAAAAATAAACTATATATATAAAAATTTTATGATGTTCTTACTGTTCCATTGGCCACAAGCTTTTTTTCAGTATGAAAAATGAGGTATACTGGGGCTTAAGAGGTAGTAGTGTGTTTTGATTGTACAACGTATAGGAAATAAGAGAGTAACTTCATCAGAGATGGAAATTGCTGGGTGTTCTGAGTTTGGCCAACATGAGCAACTGCTTCAGTTGCTGGCCAGTGAGGTTTCAAAAGACCCAACCCAGGATAAGGAGTGGGACTTCCATTTTTATGAGCCACTGTTTATTTGCTTATTAAATGCATAGTTAACAGTACTGTTGGGTTTTCATTCTCTCCATAGCTCCTTTGGTGATTCACAACAGTGAGCCCGTCTCAGAGAGGTATGTGGCCTTTGAAACGACCTCCCTGAAGCAGCTGGAAGAGAGATGGTTTTGAGTTTCATTTGGCATCAGTGCTAAAAACCAGACTGACACAAGCCGTCATGAGAAGCTACCTCTTGGCCCAGTTGATAATACCATGTTAAAAAGTCAGCACACTCACTAGGAGAGAAAGGAATAAAAACTCTACATAAGAAGCGTTTAAAATAAATCTGGTTGAGACATATTACAAAAATCACATTTGTGTAAAATACATGAAAATATCTGTCAAGCATTTTCTCATAGTCAACTAATCTTCAAAACATATTTTTGATTGCATCATGCAAAAGCTGAGCTTGTTGCATCTCACCTACAAAGCTTCAAGTTTCTTTGAAGGTTGGCTTTATTTTATTTGCAAAAAGTATGTAAAAACGTGTTCCTTTCTATCAAAAAAGCCTTTTACAAAAATAGTTTTGATGAGGGTTAGCTGCAGTCTGAAATATTTCAAACATTGACAAAAATGAAGGCTGCAAGTAACAAGTTCATTCCTTTTGAAGTCTGGAGGTAGGTCTTTGCAAGTCAATTAGTCCATTTCCTTAAACAATTCATGTGAGGTACAAACTTGGAAGGTAATATTTAAACATTACAGTCAAATTTTGTGTGATGTGTAGTGTGATGGAGGAAAATTATCCTTAAGAACCTAGGAGCGACTTGGTTAAAAACAAAAATTCAAGTTAATGTAGAAAATCTAGCAGAGAAGCTGAAACAAGTATTTGTAAAATTTTAATAAAAAAAAAAATCCCATAGAAAAATACATAGCCATGCTGAAACACAGTAAGGAGACTGCTTCTTTTAACTGTAAATAAGTGGACAAAAAAGAACTGTAGATGATTTGTATCACCTACCCATTGCGTTTTCTTTTCTTGCATTGCTTGTGTATAGCAGCATGTAATAAGTACTAAACTGTAAATTAATTGTAACATTCAGAGGTAGTATTGAGCAGTGGGTTTGTATTGCATCTCTGGCTAAAAGTGCAGTTTGAATGAAGAGGTGGTGAGCTGAGGTCAAGCACCTCATTCAACCATCCTATGTCAAAACGTATTACTTGACGTAACACATAAGCTTCATTTGAGGTAAGTGGTATTTAGGTCTTTCACGGAAACTGATAAACAATGAAGAGAGAGAAAGACAGAGAGGAGAGAGAGAGCCTGCTTTCTTTTTTTTGTCCTTTAAATTGTAGTATAAACTATAGCAAAAGAAATTTGGATTTCGCTCCTCCCACCTCATAATCCAGGTTAAATTCCTCATGCATTATTCTGTTGTACCTTTTCATTAAATTACAAAGAGGATAATTTTACTTGTCTAGGTTCCCTAAAAATGCTTTGAGGCTGACAAGTGTGATTTATTGCTAAATGGCATTTGGCTCTGTAGGAAGGAGATTCTACCCGGATGAGGGTTCCTGAAAATAAAAAAACAAGGGCTGTGAGTAAATTTATTACTCCTGCAGATATGCGGTGGCATCCATAAATAAAGGAGTTGGCAATCAGAGTTTGCGTACTTCCCTTTTTGAAAAGTGAACATCACCTTTTCTGGTTTGTTAAGCTGGATGAAAGGATACATCAGCATTTCGTCTCATTTAGAAATAAAAGTAAAAATTAAAAAAAAAATCATCAAGTAAGTGTCTACAAGGTTATATGAAAAAGAGAGAAGTAGTAGCTAGTCCTATCTTTGGTGTTCTACACAGAAGCTTCACTACTGAGCGGGCTGGGTGGCGTCTGAGGCGGCCAGTGTTTCCCACCTCGCCTGGCCTGGAGAATGCCCAGTGTCACGTGGGTGACACGTTTCTGGTTTGGATGCAGTGCAGTGATTGACTAAACCCGATTCAGAGGTTTTTTCTCATCCACCCACTCCTGCTTATCAGATCCACAAACTATTAGTAGGTTAAGGAAAAAGAAAACAGTAATTAAAAGTTGCATTGTTAAAACTGTGTCCCCTGTGTTTACAGCAGTTTTTTCACTAAACCTGGGACTGTGAAGGGATTACAAAGAAGGTGATTAATATAGTCCTTTTTAAGGTTACGTGACTTCTCCCACCCCCACCCCCGCCCCGCCCCCGCCCCACCCCCCCACCCCCCACCCCAGATGAAAGTGGAAAGACCATGGCGATAGAGAGTAAGTGGTCACTGCAGTGTCTTCTCCCTTCAAAAGATTCAACTGCTGCTGAGGTAGAAATTGAATGTTGGCGCCCCCTAATCCTCTTCCGCAGACTCTTGTGAGGATGTCTCTTCAGTCTCCTCCTGGAACACACAAGAGCACAAGCGTTACACTGTGTGGCCTGCTCTGACAAATGGTTCAGGAGTGACCTGTTTCCACAGCACATTATGCTGGCTTCAAAAGAGGATGCGGATGACTGGCAAGCCCCTCGTTCCCAGGGCTTCTTAAACCATAATTGAGGAATCAAGGTGTTGTTTTTTCCCAGAGCCGTCACTAGCCACTGTTGACTGAAGGCTAGACATCATGGCGGCTGCTCAGCAGATTCAATTGTCTGCCATCCAGAGAATGTCAGGCCCGTGTGAGCTTACTCACCAACGAGAGGGAAAAAAGACACGGATACATTTTTTCCCGATGGCTCACCAGTCATCAGTTTTAAAAACTAGCAAATCAGGTGAAGGGGATCCATTCCTCATGCACAAAGGAAACGTGTCCTGCAGATATTGGTAATCATAGCTGATGCTCTTAGGGTGCTTACTTGATGCTTTTAGGGACTGGCTGGTATTATTCCCATTCTACAGGTGAGAAAATCAAGGTGCAAGAACTCATATACCCAAAGCTGCAGGGCCAGGACAGCCAGGCTTTGGGCAGAGTCAGATGGGTGTTGGCACTCCTCTGTGACCAAGATGCCACCGTCACAGGGAGGGAGGCAGCAAGAAGGCAGAGCCTGAGAAAGGGCTGCAAGAGCTGAGGACTCACTTCCTGTCCAAGTGGATTTCCTCCTTGTATTTATTAAAGCACGTTGTAAGACAATGACCACAGTCTGCCATTAGCAGCTCAATCTCAATAGTAAATCCACACCAACCAAACATTTAATGGTGGGCTGCCCAAACAGAAAATCTAATATATATGTTTTTGGAGGGCCTTCTCTTCATAAATCTAATTCCCCCTTCTCTTCCCCTTTTTTGATTCCTTATGGCTCTGGAATTTGTTGGAGTTTCTGCAAGTCGGCTTGAGCTGTAAAGTTCTCTTTCCTTTTGCTTATTTAACAAATGTGCAGTACCTTTCAGGACATGGGTGGTAAAGCGGAGACAATAAACATTTCTGATAAAAGCGTCCTTAGTGACAGGATGATTTTTATCAAATGCTGTACACTGTCTCATAAGACGGCATGTGAAAAAGATCTGGGAGAAGAGGTAAACATTTACTCCTGCAGCAAACTTTAGGAATGGCCAGCTTAAAACAGCTTATAATAGTCTTCATACTTTAATAGATTTGATTTTCCACATGGCTTCATTTTGTCTGGGTGGCTAACTGACACAATTTATACCTCGCTTCCTTTCCCAGGTCACTACAGTACACCATTCAGTAACGCATGCCTTAAAGCTTGTCTGCATTATACGACCAAACTTCCATTCATTAGTGTTTGAAACACTTCAGCTGTGAAGGAACTCCTAAATGCTACCATGTGTGACGCTTTTGCGTAAAAGCAGCAAAAGGGAGGGGGTAAGAAAAAGCCCACATGAACGGGCACTCACAGGCTCACATGAATGCACACGCACTCACACACTGTATCCTGAGCTTTAATAGGCCACTGCTTATTGCAAACCCTTTGCAAAAGGTTTCAAACATTCTCTTCCCCCTACCCAAGACTGAGGGAGCTATAAATCCTGGGAATAAACACACATACAAATGAATGGATTACAGCTTAAAAAATATAACCACTGCAGCATCAAGTCATGAGATTTCACACTGGTTTTGTTTAGTCTGCTTTGGGTTATGTAGGAAACGTGGAACGTTTGCAGCCACCTCCCCTCTGCTCCCAACGCCCAAACTGGGCTTCACATATTTAAGCAGCAGGTTTATACCTCTTGATAGGCAACAGGCCAGGATCCTGAGATTCTCCATGTATGCAGTCCTGGCCACAAAGGGGGATGGAAGGGGATCAAAGCCACGGACAGACGCAAGAGAGATGAGCCAATGTTCAGCCGCCCTTTGACCTTGTCTTTACACTTAATATTTAAATCCCAGAAAGTCACTTAAGTTGTTCGGCAGATACACTCTTCAACCATCCCCAAAGGACTCACTTCTCATTAAGACAGGAGGTATGGACTTAGGTGACTACCCTGAAGCAGACTACGGCGTACAAGCTGGCAGATAGATTTGATTGCTTCTTCCCCTGGGTAACAAATTAATAGAAGGCTGTCAAGTTGGAAGGCCCCTGGGGCCCCAGATCAAGCTGTAATTATTCCATTCCTAACTGCTCAATTTTTCTAGACTATCTGGAAAAAGGTCTTCCAAATCCAGAAGGAAATTGAATTTTCAGGCCACGAACTTACAAAGATCTTGCAGTAGATGGGATGTGATCAGCTTTTCAATACATTCCCAGAAACTTTGCCTGATTTGAGCTCTTGTAGCTCCTGATATGGAAGTGGTTTATTTAAATCCCTTAGACACAATTCAGCCGAAAATGATGGCCCCTCATTCTCATATTGTTTCCTTTACTTAATGGTTCTTAACACAACATGGAGAGTTGTTTTATTTCCATAGACACTGAAATGCCTCTGCTAGTACTGGGTTTCTAACCAGGATGCCAGAGGGTGGGAGCCTCACTAGGTCAAACTTCGGGAGGTCATGTAGCTCTCACGTGCTCAGGATGAAGGTTCTCACAAGTGTTTGGTTTGTAGAGAGTTCTCTCTTCTTGGCATAGCCCTGACTGGCCAACTTCTAAAGGGTGACATAGCTGCCAAGGGGATCATGTTGGAGGTGCATGTGACAGGTGGCAGCTCTCACCTCTGCAAACCCCAGTAACTTGGCCTTTTGCTGTGACAGAAAGTATGTGTGTAATTAAGAGAAGAAAAATCTTTTTTTTTTTTTGGTTCCACAGTTCATTGACTGAATTGGGGCAGGTGATTCAATAGCAGATTGCAAAGTAAGGCTGGGAGAGAAGAATTCTTGTTTTCCTTTTCAGGAACCATCTGGGTCATGGATTCATGAAGATGGAGTCAGAAGACTTCCCCGGTGGCACAGTGGATAAGAATCCGCCTGCCAATACAGGGTACATGGGTTCAATCCCTGGTCTAGGGAGATTCCACATGCTTCGGAGCAACTAAATCACAACTACTGAGCCCAAGCTCTAGAGTCACAACTCCCGAGCCTGTGTGCAAGCAACTACTGAAGCCTGTGTGTCTTAGAGCCTGTGTTCTGCAAAAAGAGAAGCCACCACAGTGAGAAGCCCTCCCACTGCAACTAGAGGAGCCCATGCTTGCCACAAATAGAGAAAGCCTGAGCTAAGCAACGGACACCCAGTATAGCCAAAATAAAAAAAAAGATGGAGTCAGAAAATCTATGTTCAGCTGCTGACCAGACTTCACATAGGGCCCTTCTGTGGTGCAAAGAGTGGACAGACAGGAACCAGTGATGAAAGGAAGATGCATCTGGTCCTGACATCCCCCAGGAATCTTATTTTCATAGCAGAGTGGCTGGTAGGGACCTCTGAGATTCAATCTTCCTAAGTAAATTAAAAGACACTGTCATTTGCTGCAGACAGTAGTTTGGAACTTGAGGTATTTCTTTAAATTGCTTCATGTTTGCTGCATATGGCCAAAGGATCTTTGAGCTTGGGTAGCCCCCCAACGGCAGCTCTGAGGCAATAGTGAGTCGTTGAAAGACTGTCGCCAAGCACTCTCCACATCTCATTAGGGGCTGGTTGGCGAGGTGGGAAAGCCAGGCAGCCGCAGTCTGGTCAAGGAGGCTTACTGTTGGAATGGCGCTTCAGGAATGTAGGATAAAAGGACTTTTCAAAGTGAAAGTGCACAGTGACATTTTTATGAGCACCAGCCACTAAGGCCTCTAACACTGAACAGCCCCCAGCCATCCACTCAGTTACCTTACAAAGACCACTGAGGCTGCACCACATGGGGGTGAAACACGTGGATTTTTCTGGCAGAAAACTGAAGAGAGGGAAAAGAAAGTAGGCAGAGTTGGAGAACTATATTTTTATTATGACTGCTGGAAAAACTGCACTCATTTTGCCTAAAGTTTTTCTTTTGTTCCCCCCAAAAGGAATTTAATAAGTGTAACTCTTTCATTGCTTTCATTACGCTTGGGGGAAAAAACCCACTAAAACCTAGAAAGACAGTTCTCACCTCTCCCCATTCTTTTGATTTTGTTCAGCATGATGCATATGGCATATACCCTTGGATGCACTTTTGCTCACTGATTCAAAAGGAGGAAGTAGACATCCCATTATACATCCTGATCCCCTCATGCTGGATGGAATTTTTCAATGTCTTAGGCGTTTAACCATAGATCTTACCACCACAGGCAAGAGTGAGGGTGTGCATGGAGGAAGGTTTAAGGCAAGAGCTGAAGCTCTGGGTTTAATTTTCAGATGCAGACTAAACAGAAGATCTGCAGTGGAAAGCAGGCCAGCGAATTTTCAGTGGAACTGAGAAATGGAAATATTCTCCCTGCAAATTATAGGGGTGCTGTCACCATCATGCCCCTCTTTGTGTGTAGTAAGGAGGGCTAGTCACAGAAGTCCATGTCGCCTTTAATAAACCCTTATTTTTTTCCCCCTTGGTTGCAAAGAATTCTGCGACTCTCTTATTAGAAAGTGCTGCAGGCTACAAATACATCTGTAATTTAAGCTATCTTGCTAGTAAACCAAACAATACCTAGTCTTCTGGAAAGAGTAGTTATGGTTTAGTGACATTCTTTTTGTCATCTTAGTATGTTCAGTTCCTTAAGGACTTGGAATGACACACTCAAGAATTTTTCATGTTCGTGAATATCTCAAGCCAGTCCCGCTAGAACAAAAATTATGGGTTCCCCTCCTCTGCAGCAGAGACCAGAAACCAAGTTTTCAAGTTCCATCTGCAGCTAAGTGACCCACGAGACCACAAATCGGACATTTTCTATTTCTCGGTCAGATATTTTAATTTAAAATGGATTGGGGCTGTTTAACTTCACAGAAAGTGATTATTTCCTTCAACTAGGAAAACTTTATACCATATTTAGAAAAACATGTTCAATGGAACCTATATAAACCCTAGATCTGGCAAGTGCAAGGCATTCTGGTGGAAATGTTTTTCAAAAGGAGGCTTTATAGAAGTTGGGATATTTATGGTACTTTATCTTTTTATTAATTTTAGTCTTATGTATGTAAAAATATACAAGCGTCTACCTTGCATGTGTTACCATCAACTTAATAAAGTCAGTTTTAAGATCTTATTGTGTGTTCAGGCGCTCAGTTGTGTCTGCCTCTTTTCAACCCTATGGACTGTAGCCCACCAGGCTCCTCTGTCCATGGGGTTTCTCAGGCAAGAATACTGGAGTGGGTTGTCATTTCCTTCTCCAGGAAATCTTCCCGACTCAGGGATTGACCTGTCTTCTGCACTGCAGGTGGATTCTTTACCACTGAGCCACCGGGGGAGCCCTTTTAAGATCTTACTGGAGGATGTTTACGGTAAAGAAGGTTGATCCTAGATATCAATGACCATGGGCACCAGTCCTAACATTAATGTGTGTGTAACTTGTGCCTTGTTCTCACTGTGTTACACAATAATGATAATACCCATCAGCAGGGTGTGAGAAAAAAAATGTGACAACGAGATAGTAAAACTTTGAAAAAAAGAGTAAAAATTTGGTAAGACTACAGTGTGGAGCTATGATGAATTACAGCTACTCATTTTGTGTTTATTTCTTTATCTGTGGTTCAATGATAGATAGCTGTGAAAGAAAGGGAAAAAAACCTGTTACTAAAGAATGCCTCCCAAAGAAAACAAAATATGACATCTTAGATTTGTAATACACTCCTGTTTGTCTTGTGCCTGCCTCTGATCAGAGTTTCATCCCTGAAAATACTGCAAAGAGAGGTAATGTTCATCTCTGGGATACTACGAATTCTTTTCTCGGATGGAAGACTATTTAAAAATATCTTCAGAAGGGAATCACATTTTTCAGATAAACAATTCATTTTATATATAAAATAAATGCAAATTTTTGGGGCTTCCCTGTGGCTCAGCTGGTAAAAATCTGCCTGCAATGGAGGAGACCCCGGTTCGAGTCCTGGGTCAGGAAGATCCCCTGGAGAAGGGAAAGTCTACCACTCTAGTATTCTGGTCTACTATACAGTCCATGGAATTGCAAGAGTCGGACACGACTGAGCAACTTTCACACTCATTAACTGCAGATTTCAGGATCCTATAAGTCATGATTTCTGAGGATCATAAGCTTCATCAATTTTCCATGCACGCACCCCAAATTGCTTCAGTTGTGCCCGGCTCTTTGTGCCCCTATGGACTGTAGCCCTCCAGGCTCCTGTGTCCGGCAGTTTCTAATTCTTATTGAAGGAATGTCATGTTTAAAAAATAGTTAAAGATGAAGCAAAAAGATTTTTATATGAAGGAACCACTCAGGAAAAGGAAATTCATTTCAACACTTCCAAAACTATTGAGGAATGTTCTTCTTTTTACAAAGTAGTTTTAAAATGGATAGATTAAAGGCTGCTTAATGGGTTTATTCTGGATGTGTTTATTGATGGCTCAGATTAGCAGAAGCATTTTCTCTTTGTTTTCTATGTATATAAAATTTTTCATAATTTGTATTTGTTGCCAGGAAACAGAACATTTCTGAGTTTTAATCATTATTGCACCAAACATTGTTTATTATCCTGAGACGAGGACTTTTGAAGATGATTATGAAAATATCAATAATAACAGTAAGTTATATAATTCTTCAACAGAAACATTTCTGTGTCCAGCAAACATTTCCTCAAAGTTAAAAAGTTTCTTGGACAAACCAACATATTTCTATTCAAACATTAAGGATTTTCTTAGAAAGACAGTGTTTTAAAGCCACTTACTATTTATTCATAATAATTAATTTGCATTTGGATAATAAGAAGAAATCTTACATATTGAATAAATAATAGCTTTTTATACAATTCACATCAAAATGCATAGGAAAAGCACTCTGCAATATGCAAAGGAAAGCAGACAGACATGGCCATTTTATTTTTAGCCTAATCCACAGGCTTTACCACACAGTTAAAGGCAATCATATTAGAAACAAACAAATAAACAAAAACTCTTATAGGAAATCTGTCAAGTTCAGAAACACTATATTTTGCCTTTTGGAGTTTTATGTCGTGCCCCAAACTGAGTAATGTTCTTTTACTTCCGTTAGACATTCATGTCATCTCTGTAAGACATTCCATGGCAAGAAACAGCTGACTTCATCTCGCCAATATTCCTTTATTAAAACTAAGCTAATGACTTCATATGTTTACAGTTGATGATCATTTTGATATGCATCCTCTGCCCTACCCATGTGCTGTATCTCCTTGAACTACTTTATTATAAGAGTTCAATGCTGCCTTCTACTTGGATCTCTTCTTTTTCCTTGACCTTTGCAATGTCAGAGGTCAGAGGTTAAATAAAAAATGTATTTCCTATACACAAAACAGTCCCACTCAAGGTGGGCTTTGATATAATTCTTTATGTTTTGCCAGTTGGTACCAAACATTTACTGGCCCACAAAATGTTTTACCAGCTTGAAAGAGCATAAGTTGGAAAAAAAATAAATCAGTACTCTCTATGACTTAAGCAGCATAAATCACTATTCTCCCTGAGTGAGTAGAGTGACTCTTTTTTGCAAGTCTGATTTATGATGAACTATTTACTGCACTGGCCAAGATACCACGTAAAAGATGAGTGTTAGAGAACTCTCCCTTTTTCCTCCTTTCTTCTTTGTATGTCTAGACTAAAAGCCCCCAGTAAAAATGCCTTCTTTGAGAACAAGATGCTGACTGCAATTCATCAACCTGCTTGTCCCAAAGTGAAATCTCTCATTTTGCTCCAAACAATGTTTAGGTTGTCTGAAATATAAACATCCTTAAAACTGCCCTTGAAGTCTCTGTAAAAGCATTCAACTTCTTTTTTTGTTTTAAGGGGGGGGAAATCCCATGATAACCAAGGCTTAGATTTCTTTGCCCCAACACACACCACCCACAAATGATGTCACTCGCAGGTAAAAAGCTCTACTTTGAAACAGAAAGCTTTGTTTCCAGTCTCTTAGAAACTGAAAACTTTCCAGTTCTCTCACTGGGAAGCTGAAAAGGAGCAGGTTTCTACCTGTCTTAATTGCTAGAGGTGTAGCCTGCCAGGGCTCTACAACAATGAGGAAACTGGGTTGAAAGGAAGGAGAACTTAGGATTTTTTAAAGCTGTTTTTACCTTCTGAGTAGGGCTCACGTGAGAAAAAAAATACCTGAATTATATATAAGGACTCACTTCTAATTTCAGTTTAAAATCTTAAAAGGTGGAAATCAAGAAACAATAAGATAGCTAATAAATCAACAAAATCTTTTTAGAACTCTGAGATGGAGTGAGATTTTTTTTCTCATGAAAATTAACACTTGAGAAACAAAGAAAGCCCCCTCTATCAATAATAATAACCTTATATCTTTTAAGGTTTCTTTTATAAAAAGAACAGCAGCAGCAACAAAACCTACCAATTTCCTACTCAAATTGAGAATGTAATCCATGTGGCTGAGAAATCAGCTGCTTTTTTAGCAATCAATGGCTAAAAAACTAGGAAATTAGCTAATTTCTTACTTTATCACTTTAAATGAAAATACAGAATTCTCCAGTAAGCTTAGTTTTCACTGGTTTTGGAACTTATACATTTAATGTTAAATATTAGAGATTTTCCTCTTTAGATTTTTAAGGTTATTAACTTTCCCATCAGGGTTACGTGACACACACTGGAGGTTTGCAGCTGATGGCACCTGGTGGATTTCCCAAGCACAAACCTCTGCAGAATGGTTTTCCTTAAATTTTTATTCCTCTCCTGATGTATGTACTTATACACACATATGCACATCTAAATTCTGAGATTTAGCCTAATTCTGAATTTGGCTCCTTAGAATGAATTACGACTTTCTTTAATCCATTTTCAAGAAGTTGTATCCCCAAAGTTCTGAGGAAATTTAAGAAGAAGCAACAGAATCGGACACGAACAATGGACTGGTTCAAAATTGGGAAGGAGTACGACAAGGCTGTATATTGTCAGCCTGTTTATTTAACTTGAAACACAGAGTGCATCATGTGAAATGCCGGGCTGGGTGAATAACAAGCTGGAATCAAGATTTCTGGGAGAAATACCAACAACCTCAGATATGCAGATAATACTACTCTAATGGCAGAAAGCGAAGAGGAACTAAAGAGCCTCTTGATGACAGCGAAAGAGGAGAGTGAAAAAGCTTAAAACTCAACACGAAAAAAACTAAGATCATGGCATCTGGTCCCATCACTTCATGGCAAATAGATAGGGAAAAAGCAGAAACAGTGACATTTGTTTCTTGAGCTCCAAACTCATTGCAGACGGTAACTGCAGCCAGGAAATTAAAAGACGTTTGCTCTTTGGAAAAAAAGCTATGACAAACCTAGTCAGCATATTAAAAAACAGAGACATCACTTTTCCGCCAAAGGTCCGTCTAGTCAAAGCCATGGTTTTTCCACTAGTCACGTACATATGTGAAAGCTGGACCATAAGGAAGGCTGAGCGCTGAAGAATTGATGCTTTTGAACTGTGGCTTGAGACCACTCGTGAGAGTCCCTTAGACTGAAAGAAGATCAAACCAGCCAATCCTAAAAAAAATCAACCCTGAATATTCATTGGAAGGACTGATGCTGAAGCTGAAGCTCCAATACTTTGGCTACCTAATGTGAAGGGCTAACTGATTGGAAAAGACCCTGATGTTGGGAAAAAGTGAGGGCAGGAGGAGAGGGAGTGACAGCGGATGAGATGGTTGGATGGCATCACCAACTCAATGGACTTGAGTTTGAGCAAACTCCAGGAGAAAGTGAAAGACAGGGAAGCCTGCCGTGCTGCAGTCCATGGGGTCGCAGAGACTTGGACGTCACTTAGTGACTGAACAGTGACAACAAGCATTTGATGGCATGAGGATACTTTAGAAGAGAGTCTTTGTAACTCCATACACATGGAATTTCATACAAGCCAAGTGCTTCAGTCCCAATGATAGTATGTAGAAAGCACCATAAAATTTTCCCTTTGTTAAAAAATCCTTTATTTTAAAAAGATGCAGTGAAAAAACACTTGAGGTAAAAAAAGATAGTAGTTTTAAACTAATTAGACCTTGGATATTTTTGAGAATACAAATCTCTAGAAATGAAAAGCCGAGCATCCAAAAATAAGTCAGAATGTAATAATATTCCCTGGGATTTATACAACTCTTAAAATGTTCTTTGGAGTACATGAAGATGCACTATTATTTTCACAGTTCATAGATGGATATATAGGGAATAGAGAGATTAATTCATCCATTGACAGGGCCAGAAAGCAAAACCTAGGCTGCCTTATACACTGCTGAGTTCTTTTCTTGGATGTAAAGTATTTAATTGTGCTAAAATTTTTGCCACCTCAAAACAGGATCTGAATGTAACCCCTCGAAGTAGTGTTGATAGAAAGGATATGAGCCTGAGTTAATCCAGACTGCCACATGGAAAAGCCATCCAGAAGGGTATTTTGACAGAAACAGATGGAAAAGAAAGAGATTCTTTTGAATGTGGTGTAAAATTTACATTATCCTCCACAAACTTCCGTGTAGTCCCCATGTTTATATAATTCATCACTGTGTCCTTAAGACAATATAGATTAGGAAGCCCAATGAGCTCATGTTCTTCTTTCTGAGTCTAAACTCTCTTTTCAAGGGCAAATCTGGAGCATGGTCTGTAAGTCAGCAAGATTGATCAGTGAGGACCAACCCAATCCATCTGTGATTTCTCTGATATTTCTGATTCTCTTGGGACAAAAATATCTGATGTCACATCATTTCTTGGTGTATTATTGCCCAATTTGTAATCAGTTTCAGCCACGTGGATAACCTCCACCAGTGATTTACCTGTCTCTGCCTCTTTACTTTTGAATATGCCATTCATCTCATCTAAAATATCTTCTATTCTTTCCCTAAAGAATAATCTATGTCTTCATTTTCCCTTCTGCAACTAAACAGTAACAAGATCAAAACTCTTCTGAGGATCATCCCCTTACGCAACACAGGGCATCCCACTCATTCATCTGTATCATGCTGTGCCTCATATAGACTCACACTGTGCACTCATTTGCTCAACAAATGTTTTCTCAAGTGTGTTCACCAAGTATCTTCATCCATGGCTCTACATTACTCACTTGAGGAGTTCATAAAATACTGATGCGTGGGTTTCCAGACCAAATAATCAGTATCACTGAAGGGTGGGGCCAGTGGTATGCCAGTAAAAGGTCAACAACTTGCTCTCCAGTACAATAAAGTCCTGACTTGTAGTATATATCAATTTCCATGGTGTGACTACTCCCACCAAAATGGATTTCAAGTCACCTACTTGACATCACTAAATATAGAATCTGAAAGAGATACAGTTGCCTCACAAGGGCGGGCTCCAGCATTCACCACTGGGTAGGGTTCAGGATGTACACACTTAGTTGTCTGTCCTTCAGTTTCCGAGGTGGGCTGATTCCAGGATCTGCCTTAGATACTCAAGTGCTACAGTTGGTCCTCACTCCATATGCGTGATTTTGCATCCACCAATTAAACCAACTATGGATCCCGTGGTACTGTAGTAGTTAGTGAAAAAAAATCCCCCTTTAAGTTGACCATCACAGTTCAAACCCATGTTGTTCAAGGGTCAACTGTGTATATTAAATATACAACTGGATATACATAATTATATTAATAGTATCTGCAGGTGATTCCAATATGCAGCCAAGGCTAAGAACCTCTGAACTAGATTATACATTTCTCCTGTGCAGTGACTGTGTTTTTGTTCTCCTTATCTTCCCTACAACCCCAAGAATAGAGACTGAATCAAAGCTTTAACAGACCACCTAAGATTATTAACTTGTCATTCACAGCCCATGATGTAACAGTGAACACAGCAATATACTTTGACCCCAATGCACAGAATTATAAATTCATTTTCTCTTGATTTCCCTACTAATGAAGGATGAGAGGATAATATATTTGGGATCTCCTACTTAAAAATGTCAAGATTTGTTTATATTTTGCTCTCTTTAATATTGCTTAGAAACATCGTGTGCTTATTTTTAGTGTCTCCTACCACTCTTGGCTTTTAGGAAAGGGAACAGCTATGATTATGATTTTTTTTTCATGGAAACTCTGTTTTTATTTTAAAGCACGTGTGTAATTATTCAGATACATTTTTCCTGTAGGCTTATATTTGTTTAGACTCTTCAATTCTCTTTCAAGCTGCATTTGCAAAGAACAGTAGATACAGGAGATTGTCTTTCCCATCCAAACCAACACTGTCCCAAGAGAACAGGGTGAGCGGTACAGTTTTAGAGAACTCTAGGGAAAAGATCCCACAGATAAATTATATGAAAGATCAACAAAGAACTTGGTAATCTGTGATACTGCCTAATAACTTACTTCGGTAGGCTCTGCGGGACACACCTAGGTCTCCTGTTCATCTCTTTCAACCCCAAAAGGGAGAACAGCGAGACATTTTTATATTTTAATTTATTATTCAAGACATACTCTCTCAATAAACATGGTTCTTATGCTTCTGGGTACAGATTATAATTGGGACAAGGAACTCCAGGCATATGGAACAGGAAAAGTAAAGATGGTTCCCAATTTTGATGTTGCCAAAGAATTCAGAGACTCATTCAGCTAAGACCGGAGAGTTCATCAAGAGCAAAATTAGTGTAACAATTTCTCAATTTCCAAGCCTTCTTTGGGGGGAATAAGTCAATGAACAAATATGTTTCTAGTCATGGATCATGATACACTTTGCAGCTAATAAGTCCTGTATTGAGTCAATGGGATGTGGATTGTTAGATGGAAAGGACACAATTTGATGTTTAAGTATGGGCGAAACACCTCAGAAGATTAAGTATTTGTTTTATATGAGGCACTAAAAGGGTTTATTTTTAGAAGTATTTTTATTTGCTTTGTATACTTTAAGTCTTGACATCTTTCAGAATTTTTTGAAAACCTCAGACTATATATTCTTGACTATGTCTGAAGGATACAACCAGTTTTCAAGAACACTACAATGCTGACATAATCAAAACTAGAGAAAGACTAAATAAAGGTTATTTGGGGTCATAATTTTTTTTTGTCTTACTTTTTACATTAATTGGGAGAAAAAAATCACAATGACTGTCTCTTACCTGAGCAGGCTTCTTCTGAACAACTTGCTGTGGCTAAGAAAGAAAAAAAAAAGAATTGTTATAATTTAAAAGGAAACACACACAATGAGAATAATTAAGTATACATGTTTTAAATATTGACACTTGTTTGCGAAGACGAAAATTTCTTCAAAGTTCAAACGGTTTCTTTCAGGTTAAAGGATTTTCAAAACAATTCCCAACTAAGGTCTGTAACACATAACAGTTACATCAAAATAAAGTTGCTATTCTATTCACTTTGTTTTAGCTGCTGCTGCTGCTGCTGCTAAGTCACTTCAGTCGTGTCCAACTCTGTGTGACCCCATAGATGGAAGCCCACCAGGCTCCCCCGTCCCTGGGATTCTCCAGGCAAGAACACTGGAGTGGGTTGCCATTTCCTTCTCCAATGTGTGAAAGTGGAAAGTGAAAAGTGAAAGTGAAGTTGCTCAGTCGTGTCCGACCCTTAGCGACCCCACGGACTGCAGCCTACCAGGCTCCTCCATCCATGGGATTTTCTAGGCAATAGTACTGGAGTGGCTTGCCATTGCCTTCTCCGTTAGCATATCACAAAACTTAGAAGTGAAAGGGCTTAATTTGTTATAATTTTGTTAAAAGCAACTCAGCTTTATTGAGATATAATTTATATACCATAAAAGTCACCCATTTGAAGTGTATACATCTAAGCTTTTTAGTATAGTTGGAAGGTACTACAAGTATCACCAAAGTCCAATTTTAAAAGATTTCACCTCTTGAGAAAGAAGAGGTGAAATCCATTATCACCCACTCCTATTCCCTCTTCCCTCTCTAGCTAACCTCCAGTCCCCAGTCAATCACTAATCTACTTTCTGTCTCTACATGTGTGTTGTGTGTTCAGTCATGTCTGACTCTTGCCACAACCCACCAGGCTCCTCTGTCCACGGGATTACCCAGGCAGGAATACTGGAGTAGGTCGCCATTTCCTTCTCCAAGGCATCTTCCTGACCCAGGGAAGGAACTTGCATCTCTGCATTGGCAGGCGGATTCTTTATCATTAGTGCTACCTGTAACTTTGCCTATTCTGGACATGTCACGTAATATACAGTCTTTTGTATCTTTTGTAATCATACAATATATGGTCTTCTTTCACTTAAAATGTTTTCTAGGATTATTCACACTATAGAATGTATCAGTAATTCATTTCTTTTTAATAATTTTATTTATTTACCTATCTTTTGGTGATATAGCATGTGGGATCTTAGTTCCCTGACCAGGGAGTGAACCTGTGCCCCTGCATTAGAATCATGGAGTCTTAACCACTGGTCCACCAGGGAAGCCCCAGTAGTTCATTTCTTTCTATTGACAAATAATATTCCCTTATATGGATATATTTTGTTTACACATCCATCAGTTCATGGACATATGGGTTGTTTCCAGCTTTTGGCTGTCATGAATGATGCTACTATGAACATTCATGTATGCGTTTTCGTGTGTACAAGTTTTTATTTCGCTTAGGTATACAGCCAGGAGTGGCATTTCTGGGTCATAGAGGTTAACTGTTAAAATTTCAAAGAGTTGTCAGATAGTTTTCCAAAGCAGCCTCATCATTTTAGTCTCACCAGCAATGTAGGAGGATTCCAATTGCTCCCCATACACGCCCACATTTGCTACTATCTTTTTACATCCTGTTGGTGTGAAGGCGAATGTCACTGTGGTTCTGATTTGAACAATATTCCTAATAGCTGATAATGTTGACCATCTTTTCATGTATCTTTTGGCCATTTGTATAGCATCTTTAGAGAAATCTCTATTCGAATCTTTAAAAACTGTATTTGTCTATTCATTATTGAGTTATAAGAGTTCTTTATATGTTCTGGATACAAGTTCCTTATCAGAATCTGATGTGCAATTTTTTTTCCCCATTCTGTGGGTTCATTCGCTTTCTTGACTTACCATTTGCAGAATATTTTGTAATATCTGTATCTGCATATCTCTATCATCTCTATTTAATTCTGGATGTAGTGCAAAGTCCCCCTTTTTGAGTGAACTATCTGAGCAAACTCTTTTCTGTCCAGCCTAAGTTAGCTGTCCGATATGTAGCATATTAGAAAAACATTTAAGTGATTTTTTGTTGCTGTAAAAGGTGGATCTGAAGCCCATTTTTCTTGGGGGGTGCACCTTGGGGCATGCAGGATCTTAGTTCTCTGACCAGGGATTGAACCTGTGCCCCCTACATTGAGAACACGGAGTCTTCACCACTGGAGCACTAGGGAAGTCCCATGAAGCCGCAAATTTTTAATGAATTACTTCTAGTACTCACTCTCATGTTTGAATATAAGCCTTATTTATTTATTCTATCTAGGCTTCCCAGGTGGCACTAGTGGTAAAGAACCCGCCTGCCATTGTAGAAGACATAAGATATGTGGGTTCCAGCCCCTGGGTCAGGAAGATCCCCTGGAGGAGGGCGTGGCAACCCACTCCGGAATTCTTGCTTGGAGAATCCCATGGACAGAGGAGCCTGGCAGGCTTCAGTCCACAGGGTCTCAAAGAGCAGGACACGACTGAAGCGACTTAGCATGCATACACACACATCATTGAGATTTGCAAATACAACTGAACCACCACCCTGATGTGGGCAATGACATGCTTTTGTAGTACAAAAGAAAGAAAGAAATTTGCTATAATTCTCCCAGATAACATAAGTTACGGTAAATTCACTCTTCTCGTGAAGGGGTAGAACTTCTATTCATTTTCCTTACTTTCAGTGATGGTGTGATGTCTTACTGCTGCTGTAGTAGACATGCTTTTTGAAAAAAAAAAAAAAAACAACAACCACAGAGCTTTTATTTTTGTAGATGAACAAGATAAAAACAAAAGAAAGGCAAAATACTTTTGTTTACTGAAAAAAAAAAAAATCCCAAAAGTTCTTCCTTCTGACTTTAAAACACAATAGAGATGACATCATAAAAGCCCAGGCTCTGAGATGATGTTTTCTCCAGGTGGAATCCAACTGAGAATGATTAGGACTTCTTTAATTCAAGAATACTCTCTGAGCGCTCAGAGGGTATTCATTTCAAAAGAGTCATTTGTAAGAACAGACCACTTTTCTTCCTCCCTCTTTTTTTAGCCTGCCGATTACACCTGTACACATGTTTACTCCCAAATCGTTTCAAATCCCCACACATTCTTGCAGGCTGACTGGTTCCTCCTGCTCAGAAGTCCCCCTCCCTTTCTGGCTGAGGAGCCGCATTCATGTGACTCCTGCACACTGTGGGGCTCAATGAAATCCTCTGAAAGGGCTGCCAGCTCGCCCAGTTTTCCATGAATTAGGTCCTGACACTTCAATGAGGGGAAAGACAATGTCTGAAATCCTGCCAGCCCTGGCTCCCGGCCTAGTCCGTGTCACAGAACTTCTTCCAGCTGCCCTTCCACACAGCACTTCATACTTTTCAGACCACCAAACAAACAGACCCTTGAGGACTTTCAATGGTGGCTGGGGCTATGGCTGCCGGGATGTCTGCCCAGCCTCTGGCACCCAATGGCTCCAGACTGCGCCAATGACGTTTTCCGCCGTTGTTATTTTGTTTTGTTTTTTATTTTTATGAATGGCTTTGGTAGAAAATGCAGACGGAAGCACAATACTACGGCCATTCATAAAAAGTGAGAGGAAACAAACTGCTGTCTGGAAATCTTCGGGGATACCAAACAAACTGCAAATCTTTTATCTTCCTTGGGGCACCTACTAGCTTAAATACCTAGAAACCAGTTGCCCCTTAGGGTTACTGTCATTGAAACCATGGTAGACCACTATAGTTTAATAAAAACTGACTAATATCAACTGTGCACATGGACCTAGAGTGTCGTTGGCAGTATATTTCCCTGCACCTTAATGCTGCTGCTGCTAAGTCGCTTCAGTCGTGTCCGACTCTGTGCGACCCCATAGACGGCAGCCCACCAGGCTCCCCTGTCCCTGGGATTCTCCAGGCAAGAACACTGGAGTGGGTTGCCATTTCCTTCTCCAAAGCATGAAAGTGAAAAGTGAAACTGAAGTCGCTCAGTCGTGTTCGACTCTTAGAGACCCCATGGACTGCAGCCAACCAGGCTCCTCCATCCATGGGATTTTCCAGGCAAGAGTACTGGAGTGGGGTGCCATTGCCTTCTCCACTGCACCTTAATAAGTGAGTAATATTTTGCATGTGCATTTCCTGTAGAGAAGCTAAAATCCTGTTTTAAACATCAGCATCATTGTGACTGGAAGGACCCAGGACTTGCTATTTTCATTCGCTCAGAGGGAAACTAAGGCAGAGGGAATTTAATTAACTCCCTTGAAATCATCTTGTAAAGCTATAACAACTGGGGTTTCCTATTTCTCTTAATCCCCTATATAATGCTCTGAGGAAACCTGTTCTCAACCTTTTCTTTAAACAACGAAAAGTCAAATCTGATTCAACCCTGGAGGAGAAGCTATTATTTCATGACTTTGGTTCCCACCTCCAGATTCACTCTGCTCTTTGGGATCTCTCGGGATGCCACATGCCACCACAGCCGGGAAGGCGCCTGGTTTTGTCAGCAGGGCCAGCTTTGACTCTCCTAGGCTACTGATGGAGAGTGAACCCTGGGGGAAGACTCAGTCCCACAAGGTCCAGCTGCTCCCCCTCCCCAACTATGAGATTCTTCCACCATTACCTACTGTGGAGGGTCTGAGGACATCTTTCTTATAGGCTTGCTCTATTGAACAGATAGCAAAGCCCTCCAAGTTGCTGATTTAGACAGTTCTGATGGTTCCACTTCTAGTTAAGTCTGTCCACGTGGGGAAGTTTACACAGTTTGGGCGCTCTGCAGACCTGGCATATCAACCGTGCCTTGCATGGAGATTCTGAGTTCCTTCAAGGAGATCCAACCAGTCCATTCTAAAGGAGATCAATCCTGGGTGTTCATTGGAAGGACTGATGCTAAAGCTGAAACTGCAATACTTTGGCCACCTCATGTGACGAGTTGACTCACTGGAAAAGACTCTGATGCTGGGAAAGGTTGGGGGCGGGAGGAGAAGGGGATGACCAAGAATGAGATGGCGGGATGGCATCACCGACTCTGTGGACATGGGTTTGAGAGAACTCCGGGATTTGGTGATGGACGGGGAGGCCTGGCGTGCTGTGATTCATGGGGTCACGGAGAGTCGGACACGACTGAGCGACTGAACTGAACTGAACTATAAGATGGTTACACCTTTCAAATAGCTTGTAATGAAACTCTCATTCCACAGTGGCATTTTAACTTCTGAAATACAATTGGTGGAAGAGAGCTTCCTCCCAGAACAAAAGAATATCAACAACAAAGGACTTTGAAGAAATGCTTTGAATTAAGTTAATGTTAAATAAAACTGTGAAGACAATTAAAAAACCCATTGACTGAATGAATCATAAAAATATTAAGACGGTCCCTCTCTAACCACGGGACGTCAATATGCAGTTTTCTGCAGATTAAACCCTGTATCTGACTAGCGCAGCCAAATTGAAAGTACAACCTTTAAGCAAATAAATACTATTGTTAAAGTCTGTAAATAGCTTAGGAGACAGCATGCTAAACTAGATTGTGCAAAGAATGTGAAAAAGGAAAGAACCTATTTTTGGATTTCTGAGATCATACAGCAAACCAGTATTTCTTTAAGTGAAAAGGGAAAAATGATTGAATTCTTAATGTCCATAGAGTATTTTGGCTTTTAAAATTTTGTAAAAGACACTGGTATTGGAAATTTATTTCAGCATAATTAAGGGGCTCCCTGGTCCTCCTGTGAATCCAGGCTATGGTTCCAGGGAGTCTAGGTATTTTAATGCTGATTCCTAGGCTGCTAAGCCACCCCTTCTAGTAGGTATTGAAAGAAAATCCTTCATAATAAAGAACCTGAACATTAGTAGTTCATTTCAATACTAACCTAAACATTAAATGAAAAGAAGCTTGAATTGGGCTTAACATCGTGATATTTTAAAAAATGTGGTACAATGTTTAGTAAAGTAAGGATGATTATTATGCAAAGGGTTTTAAGTTGACCTTTGGAAGAAATCAGTCCTTTACTGGATCTCCATGCAGATGGGTCTTTTGGTTTTATGTAAGTAGCAAACTTTTAATCTGATTATATTCTTTGTTTTATTGCCAGCTAGCAATAGATGGTTTTGCCCACTGGCTTTTAAAATCGTAAGACCATTGTTAAGAGGTACTCTGTTCCCTGCTGCTGCTACTACTGCTAAGTTGCTTCAGTCGTCTCCGACTCTGTGCGACCCCATAGATGGCAGCCTACCAGGCTCCTCCATCCTTGGGATTCTCCCTAGCACATACTTTTTTCACGTTGACCCCTTTTTCATTCTCATAGCAGCACAGGGCAAGACAGATCCATCCCCTAGTTGTTTACTAAAAACAAATTTTAAACCCCTCATTTCTTTTGTGAGACATGAAAGGCCCCTAAAATATTAACTCTCATTTCTTAATTCTAAATGAAAGTTACATTTCATTTTCTTTCACATCTCACAAAATAACAGCTCATAGGATAAGCTCAGTTATTTAAAAATTTTAATTAAATATGGTATCCCGCTAAAAAAGATATTTGTTTTTAAACTTCCCAAAGAGTCCCTTATGGCTTAATTGAAACAGAGGCGCTTATGATTATGTTTGTAACTGTCAGGCGAGTGTATGTTCCTTGGTTTTTGTCTCCTCACAACAAAGATTTGGAGTGACGGACATTAAAGCCCCCTCGGCATGTCACAGCTCACGGGTCTTGGACAGACCGTGTTATAGCTCTTAGACAAATCAGTGTTACAGCTCTATTTTATCTTTGGCTCTTCTTTTTATATGCTTTTTTCCCCCCGGGGCCTGTCCTATGTAAATTGGGCCAGCCAGGAGTGTTGTTTGTTTTACCTGAGGTCCTCACTCTGGCCCTCGGACCTTCCTTTGTTCTATTTTCGTGGGCTTTTCCCTTCCTTGTCGTTTGGCCACTGCCATTTTGGACTCCTTTTCCCTATTTTACCTACCTAACATAACCACACAAGTGCAATCAGATTCATCTTCTGCCTGAGGTGACTTCTTACTGTTGTTTCGTCACTAAGAAGTCCTATTCTTTTGAGACCCCAAGGACTGTAACCTCCACCCCAACCCCCCACCCCCTGCCCAGCTCCTCTGTCCATGGGATTTCCCAGGCAAAAATACTGGAGTAAGACGCCATTTCCTTCTCCAGGGGGTCTTCATGACCCAAGGATCAAACCTATGTCTTCTGCATTGGCAGGTGTGTTCTCTACCAATGAGCTGCCAGGGAAGCCCATGGTGGTTTCTAGTTCAATTTAAAAATGAATGGTCAGGACTTCCCTGGCGGTCCAGTGGTTAAGACTCTGCACTTTCATTGTAGGGGGCATGGGCTCAATCTCTGGTCGGGGAACTAATATTCTGCATGGCACAGCCAAAAATAAGTAAATAAAAACAAATTTAAAAATGAATAGTCAACTCTCAGTGACATAGGGAAGGTGAGTTCAGAGTATTCTCTAATACCAAGTGGTTAAAAAGTTATTTGATACAGTTAGAACTGGACATGGAACAACAGACTGGTTCCAAATAGGACAAGGAGTACGTCAAGGTTGTATATTGTCACCCTGCTTATTTAACTTATATGCAGAGTACACCATGTGGAACGCTGGGCTGGAAGAAGCACAAGCTGGAATCAAGATTGCCGGGAGAAATATCAATAGCCTCAGATATGCAGATGACACCACCCTTATGGTAGAGAGTGAAGAGGAACTAAAGAGCCTCTTGATGAAAGTGAAAGAGGAGAGTGAAAAGGTTGGCTTGAAGCTCAACATTCAGAAAACAAAGATCATGATATCTGGTCCCATCACTTCATGGGAAATAGACGGGGAAACAGTGGAAACAGTGTCAGACTTTTTTTTTGGGGGGCTCCAAAATCACTGCGGATGCTGATTGCAGCCATGAAATTAAAAGACACTTACTCCTTGGAAGGAAAGTTATGACCAACCTTGATAATATATTAAAAAGCAGAGCTATTACTTTGCCAACCAAGGTCCGTCTAGTCAAGGCTCTGTTTTTTCCTGTGGTCATGTATGGATGTGAGAGTTGGACTGTGAAGAAAGCTGAGCGCTGAAGAACTGATGCTTTTGAACTGTGGTGTTGGAGAAGACTCTTGAGAGTCCCTTGGACTGCAAGGAGATCCAACCAGTCCATTCTAAGGGAGATCAATCCTGGGTGTTCATTGGAAGGACTGATGCTGAAGCTGAAATTCCAATACTTTGGCCACCTCATGTGAAGAGTTGACTCACTGGAAAAGAGTCTGATGCTGGGAGGGATTGGGGGCAGGAGGAGAAGGGGACAACAGAGAATGAGATGGCTGGATGGCATCACTGACTCGATGGACATGGATTCGAGTGAACTCCGGGAGTTGGTGATGGACAGGGAGGCCTGGCGTGCTGTGATTCATGGGGTCCCAAAGAGTCGCACATGACTGAACGACTGAACTGAAGGAATCACCTCAGGCTTCCCTGGTGGCTCAGACGGTAAAGGATCTGCCTGCAATGCGGGAGACCTGGGTTTGATCCCTGGGTTGGGAAGATCCCCTGGAGGAAGACATGGCAACCCATTCCTGTATTCTTGCCTGGAGAATCCCCATGGACAGAGGAGCCTGGTGAGCTACAGTCCATGGGGTCACAAAGAGTCAGACACGGCAGAGAGACTAAGCACTCAAGTAATGTTTCTGTTAATTAGACAGGACGATGTGTCTGAAGTTTGAAGAATTTCAGATCAAATGTTGGTTCAACAATGTGAGGATGAAACTCATCTGTAGCTATACAAATCCCTCACCTAATGAATGTATCAGTCGCTCAGTTGTGTCCAAGACTTTGGAACCCAATGGAGCCTACCAGGCTCCTCTGTTCATGGAATTCTCCAGGTAAGAATACTGGAGGGGGCTGCCATTCCCTTCTCCAGGGGATCTTCCCGACCCAGGGATTGAACCTTGGTCTACCTGCATTGCAGGTAGATTCTTTACCATTTGAACCACCAGGGAAGTCTTGCCTATTGCATATACCACTCTTATTGGGCTGAGAGTCTTTCTGTATTAACAGCTTCCTCAAGCTGAGAAGGATCCTGCCTCCTAGTGGTGGGAGGCCTTGGTAAAGGAGAAAATATACACCATAATTAAGTAGTTAATGTCAATTTTTCTTCAGCTCAGAAAAACCCTAGGTTGGATCACAACTTCTCCGTCTTGGTGTGCACTCAGAGATGACGGTGCAACGTGTATACACATGAAGCCCCGAGGGGTTACAATTTGACAGTAACATCTGGCCCTTAGAACATAAAGGAGATTTTGTAGTTCTCTGTACAAAGTCTGCTAACAAGTGATAAATCTATGGGGAGTTTTGGCAAAATCTCTGAAATTTTTGCTTGGTATTGGGGGGAAGGGGAGGTGTTCTTTATTTTCCACTCTACTTGGCTTTACTCTTGGACTTCATGCAAAAGACAAAAGTAAGCATCATTTCAAAAGTATTTATGGGATTATTATAGCAAAGTGCCCTCACTGCAGCTGGCCTTGTTTCATCTGCTCAAGGAGGAGAACAGTCACTGCTCTAGTTAGTGTTTAGAACATCAGCCTGTGTGTGGATGGCAACAAGCCACTGCAGTTCCCATGGAAACAGATCTAGGAGCTAATACTGTGGAGTGTTTGGTACCTTTCTGATTTCTGGTACCTTTCTGGTACCCTCAGCGTGGAGGAGAAAGATCAATGAGGAATTCTTTAAAAACCTCAGTGCCCTGATTAGTTGTAAAAGTCAACTTTTTACAATTTGACCTGATGAAGTTATTCACTGGCTTATCAAATTTGAATTGATCAAAAGCCTCTTGATGAAAGTGAAAGAGGAGAGTGAAAAGGTTGGCTTGAAGCTCAACATTCAGAAAACAAAGATCATGGCATCTGGTCCCATCACTTCATGGGAAATAGATGGAAAAACAGTGGAAACAGTGTCAGACTTTATTTTTTTGGGCTCCAAAATCACTGCAGATGCTGATTGCAGCCATGAAATTAAAAGACGCTTGCTCCTTGGAAGGAAAGTTATGACCAACCTTGATAGTATATTAAAAAGCAGAGACATTACTTTGCCAACAAAGGTCCGTCTAGTCAAGGCTCTGGTTTTTCCCGTGGTCATGTATGGATGTGAGAGTTGGACTGTGAAGAAAGCTGATCGCCGAAGAATCGATGCTTTTGAACTGTGGTGTTGGAGAAGACTCTTGAGAGTCCCTTGGACTGCAAGGAGATCGAACCAGTCCATTCTAAAGGAGATCAATCCTGGATGTTCATTAGAGGGACTGATGCTAAAGCTGAAACTGCAATACTTTGGCCACCTCATGCGACGAGTTGACTCACTGGAAAAGACTCTGATGTTGGGAAAGGTTGGGGGCGGGAGGAGAAGGGGACGACGGAGATGGCTGGATGGTATCACCGACTCTGTGGACATGAGTTTGTGTGTACTCCGGGAGTTGGTGATGGACAGGGAGGCCTGGCGTGGTGATGGACAGGGAGGCCTGGCGTGCTTTAATTCATGGGGTCGCGGAGAGTCGGACACGACTGAGTGACTGAACTGAACTGAACTGAAAGTATACATCAGATGGGGACTGGGTATACAAAATGAATAAGAAATGTTTCCTAGTCTTAAGAATCCTAGAGTCTAACTGAGAGACAAATGAGGAAATAGATATTAAGAGTATAATGTGCATTTTAGATTAATTTTCTCTTATGTTCAATGCAATCAAACACAGAGAAGCATGTTCATCAAATTACAAAAAAGGATAATTATAAGAAAGAAGAGCTATTTTCCCTTCTAATGGGGAACAGGAGAAAGCAGAGGTAAGTTCACTGAAGAAAAGAAAACACAAGAAATTTGAAGACTTGATGTAGAGTTAAAATATCATTCGTCTCTATCACTAAAAATAAAGATAGAAGTAAATTTTCTTTGCTTTCAGTTTGGAAAGTTAAAGATTACAATTAAGTTTTAAAAAATCAGAAAACAAAACAAAATGCAGCAATGGCGGGAGTGTTGTTAAAATTATGACTAATTTTTAAATGACACTTTGGTATGCTCCTGAATTGCAGCATTTAACAAGCATTGTTATCTTAGAGAAGATGGCTGCACTTTGGGGATATAAAGCATTCTGAAGTAGACAGCTACACACAGGTGGGGTAAAGGAGCACATCGTCTCAAGAGTCGACTTTTCATTTCAATTTTTACAATTCTCCAAGATATGGGGGGAAGAATTCATCCTTACGCAAAGGAGCTGAGTAAAAATTGCAAGATTAGTGTTGCTTCACGGAAAAAGAATTACTCTTGTTTCAGACCTATTTTCTCATCACACAATATTTTTAGATAGAAACACTATGTATTTTTTAAAGATGCAAATTATTTATTTATTCTCTTTACGTATTTCTTTTTTTCTCTCTATAACCATTCACAAAGCTAGTTCACTTTGCAAATGCACACATGGCTAACAGCACCAAAGGAAAATGAATAAATATGTGAAACATTAGGCTGTTGGGTTTTGACAAATCAAACACATGTGCATAGATGCTATGGACTAAATTCAAACTTTAGTTAATGTCAACTTTAGCCTGACAGTTCAAGACTAATGTTCAATAATGGATAACACAGACATGTATGAGATAATGGAAATTAAGTTGTATACTGTAGGATTCTTTGTGTGTTTGTGTTAGTTGCTCTGTCATGTCTGACTCTTTGCGAGGAGATGATCAATAATCAATACTCCAAATCTGTTGGAGACATACTTGAAAGTCTACTTAAGACACATCTTCTTAACATTTGACAGGTTATTCAGAGTGATTATATGAAATTGGATTCGGACCTGATGAACTAGAGACACAATTTTTCATATCACATGTAATACCTTTTTTGTGTGTGTTATCCATGTGCATAGGATAGAAATCATGTGACTTTTAAGAAGTTCTAATTACTTTTATTTTAATGAGAGAGATTTAGAATCAATACTCAGAAACCTTCTTTGATTCTGAGAACATCTGTTGGAGTTGCAGGATAAAACATTTTAAAATGGTTTACCACTACTGTATATAAAATAGGTAACTAATAAGGACCTACTATGTAGCACAGGGAACTCTTCTCAATATTCTGTAATGATCTATATGGGAAAAGAATCTAAAAAACACTGGATGTATGTCTATGCATAACTGATTCACTTTGCTGTACAGCAGAAACTGACACAGCATTGTAAATCAACCATACTCCAATAAAATTTTTAAAAAAATGGTTTTACAAAATGATTTGAGGAGCCAGCATTTCCCAGCAGTTATACTAGTTACACATGGAAACCGAATTTAAAAAGCTGAATCATGATTTTAGGCATTTCCTTTCCTTAAGGAAAGAGTCAGTAAATTTATCTGTAATCTCTTATGCTCCCAAGGACTACAAAGGGATAGTTTATGGGTTGAGAGCTCTACGATACTTAACTGAGTCATATCTCTCCTAGAACCCTAATTTAGCAGTATTTTCTTGGCATTAGCCTGGGGCTGACTTTAGCAGTTGAGTTGTTTTCCTTGGAGGAAGTTTAATATTCAATCCGAGAAATGTTAACTATTCCCGAACATTAGCTTAAATCCTTTAACGTTTTAAACAGTTGGAGAGGTGAGCTCTCTTTCTTTCACATTCTCACACTTCCAGAGTATACCCAGCACACCCATCTTTCCAGAGAATACCTTCTTCCTGGATCCTCCCTGGAGGTTTTCTCTGGATTAATGTCCCTTTCTTCAGAATCCGTAAATTAAAATGTCTCCTTTCCTTCTTCAGAAAAACCTCCCATTTCATTGGGCTTGTCTCCAAAGTCTGTATTTGAAACTTAAGGGAGTTTCAGGCAACCAACCCCCTAAACTACCTAACTCAGCTCAACTGCTCTACAACGGATGACCCTAGCATCAGTATATTGTCATTCTAAAAACTACGTGTTTGTTTGGACCGTTCCAGAAATGTGTCTCTGAACTTTGTTTCATGATCATACCCACTGAATCAAACTTTCTTTCATTACAATTCAGGGTAAGGTGGTATGATGCTGCACTTTTTTTTTCAATTGATCACAGAGGAACAATAGCAAAAACAATACAAAGTGATTTAATGTGTACTGTCTGATTTACTCCACAACAGCTATCTGCAGAAAAGTACCGCTGTTCAGATTTATACATGAGGAAGTAGAACCCTAAAGACACTCAGTGACTTACAAGGGATTACAAGGCCAGTACATAATGAAGCCACACTGTAATGCAGGTCACGTGGTTCCAGATCTTTTGCTCTTTCTATCATCCCATGCTGCTGCAGCAATCTGCTTATTCTGTGCTTCTTTTCTTATTAAAAATTAGTGCTATAAGCAACCATCATCCATAAAAAGATCATACGCTTAAAAAGATCAGAGACCTAGTTTTCTGGGGCTATGACTTCACTGAGAAGAAAAATGATCAAATAAGAGGAAAAACTGAATTTTAATGTAACAATATTAAAAGATCTTAGCTCAAAAGAACGCTTCGAATGTTCTTAAAGGAGAAGTTAGTATCATAAAACTATTTTCAGTTCTGAAAAGTTTTGTCAAGTCTCAAGATGTTTTAGAAATATAAATAGCAGCTTGTTTCTCACTAGATTTCTATAGAAGTTGAAATCCTGCCCTGCTATTCATATATATATATATGTGTGTACAAAAATATATATACCTACACACACACACACACACACACACACATATACTTTCCTTTATCCTTTTATTTCCTTTATTCTCTTTGAAAGTTTATGAAAAAAAATTCAAGCAGAACTGTGAAAGCTAAGATTTCTGGGATAAATGCTAATAAATTACTTTTGTTTTTCCCCCCGTTTATCACAGGCTCTATTATGTGATGGTGTTAAAAACATTAGCTATAAATTCCATGGTGTCTACGATATAGGAAATAATAGACACAGTGCCTGTCTCTATGGTGTTAACAACTTCATGTATTATTGTCTGTGAGCAAAATGTGAGGAAGAATAAAGATGGCTGGTTCTCATCAGATGCCATACTGGTCCTTCCATCCAGCTCCTCATCTACATCATCAGACAGCTCTTCTCATTCCTTGTGGCTTTCTTTCTTTTTTTTTTAATATTTACATTTATTTATTTTTAATTGGAGTATAATTGTTTTCAATATTGAGTTTCTGTCATACAGCAACATGAATCAGCCATAGGTATATTTATGTCTCTTCTCTCTTGAACCTCCTCCCTGTGGCTTTCTGCTAAGAAATCTCCCTTTAAATCCCCTGTCTTGTATGGTCTCTGCATTCACTGGTGGGTGCTTTTGTGCATGTGTTCATTTCTTTGGAATGTGACCACCCGTGACACGTATTTTTTACCCATGATATATATAAATACACATTGCCATACTGAAGGAGTCATTTAAAACACTCCATTTAAAGCCGCATATAGATGTATAATATTTATATATATTTACATTAAGGCACAATTACTAGTCAAAGCTATGGTGACCATCCATGCTCCAACCTCAGAGATGTGTATCCGCAAACGCTAAGCAGATCACGCCACCAGTGGAAAATTCCCAGGGAAATTGCCCACCCACCTGATTCAGCTCCTAGCATACTTCCTGTCTTCTGCATGGAGTAAACCTTCAAAAAAGGTTTTCGACTGATTTCTACTCCTTCTCTTTGCCTGGAGGAGGTCCTCCTCCTCTTCTAGCTTCTCTTCCTCAGGTGGTGGTGATAACCTTTCATAGATCTCATAAAAGAATGCTAGAGAAATGCAGATTCCCGACTCCACTCCTAGATTCAGGACGGATTTAGTAATCTGTTTCAAAGATAAGCAACATGGTCCTCTGGCTGGTACTCTGAGAAATATCATCATAGGAAAACAATGGTTAAACTACAGTGCTTCCCTCCAGCAAGCCTCTTGCAAGGCAGTTGACATGAGAGAGGTTATTTTTCACGAATCCAAGAAAAAAGAGGAGAGGGACATGGATATGTTTTTAAAAACATGAAAAGACACATTCAGTTCAGTTCAGTCGCTCAGTCATGTCCGACTCTTTGCAACCCCATGAATCACAGCACGCCAGGCCTCCCTGTCCATCACCAACTCCCGGAGTTCACTCAAACTCATGTCCAGTCGAGTCGGTGATGCCATCCAGCCATCTCATTCTCTGTCGTCCCCTTCTCCTCCCGCCCCCAACCCTCCCAGCATCAGAGTCTTTTCCAGTGAGTCAACTCTTCGCATGAGGTGGCCAAAGTATTGGAGTTTCAGCTTTAGCATCAGTCCTTCCAATGAACACCCAGGACTGATCTCTGAGCGCTGGCAAGAAGTGCCCTCTTGACTCCGAAATCAGCTGCACACGATTTTTCTTTGCTCTGTTTGTCCTACTCTAGTGCATAAAAAGCTTTTGTCTTTGTCAAGCTTTTTCACAGGAGATAGAAGAACAGACATCTTTGTAGACTGTACACATTGCAGTTTTACGATTATTATAGAGACGGTCGTAGGTGGTTTTTGCTTTCCCAGCCTGTTTGGAATTTGCGTTTGGTGAATCCAGATCTGAGTTCATTTCATCGTGGACCGAAGGGTGTAAGCTGTTCCTGATGGCCAATTAATGAGTGTGCCGCGCTGCCTAAAAACCAGCTGCAACTCATTGGTCATGTCCAAAAGGGATTCCAGAGATGGGGAGGAAATAACTCACAGGAGCTTCTGCCCATATTCTGGAAGCTGACTAAATGTCGACTAACTTTTAACGAGAGTCAAGCGGAATACTGCCCGGCTGAACTGAAGGAGAGCAGAACGTGGGCTGGGGTTCTTATGTGTGCGCTGGGGACCTTCGGCTGCCTGCTTATAACTGCTCTTTGTTGTATGCTGCTCTTCCACCTCCCTGCCACTTCAGCAGGGGACTGTACCTATTCGGTGAATGAGTTGTCTCTATAAATGAGACGCTTGTTTCTCTGTAGGACAGTGGGATTCAGGTCTTGGCTCCAGATAATACATGTTTTGGTACGTCTGGGCTTATTGCCAGATCTGTGTATCTCTGCTGGTGGTAGTAGCTTTTTTATTTTTAATAAAGGAAGTATGTTTGTAAGGTGCTATCTTTGATTGTAGTTGCTGTTTTCAGGATGTGGAAGCTGCTCTAGAATACTTCAGAGGCAGCTCTTTGGCCTTGAAAAATTCTCCTCCAAGGAACTCTATTTACTTTGTCAAGGTTTAGAGGTGACATCTTGGTACCCTACAGAGTTTTAGTCCCTACACACACACACACATACAGACACATGCGTGCAAGGGAAGTTTAAGGCAGTGATGAAGAAGAAACTTTAGCACCAGAAAGGCCTTTGAAATCAGGTCTAGACCAGTCGACTTGGTAGCAATTTAAACCTCAATTTCCTAATTTGTCTAATGTGAATACCTCCACTGGGTTGTTGTGGTGATTAAAACTGATTAACGTCTCTAGAATGCATGGCACAATTGTTGGCTGTAACAGCTTCATATACATTATTTAATAGCACTAGGCGGGCGGGGGTGCTGTAGCAGTAACAGTAACAGCAAAGGCTACAGCAGTAGCAGCCCTCCTGGCTTGTGGTTCGAATTGTTCAACATCAAAGAACTGGGTTTCACTCTGGTGAATGATTACCGGATTCCCTGGAATATAAAATTCAAACCCCTCATCTCTGATTTGCCAATGTATCACTTCTGTGGCCTTCAAGATTCCGGTTTTGGTGGCATAGGAGTATGCATGGCAACCAGAATAGGATTTTTTATGTGCTTTGTTCACCGAACTTGCACGGGACAATAGCAATTTCCTTTGTATTGTGTGATGCAAAGTTCATTGGCATACATTTTACAAAGATGTTATCTAGCCTGATTTCCTTTGTTCAGCTCTCTCCTGGCTATTTAAAGCACTTGATTTGTGGATAGAGATGTCCTCCCCCGACATTCTTATAAGGCCAAAAAAAAAAAAAGAATGGAACAAAAGACTTACAGAGAGGAGCAAAGAACCCATGTAGTCACAATATTAACAAGTAACCATTATTTAATGGTAAAACAGCTTAATAATAGTGGCTTGCAAGTTCCATCTGACCCCCAGATCGCATTTGTTGAATGGATCCAGGTATGTGGACATTAAAGTTACATGTGTTAGGCATGTATGAGAATTCCCTGTAGCTTTCTTTTCATAATATTACTGTAATATGACGCTGCATCAAGAATGCAGAGCCTAAAGAATTTAACAGCACCCCTGCAAGATGTCACAGTTTAAAGTACTTCCCTTGTTCTCCTGTCTTCAAAACACCTTGGGCTGCTGGGAAAGACAGCTAGGCTTTAGAATGTACTATTGTCAGATTTCTTTTGAGAGGAACCTATATTTTATTAAATTTAATTAATGACTACCAATGAAGCAGGGCTATTAGCAAAGGCTAATAGAGTTTTGCCAAGAGAACTCACTGGTCACAGCAAACACCCTCTTCCAACAACACAAGAGAAGACTCTTCACATGGACATCACCAGATGGCCAACACCGAAATCACACTGATTATATTCTTTGCAGTCAAAGACAGAGAAGCTCTAAACAGTTAGCAAAAACAAGACCGGGAGTTGACTGTGGCTCAGATAATGAACTCCTTGTTGCCAAATTCAGACTTGAAGAAAGTGGGGAAAAACCACTAGACCATTCAGGTATGACCTAAATAAAATCCCTTATGATTATACAGTGGAAGTGAGAAATAGATTTAAGGGACTAGATCTGATAGAGCGCCTAAAGAATTATGGACCAAGGTTTGTGACATTGTACAGGAGACAGGGAGCAAGACCATCCCCAAGAAAAAGAAACGCAAAAAAGCAAACTGGCTGTCTGAGGAGGCCTTACAAATAGCTGTGAAAAGAAGAGAAGCCAAAAGCGAAGGAGAAAGGGAAAGATATACCCATCTGAATGCAGAGTTCCAAAGAATGGCAAGGAGAGATAAGAAAGCCTTCCTCAGCGATCAGTGCAAAGAAATAGAGGAAAATAATAGAATGGGAAAGACTAGAGATCTCTTCAAGAAAATTAGAGATACCAAGGGAACATTTCATGCAAAGACGGGCTCGATAAAGGACAGAAATGGTATGGACCTAACAGAAGCAGAAGATATTAAGAAGAGGTGGCAAGAATACACAGAAGAACTGTACAAAAAAGATCTTCATGACCCAGATAGTCACAATGATGTAATCACGCACTTAGAGCCAGACATCCTGGAATGTGAAGTCAAGTGGGCCTTAGGAAGCATCACTACGAAAAAAGCTAGTGGAGTGATGGAATTCCAGTTGAGTTATTTCAAATCCCAAAAGATGATGATGTGAAAGTGCTGCACTCAATATGCCAGCAAATTTGGAAAACTCAGCAGTGGTCACAGGACTAGGAAAGGTCAATTTTCATTCCAATCCCAAAGAATGCTCAAACTACTGCACAATTGTACTCATCTCACACACTAGTAAAGTAATGTTCAAAATTCTCCAAGCCAGGCTTCAGCAATACTTGAACTGTGAACTTCCAGATGTTTAGTTGGTTTTAGAAAAGGCAGAGGAAGCAGAGATCAAATTGCCAACATCCACTGGATCATCAAAAAAGCAAGAGAGTTCCAGAGAAATATCTATTTCTGCTTTATTGACTATGCCAAAGCCTTTGACTGTGTGAATCACAATAAGCTGTGGAAAATTCTGAAAGAGATGGGAATACCAGACCACCTGACCTGCCTCTTGAGAAACCTATATGCAGGTCAGGAAGCAACAGTTAGAACTGGACATGGAACAACAGACTGGTTCCAAATAGGAAAAGCAGTAAGTCAAGGCTGTATATTGTCACCCTGCTTATTTAACTTATATGGAGAGTACATCATGCGAAACGCTGGGCTGGAGGAAGCACAAGCTGGAATCAAGATTGCTGGGAGAAATATCAATAACCTCAGATATGCAGATGACACCACCTTTATGGCAGAAAGTAAAGAACTAAAGAGCCTCTTGATGAAAGTGAAAGAGGAGAGTGAAAAAGTTGGCTTGAAGCTCAATATTCAGAAAACGAAGATCATGGCATCTGGTCCCATTACTTCATGGGAAATAGATGGGGAAACAGTGGAAACAGTGTCAGACTTTATGTTTTTGGAGTCCAAAATCACTGCAGATGGTGATTGCAGCCATGAAATTAAAAGACGCTTACTCCTTGGAAGGAAAGTTATGACCAACTTAGTCAGCATATTAAAAAGCAGAGCTATTACTTTGCCAACCAAGGTCCGTCTAGTCAAGGCTACGGTTTTTCCAGTGGTCATGTATGGATGTGAGAGTTGGACTATAAAGAAAGCTGAGCATCAAAGAATTGATGCTTTTGAACTGTGGTGTTGGAGAAGGTTCTTGAGAGTTCCTTGGACTGCAAGAAGATCCATCCAGTCCATCCTAAAGGAGATCAGTCCTGGGTGCTCATTGGAAGGACTGATGTTGAAGCTGAAACTCCAATACTCTGGCCACCTCATGCAAAGAGCTGACTCATCTGTAAAGACCCTGATGCTGGGGAAGATTGAGGGCAGGAGAAGGGGACAACAGAGGATGAGATGGTTGGATGGCATCACTGACTCAATGGACATGAGTTTTGGTAAACTTCAGGAGTTGGTGATGGACTGGGAGGCCTGGTGTGCTGCAGTCCATGGGATCGTAAAGAGTCGGACATGACTGAGCGACTGAACTGAACCAATTAGGCTGCAGGATTTAAAGAAAAAAAGTATTTTCTCAAAAATTACCTCCCTCCAATAATAACTTTCAGCAAGTTATGAAATTAGAATTTCAATACAAGCAAACTTAATTCTCCTTTTTCAAAGTTACGTGTTGCTTGCAACCTGCATCTAAAATGCTTACGCTGTTACTGAGTCAGGAGATAGATTTCTCTTTAAGATACAGCAGCATTTATTCACATTATGTCTGCCTGAGTGTTGCAGTCAGAAAAAACCCTAATCAATCAGATGCCCTTAGGCTATAATGATCATGTATCTCACACTGCCGTTAGGCAGTTATTTCTATCAAAGAGATTTCATTTATTCAACAAAATTTCAAGTAGCTTACTTTGGGCTAAGCTATTCCTGGGTCAGGAAGATCCCCTGGAGAAGGGATAGGCTACCCACTCCAGTATTCTTGGGCTTCCCTTGAGGCTCAGCCGGTCAAGAATCTGCCTATGATGTGGGAGACCTGGGTTCGATCCCTGGGTTGGGAAGATACCCTGGAGAAGGGAAAGGCCAGCCACTCCAGTATTCTGGCCTGGAGAATTCCATGAACTGTATATGTATAGTCCGTGGGGATGCAAACAGACACGACTGAGCGACTTTCACATTCACTTTCTACTTGGGGCTACGATGACTACCAGACTATTCTCAAACAACTGTTAAGCAAGCATCCAAAAGATGACATTCGACTACATGTTGACTCCTCAGCGATGCTTTTAATGGTTCTAATAATTGATAATATTCCCTGTATAAATATAATCTTAAAATCAAGATAAGTTTCCAACCCACTGTTTGACATCAACAGAATGCAGAGCTGATGTGAAAGTGTGGCTATGTTCACAATCTAATTTTCCTAACATTTTTCCCCTCAAAGACTCAACAACTATAGTATCTTTAGGATGCTAAGCTGTGCACACTCTTCAGAGGTCCCTGCTACTAGCCAGCAGTCAAGCCTCCACTTCTAGCTGTGGGGTCAGGGGTAAATGAAAGCGTAATTCTACAGCACTACTTATGCTTAAAGGACAAACATTAAGGAAAGTTTAAAAAAGATGTCTAGCCTGGTATTGTGTCTGGTCAGGTGTGTATCATCTTCTGATAACGGTGACAATAATAAAGGAACAAGCTTCTGTGGAGCTCTGCAAAGGTCTTTCCTATATATCACTATGTTTATGAGGACTGATCAGTGGACCTTGGGTCCCCAAGGTAACCCATGCAGCTAATAATGGATGAAACAGACACTGAAATCTATGCTATTCTATTCCAAAAGGCACACTTTGCCTCCAGGTTACGTAATATAGGAGTGTAATGATGACAAAGTATTTGTACAAATAGAATTCATTTCCCCAAATATCCTGGCCCCAATTCTTAAAATGGTGAGGAATGTTTCTCTGTCACATCCCGAGAACAGACTTAGCCCACAGGGACAGAAGCATAGGGAATAAACCAGCATGTTGGTGTCTGAGATGTGTGCTGAGGATGCCAAAACCCCAGATGTTTTGATGGGCAGTGGCAAAAAAAAGTTCATTATTGACTGTAGCTGTTACAACAACTGTTTTTTAAGAAGTGAGGAAACCGTTGGAGGAGATGGCTGCTTTAGGATTCTACAGTCAGTAGTCTTGTCACAGTGTCCAGAGTCTGGTAGATGCACAGATTCCTTCCGATTTCATGAGAAAGTGGTTGCTTTCATGTTCGGAGTACTTTGCAAACATGGAACCAGGCACCATTAGTCTGGTGGGGAACACAACCACTCCTACATACTACTCTTATGTACCATCATATAACTATCCCGAGTCTCAGCTAGCACTGCGCTTGGTCCTACACCCAAAACGATGTTTGGTGAACTGAATCCACCCTTCTAACTACCTACTGAGCTTGTTTATTCATCTTTCTTTTTGTTCCTTCAACACACATTCACTGAGTGCCTTCTAGGACTAGGGTGGCACATAATTTGCTTCATACTCAAGAAATGGGAAAGGAAGAAAGGATGAAAGAACATGATCTTTGCCACTTAACAAGTCTAGTGATGCTTATGACAATAACTTAATGTCATCAAGAAACACCTGGAATTTTATCCAGTGCATTTATATATGTAGCCAGACACACACACACCATATCCAATAGCCAGATTTTCATATACGACATTATCACAATTTCAAGTTAAAAATGTAAAGGTGTTAATAGTCAACTATCTGGAGAATTAACACTTTCTGAGAGTCCAAAGATTAGCTGAACTTTTATAGTCTGGTTTTGACTGCAGCTCTCACTTTTTTCTTCTGGGAAAGAGTCTGGCAGTAACAATGAATGTGACCCTTCAGTGAAATCTAAGTAAGTCTCTTGCTTCACACTTCTTAGGAAGAAAACAGAGATTTCTGGCAGTCAAAAACCTGGACCATGAAGCCAAACTGTGCCACAAACTAAAGGACAGAGATAACTGTTTAAACCAGATAAATTTATTAGTTTAAGCTATTCAAACAACTCTAGTGTCTTGGACTTGATAAATATCCCAGTCCTCCATTGGTTGCAGTGATTTGGCCTCTAGTCAGTCACCAATAGGTCCACCAATTCAGAACTTTTAGGAGGAAAAGAATACAAATGCCTGATCAGCAATATACATGCTGAAACTATCGCGCACATTTGGACACACAAAGCTTTGTATATGTGTCAGTCTGCCTACACATGTGTGCGCATAGATACATATATCTATAAACTTTGTTAGCTCCTGGATTTCATTCTTGTTGTGCTTGATACACAAAGAAGTTATAACCATATAAAGGATATTTATAGGAGTAAGAACCTCTTAAGTCTTTCAACGTTGGATCGCTTTACGTGGTTGTAAGATGATGGCTTCAGGAGGGAGTAAAGAAGGAAATTCCAAAATGTGAATGGTATTTAAACCTCTTAAACTTTTTTCTTCAAAGGCAAAGAAAAAAAATAAAATTAACTTTTCCTTATTCGACAAGATGGCACACAGAAGGGCTGCTGGGCAGCAAAATAACTAAAAGGAATATAAAGATCTAGTGACTCGAATCCCTTTCATGAAATATGTGAGTTAAAAAAATCCAATAACCATAAAACAACTTTGTCTTTGATGCTGAGCAAAACACAAGCTTGAAATTTAGTGCTGCTGAGCAAATGAATGAAAAATACAGATGTTTTTACCTTCAGTTCAACTCAGATTCGTCATCTGAACAGTTCCATGCCTAACTCTGTACAACTGACTAAATGTAACACAGCGTTAGTTAACAGCAAAGGTTTAAAGCAAAACTTAAAAGCACATACTTTCCCTTCTTAAAAAACGACTCAATGAGTTAGTAAATCCAGCTCTGCCATAGCCCTTCTCTTGTCCTCCATGATTTCAAAGCTTAAAATAACCCATAAAAGTGAAACATGTTACGTCTTTTGCTGGTGAAGTATTCCAGTCTAATGTTTTCAAATTAACTAAGATAATGTTTTATTTAAAATGGAGGACTTCGATGCTATTTTAATTTTCCAAAGTCAGCACATAATACCAATTTCCCTGAAGGTCAAAAACAATATATTAAGGAAATACCACCTGCCACTTAGAGCTTCCATAGGAAATTTGCATTTCCACTTTGTAATGTATTATTTAGGGGAGGAAATGACAGCCTACTTCATGGTCTCCCATGGGCTTCATGGTCTCCCAAAGCACAGTCTCCCATCCCTGCAAGGAGGCAGACAAAAAGAAAGAAGCCCAGTGTCCCTTTTCCCACTGACTCTCTATGGAAATTAAAAATTCAGTAGGCGAAAGCAAAAAGCATGTGTTGAAAGATGTCAGGCCCACCCAAACTCTCTCTTCTGTTTCTATTAAAGCCAGGCTTGCTTTGCCAGCCCATTTGAATGGGGCTAGTTCTGCAGAGGGGGAGGGGATGGGCCCTGGGCACATTTTTCAGTCTTCTGTAAACAATTCTTGAAGGAATAAGGTGGTGGTCATGGCTGTGCCCTTTAAATGGCCTCTGAGAGTGAGAGGGAGCACATGGAGAAGGTCTTTTCAAAGCGCAACAGACCTTTTCTACAGTGTTATTTACAAGCCAAACAAGGTTGAAGATAGATTACTTCCTACTGTCCAGCTCAGAAAGAAAAAGCATTTTGCTTAGGTACATGATATGCATTACAGAACAAAGACGCTGCAGAAAGTATCTCCTCTTATTTTATTGGTCACACAGTGAGGCATAAGGGATCCTAGTTCCCCGACTAGGGATCGAAGCTTCATCCCCTGCACTGGAACCACAAAGTCCTAACCACTGGACTGCCAGGGAAGTCTCAAAGGCATCTCCACTTATAAGTATTCAAATATATTGAGGTGTCCAATATATTTTACTCTGAAAGTACTTCATAACTTTTCAGCTTTTCTTGAGGTTATCATTTTTTTCCTCTTCCCTCTCATTCTTTTCTTTTATGGCTTCCCTCCCTGTATGGTTCTTATCATCATTTACAAAATCCTGCTATTCCGTGCCGTATACCCCATACTTATGTGTATGGTAGTTAAAGAAACCTATATCTTGATGCATTAGACAAATTTGTTAAATGGATCATCAGTGATTGGATCTGGGCAAGGGCAAACAACTTGTTTGATCAATTGTTTTTTCCCACTGAGTTTACTATCCTCTTTAAAGTACAGAGTTATTTTCAGTTGAATTTATTTAAAATCTAACCAGTCCATTCTAAAGGAGATCAATCCTGGGTGTTCATTGGAAGGACTGATGCTGAAGCTGAAACTCCAATACTTTGGCCACCTCATGCGACGAGTTGACTCACTGGAAAAGAGTCTGATGCTGGGAGGGATTGGGGGTGGGAGGAGACGGGGATGACAGAGAATGAGATGGCTGGATGGCATCACTGACTTGATGGACATGAGTTTGAGTGAACTCTGGGGGTTGGTGATGGACAGGGAGGCCTGGCGTGCTGTGATTCATGGGGTCGCAAAGAGTCGGACATGACTGAGTGACTGAACTGAACTGAACTGAAAGGGGTATTCTTTGAAGTTACTGATGTACGGTACTTAAAGAACTGATATAAGGTTTATTGGGTTGTCTACCTGTGAAAATTAACTACTTTAATATGTACATCTTCAGAAAAGATCAAGTTGGTAAGTTTTTTTTAACTTTTAAAACAAAGGTGAGCTTATAGAGGTCTTTAAAATTAGCAAGAGCTTCCTTTGATCTTCAGAAATGAAATTATTTAAATTGTGTGGTCACAATGCATACAGCTCAAAAAATCACATGTGTTAAAGACACATCGCTGCAATATAAGAATGTTTTGCTGTTGAGAGAAATGGTTCAACACACTGGCTGCAAGGATACCTAGTCTTTATCTAAGAAGTGGTTTTGAGAGCAGAGAAAGGCAGAATTCACTTACATGAACATAGATACAATATCCAAACACCTTATACAAAACCTTGGTCAATTCCTTGAATATTTTAGTTCAGAATCTGAGACACTGTGGTAAAATGGTGAAAAGGTTATATATATGAAATGAAACTCTCCAAGGAAATGAAAAAAAAGAAAACTGGATTGTTTAGTTTGAAGGGCATGAGGATGCTGTCTTGGGTACATAGCATAGGGACAAATAAGCCTCTCTCTTCCATGAGCGCAAACCAGGAAATACTGGCTTCTAACTCATTCCTAGCTTCTAACTGGCTATGAGATCCTGGAGCAGTCTCTTGAATATCCTAGATTTCCACTGTCTCCATCTTAAATGTCAAATGTCACAATTCCATAAAACAAAGGACTGTTCGTGTCTTTGCCTTCTTTGAAGCTGAAATAATGACCATGTTGGTCTATAACCCTGGCACTTAAAAGTGAAGGAATGTCTTTTCCAGTGTGGTTAATACATCTGGCAGCAAAAAGGAACCCCCAACAGAGGTAGAATGAGAAGTCAAAAGGCAGACGGTTTCTGGTCAAGGAGCAATTCATCTTTTCAGAAAGTTGTGATTCCTTCCTAGAGCCTGGCGTGATCGCAGATTGCAGCTCAGAGAATTACATTTCAGAAAATACTCTTGGTTTTCCTACCACGAAGGGAAAACATTCAGTTCCTACAAGTAAAGCAATTAATTAATAGGCACTTGTGACCATCCTGCTTGGAGAAAGAAAGCGGCCATTTTACGTAAACCACACAGGGCTGAAACTCAGGCTAGTTTGAAAATGGTGTTAAGTTGTGCTTTTAAAATAGGCGATAAAACTCCCATGTGTTGAAAGAAGGCCACAAAACACTGCAATTCTTCCCTTTACCAAAAAAGAAGGAGGAGAAGGAAAACTAGGCCTTTGCCTAGAAGGATGCCATAGCACACTCTCCCCTCAGACACTTCAGCAGCAAGAAGAACCCTGTGTATCTCACAGTTAACCATGATCCACAGAGCCAGGAAGAAGATTAAATACAAGAACACTCTTTTTTCTCTTGTTGAATGAACACAGGGATGCTTCTAAAGTTGGAGGTTGCATTTTTCTTGCCACACAGCTCCCTGGGAGCTGCGTGTGTGTTGGGAAACAGCTGAAGGGGAGCCTCTTGCTGAATGTTTCGTGGGACAAGGCGGGTGTTTCAGAGCTTCCTGCTGCTGCTGTTCATCCTGCTAACCTTGCCTTCATGATCTCAGCAGTTAACGAGACTGTAAACCGGCTTCTGAACTGACTGAATGCAGGTTTAAAGGGCAAAAGAAAATGGTAGTTATCTAAATGACTGAAAAACAAAAAAAGTGAAAGAACAAAGGATTTTAAAAGAAAATTGCTGAACACCGAAGTTGTTTTATTTTCATGTTTAAATCAACATATATGTTGATGCACACAGCGTTCAGGCTGAAATAGAACTTCACTGCATTGCTGTGCTCAGGGGGAAATATTCCTTTAAAAACTCAACTTTGTAAACCAGCCTTGAAATCCTCTGCTCCACCCCTCCTCCTCCCAGGAATTAATTTCACAGAGACAAAGTTAAACACATAATTTGTAAAACTATTGAGAAGTACATTTCTGGTTCCTCAGTAACGGAGAGAGTTGCCAGATATAGATAAATCTTCACCCAGAGTAGAAGCCCCACACTGTTTAGAAAACAATTCCTTGACTTTTGCCACTGTTGAAACTGATTGAAGGCTCACACCACCACGGGCACCACTGTGCTTGTTCTCACACATGGCTTTTAGGGGTGGAGTGCACACTTTTTCAAAAATCAGTGGCGTCCCTAATAAATACAGTGATGTAGTGGAAATTTTGATTGTCTTGGGTCTGTGTCCCTGAGAGCAGACACTTTCATTTATTTTGCTCTAAGCAGGTGTGAAATGAGGAGAGGTGGTGTTGATAAGAGAACCCTGGGAGTTGGTAATATATTATCCTCTGTAATTTCTTCCCAAAATAGACTTAATGGAAAGAGGATGCATAATATACCCCCTTCTCAAAGGAAGCGTTCCTCAATACAACAGAAGCAGTCATTCTAAAAACAGCTTTATGGCTCTTCAGTCAATAGCTCTATTTGCTGCCCTTTCACAACTTCCTTCCTTCTGCTATGCAAGGATGCATGTGTGGACATAACACATTCTCATCCCTGAACACGCCACTGAAAATGCCCCCAAGATCCTCATCCTCCCACTCACTGAAAATTTAAATCATTATTTGAGGTGATTTAACCTGAGAAGTTTCAAATGCTTTTGATTTAATTTCACTTTTTTGCTCCCAATCTGATGGTGAAGAACCATTTATCAGCTTCGAGTGAAATTCAGTTCAAGGAGCAATTACTAAGTGTTCAACTATGAAGCCTTGTGTGGGACTCAAAGACAAATAAGGGCCCATGAAATAAGATGAGCTGCAAGCAGTCACTTCCCTAAAGATAAAGACGGCCCGAGGAACAGAACTCTGGCATCCAGAGAACTAATTATCCATCCTAATCATACCCCTATGCAAGTCGGATTACTTTCCAAGGTCTCAGAAATGAAATTTCCTTGCTCTACCTGCGATGTTTTCCTTAGCTATACTTCATAAGCTAGAGGACTATTTCTTCCTGCTCATTTGAGCCAATCAAATCCTCATTAGAACAGAAGCAGTCCAACAGCTGAGTTGCGTGTCAAGTCTTTTCATATTTGGAAGATATTTCCCCTTCAGTGAAAAAAGGTATTAAGTGGTGGTAAGATTCTCAGGCTATCACTTGGGCAACAGAAGTCTACAACCTAACATGTAGCACATTTGTAACAGAAATGATAGAAAGAAATACTTTTGAGCTCTTCATAATTAATTGAAAGAGTTAAGCAAAAGTTCCTATGAAAGAATTCTGAAATTCGTCTTGGAACCTGACATTCGAGGAATACCAGATTTTAATAAAAGACAGTGGATGGAAACTTTTGAGGAGGGTCTGAATGGGAGCTTCTAGGCATTTTCAAGGGTTGGAGATTAATGGCATTCTTTCTTTATTCTATTAAATTTTACCTCAAAACATATGGTTGCTCTCTCTCTTCTGTGATACATGTATGGCCTGGGCCACTCTAGCAATATGACAAAACGGTAGAAGAGACGTGGGAGAAAGTGGGAAGGCCTGCTCTGAAAGAACTTGGAAGAGGTGGAAGAGAGAAGAAAAGGGAAAGCAAACCGATGACTTGTGTGCATGAAAAAATATGTATGAGGACATTATCTTGAGACGTGAAGAACCTCTGAACCACACATTATTCTAGTGCACAGCAAAGTACTCTTCAGGAGACCTCACAGATATTGTTACTTCGAGTGGCCTTCAAGGGGTGTGTGTGTGTGTGTGTTTTGGGAGGCTGAGCCAAGACAGAGGACAACTGGGATCTGTAACCACAAGCCATTTACAAAATTTGAGTACCTGCCTTACCTCCAATCTACAGCCCAGAAATTAACATGTTGGAGAAGTTCGAGAGTATCTTCAGAGACAACAAAGAGAACGATGAGATCAGAATCAGGTTAGCTGAAGTATGAAAATAATTTTATTTGATTTGAAGTGAAGGATCTAAAGCCTTGCTTCAGTAACATTCAGGAGAGTAGGAAGTAGGCAAAGCTTTTCCCCAAATAAACCATGACAAAAGGAAAAGGAGAAATTTTAAATAACAGCAGGAGAATTTTTAGTTACTATGAAGTAGTACGGTCCCAGGCAGGCTGAGGTTGTCACTGGGGAAAGATTTCTTAGGGGTGAGAAAGTTTGGCATCTTTGATCAGACAGCCTCCAGAGCTCCCGTTTGATGCCATAAAACGGCACTTCTATTGGTGTCCTAACACACTTATTCTCAGTTCTCCCTGGCTCTGGGAACCTATGGAGCTTAAGATATTCACTAGGCAAGTCACACCGGAGAAGGCGATGGCACCCCACTCCAGTGTTCTTGCCTGGAGAACCCTAGGGACGGGGGAGCCTGGTGGGCTGCCATCTATGGGGTCGCACAGAGTTGGACACGACTGAGGCGACTTAGCAGCAGCAGCAGGCAAGTCACACAGTCTTCAGTATCATAACATAGCTTGTTTGCCTAGTTCAGGGCTAGGAGCTGGCACCGGGAACCCACCATGGAACCAGCTTATTCCCTGAAAGCAAGGAACTGAGGGTGACTTGTTTCATACAGGGAAGCCCATTGTGGGTGACAAGTTTTCCTTCATCAAAGAACCCTTCCTCCCACACACAATCTTGGAACATCAGTCTGTATAAATGATAAGGACAGAGGTGCTCTGGTTGGGGAGAAAGCACCCAGAATCTCGTCGTCTTATTCCCCAAGGAGCTTTCCTATAAATACGGCTGTAGGGAATTTTTCCTTCTCTTTTACTGGACCCAGATTTATAATTGAGTCAGGCAGAGGAGCAAGCCACCCTTCTTCAGGGCACACCAGTTACTGAGGGAGAGCAGTTTCCCTTTGATCCATAGCTATGGTTAGACCTTTTCCAAGCCCACGTGGTTAGCAAGACGAGAACTGGATCTAAAATACACATTTTGCAAAATCTTTTACATTTGCTTGTGTTTTTCCCTTTTCTCTATCATTTCCTATTGTATTTTAGTAGACCCTTGATGTTTTTGAGGATTTGGCAAACCCCCAAATTCAGTCTCTAAATTTGGGAATCCAGGAAATATTGTGTTCAGGTTTGGAGATTGCTCCTAAATCTGGATTCCTATTGAGAGGCAAGCCTTTCCTGTGGGAGAGGTGAACTCCCTTTCTAACTTTTACCCAGGAGTCATCCCTCACATGATGGTTATTTTCTCAAAGAGACTGAAACAATTGCTTAGTCTCCTAAAGAGAATGACTAGGCTTCCTTTGTGGCTCAGATGGTAATTAATATGCCTACAATGCAGGAGACTTGGGTTCGATCCCTGAGTCAGGAAGATCCCTGAGAGAAGGGAATGGCAACCCACTCCAGTATTCTTGTCTGGAGAATTCCATGGACAGAGAAGCCTGGCAGGCTACAGTCATGGAGTCACAAAGAGCCGAACACAACTGAACAACTAACACTTTCACTTTAAAAGAGTGAAAGGCCAACTACGTAAACTCCAGTTAGGGAATAACCAGGTCGCATTGCCATGGAGTTGTTGGTAATGTGTTGGCTCCCTTCATTCACAGACTGAGCGGTTTTCTCCCAAACACCAGCTTCCAGGAGCCAGAATTTAACTCTGTGCCTAAGAAAAATGGCAAACCACTCAGTATCATGGATCTCACAGACCACCTCTGGTCACAGAAAACGTGGGTTGTCTGAGGTCCATCGTGTTCCTTTTACAGCTGATTGAAGTAAAACAGGCTCATGTTAAACAAGGCCATAAATAAACAGAGCAGATCTGAACACCACCCGGTGAAATTTTTTGGTCCTATGTTGTTATTTATATACATATCTGGTGGCTCAGAGGTTAAAGCGTCTGCCTTCAATGCGGGAGACCTGGGTTCGATCCCTGGGTCGGGAAGATACCCTGGAGAAGGAAACGGTAAGCCACTCCGGTATTCTTGCCTGGAGAATCCCATGGATGGAGAAGCCTGGTAGGCTACAGTCCACGGGGTCGCAGAGTCGGACACGACTGAGCGACAGAACGGAACGGAACGGAACCACTTATTTGATTTTATGGCATGTCTTTCACTGGTGTTGATGAAGTCTCAGACATTTTAATTCTCAACAATTTAATGGAAAGTAATAAAACATGTCACACCTTTCCACATTGGTCTCTGTCTTTCCAGGGTTGGGGAAACAGCTGATTCACATAAATGTGCAAGAATTATTGCATTAGCTTTCGATATCATGCTTAGTTTCTATTTCGTACATTTTATTTCACCTGCAAAGTTCTGCACTCAAGATGCCTGCCCTTATCAACAAAAGCACCTCCAGGACTGTCAAATTCCTCTTGCTTCTAAAGCTGGGAATTAACTGACTATAGGCACCTGTCTCCTGCAGTCCAGCTCCACAGTCTTAAGAAAGTCTGACAAAAGTGGAAATAGAAAAGTGGATCAGCACATATTTGGCTTTTCAATATGTGGACCACTACCATTTCCTCATCTGATATCTAGCCTAATTTACCTGAACTTCCTTTGGGGTCAAGAGTCCACGGGCTACTACCATGCTTCCATTCGTCATACAGTCTTATGTGTAACTTAACAAGCATATCACAACCTCGAGCGTTTATATCTTTGTGACTAATGAAGACTGGCTATTGTTCTTCTCAGGGCACCAGTCTATATTTTTATAGTGCTGTCTGTCTTCCATGTTTGGGATTTAGCAAGTCTGCGCTTCATACTGTTCCCACAGAGACGTGGGCTGTAAAATTCATGAGGTCTGATAAACGTTCTTATCTGACATTCATCCATTTTCTGTGGGAACGTTCTATCAGATGAACCAAGACTGTCTAGACCTCCCCTTTCTTTCTTATCCTGAGAGATTTATCAGAGCAGTACCCCTTCCCTCCTACGAACACAACTTTTTAAGTGAAAGATTCTTTAAATTCTGAGGTATTCACAATTTTCAAAAGTTTCACACGTGATTTCATACAATCCCATAACAACCCTTTTTAAAACCCCCTACCCCTACGTTGCATCTCTCCTCTCCCCTGTCTTCACTGGTAACCACCAGTTTCTTCTCCATATCTTTGAGTTTGACTCTTTTTTGTTTTATTCACTAGCTTGTTGTATTTTTTAGATTCCACATATAAGTGATACCATATGTCTTTGTCTGATTTATTTCACTTAGCATAACGTTGATCTACGCTGCTTCAAATGACAAATCTTCATTCATTTTAATGGTTGAATAGTATTCCACTGTGTGTGTGTGTCATCTTCTTTATCCATTCCACTGTTGACAGACACTTGGATTGCTTCCATACTGTGACTATTCTAAGTGCTCCTAGGAACACTGGGGTGCATGTACCCTTTTAAAGCAGGGTCTTCCTTTTTCTGGATATGTACTCAGAAGCGGAGCTGCTGGGTCATACAGTAGTTCTCAACTTTTTACATCTAGAGGCACTTTGTTACGGCTGACCCACTGGTATTTCTTGCTCCAGGGTATCACTGCTGCCAAGTCGCTTCAGTCGTGTCCGACTCTGTGCGACCCCATAGCTGGCAGCCCACCAGGCTCCCCCGTCCCTGGGACTCTCCAGGCAAGAACACTGGAGTGGGTTGCCATTTCCTTCTCCAATGTGTGAAAGTGAAAAGTGAAAGTGAAGTCGCTCAGTCATGTCTGACTCATAGCGACCCCATGGACTGCACCCCACCAGGCTCCTCTGCCCATGGGATTTTCTAGGCAAGAGTACTGGAGTGGCTTGCCATCGCCTTCTCCATAGTATCACTGACATCACCCCAAAAAGCAGGAATGACTACCAGGAAATAGGTGCTAACAACCGTCACAGATTTAATAAAAAATGTACCATCAGAGCATTTTTCAACAGTCTCTTCTTTGCCCTTATAGGAACACTGGTGAAACAGCACTCTCAAGTTACATACAGAAGCCATTCCCAAGACTATTTCTAGACTCTCCAGCCTTCTGATATTTCTCAACACTTCCATCTTGATCTCCAGCAAAAGGCAAATTTCTTTCTTTTTTTTTTAAAGTTTGAGAAAAATATATGCAGCTATTTTTGAATGATAAGAAATCTACATTTTTGATGCTTTCAAAGCCACTTTCTCATTCAGATTCTTGCTGCACACAAATTGGTAGAAAATTAAAAAGCTGATGTTTTCCAGTTGTTGGGATTCTTTAAAGGAGATCTTGTGGACTAACTATGGAGGCATTTCCCAGGTTCAAAATTAATCAACCACCTCCACCAAATTTTCTCATCAGCCCCTGCTTATGTTTCCCACGCGTACACTCCACCTCAACACACCTGAGCTCTCTTTGTAAGTCTTCCTATCACAGACTTACATGGACACTTCATTTTCCGCCAGAACAATACAGTCTTTAAAATTCATCTGCAAATACTTACAGGTATTCTTATGGAAACAGAACAAAAACTGGAATGAGGGAGGAGAGAGAAGCATATTTCAAATCCTTTAGGCAGGTGTGTCCTCATTTTGTTAAGATTAAGAAGGAAGTTTGTATGGTGGGCTCAGAAGGTCATTTCACAAGCAATGTGCATTCTTTTAGAGGCAGAAGTTGGGATAAATGGTTTAGAAAATCCAAGTTAAAAAGTCAACTGTGAATGGAGAAGGGGAATTTTAGTTTGATTTGTCAGAATTGGAGGTTTCATATGTAAAATAGATAACAGACAAGGGCCTACTGTATAGCACAGAGAACTATACTCAATATTTTATCATAACCTACAAGGGAAAAGGGACTTCTCAGGTGGCATTAGTGGCAAAGAACCTGCCCACCAATGCAAGAGACATAAGAAATGCGAGTTCAATCTCTGGGTAGGGAAGATCCCCTGAAGGAGGCATGGCAACCCACTCCAGTACTTTTGCCTGGAGAATCCCATGGACAGAAGAACCTGACCAGCTATGGTTTATAGGGTCGCAAAGAGTCAGACATGACTGAAGTGACTTAGCACAAAGGAAAACAATGTGAAAAAGAGAAAAAAAATATTATATATATATATATATACATACACATATATAAAACTAAATCACTTTGTTGTACACCTGAAACTAAGACAACACTGTAAATCAACTACACTTCAAAAAAAGGTTTCCCTTGATTAAATTTCTCAATAATTACACACTTGTAGGAATGGCTGAAAATGTGCCTCTCTTTCTTTCAATCTGTCATTAAGCGTAGAATAAATATTATACTGTATTAGGTACCAAAGAGATAGACAAAAGAAGTTTCTATCTCTGCCAAGAGGCTTAAATTTCCATCCGAGGGACAAGACGAATGTTTGGGAAACAGCTAGAGATAAAAATTAAAGGCCAAATCCCTACATTTAAGCTGCTGACCTCTCCAGCTTCACACTCCAGGAATCCGCTGGTCATCTTTGCTCACCACCCCTGTCTTCTCTTCTCCCCCTTGGTTATCCCTCTCTTTTCTCAACTCCTCTCCTCCCTCCTGCCTGTCTCTGTGTTAGGCCTGTCAGTGACTTTACAGGCACTGTTGAGTACTATGCCATCGTCCTCTTTTATGGGGAAAAAACCATGATTACCTGTATCTGTTTCTTTGACTGATTCATTTGTTCACTCACTCCCTTATTCACTCAAGATGATCAGACCCAGATTCTGCCCCAAGTTTGCCTCTTTCCAACAGTCTGGGCTTTTGCTCATCCCATTTATGAGCCATCAAACACCAAGGCACTTGACTGAGCTTCTTACCAGTGTCCCAGTTCTAGGGGTCCAGTCAACTTCCAGAGTAGACTTCCCAACCTCCACGTGGAGTCAGCAGCATAGGATCCAGGCCATGGGACTCTCAAATATCTCTGCTTGCTTCTTCTTTCCTCTCTGACTCCCTCCTCCTTCCTCCACCCAGCATTACTTAGTGCCCCAGAGTTCAGCCCCAGGGTTCCTGGGTCTTCTCTTTCTTCTCTGCTCACTCCCTTGAGCACCCACATGGCTGCAATCAGGACCTATAATCAGAGGAGACCCAGATCTCCATCTCTGGCACTCACCTTTCACTTTCTCTTTAGTCCCTTATTTCCCAATGAATACAAAATACACAGACTAGACAGTTCATGGCTATCTAAAGCCAAGATGTAAAACCAGACTGCATGATCTCTTTCCCCAAAGCCTCGCTGCTGGCCACCTTCCCATCAGCAAGAAAAGCACTGGTGTCCCCAGCTCCTCAGATCTATCTTCCACCAGTCTGCTCTGCATTCACGGTCTCCTCTGCCCAGCTCTCTTCCCTCAAGTCTTCTACTGAGCCCTAGTAACTCTTTTTCTGTAGTATTTCCTCAGATCCCATCTCTCACCACTATTTTCCCCACCAAAGAACTATTCCAGACCTTAACTATCTCAAAGTAAAAATACGTATGTATTAACACACTCAGAGAAGTAATAAAGAGGCAAACTTCTCCGGGTACCATGCACAGCCTAAAACAAATCAGGAATGGTTTCCATCCCTGTTTTCTGGTAATTTACAGAGCATGAAAGAAATGCTTCCAGCTGAAGTTATATGAATATCTATTAGATTTTTCTATTTACTTAACTCAATGGTTGTTTTATTGTTATGTTCCCAGGCAAGCACTGGCCAAACAGGCATGTTAGAAATAAATGAAGAAAAATGAAGGCAAGGCAAATTCAATAATGGCATTCCCAAGCATATCCATCACAGGACTTATCTGCAGTACAGTACATCAAGCTGCCAGGAAAGTGTGTCTCTGGTTTCTCATTTCTTAATTTGATCTCCCCGCCTTTTCACACTAAAGTTTTCTTCTACCTTCTTGAGATGAATTTAAGAAGAACCAATAGTTACTGGATACGAGAACAAGCTGGCTGAGACTTATAACTTCATGAGAACTGGTTTGAGTAAGCTTTGGAAAATTAAATTCTTCACTGCACCTCCTTACTGTTTTGTGCAGCACATACACAAAGTTGTAAACCTGACAGAAAAGGATCTTCTTTCCTGCTAAGGGAGAGAACAGAGGACTCCTCTCAGGACCTCCGAATTCCCATTTCCTGTGAAAGTTAACAGTGCGTGGATTAAAAGGTCTCTTGGTGAGCCCTCCTCTTTGCCTTCCCATTAATTTGGTTTCAGTTCAGTTCAGTTTAGTTGCTCAGTCGTGTCCGACTCTTTGTGACCCCATGAATCACAGCACACCAGGCCTCTCTGTCCATCACCAACTCCCGGAGTTCATTCAAACTCATGTCCATCGAGTCGGTGATGCCATCCAGACATCTCATTCTCTGTTGTCCCCTTCTCCTCCTACCCCCAATCCCTCCCAGCATCAGGGTCTTTTCCAGTGAATCAACTCTTCACATCAGGTGGCCAAAGTATTGGAGTTTCAGCTTTAGCATCAGTCCTTCCAATGAACACCCAGGACTGATCTATAGGATGGACTGGTTGGATCTCCTTGCAGTCCAAGGGACTCTCAAGAGTCTTCTCCAGCACAATTCAAAAGCATCAATTCTTCGGCACTCCGCTTTCTTCACAGTCCAACTCTCACATCCATACATGACCACTGGAAAAACCATAGCCTTGACTAGATGGACCTTTGTTGGCAAAGTAATAGCTCTGCTTTTTAATATGCTATCTAGGTTGGTCATAACTTTCCTTCCAAGGAGTAAGCATCTTTGAATTTCATGGCTGCAATCAGCATCTGCAGTGATTTTGGAGCCCAAAAACATAAAGTCTGACACTGTTTCCCCATCTATTTCCATGAAGTGATGGGACCGGATGCCATGATCTTAGTTTTCTGAATGTTGAGTGTTTAGCCAACTTTTTCACTCTCCTCTTTCACTTTCATCAAGAGGCTCTTTAGTTCCTCTTCACTTTCTGCCATAAGGGTGGTGTCATCTGCATATCTGAGGTTATTGATATTTCTCCCGGCAATCTTGATTCCAGCTTGTGCTTCTTCCAGTCCAGCGTTTATCATGACATACTCTGCATATAAATTAAATAAGCAGGGTGACAATATACAGCCTTGACGTACTGCTTTTCCCATTTGGAACCAGTCTGTTGTTCCATGTCCAGTTCTAACTGTTGCTTCCTGACCTGCATACAGGTTTCTCAACAGGCAGGTCAGGTGGTCTGGTATTTCATCTCTTTCAGAATTTTCCACAGTTTATTGTGATCCACACAGTCAAAGGCTTTGGCATAGTCAATAAAGGAGAAATAGATGTTTTTCCAGAACTCTCTTGCTTTTTCCATGATCCAGCGGATGTTGGCAATTTGATCTCTGGTGCCTCTGCCTTTTCTAAAACCAGCTTGAACATCTGGAAGTTCACGGTTCACGTATTGCTGAAGCCTGACTTGGAGAATTTTGAGCATGACTTTACTAGCGTGTGAGATGAGGGCAATTGTACGGTAGTTTGAGCATTCTTTAGCATTGCCTTTCTTTGGGATTGGAATGAAGACTGACCTTTTCTGGTCCTGTGGCCACTGCTGAGTTTTCCAAATTTGCTGGCATATTGAGTGCAGCACTTTCACAGCATCGTCTTTCAGGATTGGAAATAGCTCAATTGGAATTCCATCATCTCCACTAGCTTTGTTCATAGTGATGCTTTCTAAGGCCCATTTGACTTCACATTCCAAAATGTCTGGCTCTAGGTCAGTGATCACACCATAGTGATTATCTGGGTCATGAAGCTCTTTTTTGTACAGTTCTCCTTTGTATTCTTGTCACCTCTTCTTAGTATCTTCTCCTTCTGTTAGGTCCGTACCATTTCTTTACTTTATTGAGCCCGTCTTTGCATGAAATGTTCCTTTGGTATCTCTAATTTTCTTGAAGAGATCTCTAGTCTTTCCCATTCTGTTGTTTTCCTCTATTTCTTTGTGTTGATCGCTGAGGAAGGCTTTCTTATCTCTCCTTGCTATTCTTTGGAACTCTGCATTCAGATGCTTATATCTTTCCTTTTCTCTTTTGCTTTTCACTTCTCTTCTTTTCACAGCTATTTGTAAGGCCTCCTCAGACAGTCAGTTTGCTTTTTTGCATTTCTTTTCCATGGGGATGGTCTTGGTCCCTGTCTCCTGTACAATGTCACGTAACTCTGTCCATAATTCTTCAGGCACTCTATCTATCAGATCTAGCCCCTTAAATCTATTTCTCACTTCCACTGTATAATCATAAGGGATTTGATTTAGGTCATATCTGAATGGTCTAGTCCTTTTTCCCACTTTCTTCAAATTTAAGTCTGAATTTGGCAATAAGTAGTGGGTGAATTTAACTCAGATGACCATTATATCTCCTACTGTGGGCAGGAATCCCTTAGAAGAAATGGAGTAGCCATCATGGTCAACAAAAGAGTCTGAAATGCAGTATTTGGATGCAATCTCAAAAATGACAGAATGACCTCTGTTCATTTCCAAGGCAAACCATTCAATATCACGGTAATCCAAGCTTATGCCCCAACCAGTAACGCTAAAAAATCTGAAGTTGAACAGTTCTATGAAGACCTACAAGAGCTTTTAGAACTAACACCCAAAAAAGATGTCCTTTTCATTATAGGGGACTGGAATGCAAAAGTAGGAAGTCAAGAAACACCTGGAGTAACAGGCACATTTGGCCTTGGAGTACAGAATGAAGCAGGGCAAAGGCTAATAGAGTTTTGCCAAGAGAATGCACTAGTCATAGCAAACACCCTCTTCCAACAACACAAGAGAGACTCTACACATGGACATCACCAGATGGTCAACATCGAAATCAGATTGATTATATTCTTTGCAGCCAAAGATGGAGAAGCTCTATACAGTCAGCAAAAACAAAACTGGGAGCTGACTGTGGCTCAGATCATGAACTCCTTATTGCCAAATTCAGACTTAATTTGGTTTAGGCCATTTTAGATGCTCCTTACAGTCCTCTCCAGAAGAGGAATGGAGAAGAGGTAGAAACAACATTGAAAGGAATGAACTATATTGATTTCACCAATCTGCTTTTAAAAAGAATCTATGAATAGAGTGTTGAAAATCTTAGGAACATCTATTTGGCTTAATCCCAAACTGTCTATAATCTAAACACAAACAGTAACTCCACATGAAGCAAAGGCCATGCAGGTATTCAAAAGTGCGTGTAAAGAAGCAGCTAGAACCAGTAGAAGTAACTGGAGAAATCTGAAGCAGGGAATGAAATGTTATTATACACTGTATCAAGAATAATAGCTATAGGAAAAGGAGAAGGCCAATGGAATGAGAAAGGAAGGTTCATGTTGGACGACATCAAAGAAACAAAGCCAGTATGTCGTGAGCATCTGCCTTCTGACATTAAGCCACACCAGAGCCAGCACTCTGGTTTCTACAAAAAGGTTAAATCTGTACTAGTGTGCCCAAAGTTCAGTCCGCCCTCCACCCCTCAGGCCATCCTTCCAGGCATGGCGTTGTTGCATCTGCTGAGAATGGATGCCTTTTTATAATTTGCACAAGGGTGCCACACGGAACAGCAATGAAACTGCATCCTGGGATTCACCCAGGATCTGAAGGACATCTGAGAGTTCCTGGGTTGGAGAGAGCTGCCAATAAGCCACATCGAGCTAACCTGGGAAACTCTTCAAGGTGAAGTGAAGTCAAGGGCTATCCTAGACTCCTCCAACAGATTAAAGGTGGGAGAAGGGGACAACAGAGGACAGGAAGGTTGGATGGCATTACTGACTTAATGGAGATAAGTTTGAACAAGCTCCAGGAGATGGCGAAGGACAGGAAAGCCTGGCATGCTGCAGTCCATGAGGTTGCAAAGAGTCGGGCATGACCGAGTGACAAAAACGCCAATTCAGTCACTTTTGAGGGTACTGTTTCCTTGGGATGTTCTCTTTTCAGAGCTGATTCTTGGACGTAATTGTCCATGTGGACACAGTACCAAAGGGCATACGGAAATGGCATGAATACCTCAGAGGAAATCTAGTGATGAAACAGTATAATGGGGGAAAATGAATGTCGTGGGGGATGAGTACATAGAATTATTTCAAATTCTATTTAATCCCAGGCTCCAAACTAGTAGGAAGTAAGTGTCCTGACGTAGAGGAGAGTCACAGGGAAAGGGAACTCATTTATCAGAGCACTGATTATACACTAGAAACATTATTTGCATCATCAGTTCTGACAGGCATTGTGTGACATAGGCCCGTTAACCCTCCTGATAAATGAGAAAGCTGCAGTTCAGACAAGGTAGGTGCTCCGAGTCACATGGCCCAGATTCAAACCCAGGTCTAACTACAAAGCCCATATTCTTTCTCTTCTTTTTAAGCATTTATTTGGCTGCATGGGGTCTTAGCTGTGGCACGTGGGCTTAGTTGCCCTGTGGCATGTAGGATCTGAGGTCCCTGACCAGGGATCGAGCCCACATCTCCTGCACTGGAAGGCAAGACTCTTAACCTCTGGACCACCAGGGAAGTCCCAAAGCCCACATTCTTTCAATCACACTTACTAAATACTTACTAAAAGGCTGAACAACATACCTGATGAGAAAAAGTGAAAGGAAGCTCTAGAACTCATGCTTGACAAAAAACACTGAAAAGTGAGATCACTTTACTGAAGTAATGTCTAGGAAGAGTAGACATAAAGGATGGTAGTCAGCTCCTTTGACACTTACTCTGAAGAAATAATAGGAAATGGGCTTCCACTGCAACACGAAGGAAAGTTTCCTTCTCAGATGGTTGCATGTAATGGAGTTCAGTGGCTAAGGGACATTGTGGAATCTTCTTCCTGTGCGAAAGTCAAGATGACTGACTCCAGGGAGATGAAAAGTGAGGTTTGCGTAAAATAAAGGAAACCATTGAAGGAACTCACCAGGGAGAAGGAAGAGAAGAAAAGCTGCCACTGAAGAGCATGCTACAAAACAGCACAAAATGGTAGAAGGAATGGAGGAAGAAATGTTGGATGTGGAACAAACAGAAAACAAAACAATCATGCTGACAAATAGTGAAAACACTTCTGTTTCAATAAGGTCTTTGTGGAAGCACATCCTATAGCCTCCCCTTCTCTGAAAGTGTTTCAAGCAGTATAGGTTTTAATCTGAATGGAAGAATTTAAGTGTGGTCCTGCCTCAGAGCAGAAAAAGTGCTAAATGACCACATTAGGAGCTTTGGCAATCCTCAAAGCAGCTTATTATTATTATTATTATTTTTTACCCTTATATTTATATGGTGCTAATGGTGGCGCTAGTGGTAAAGAACCCCCCTGCCAGTGTAAGAGATGTAAAAGACGAGGGTTTGATTCCAGGGTCGGGAAGACCCCCTGGAGGAGGAAATGGCAACCCACTCTAGTATTCTTGCCTGGAGAATCCCAAGGACAGAAGAGCCTGGAGGGCTACAGTCCATAGGGCTACACAGAGTTGGACACAACTGAAGGGACTTAGCACACACGCAATGGTAATCTCATCTTAGAAAACAGAATGCTTCATTTACTTTTCAAATTCACGTATGTTAGGCTTTATCATTCTATGACAATTTTTATTTTGAAAGTTGTGAAAACTGTGGCCCAGAGAGTTAAGGGACTTACCTAGTTAATAACTGACAGAGCTAAGACTCGACTTGAAGTCTCTGAATGAACCCCCAATCCAGGATTCTTTCCAGAATCTTAACCTGCATTTTCAACCACATTCTGAGGGCTGGCTGTCAACTATACTACCTCAGGTTTTTCCCTTAACTTGGATGTGAATTCACTTGTAAACTCTAGAGATTGCTTGCAAGGGTGGCAGGAGAATTGCTGAAAAACACTGATCAGATTAAGAGAACAATAATAAGGACTCATGTGTCTTGGATGCCCATGTCCTTCTACAGACGTGTTCAGGAAACCAGATTCCTCATGGTTCTAGCGAATGGGAAGCATGAAGGTTTTGTTCTTCTTTTTTTCTCCTTTGAAAAGGAGAAAGGAATCCCACCATACGCTGCGTGGTATGTGGGATTTTAGTTCCACAACCAAGGATCCAACTTGTGCCCCTACACTGGAAGCTTGGAGTCTTATCTACCGGACTGCCAGGGCAGTCCCTAAGCTTTTGTTCTCTATGTTGTTGGAAGTCCAATCTGAAGCCTGAACCCAGAGAACATTCTTTCCATTTGTTTATTCACCCATTAATTCAAAATTGAAACAGAGGAGGTCATCGTTTTTCTTTTATCGCAGCTCTGAAAAATTTTATAGTATGTTCTCTGGAGAAGTAAATGACAAAATATAAAAAATATGTCATCCTCACTTTAACATTTAGAAAAGTTTTCATTGTGTAGTTCACCAAAATAATATGGAGAAATTTAAAGAAATTTAAAAATATTTATTATTTGCTTTAAGAATCATTTTGGGAAATGTGCTAATAAGAATTGCAATTATTGATTGCTTTGAGATTATAAAGTGAACATAAACAGGAAAGCTAACGGGAAGAAAATACAGTTATAGATAATGAATTTGAAGAGAGCTATGGTTTCTAAGTCAGGAAGCATGGTCTGAAGCCCTGATTTATACTAGATACTTTATATAATATAGTATCTATTACTGGAAATATACCCAGATCCACAGAGAGCAGAATTTGCCATAGAGATGCTACCATAATATAGACTCATTCCCTTGTAAAACAATTTCAAGCATAAAGTTACTGATAAATAAAGAGCTCAGTGTGATCCCACATCTTGGATATTTAGCAAAACGGAGCCTTCACCATGTATGGTGTTATTTCTATAAAGATGCCCTGGGTTTTAAGGAAGGCGGAGAAGCTACAGGATAAGGGATCCACATACTACAAGTATGACAGACGGAAAGGGTCTCGGATGAAACTGTCTGATATCATGAAAATTCAAGTGACCCAGTTGGGCATAAGCTGTGCTGGTGGAATTGACCAAGCTACAGAGAAAGAGACAACTTAGAGCCTTTCCCCCAGCCCTGCTTCCTGCGTCCTAATCTCACTGTCATCGCACAGCTTTCCTTGGAGCTCTGCCAAGCAGTGTGCCAACAGAGAAGCTGCTCTGCGGAGCAGACGATGTGGACAGTAACTACTCAGCCACCTGCTTCCGGGAAAGGCTGAAAGCATATGAAGGTTTTTAGAAGTCTGATCCTCCCAACAACCAGCCCCATTATTAACCTATCCTTTCATCTAAAACTGACTTTAGAGTCAAGTGATAGTGTGTCTGCTATTCCAACCTTTGAATATCTGTTTTTCGAACAACAAAACCCAGCTCTTTCCCAGACCTAACATTTGAGCACAGAGGCATTTTCTAAACTTGCTCGTGCCTTAAGCTTGTTAATATAACTTATCATAGTATTCCAAGTGATCTGGAGTCTTCCAAGATCATAGAGTCTTATGTTGAAATAAAGACTTGAGTTTCTATTAGACAAACATCAGCTTTTAGGACTAGACAATGTCTGTCATTGGTGTCATTCCCTGATGGCTCAGATGGTGAAGAATCTGCCTGCAATGTGGGAGACCTGGGTTTGATCCCTGGGTTGAGATGATCCCCTGGAGGAGGGCATGGCAACCCACTCCAGTATTCTTGCCTGGAGAATGCCATGGACAGAGGAGCCTGGCGGGCTACAGTCCATGGGGTCGCAAAGAGTCCAACACAACCAAGCGACTAAGCACACAATATCTGTCATACTTCTGAAGCCTTGTTTCTCGATGCTATTATTTATAAGGTTATTATTCATAAGGATCCATGGTTGCAGAGTCTGGCGGGGGGATCGTAAGGAATAAACTTCAGTGGGATAAACGAAAGATGGAAAATCAGATCTCTTAATCACTGACGTTCAGTGACTACTAATTGCTAGTAGTTAAGTCTATACAGTTCAAAACTTGGATTGATTTTGCCCTCTGAATTCAGTCAACTCAAGGAACAAAGGGCACTTAGTTTTTTTGTTAAGGAAAGGGGAAGCATGTAAGAAAACCAAAAGAAATGGAGGTTTGCATTTCAGTTTAAGTTGGAAAGTGTTCCGAGAACTCATAAGGAACTATTGTAAAAATGAAAAAAGGGACGGAGCTGTAAAAAAGTGTCCCAGGATCCAGCACCCCATGTTCCTATCTGAAGACATCCATGGAAAATCAGAGTCTGCAGAAGGGGGGCAGAGAGAGATTCATATAGCTACAAAGGAAAAACAATAGGCTTTATGTAGAATTATCAACACAAGTGTTTATATCCATGCCTGTCTTACTGAGTAATCAATAAAGTTGCAATGACAGTATCTAATTTACAGGAGTAAAGACCGAGTAAGAGATCAAGATTGTTAAGTAAGATATAAAAGAGTTAACACAGTACTTAAGTAAGTGGTAACTATTGTTCATAATTGTACTATCTGACACCTAGAAAGAATACGTGGATTACTGGACATAAAAGAAAAAGATTGGAAGAAAGTAGCTCTTCTTAGTAATGGAGATCTGTTTAATGTGAATGGTAAGACAATGACTCAATTAAAAGATTACACAGAGCCCCCTCCTCCAGCTGGGGGCAGGAAAGGAGCATTTTTTCAGCTGTGGCATCCCAGGGATAAGTGCTCAAGGTCAGACAGTGAGCTGAGTAAGACTGAATGAAAGAACCCTCTGGGGAGCAAAGAAGGGAGGGGCTCGGAGCCAATCTTTAGAGCTTTGCTCTTAGCTTCTCTAAGCTTCCCTCCCTCCTTCCTTCTCTGTTTCTCTCTCTCCTTTCTGCCTCTCTGCATCTTCTCGGTATATCCTCTTTTGTACTATTAACTTTAACCTATCTCTTCTTTTTTTGTTCTAGTGAAAGTGTTTCTTCTACACATTCAACATCCAAGACAATATGCATGCAGCAATCTCACATCCTGGGCTTCCCAGGTGGTGCTAAAGAACCCACCTGCCAATGCAGGGGGCATAAGAGACATGGGTTCGATCCCTGGGTCGGGAAGATCGCCTGAAGGAGAATAACGGTGTCCACTCCAGTATTCTTGCCTGAAAAATCCCATGGACAGAGAAATCTGGTAAGCTACAGTCCATGCAGTCACAAAGATTAGGACAGGACTGAAGTGACTTAGCACCCATGCACACAATTTCACATATTAGGACCAAATGGTCCCAAAGGGCTGACCACAGGACACCAGAGAGGCCAGTCAGGGAGTCACTGAAGATGCGATTGCAACAGGAAGGCCAGAGCTCTCTACTGGCGTATCTGGGTGGGTACGTGTTCCTGCCACGTGCTGCAGTCTAACATCTTGGTCCTGGAAGCAGAGTATAAATTATATGCAATGGATTTATGAATATGGGGTTTATGTTTCCATAACCCTGCCCATGGATATTCTACTCCTAAATTCATGTCTATGTAGGCAAAATAGAGACATGACATCAGGCCTGAAGCATGGTGATTTGGTTAAATTAGGTCTAGGGCTCCTAATTTCGTCATCATTCATTTTTTTTGATAGGGGAGGGGCTGCTTCTAAATCAACTTATTCAGATAATGGCATCTCTTCCCAATATCACCAAGTCAGGTACTGCTTCAGTGCCACTGCCTTTAGACAGTTTTCATTTTCAAGTTAACCTGAGAAAATAAAAGGAATTTTGAACTTGTTTTCCACATGAATGCAAAATTCAAGATATGCTTATAAAAAGATTAAACAGAAATTAGGGATGCTAAGTATCCCATATTACAGGAACAAACAAAAGTGTTTTTTTTTTTTTTAAGGCAATCCATAGTTTAAATTTCCTGCCTGCTGGGCATGTTACACCTTACATCCTCTTAAATTCCACAGGTAATATAATTTATATTAAATGGGACAGGTCCCAGCAGAAATTTGTACAGGCGCCAGGCAAAACAATTACTTTGATGTGCTCTTTTGAAAGTACTGCAGCTCTTAGGTACAGGGTTTACATGCAAACAAATACTAGAAGACTTAGATGTATTCTCTGCTATTAAAATTATTAAACTGTTAACATGTAATCATTGACTATAATACACAAAGTTAATCTACTCATATTTTAAAAAATTAATAAACAGTTAAAAGTAAGAAAAATTAAAGTCAGACAGTCTGATAGTTTGCTAAGCTACAGTTTCCTAGAAAAGAAAAGCAAAACAAATCCTCTGCCAGCGGATGTGTTCAGAACTAAACCTTTTTAAGATGATGGCAGGATATATGTTGTAAAGGCAATTACAGTGGAATTCAGGTGGGGCCAAAGTACATCAAGATTACAGTTCTGTAACAAAAAGCCTTTTGCTGTAGTTTGACCACAATGCAGGAAGTCCTCAACCTACACAACAGTTGAGTTCCAAAAGTCTGTTTGTAAATCGACTATCTGGAAAGCAGAATAAACTTCCTTACTTAAATTGTGATGGGTAAAAACAGGAGCATTTATTAAGTTCCCATAAGATGCCAAGGGAATTGCTAAAGGTGAAAGTCTCTTCAAGGCAGAGAGAGATGGATAATCAAACAACTGCAATGTAGTGACCCTGAGCTGTAGGAAAAGCTGTGGATAAGCCAAGAGAGGACTGTCAAATGCCACTTCCCAGAAACAATGGAGATCAGAGTCACCTCAGTGTGAGAATGCAAAGAAGGAACGAGTAAAGAGGACAATGGACAGGAAAGAAGAGATGTGGAGTAGGGAAATATGTAGAAGCCGAGAGAATAAGACTTTACAAGACGAGGAGAAGCATAGGAATACATGAGCAAGAAGTTACACGGAGCAGAACAGACTTAAGAACAGTACTACAACCGTATGTGAGATAAACCAAATTGAGAGGATGAGTTCATGGCTCAGGCTAACAGTCTTCTGGGCCTGTTCTTGAGCAGGGAGAGGAAGTCCAGGTCACATATAGCTGTCATTGGCTTGCAACGACTGTTTCAAAGTCAGGCATGGGCAAGCCAGAGCGCCTTTTATACCAGACCATAATTCATCATAAAAATCAGGTAAGATCTCACAAATGTATTTATACCAAGTCTTAGGCAAATTCTTGGTCCACTTGATTGTCTAAATGACCTTTCTCCTCCACAAGCAGAGAATGTCAGTTCAGTTCAGTTCAGTTCGGTTCAGTCGCTCAGTCATGTCCAACTCTTTGTGACCCCACGAATCACAGCACGCCAGGCCTCCCTGTCCATCACCAATTCCCGGAGTTCACTCAAACTCATGTCCATCGAGTCAGTGATGCCATCCAGCCATCTCATTCTCTGTCGTCCCCTTCTCCTCCCGCCCCTAATCCCTCCCAGCATCAGAGTCTTTTCCAGTGAGTCAACTCTTCACATGAGGTGGCCAAAGTATTGGAGTTTCAGCTTTAGCATCCGTCCTTCCAATGAACACCCAGGACTGATCTCCTTTAGAATGGACTGAGAATGTCCATAGCAGAGAATGTAGTTTCTTCTAAATGCTTAATCTTAAGACTATATAGTTATTGCTATGGTCTGAATGTGTGCCCCCAAATACATATACTGAAATCCTAACCCTCAGAGTAATGGTTTTAGGAGGGAGGCCTTTGTGAGGTGACTGGGTCATGAGCAGAGCCCTCAGGAATTAGGGCTTAGAGGCCTCAGGGACTTGCCTGGTGGTTCAGTGTAAGAATCCACCTTGTAATGCAGCGGATGTGGGTTCAATCCCTGGTGGGGGAACTAAGATCCGATCGGCTATGAAGCAACTAAGCCTGAGCACCACAACTAGAGAACCTGGGAGCTGCAACTAGAGAGTTGGTGCACTGCAACGAAGATTCTGCATGCTGCAACTAAGATGTGACACAGACAAATAAACTTACAAAATAAATCAATAAAAAATAAAAGAGGCCCCAGATGTGGCCTGCCTCTTCCACCACGGGAAAACACAGGGGGCTCTCACCCAACCACACTGGCACCTTGATCTGAGACTTCCAACCTCCGGATCTGTGAGAAAGAAATGTCTGATGTTTATAACTGACCCAGTCTGTGGTACTGTGTCACATCAGTACAAACAGGATTAAGACAGACACAGTGTCCATTTAATTCAAAGGAGTAAAAACTGAGAAATTTAGTGTCAAGAGGCAGTCAAGCTACATTTGTAAAGACTGACAAGCCGTGGTCGAAGCTGAAAGGGAATGCCAAAATGGAACTTAGGTCACAGCGGTAGTCCATACCACTCAGGCGCAGTAGGAGGGCTGGAAATGATGTCGGAAACCCAATGACATCATGGCTCTCCAGTGCAGCTGCCTAATCCCATGTCTACCACGTCCCAGAACCACTCAGCCACAACAGGACTGTTACCTAGAAACATCCCTACTGGAAAAATTAAGCGCTTGTCCAATAATTTCCCGTTAATGACCAATTTCCCTAAATGTTGGCTTGTGTATCTCCCCAGGGGCCACTCTATCTTTCAGCTCCCTATTCCCAAACTGCTGTCATTAACCAAGAACTCCCCAAAGGACAGGCCTTCCAGGTGCTTCCAAAGAGGGGCACAGACTCCTCTTTGAATCTCTCCATCATTTTCCCTCCTGCTTGTTAATCGTTGAGTGATCTAACATTACACAAATGCTGAGAGGCCCAGAACACTCAGCACAAGACTCCACCAGAGGACTTCACTGAAGTGAACAGTTCACACGCTTGGTTTCCGTCGTCTTCGGCCTTGGGGACTGCCCATTCACCACTGGAACAAGTTGCTGACGTGGCATGGGTGTGGCACGTTGAAGATGAGCAGTAATTGTGAATGAAACCCAACTTAAAAAGGTACTGATCTTTAATGTTTGTAGCAATTATGCCACTGTATTTAATGGTGAGCCTCCAGAATGACTAGGGCTTCCTGGTGGCTCTCAGTGGTAGAGAATTCGCCAGCAATGCAGGAGACCCATGTTCGACCCTTGGGTCGGGAAGATCCACTGGAGAAGGAAATGGCAACTCCAGTATTCTTGCCTGGAAAATCCCATGGACCGAGGAGTCTGGTGGGCTACAGTCCATGGGGGCAAAAAGAGTTGGAGACGATTTAGCAACTGAGCACGAGCATGACTAGAATGACTAAGACTCTCAGAGCAGCTCCTAAGCATATAAAGCCTTATAGGCATGCTATTCTGCCCTCAAAGAACTTACACTCTAAACAAAGATAATAAGAGAAAACTCAAAATCCTTCCCCCGTAGGACTTAGTGTTCAGCATCTTTTATTCTCAACCTCTTTCATTTTGATCCTCCTCTTTAATGGCCTCCACTCCTGTGACCACCAATTCTGATCAGCGTGAAAACCAAGATATCCCCACCCCCAACATTCTGCGACAGTTTGAATTCTAAATATTGAGGGTGGGGAAGACTCCAGAATCTCCTTTTTGCTCCAGTAGGGGAAGCAAAAACCACGAACCACTGAGGCTTCTGCTTAGCTTTTCCCTGCTAAAGCCACAGAGCCCACAGAGAAACACAAAGATGTACATGCTGCTGCTGCTGCTGAGTCACTTCAGTCGTGTCCGACTCTGTGTGACCCCATAGACAGAAGCCCACCAGGGTCCCCCGTCCCCGGGATTCTCCAGGCAAGAACACTGGAGTGGGTTGCCATTTCCTTCTCCAATGTGTGAAAGTGAAAAGAGAAAGTGAAGTCGCTCAGTCGTGTCCGACCCCTAGCGACCCCACGGACTGCAGCCTACCAGGCTCCTCCATCCATGGGACACTTATTAATGAATATTGCTGGGCTACTGAATCCACTTCTGTAGAAATCACCCTTCAAGGGCTCTCGTGTAAAATGGCAACACATCTGTATGCCTACAAGATGCTGTCGCACAGGCATTGACCCCCCCAGTGACCCCTCCCAGTCCCCCTCACCTCTCTCACAAGACTTCCAGAGAACCTCCCCCTCCGGCCATTGTTCCATGTGACCTCACGGCAACTTCCCGACATGAGTTTAGCTGCAGGCTGATGTCTAAAAGTTCAGGCACTATAAAAACTGGTTTATTGGATGCAAAAGAGAATTAGGACTTCAAAGACTCTTACTCTGTCAAATTAAATTAACATATGGAACAGCAACTAAGCTATGACTGGTATTCATAGCATCAGCTCTTTAGTAAGGCTCTGGATGGTTTTTAATGCAGCCTGTTCACTTGTTTTAAGTGAACTACTGCTGATCCACTCTGGTTACTCTGAAGAGTATTTAATGACGTGGGAAATGCTCACAGTATACTGTGAAGCGTAAAAAGCCGAACACAAATTATAGGTAAAGTACTATCCAAATTTTCTAAGTAAGATTGTCTCCATATTACATTTGATTTTTTAAAACAATTCTTTCCTTTATCTCTGAAAGAATTATACCAAAATATTAATGCTGACTGCCTCTGGAGACTTAAGATTAAGGGCAATTTTTATTTGATTTCTTGTACTTTTATGAATTATCCAAAATTTCTTAAAATAATGCTACTTTAAACAGAAAAAGAATATATGTGTTCAAAATACATTTTTAAAGAAAAATATTCTTTATGTGAGAAGAAACATGCAAAAAATAGTGACATGTACAGAGACAAGCATTTACACGCACATTATTGCTTTGCGTGGCTATTTTCAGAGCAAGTGTATTCGAGGACTCATCTGACTGTGATAACAGCAGCAACCGGGCACAGGACAAGTTTTGATATGAAGTATTCTATTTACTTTTTTGTTAATTTTTCTTCTATTCCTCAACCTAGAAAAAAGTAATGATGAACAAGCAAAGTGATAGACGAGTGGTAAGATTTTCCTTTTTCTTTTCCGCTGAAAAAGGAATTGGTTTCAAAAGCTAGTGGAAGGACACGGAAGAAGCTTGATAAAAAGCCTGATAATGAATCAGAGGGCTGAAGCTGAGGAAGCAGAAAATATCCAACCATTTTGGTCTTATAAACACATCAGTTTCATTTGGTTTAACTGAAAATATCAACATCACTAATTCTACATAATAATAAATACTTAGTATTTATCCTTATTCCCCAGTCATAAAAACACACGTATGTATTTAAGGGATAGAGTCAATTTGTTAGAACCTCCCCAAATAATCAGAAAGCCAAACCTCTAAGAAAAAAAAGAGGACATGTGCTGCAAAATCTGATGTAAATGATTTTCTATTTAACTGCAAATTTTAATTTTTACATAAAATGCTGTCTCGCTCCTCAGTTTGCCTAATCAAAAACTCACTAGGCTATAGAATTATACATACACTACATGCTTAAGAGTTTTAAAGTAAGTAGTCAAACTAGCACCAATGTAATCCCCCAAATATCCAAACAATTGTTTGAATTCATTAATAAACAGTATCATTCAGAATCATCAGACCAACCAATGATTCTTGGGCATACAGGAATCATTCTCTGTGTACCTTGCTTTATTCATTTACAAAATAGCAAAACTACCTGGAAGACTGCAACAAAAAATGCAGTTAAGGAATTATTGTTAAGGAACTGAGGGTCTAGAAGAGTGGCTTGCACTGTCATCTTAATTTGGAATGCCTTCTACTGTGCAAAAATAGGATATATCACAATTATTTGAAAGAGACTACCTGATAATTGTACCATGCTTGATATCAGAAGCAGTTTTAAAATGAATTGCTCTGCAGCTTGCAACTGTTAGGGAAGTTTATAATCTAGAAGCAGATATAGTGAATGCAAAACTTTGATCACTCAGCCAAAGGACAGTAATGGGTGGAAGCAGTAAATCCAGATTCTAGTCCCAGACAGTGACCTTGGAAAAAATCTCCCCAACCTCCCCAGCCCAGAGTTTCCTATAACATGAAACTAATGATTTATCTGTTGGATTAATCGGTGCTTTGCAAATTACCCGACACATTCAAGATATTATAATTACTACTCACGATAATCACAATGGGATATGTTTGGTTTTGATATTTACTCTTCCTGGCAGATCTAACACCACCTCCCTCAGATGAAACATATCCCCTTTTCTTCTACCAGGAAATCAAGCTGCTCTAGGCAGTTATTGCGGATGCCAATTTGTCAGCATGCATTTTGTCTCACTCCAGCCATAGAAATGAATGTTATCTGTTTTCTGCTAATTATGCACAGAAGTCCGCATCGCACTGATCTAGCAGCCAGAGGATGTGGCGGGACTTTGGGTTCAGACGGTCTGTGATTTAATCCATAGTAATTTTCAAGGTGAAGAAGCACTGTGCTTGGAACACAAACGGCCTCTCTAGGCCCACTGATGCAGTGTTTGACAGGGCTGTCAGAAACATTTTGCTAACATCTGACCTATATAAATACTCACTGTGACACTTCGAACCTGTTCTATCCGCTCCTCTTTACAGGGACTGCTCTGACCCCCCCAACTCCATGTCTCAGTCTGTTCCTATGACCACAGTCTTTCCAACTTTCACCAGAAAGAATCCCTTCCCACCCACACAGATCACTTTTCTGTGTTCTTCAGTATTTCTCCAAAGTTTCCTAATAGACTGCAATTTATATTGCCTCCAACTGATGACTTAAACCAATTAATAATCATAATTTAAAAGACCAACAATCCTACATTCCTCTTCATTTCCTAGGGTACACTGACTATTTCTATATTCAACAGTTCCCCAGGCATTTCTTTAGTGAAGTGTCCCAAGTTTCAGCCTTTCTCATCAGCAAAGCCACGGTTCCAAATTGTGTGTTTTGTGGAAAAGATATAAATAAAAAAATCCAGATCAATATACAGGGAGATATAAAGCAACTAAAGGGAGACAGTATTTCCAGTGACATCGCGTGTCCTGATGTTTATTTCTTTAAAAAATATTTATGTATACATGTATATCTTGGATCGGTATTTATAAATAACATATTCTCTCTTTTATATCACACCTCAGTGTGGTTTATTTTCTAACTACACAACCTGGTTTATCTGATCATTTTACTTTAAACAATTGAGATACAAAATACTGGGTTACTGCTTGGTAAGTAGCACGCTGATGGAGAGTGAGGGAGGAGAAATCGCATTAGACCATACTGTGGGCGGAATAACTGTACCCTGGGGCATCAAGACTTGGTTCTTACCAGAGATAAACAGCAAGATCAAAACATGGTTCCCCACTTTCCTCTCCACCAAAAAGACATCTCAAGACTCTGTCTCCTGTTCCATGTTCTCATTCCTGGGCGGCTGTTTTCTCATGCTGTGCTATCTAAGGCAGAAAATGAATCTGGTCATCCAGAAGTCACTTGGTTTTATCCTCTCACTTGTTGAAAAGCATTTCCCCAGCCTCTGTGGGTGTTCAGTAATGATGTAAGAAAGAATATATTTTGTATTTGTTTTGTGTTATTTCTTAGGGCCTCAGGGTAAAAACCTTTTCGGAAAAGATAGAGAATTTTTGGATCAGGAAGACCCGAACTCAAGTCCTATCTCCAACAAAAGTGAAGTGAAGTGAAGTGAAGTCGCTTAGTCGTGTCTGACTCTTTGCAACCCCATGGACTGTAGCCTACAAGGCTCCTCTGTCCATGGAATTTTCCAGGCAGGAGTACCGGAGTGGGTTGCCATTTCCTTGTCCAGGGGATCTTCCCAACCCAGGGATCGAACCCAGGCCTCCCGCATTGCAGGCACATGCTTGTGTAAAATGTCTCATTCGGGTGAAAAATGGAGATATCAGAACCTAAATCACAGAATTTATTAAAGTATTAGTTTTGAAGAATGTGACTGCTACAGAATACTGCACAAAACCGATGGTCAATAGTGTTGACTTAGTGTTACCCGTCTATGGAAAACAAATTCAGATGAACATGGCCTTCACAAATTCACATCAATTCTCCTTAAGACACCGAGACTGTTTTTTTAACTTTCCTATGTATTTGGAATGGAAGAAATATCTTGCAAGTGGGATGATCCGTACTGTGAACACATATTTGAGCTTGACCTAGAGAACAAGCACCAAGTCTCTGTGGACAAAGTCTGACACCTAATTGGTTCTCAAAAAAGAAGCTGAAATTTTAAAAAAGTTTATAGAATCATCAATTTTTACTATTCTTGAAACACTATTCTATGGGCTTAACATAAAAGACTTAGTTATCTGAAATAGTTAAGTGCATTTCAGATATAAGTATTGATTAGATTTTCAAAGATTAAATAGGTTCATGGTGATAGCTTTACTCCCCAAGGTTCAAGTGTGTGTGTGTATGTGTGTGTGTGCGTGTGTGACTTTTTATTCTGTTTGAAAGTTCCACAGGTGTCCTCGAAATGACAAGGACCTAAAAATAGGACTCAAGAGAAATTTGTGGAGGATTTATGGATTCAGGTCATAAAGCTTCTATTGTCTTCCATTATCTAGTAAATGGTTAACACCAGGCCCTCCAGGTGAAAAAACTGTGTGCACATTTACACTTACACAAGTGGACGTAAATTTTGTGAAATGAAAAATGTATTGCAAACAATCTCTAATAATAATAATGAGACATATAATACTCTATTTGTTAATTCTAAACAAAAATCACTGCGGATGCTGATTGCAGCCATGAAATTAAGAGACGCTTACTCCTTGGAAGGAAAGTTATGACCAACCTTGATAGTATATTAAAAAGCAGAGACATTACTTTGTCAACAAAGGTCCGTCTAGTCAAGGCTATGGTTTTTCCCGTGGTCATGTGTGGATGTGAGAGTTGGACTGTGAAGAAAGCTGATCACCGAAGAATTGATGCTTTTGAACTGTAGTGCTGGAGAAGACTCTTGAGAGTCCCTTGGACTGCAAGGAGATCGAACCAGTCCATTCTAAAGGAGATCAATCCTGGGTGTTCATTGGAAGGACTGATGCTAAAGCTGAAACTGCAATACTTTGGCCACCTCATGCGACGAGTTGACTCACTGGAAAAGACTCTGATGCTGGGAAGGGTTGGGGGCGGGAGGAGAAGGGGACAACAGAGAATGACGTGACTGGATGGCATCACCGACTCTGTGGACATGAGTTTGAGTGAACTCCAGGAGTTGGTGATGCACAGGGAGGCCTGGCGTGCTGTGATCCATGAGGTCGCAAAGAGTCGGACACGACTGAGCGACTGAACTGAACTGAACTGAAACAGCTGTAACTGTGGTTTGACTTGCTATTTCTCACAAAATTCATAATCACTTTTTATAATTCTATCACCAAATATAGTGTCACAAAATCAGGCTACAAAGGCATGCTTGATTCCTATTCAATTTAGCAAAGAAAGAGCCATGCTGTTAACAAATGCAGTTCCAACACAAATATAGGTTGATAATTTCATTTATATTAACAAGTTAGTCCAAAGTGAAACAATGAAGTCAGAACTTCACTCAATCATCAATAATGTGAGTAATTTCTTTGCTGAATTAGAAAATAGTTTCTGAAGAGTTGAAGAACATTTCCTCATTTTTTTTTTTCTCTATTCACAGAGAAGGCTACAGACACAGCATGCTTAAATTTACCCTGAACTGTTAAAATGTTGTCAATAATTGTATCTGAAATCTGGACAATCATCAAACAAAATGGCAAGCTCTATTTGTAGCATTTTTCAGTTTCTGTAACATAAATGTTCCCACTGTGGTCAGTTTCAAGCTACCACAATGTGTCATCACTGAATGAAGGGTTGGAAGAGAAGCATCCATTACATACTATTTTCTCCTGATGAATACAATAAACATAAATAACCTCAAGCACATAAATAATAGTAAAGTCCAGTAAAAACTTGGAAATAATGATCTTTGTGTATTAACTTTCTTTTTAATATATTTCATTATATGTGTACATACCTTAACTTTTTAATAACTGTCGTAACAACCAGCTCACAAAATTCCTGATAATTTAATAATCTGCTTCAACTGAGCACACCACGAAATCTCCCTTAATTGCTCTGGCTATTGTGTGGATTTATCCAGATTTATCTGTTAGCAGGTGGAATTTAGTGAGTCTCCAGGAACGACTGGAGCTTCTGATACAAAAATGGGGTGGATTTTGAAAGCCATAAAATTGTGACCGTGTTCTCTGTGACCTGCTCTGGGCACTCATGACAGCTCACAGAGTTGTCAATCTCCTTTGACACTGCTGGTCCTTGATTGGCAGCTGATGTGATTTCACTGTGGTAACGTTAAATGCCATGCGTCTGGTTTCTACCTGAACCGAGCATGAGATTCTCGTCTGATAAGCTCTGATCTCCGGTGCTTGGCTATGCTCTGAACAAGGAACAGATTCTATCCAGTTTGATAACACCCTGAGAAGGAATCTTGAGGAGAAGAACCGGAGCCTATCATGGGCAAAGAAATGAATCCCTGGAATCACAGTGTGAGAAATGCTACGCTATTTCACACCCGAAGATCTAGTATTTTCACAGCAAAATCTCACTATATAAAATGTGGAATACAGTAAAGCTCTACTAAAGAATGTAGAGACTGACATTTACCGTTCTTTCTATCATATTCAGAGGTAGCAATGACTGAAATAACCCAAAGGGAATTCAATTCAAATCATTTTCATTGTCAACAGAGCAAGTATGACCTAATTTGCTACCAGGAATTAGTAAAATAATCTAAATTTCATATATAACAAAATCTACAGTGGTGAAATAATTATTTTGTAAGTTGGAATTCTGAAAAACTCGAAACAGCCAGATGACTGAGACAAAGGTTTTCCCCTTTCCTTGGATTGTAATATTATTTATTTATCATTTTACTGAGGTCCCCACATAGCTGCCTCAATATCTGACTTTGTGAGAAGCTGAAAAACCCAAGTATTCGGAAATGAGCTACTTTGATGGCAAAAATGTTGAAGGGAGATGTGATCATTCATGATGGAACTAGAAACGCCAGCTTTCCTAAGATTCAGTGGAGTGTTTATAAATTACAATGAAAACTATCCAGAGATTAAAAAGTCTCCAATTCTCATCATAAAAATAACACGATCTGGGAAATAATCACTTTCCTCCCCAGAATTACAGAATTCTAAAGGCTACAGACCGTGGTAAAATGTCTAGAATGTAGAGAATTTGCTATAGATAGTGAATTAGGCTTTTCCTCAATAAGCATTCAAAACTTGGCCAGAACGCTTCCATTTAATTCCCCAGACCAGAATTCTTCTCATCCAGAGATAAAGCTGATTCAAGCCCTCACCCCCCTCTACTTAAACCTTTTGCAATTCAGAAAATATCTTGCGATTATCACATCATAAGGCAGATTTTCCCAAGTGTGCGTGTCTTGTGATGATAAGGAAGAAAGCCAATGAAGTAATGGGGTGAATTCTGAAGCAGGGGAAAGAAGGATATGAGCCATTAGCCGGGGGAGGGGACAGTTAAATGTAGGTACTATAGAGAATAAATAAACATTGAAAAGGACTTGCTCCCCAACGTGTCATAAACTAAAATCTATGAAATACAGATATTTGGAAACATTTGGATATTTGACCAAATTGTTAGGTTTTCATCTGTTTGGAAGCATGAGTTATAAAAGAATGGACAAGAGGGCAGACAGGGAAGAACACAGCCACTGCAGTTTGCCCGAGGTAGTTGGAATCTGGCTCCATGACCCTCTAACACTGTTGCCACACTGAGCCTCAGGTTCCTAACCTGTAAAGTGGGACTCAGGGGATTAAGGATAATGTGAATCAAGTGCTTGACACAGTCGGTGCTTAAAATATAGCCACTATGTTTGGGACCCTAGTAGATATAAATGAAATTTATGCCCTCAAAGTACATTGAATATATTCAATAACCATATATTTAAAACCACAGAATATTAAATAAGATTAAAAACTTATGAAGCTTCCTTTAAAAAACAAAAACTTTTTGGCTATACCATATGGCATGCCCGATCTTAGTTCCTTGACCAGGGACTGAACCTGTGCCCCATGCAGTGGAAGTGTGGAGTCTTAACCACTGGACTGCGAAAGAAGCCTCTCATGAAGCTTTCCTTATGGAAAAAAATAAAAATTCCTAGTTAGCCTTTTGGGAATTGGTGGGATGGGGCTCAGCAGGCAACACCAGCCATTGTAGGCTTCTGTTGAGACTTGGAAGCTCCACTTTGGAAAAGTTGCAAAAGTCACTGAAAACAGATTTGAACACTGGTTTATGATTTCAATAGATTATATTGAACTGATTGTAACAAATGCATGCATGCTCAGTTGTGTCCGACTCTTTGTGACCCCATGGACTGTAGCCCACCAGACTCCTCTGTCCATGGGATTCTCCAGGCAAGAATACTGGAGTAGGTTGCCATTTCCTCCTGCAGGGGATCTTCCCAATCCAGGGATCAAACCTGTGTCTCCTGGCCTGCATTGGCAGGTGGATCCTTTACCACTACGCCACTTGAGAAGCCCAAATAGCATTAATTAAAAAACAAAACCTGAAAGAAAATAAATAAAACACTGATCTACCGCAGATAATGATTCTTTATCCTGTTGTACAGGCTGGCAAACTTTCCCCACTTGAACTACAGCTGCTGCTGCTGCTGCTAAGTCACTTCAGTCGTGTCCGACTCTGTGTGACCCCATAGACGGCAGCCCACCAGGCTACCCCATCCCTGGAATTCTCCAGGCAAGAACACAGGCGTGGGTTGTCACTTCCTTCTCCAAGGCATGAAAGTGAAAAGTGAAAGTGAAGTCGCTCAGTTGTGTCCGACTCTTCGCGACCCCATGGACCACAGCCTACCAGGCTCCTCCGTCTATGGGATTTTCCAGGCAAGAGCTGGAGTGCGGTGCCATCGCCTTCTCCGTGAACTACAGCACCTGTATATTAAAAAACTTACTAAGGGAGGGATCTTTGGGGGCTATGAAACAGCATGACCATATCTTAGTTAGAAAGCAGCCTAATATGTTTGTTACCTAGTAGGAACTGAGGTTCATAATGGAACACCCATAGTTATCCAGGATACATCAGAATTAAAGAATTGACATAAATGGCTTGCGGAAACATGCAACCACTGTGCTGTCCTTTTCTATGGATGAATCATTTAACTTTCTTATTTCTTTAGGAGAAGTGATAAGTAAGCATCGTTCCTTACCTACCAACCCTGGTCCTAACGTCCCTTTTTAATTTTATTTTTTAATTTATTTTGCATTTTCTTTGCCTTATCACATGGCATGGAGAATCTTAGTTCCCCGACCAGGGATTGAACCCAGGCCCCCTGCAGGGGTAGTTCAGAGTCATAACTAGTGGACGACATCTCTCCTTCTGAATTTTAAAACACTGTTCAATGCACTTCCTCACTCTGTGCTCTCCCTGACCATTCTTTTTTTGTCCTTTTTCCTGGGCCCCAGTATGAAGCCAGAATATAAGACAATGTGTTGAAAATAAACAGGATATCTCTATTAGGATGCCTACAATTCTACTTATTCCCAAGTTACATCACAAAGATTCCCATTCAAAATAAGACAGCTTTTTTTTTTTCCTGAAAGCTTATAAAATGATGTAGATAACATCATTGCACGTTCTCTAGCGCAAGATGTCAGTCTCTTTTCATCAAAAACCAGTGTTGTGTCACCTAAAACAAATCTGAACCGCGCTTTTCACTTCTGTACTATTGCAAGGATCAGGTTTCGACGAACCAGTTCTACATTCCTCCCAGAAGCAAACAGGAAACTGCCCTAAAAAGCATGCCACTGACAACAGGTTAGAGGTATCAGGCAGAACAGCCACATGGAGTCAGATTCTCACTCTAAGTGTTGTTTCCCACAGCCTCATTCATCACAAATCCCAGGACTTAAAAATGCCAGCGTGTAAGAAAGATCTCTAAACCATATTCTTCATGCAGTGTTCCTCCAATGTTTAATCAATTAGGAAAACACAGACCTCCCCACAGGCTGCAGGACTACTGCAGATCAGTTTATAGAACCATCTTACATCCAACAAAGACCTGTAGCTGGCCATTGACTGGCGAGCAACAGCGAAGGTCAGAAGATCTGCTTCTGGAAATGGCCCTGCTGCACACAGACAGAAATGTACATTCATAAAAAGAAAGGAAAGGAAAAGACTAAGAGGAAGAAGGAAAAAAAATAGAAAGAGAAAGAGGGAGAAAGCAGTCCACCTCCGACAAGAGCGGCTTTGTGACCCCTCTGGTAATGTTACTCAGTTTCGTTTATCATGAAAAGATCCCATTAATGCCTCAGCCCCATCAAACAGCAGATCAAGTCCATGAATGGCACCTATCAGAGCCCAGGGTAAATCCAATGATTAGAGGGAATTCGCCAAAGGGCCTTTGTAGCTGAGAAAAATGCCTACTCCAGAGAGGAATGCAGAAAATTCCTGGGAGTACAGGCCTTCCTTTGTTGGCAGTCTGGCGGTATTCTGGAGCAAATAAAAGGACAAAAATGGGACCTTAGATGCAATGAACATTTGAAGAAAATGTTTTTCAAAGACCTCCTTGAAACATTCCTTTAGAAAAAAAAAAAAGAAAAAAAAAACACCCTTAAACTATCACTCGATAAAGATGAACTACAGAACTTCTTCCCAAACCACCATTTTATAGGATTGCATAACCTTGGAGATTCTCAACAGGAATAGTGTTTTCGTTAGATCTCTTTTGTCCTGCTGAGTTTCCTGGTTAAACAGTAAGTCCAAGTTAAAACTTGACAGATAAGAAAACACACACATTCCCTCACTCCCCCTCAAACTGACTGACAGAATCCACTGAGATTTAGCATAACATAAAAGCACTGGGCAAGGAAAGAGGAGAACACAGAATACTGAATCAAGGGTATTAACCAAACTCAGACCGCAGCAAAACATACAGGATAATGCTGAGTTATCACGATTATCAAAACATGCAGACAACCAACCAGAAAGAAAATCCACCAGGAAGGCTAAACAGGATGAAGAAGGGACACTAACCCACGAGCACCAGGACATCAGTAATTCTCCTTTATTCTGTACGCAGCAGCGACATTTTACTGAAAACCCCCTAAGGAACTAAAGGATGCAAAAATTACAGCCTTACGTTGTTGCTACTCTCCAATAGCCTGGATCTACCAGAGCGGACAGAAGGAATGCAAAGCCAACACCTCTTTGAGCAAATTTTCCTGAAGAAAACAGAATCTTAGGGTTTTGTTTGGTGCAAGGAAGCTGGCCTAATAGAAAATGGACCTGAACCTTAGGTACACTTGAGGTAGGCATCAGGCAGGCATTTGGTGCAGCTCAATTTCTCATTTTTCTAAGGTTTTTCCCCTGCTTCTTCAGGCCCAAACAATTTTAATGACTTTTCTGCACAATGTGCCCCTAAGTGTAATACCTTTCCTCATAAATCTTGTTATAGACTTATTTTATGCTCCATTTTAACATTTTCTGGGTTGAGGGAGGAGCAAAGTAAGAATCATGTAATTCTAGTTGAAGGTTTTCCTCCCCTTTCTCCTGGGCTGAGATCTAATGAAATATTATTTATTTGCATCTTTAGAGAGTCATTCACTAACATTTTTCAAAACTGTAGTAAAGTGGTTGCAAAGGTGGTATCTTTATTGCTTTGTAAATGTTATTCATTTTATTATTTGTTTTAAATGCCAGTTTACTGGTACCAGTGGATTTGCATTACAAAGCTTGTATCAGGATGCTATTTGGAGTAGACACAACAAATCCGAGCCTTTGGATTGTGTTTTTCCATCCTCACTTCTGTTTGTCTTTGTAACCATATAAAACACTTTCCCCAGACTTCCCCTCCAAATAATTGAGCATACATAATTGTGGGGTTATTGCATCACTGTTTATGACCAACTCTGTGCTTTCTAAGAGTTACTCCAAAAAGTCTCTACCTTAGGGTGTACTCCCATAAAGTTTATACATCTGTGCACCAAAGGGGAGAGGTCAATTTTACTTTTGCATCATTAAATATATAGTTTTGCAAGCACTAATGAATACAATAATTTCTCAATGTACATGATAGCTTGAAAAACAACTGGCATACTCTCCTGATGCATTTTGCAAATTTCCTCCTACGTCTGGACTGAAAAAGCTCTATAGAGTTCTTATGAATAAAATGCTTCATCTCCCCAATGAAGAAAAAAAAAAGATTCATTTGAAGAAATATCCAGAGCAGAAATAAATTTAAGCACAGAACCAGATAAACTCTCTCAATGACCCTGATTCAGGATTCCCTATAAATGCAGTGTACCTCTTCACCACTGTAGAGTTCTCTGAAATCTTGCCAAATGCATAAATCCTGGAAACATCTTCTAAAAGATAAGAATGAGCTTGGAAAATAGATCATCAAAGAAGTATGCAGTGCCTATAAAATAAACCACACACATACACACACAATTTTCATTTACCAGATCCTCTTTCACAAATCTAGCAGATGGTGGAGTTTTAAAACTCAGTTTTTCAAAAGGCAATCTGACTTTCTATTTAAACCATAATCTTCAGTATGTTAAAAAAAAATGCAGTGGATATAATACAAACACCAGGAGCTCATAACTATGCTCACATTAAGTTGGCCAAAGGTAAAGAAGCAAAATGAATAAGAACTGGAAATTCAAAAACATCATAGTTGTTGGCTCTGTAACTTTATACTCCTCTATATAATTTCTTCATGGTGTTACAATTTTTTTGAAAAGTGAATTAAAGGACTTCCCTGGTGGCTCAGTGGTACAGAATCCGGCTGCCAATGCAGGAGACGCAGGTTCGATCGCTGATCCAGGAAGATCCCACACGCCAGGAGCAACTAAGCCTGTCATGCACCACAGCTACTGAGCCCACACGCCCTAGAGCCCATGTTCCACCAAGAGAAGCCACTGCAGTGCGAAGCCCGAGCACTGCAACGAGAGCAACGAAGACCCAGCACAGAACAAAATAAATAAAACTTGTAAAAAGTAAAATAAAAATATCTGTAGCAACTTTCAACTTCAGCTAGTGGTGTATTTGAGCACTCTGGGCAAAAACAATGATAACACAACGCTGAGGAAGGGCACTCTAGACTCTAAATGGAGCCAGAAAGGCAGACATCAATCAGTCTTGCTGTTTAGACTTCTTCCTTAGAAGACTCAAACCGTTCTAACATCTTTCCCTATTGATCCCAGTCCCCCCACCGAAGTCCAACCAATTAAACTGTCTGCCACTTAGTTGCTTAACACTTGAAATCATAGCTCTGATTCAGTTCTTTGTCAGCAGGGACTGTTGTTCAGCTGTAAACCATGAAGGTGCAGATAGAACAGAAGCGGGTTCTAACGAGCCGTCGCTCTGAGATCTACCATGTTCAAAGGACATTGAACATTGTAAGGACAAACAACTCAAAGAAGGAGGTAGTTGCAAAACCAAATTCTGTTCTGTATCTCTTTGTAAATACTAATATACGGAACCTAAGTGGACTCAGTCCTTTGTTTCTTTCACACTTAACACATGCTCTCCGGAAGAAAACAATGTCACGTCAGAGATATTAAAAAATAACAGAAGAGGTTATTTCTTCTTTGCAAAGGTACGTCTGGCCAGTCCTCAGACAATGTGAGGTTCTGAAGTGCCCTGTCCTGGCAGATATCATGGTGAGAGTAAATGCCTGGGCTCTCAGGCTTAACCACACAGGGCGGGAAGACACGGTGGATGGGGCTGTGAAGAGAACACGGCCTTTAAAGGTCCTCCTGTACTAACAGCAATTAGAGAGTGAAGCTGTAATTTCAGCCCTCCTTCCTTCACATTGGACCTTGTCTCCCTGTCTCCAGGAAATGGGGGCGAAGTTAGTGGGGCATGACTATAATAGGGATCTGTGACTACAGCGGGGTAGCCATCAGTATAAATCTGTCATAGACACACTCGCAGAGGAAGAGGGACTTCCATACACTGCAGCCTTTACACTTTTTGATGCAGATACAGATTTATGGCACACGGGAAGCAGAAAGCCTTTGAGCCAAAGGGGCCCTGTGAATCAAGGCCATTTTGTAGGTTTCCGCCGCCCGAAAAAGCTACACATTTATAATTGTGCTTCGAGTCAGCCCCCTTCCAGCCCCAGGAGGCAGCAGCATTTGGTTGAAATAAAACGGAGGACTTTTCCCAACAGCTGGCCAGCTCCAGTTTTAAGTTTTAACAACAGGGTGAATGAATTGAGGACGGCTGAAGGGATCAAAAAGCATTATGCCAGACCTTTTTTTTTTCTTAGAGACTCTTCCCCACTACCACCCACCCCCACCGGCCCGACTAAGCTGTTCCCATGTATCAGATTCATTCAGAGACGATGAACTCTACTTTGAAGAGTTCCCTCCCATTGTTCAGCCGACACAGATGACTCTTTCACCAACATACTCAAAAATGATCTGGCGGAGACCTTGAGGAAATGTCTTTAAAAAAAAAAAAAATTTCCGGCAAGAAAAAGAGAGGGGAAAAAAAAAAAAGAGTCAGCTAGAAGTAAATTAAAAACCAGCCCGGAGTTGGTGTTAATTAATTAAAAACACAATTTCAAAGCATCCTTAATAGAAGACTTCCTCCCTGCAGCCAGTATCTGATTCAGGGAGTGACTCAAGTAATAAAATCACAGTTGGGACGACTCTCATGGTGCTGGCAGGCCAAGTTCAATATTTTCCCTATGAGGCATGCCTGTACTATAAAAAGAATGCGATGTTTGAAAATGAGTGTCTCTGCTCTCTGTACGCTGGCATTAAAAGCCTCTCCTAGCCCTCTTGCCACACTTCGCGAGTACAGTATGAATCACAATCATGTGGCAAGCACCCCCTTGCCAAATTCTTTCCTGCTGCTACCACGGTGCGTTCCCTCTCAGGCTCCTGCCAGCAGCTCCTGTCTCCCAGCCAAGAGCATCAGAGCGAGAGCCGATGGAGAGCCAGGGCACTCTACTCCGCGACCAGGACACAAGGAGGCACATTCTTGTACAACTCGGGATTGCTGAATGGAACGAGTGGGCAGGAGGGTACAAAAGTCAGCAGAGGGACACAAAGCGAAGAAGCTGGAGAGAACGGATGCCTGAAGAGTACAGCCTCTGTGCCAGGTGTGGGGCTGGGCACTTTAAATTCACGGTCTCAAGGAATACTCCTAAGATAGGACTGCCCGCTATCAGGGGTGAGGAAGCAAGAGACCCACGGGTAAATTCACGCTCTCAAGGAATACTCCTAAGATAAGACTGCCCGCTATCAGGGGTGAGGAAGCAAGAGACCCACGGGGATCAGAGAAGTGGCTTTCATAGCCAAGGAAGGCCATGCTTAGGCTGGAGCCCAGCCTAGCGGTCCTGCCGCTTCCCTCTCTACTCTGATTCTATAGCCCAAACGTGGAGGAGCCAGAAACTACTCTTCTGCCATCTTGGGCTTTTTAATGTTGAAGCAACTCTCTTAACTATACAGTCCCTAGTTTCTATAGTATTAGTCGCTCAGTGTCCAACTCTTAGACTGTAGTCTACCACTGTTCCCTAAATGAACACAATACCACTTTCAACCACATGTTTATTAAAGTACGCATCGGCCAGATTAACATCCACTGAACCAGCCTTCACAGCTATGGCCACAGAACCACCACCCCCACAAGCCCAACAGTCATGTCCAAATTCTGCTCTAGGGTCGAAGAGGGAACTGGGAGAGAGCACGGAGAAAAACATTATTATAGTTCAACATCATGAATCACTACTGATGGAACCACCTAAAGTTTATTCCCTACTTACATCTGCGTTTTTTTGTGTTCATTCATTGTTGTGGTTAACTACAGATTAATTGCCTTGCCAGTTTTCTGGCTAAATCCCCCATGAACCTAGCAAGCTTGGCCTCTAAGAGTCAGAAACAGATTGTGAAACCAGGAAACTCCCTGCTGTAACAGTGCTTCTGAATGGGCTGTTAGGTGTAAGGGTGAGCAGCTCAGTGTTCTGTGATGACCTCGATGGGTGGGATTGGGGTGTGGGGGTTGAGTGGAAGGTTCAGGAGGGAGGGTATACATGTATATATGTAGCTGATTGGCTTCACTGTACAGTAGAAATTGACAACATTGAAAACTAACTCTATCAAACGAAACAAAACAGGGTTGGAAGAAGTTTCTATGCTTTGCATTCAAGACAACTTATCCCAATGGATGGGAAGAGGAAGACATGGAAGAGGCAGCAGCGGAAGGAGAGAAAAGCCCAATTCACATCCAAGAGTCTATAGGAGAAGCAGAAAGTGGTCCTTTCAATCTCATCCTAATCCAAGAAAGACAGCCCTCCCTGGAGTTATGGTCTACCCAAAAGCACAGTGGGAGTGGGCAATGTGGATGTTCATAGCCCAACTAGCTAGCTAGCTGGAGTAGGTAGTATAATAAGGCTGTTAAAGAAAGATTTTCATCTTAAGAAATATTTAGAATAAAGCCAGGTGACAGTAGTGTGGCACTGGCCAAATTCCAAGAATCTATTAATGAAAGATTAAGTAGGAATTTAAAAGGACTCCAAACCAAGACCTATTAATCAGCCCATTCCTTCAGTTCAGTTCAGTTCAGTCGCTCAGTCGTGTCCGACTCTCCGCGACCCCATGAATCACAGCACGCCAGGCCTCCCTGTCCATCACCAACTCCCGGAGTTCACTCAAACTCATGTCCACAGAGTCGGTGATGCCATCCAGCCATCTCATTCTCGGTTGTCTCCTTCTCCTCCCGCCCCCAACCTTTCCCAGCATCAGAGTCCTTTCCAGTGAGTCAACTCGTCGCATGAGGTGGCCAGAGTATTGCAGTTTCAGCTTCAGCATCAGTCCCTCCAATGAACACCCAGGATCGATCTCCCTTAGAATAGACTGGTTGGATCTCCTTGCAGTCCAAGGGACTCTCTAGAGTCTTCTCCAACACCACAGTTCAAAAGCATCAATTCTTCGGTGATCAGCTTTCTTCACAGTCCAACTCTCACTTCCATACATGACCACGGGAAAAACCATAGCCTTGACTAGACGGACCTTGGTTGGCAAAAGTAATGTCTCTGCTTTTTAATATATTATCAAGGTTGGTCATAACTTTCCTTCCAAGGAGTAAGCGTCTTTTAATTTCATGGCTGCAATCAGCATCTGCAGTGATTTTGGAGCTCCAAAAAATGAAGTCTGACACTGTTTCCACTGTTTCCCCATCTATTTCCCATGAAGTGATGGGACCAGATGCCATGATCTTTGTTTTCTGAATGTTGAGCTTCAAGCCAACCTTTTCACTCTCCTCTTTCACTTTCATCAAGAGGCTTTTGAGTTCCTCTTCACTTTCTGCCATAAGGGTAGTGTCATCTACATATCTGAGATTATTGATATTTCTCCCAGCAATCTTGATTCCAGCTTGTGCTTCTTCCAGCCCAGCATTCCTCATGATGTACTCTGCATATAAGTTAAATAAGCAATGTGACAATATACAGCCCTGGAGTAACAGGCAAATTTGGCCTTGGAGCACATAATGAAGCAGGGCAAAGGCTAATAGAGTTTTGTCAAGAGAACGCACTGGTCATAGCAAACACCCTCTTCCAACAATACAAGACTCTACACATGGACATCACCAGATGGTCAACATCGAAACCAGATTGATTATATTCTTTGCAGCCAAAGATGGAGAAGCTCTATACAGTTAGCAAAAACAAGACTAGGAGCTGACTGTGGCTCAGATCATGAACCCCTTATTGCCAAATTCAGACTTAAATTGAAGAAAGTAGGGAAAACCACTAGACCATTCAGATATGACCTAAATCAAATCCCTTATGATTATACAGTGGAAGTGAGGAATAGATTTAAGGGACTAGATCTGATAGATAGAGTGCCTGATGAACTCTGGACGGAGGTTCGTGACATTGTACAGGAGACAGGGACCAAGACCATCTCCCTGGAAAAGAAATGCAAAAAAGCAAAATGGCTGTCTGAGGAGGCCTTACAAATAGCTGTGAAAAGAAGAGAAGCGAAAAGCAAAGGAGAAAAGGAAAGATATAAGCATCTGAATGCAGAGTTCCAAAGAATAGCAAGGAGAGATAAGAAAGCCTTCCTCAGTGATCAATGCAAAGAAACAGAGGAAAACAACAGAATAGGAAAAACAAGAGATCTCTTCAAGAAAATGAGAGATTCCAAGGGAACATTTCATGCAAAGATGGGCTCGATAAAGGACAGAAATGGTATGGACCTAACAGAAGCAGAGGATATTAAGAAGAGGTGAAAAGAATACACAGAAGAACTGTACAAAAAAGATCTTCATGACCAAGATAGTCACGATAACGTGATCACTGACCTAGAGCCAGACATCTTGGAATGTGAAGTCAAGTGGGCCTTAGAAAGCATCACTACGAACAAAGCTAGTGGAGGTGATGGAATTCCAGTTGAGCTATTTCAAATCTTGAAAGATGATGCTGTGAAAAGTGCTGCACTCAATATGCCAGCAAATTTGGAAAACTCAGCAGTGGCCACAGGACTGGAAAAGGTCAGTCTTCATTCCAATCCCAAAGAAAGGGAATGCCAAAGAATGCTCAAACTACCGCACAATTATACTCATCTCACACGCTAGTAAAGTCATGCCCATTCCTTATTTACTAATAATTAATTATGTAGATGTTATGTCTCAGTCATTGCTAAGGCCTGGACATGCAGAGATAAGATAAACATGCTCTCTGTCCTACTGGAGTTGAACAGAGTGGGATAATACAATGTTTCAAGTGCTATACTTCAACAGAGGCCTGTACTTAGTAACTACTAACTTCGCAGCATAATAATTTCCAGGATTTGACCAACTCTCACCTTGCTTAGTGTTTCTGCTGATAAAATTAACCTAGAGGAATTTGTATGATTTTGTGCTACTTAATTACTCTATGAGTTGGTAATGTTGTTTTTGTATGGATCCACTTTCACAGTAATTGTGGAAGAAATAAAATGAGTAAGAACTGGGGGGAGAGAGCCTGGATTTTCTCCAGTGGAGAAGACAGAAGAATTTTTCAGAGTGATAGAAGAAAATAGGTGGTCAAATAGGATAGCTCTGAAGCCATCCTGTTTTGCCTGGCTATCACTTATTCATCAATATTCAACTGTTGAATTCTCCAGTAGGTTACTTTTAATCTGTTCCTTGATTTCTTCATCAGCAAAAAGAGGATGATAATAGTACCACTTCACTGAATTGTACTATTATCTGAATGGATGGTGGTTCATAGGGTAAAGTATCTGCTTGCAATGAAGGAGACACAGGTTTGATCCTAGGTTGGGAAGATCCCTTGGAGAAGGGAGTGGCTACCCACTCCAGTAGAATCCCACGAACAAAGGAGTCTGGCAGGCTATAGTCTATGGGGTTGCAAAGTCAGACATGACTGAGCGACTAAGCACACACACACAATCACCTACCTATCTACCTATTTAAAGTCCTACTCTGATTCATTCACCATTCTGCAAAGCTAAAATATTCTGTCCTACACTGTTTGGCTTTGTGTACTGGGTTTTCAGGTAGCGTTCTTGGAAGGGAAACTCTTTAAAGTACTTATCTTTTTTTATCTGTGTGTATTGATAGTTATTTACAGCTCATGTTTTGGGTTGGCGAAAAGTTACAGCTTATGAAAAAAACCCAAACAAACTTTTTGGCCAACCCAACAGGTATAGATCAGGTTGTCTGACCATCTATAGTGATCTAAGATTATTTTGTGGGGAAAGAGAAGGAACAAATGCCAGTTAACAAGGCAGCTTGTAGTGCACCGAGGGCTGTTTTATCTGTTGAAAGAAAAGCCCTTTTTCTTTCTTGGAACTTGAGGGGGAAAAGAAAACAACAATGGTAATACTGTACTAATTACGATAAATCTTACCAAAATCCAAATTAAAGAAGCCTTAAATATATAACTGAGACACCGGAGTTTATGTAACAAGAATAATAAAAAAAAGTTCAGGAGATTTAAATGGGCACAATATTTCTTTTAAGAAATGTTTAATACTTTGGCTATTTTGGTGTAGACTGGAGTAGGGCGCCAGTAGAATTCAGTGGCATAATAAAACAAGATATCAGGTGTGTAGTCCCTGTTAGTATGCATGCGGAAGGCAGCTTACCACTGGTAGAAAGAACACAGACTCTGAAGTCAGATAAACTGGGCTGAGTGCATCTCTAAAGGGATGTTGGTCCATGGTTCCTTGAGTCATCTTTGCTAAAAATTGTGCGAGATAATTCGATCAAAATGTCTAGTGCTCTGAGACACTCTATATATATACTGGTGAAGGAATCAATGAGCGAAAGATGTAAACAACATATTATTCAGTCTTTTCTTTTTATGAAAATAATATGTGCCTCTCTTACTCACGCATGACATCTTATGCCCCTAAACCACTATGGAAAAGGTTATTAATAACCTCAGAAAAAACAACTACTATTTCTAGTAGTCTTTGTGAAGGGGCATGTGTATGTGTCTGTGTAAGTGGAAGAGATCAAGAAGCAGCCATCCAAAAGTCAAAAAACGCCTTGTGCGGGTCAAATGCAAGGAAGGCACAATTAAAATAATAAATTAAAAAAAATTTTTTTTTAAAGTTTATCTGTGTCAGGTTGTACTGCGTACAGATATCTTACCATAGAGGTCCTAGGGATTAAACTCCAGGAAATCTTCACTGCTTAATTATTTTAATTATAAAAGTTAAGATCCGACTATGGTTCTTTAAAACTTTTAGAACTGCACAGAGTCCAAGTATAAAATATCTTTCTTAATATTCTTCCATAGGGTGATTCACTGGAACGTCACCTTGAAAAAGAAAAGATTTTCATTCCTTTCGTCGAGATGGCCTTAGAAGACGTCATCAAACTTCTGTCTTTGGAACTCCCCACTAAAATAACACTGATTGCATGGGGACCATTTCTGTAATGAGCTCTTTATAGAAAAGGCATCACTTAATCGCCAAATAAATAGCGTGAGGTAATTGGCCTTCTATAATTCTGGGCCATGAGAAACAGGCATTACTTTCTAAATGAGCTCAAAGTCATTAAAAATCACAAGAATTGCATAACCTAACCTATTGGTCAAGAGAGTCTTTGCTTACTTATTAAGGGGTACGGGAGGAAGGCAGTGCATGAAACAGGAAATGAGGAATTCAATGGACTGTGCCTTCAAAAAGCGAGAATGTGTTCCAGATAAGGCAGAGAGTAAAAGTGACCACTGCCAGTTGGCTCTTGGTTGGCAAACTGAGGAGCTCTGTCTGGAAATATCACTAGAATTCAATGGTATGCTCTGGTTGGATATCTGCCTCCTTCCCCAAATACCTCTGTGTTGTCTTCTAGCCAATGTACTTCTCAGTAATTCCCTGCAAGAATGATGACTCAAAAGAAACCCCCCATCAGGAGGAAGAAACAGAATAAGGATGCCAGAGAATCTTTAACCTTCAGTGAACCATCAGCTTGAAAACAGTTTTTAATTCCTTGCAGCACTGTAACTCATAAAAAAGGGCACTCGTTCTAGTCAATGAATCATTTTTAAGAATGGTAACAACAGAGTTACCATAAGCCAAGTTGTTACCATAAGCCAAGTTTAAGCTGTCTGATCTTTTAACCTAGTAATTCAGTTTTTTTAAAAGACATTTTCATAGTATAGATATTTGATATCATCAGCTCAAATTTTAAGATAATTTTGAAAATATGGCTCAATTTATAATCAATAGTTATAATAAAAATCTTTACATATCATTGTTGTGATTATTATTACTTGAAGCAAGAAATATGGAGAGGTGGCGGCCTTGACATTATTTTTTAACAAGGAAATTGGGTTCTTTAAAGTGTACTGTGTGTGCGTGTGTGCTGTCATGTCTCACTCTTTGAGACTCCATGGACTGTAGCCCATCAGGCTCCTCTGTCCATAGGATCTTTCCAGGCAAGAATACTGGAATGAGTTGCCATTTCCTCCTTCAGGGGACCTTCCCGACTCAGGGATTGAACCTGCGTCTCCTCCATTGGCAGGAGGATTCTTTGCCACTGAGCCACCTGGGAAGCCCAGAGTGTACTGTAAGGTGCATGAATGCTTCTGCTGCCTCAAAGAAAACTTTGTTCCAACATGTTATTTATTCCCAGGGACTGTACACATTCCAGATGACATCACCAGGGCTGCTAGTGCACAAGAAAATAAGCAAATGAGACACACATTGGCTCATGTGGCAAATCACCGGGTTTGCCAAATGGAAAAGAACAAAAACGGGGAGGGAAAACATTTTGTTTTCAATCTACAAGGATATTAATAAAACTCAAACCCAGCATTCTGTGGCTACATTTCCCAGGAAGAGGAGTCTTTTCTGGCCAAAAGAACATAACAACAAACTTTTGTATCTGAGAAATATGTATCTCATGATGTCATTTAAAAACCCACTATTTACCGTGACTAGGACCGAAAACATGTTTCTTTGAAACTTGGACACCAAGAAAAAAATTGAGGGCAAATTCTACCTAAAATAATCTGCAGTTCAGAGTAAATCAATTCAATGAGTGTAATTTGATGTATTATATGTCACAGTTTAAAGTCAAAAGCTGCTCTAGATAAAATTTGAAGGATAAAATAAACAGTAAGTCACCACTTACTAAAGAGAGGATGAAGTAAAAGAAATATGAAAGTTTCTTAAGAGCTTTTCTAAGTAAATGCAATTTATAGACATCAGTGAGAAATGAAAAAAGCAAACTTTATAATGCTGAATACCAATTAAAAATAGAATAAGCTGAAGACTCATTATGATTGAAAACTTAATGGATACAATTATTAGCAAATCTGTTTGGAAATCATCAGTGATTAAAAATATTAGTTAATACTGTGTGTCAGGAATAATCTGGAGCAGTTTACAAAATTAACTCATTTAATGCTCTTAACAATCCATTATAACAATATGATGATCCCATTACAATTCCCATTTTGTGGCTGAAGTAACTAAGGCTCAGAGAGCTTGAGAAAATTGTCCAAGGCCACACAGGTAATGATTATTAGCACACAGTAATCTCGGTGAGGCTAACTAACAAAATTACAAAGATACCGATAAATACTGAGAACTTAGAGGCATAATTCCACTAGAACATAAAAATTTTTGATAGAGTAATTTCCCTTAGTAAAATAATAATGCTGAGATATCCAGATGGCTTACCTTGGGGATATAAATTATTATAATATGCATAAACACACAGTCTTTCTTAAAATAAAGGCCAGAACAAATAAAGTTTACCATTTGCTTCTGACAACAAAAGGAGATACACCTGTGCATTGATACTTATCAGGATTAAACAATTAAACTTATCAGGATTAACTGGGCAGGCGTAATTTCATAAAAATGTTCCTTTTTCCTTAGTCACTGGGCTTGCATATATATCAAAATACTACATGACAGTTTTCCCCAGTTTTTAATCCCTTTCTGAATTCTGTAACTACAATGACACATACATACCAAAAAAGAGGAAAAAAAAGAAAGGCAACTGGTCCTTTGATTTTAATAGGGTAGAATTTATTTGGAAAGTAAGACTCCTTATTATAAACTGTACCTCTTTCTGGAAACATTTAGAATTTTGAAAGAAGTAGCCTTGGCAAGAATGTAGTACAGTCCTAAATTTATAGGGGGAAAAAAAAACGGCAGGCCACAGAGATTCAGGTTAGAAGTAAGGTTACCATTAAGAGGAAAGCAGGGCATGGCACACTGGCTAAGGTAAGAGCATAGGAGCATTTACTAGCTGCATGATCTTGGGTGAGTTATTTAACTTCTTCAAGCTTCACTTTTCTCATCGCTAAACAGGGAAATATTTCATGGGGCTGTTGTGGAAATGAAGTGGGATTACAAATACAGTGTGCTTTTGCACAACACCTGACACTCCAATGAGAGCTCAGTACAGGGTCACTGTTCTTGTACTGTGATCTGTAACTGATTCCCAACCAGCTGGTGTCAGAACTTGAGGTAAAGCACTTTGGGAATGCCTGGAGAATCCCAGGGACGGGGGAGTCTGGTAGGCTGCCGTCTATGGGGTCGCACAGAGTCGGACACGACTGAAGCGACTTAGCAGCAGCAGCAGAAGTGAAGTGAAAGGAAGTTGGTTTCTAATTCCTTCCTTACACCCAGGCCTAAGGGGGCAAAATCATCTATCATTAGTCTTTTCTGAAAAATGCAGTATTATTCACCACTTCCTCCCTTCTTTTACCCCTAGAGCAATTCCTCAGCTTTGAGGAAGCATTTTTCAGTCAGAATGTAACTTCGAAGCGGACTATTCTAAACTCTCAGTCAGGAAGGTTCAGAATTGGCTTTCACAAAGGGGATAAACCCTGCATTCAGGAAGTCTGACCGGCAACAATTCCAGGGCTCTCACATTACCCGCTTCCTCCTCGTTATTACAGTTGGGCTCTTCCTGGAAGGGGGAGTCTGCTGCTTGATTAAACATTCCAATCACATCAACACTGAGCAAAATCACAAAATCAGCCTGGTCTTAATCAAATGTGCTTACCTCTCCTTGGGAAAGGCCTTCAAATTATAAAACATTTCACAGATCAGATATGTAGGAACAATTCCCTATCTCTCTTTCCTGCTTCAGTGGCATCTCAAGTCCCCGATCATAGGAGACCAGCCAACGTGTACTGAGCACTTCCTAATGGCCAGGCACGCCACCAAGTGCTTTTGCTTACACTTCCTCATTTAATTTTCAGAGCGACTCGGAGGAGGAGGGAGGGTCTAGTCTCATCCCCATTTTATAGATGAGATGACTGAGGTCAGGGAGACTAAGTTGTCCAGGGCTGTACTGTCAAACCTAGAGCTACTAAAATCCAACAGCGGTGTGGACAGGTCCTCAGCAGACCTGGTTCAGCCACTGCCCAGATATTGCTCCTTTCTCTCTGGCCTCAGTTTCCCTTCTTGGAGACGATGTGGCCACTCTGAAAGTTCCCTTCTAGCCTGACATTCCACAGCCTGCTGCTGCTGCTGGCGGACTTCTTTGTTTCCATGCTCAGCTGCTCTGGCCGGGGCCTCCCCCGGCTCTGCCGGGTTTTGTTTTTGCTGCTGGACCTACTACAGACGCACTCCTGGCAGAGCAGCCCGGAGCACAGCCGAGGAGGCTTCCTCTTTCGCTCAGTTCCTGGCCGCTTTAGTATGAACAGAAAAGGTGGGCAGGGGCCAACTGGCAGAAGCCACAGAAATAGCAGCACATGATTCTCCTACGAGCAGCAGAAAGGTCGGCACGCAGGACCCCGCCATCTGCTGAGCTCTCTCATTGACTAAGGTTGCTCTTGGCACGCAGAGCCACCTGGGGTTTCCACGCTTGTTTCCCTCCGGTCAGAGTAGACAGCTTTGCTGATAGACAACTTGGAGGGGGATGTTTCGTGGTCCCGTGCTAGCAACCAGCCAGGGACAGGAGATGGACAGCTTTAACTGCAAAGCCACACAGGAACACCCCCCTGCCACACGCACACACATCTGAATCTCTCATTCTGCAGCTTGCAACCTCCTGGGGAGGTCCTCCCTGGGTCCAGGCCACCTCTGAGCACACAGGAAAAGGTGTGCAGTTCAAGGATGTGTAAGCAGCGGTGACTCAGTCATCCCAGCACGGGTGGGAAAGGCGGGTTCCCCGGATTAGCAGGCTCCCTCCACCGGCACCGTGTCCTCATTAGCAACTCCCTGCAGGGATCGCATGCTGGGGCTGTCTGCAGCACAGTTTCTCCTCTCCCTGTCATCCTCCCCCACTCTTTCTCTTTCTGAGTCTAGGACAATACTCAGGCCAGGACAGTTCCAGTCATAACTGGATCTTTCCATGACTCAGTAGCACACACGAGGATTTGCTGGAGTGGTGTTTTGTTTTGTTTGGTTTCACTACTATTAAGCAAGATTGCTTCATAATCCTTTAAGTGTTTTGTAGCCAAGTTTTATTTACATATCCTGGCCAGCAAGCACGTGATTAACCCAGGGATGTCACGGAGGGAAGGCAAATGCTACATCTGAACAAAATCGGATGCCGTTTCGGTGAGGAGACAGACACAGCTGAGCTGTCCAAAGGACAACCGTCTCTCGGGCCAACCCTACACAAAACTCTCCGAGCCTGGAGACCCTCAGGGACCAGAAGGAGCTGCTGAGGTAGGGGCTCAGATGCACATGATTCTGATTCCAATTCCTCTTTTTCTTTTGCTCTCTCCACTCTGGGGGCACAGTGTTAGGAAAGCAGGATGCCCAAAGCATCTAATACATGTGAATGGTGGCAAGCTGTCTGTCCGTTTATCACGAGGATGCTCTTATGACGTGGGGTCTTCCGACAAGGCACACCACCCAGAAAACAAGCCGCAATGGCGTCGACAGGAAGGGATTCTTTCAGTCAGTGTTTATGGAGTGGCTTGATGTGGAAGAATCATGCTAGGAACTATCAAAGAGCTTTTCATATCTGTCACCCCATGATAAAGATAATTAGAGCTGGTTATGACCATTCTCATTTCTCAAAAATATATCTGGTGTTCAATCTACCAGAAGGTTAAGTGGATGATGATTTGTCAGTTAAATTTTTTTAAAAGTAAAAGAAACTTAAACCTTGGGACCTAGATTCCCTGGTCTCTTCACTAATGAGAAATCCTTAAACATTAAAATAAGCATTTTCCAGGAGGTATTAATGAGGTCTTGACTCTATATAGTCTGTGTGTGCGAGCATGCTCAGTCGCATTAGATTCTTTGTGACCTCCATGGACTGAAGCCCACCAGGCTCCACTGACCATGGGATTTTCCAGGGAAGAATCCTGGAGTGGGTTATCATTTCATACTCCAGAGGATCTTTCTGACCCAGGGATCAAATCCACATCTGCATCTCTTGCACTGGCAGCAGGATTCTTTACCACTGAGCAATCTCAGAAACAGCAACCTCCTATTTCTAACTCTCATCCCTCCACACTGCCTAGCTAATGCAACTTTAAAACAAGTAATTTATCTTCTCGGATTATACATTTTATTATCTTTAATACAAAGGGACTGTGTTAAGGATTTTTAATTTCTTATCTAGCTTAAAAATCATGTATTTGTTTAATGAAAGATTATTAACACTGTCAATGACAGTTTTTATTTAAACCTTTGAATACAAAGGCTGCATAGCACAAAAAAAGATCATGTTGCCATAACCTCCTAGAGAAATATTTTTGCAAAAATGTCCTTGCTCTTCTTGGAAGAAAAAAATATGCCATCAGGCTCTGTGAATAAGATGCCAGTGATACAGGGTAGAAGATAGTGGTTTTACTTGTTTGCTCTGAACGGGCAAGGCTCTGAAAGCACTAGGATCTTCCCCATGGAAAATGTGTTTGCCTCTAATATTATCTCTCGTAATCGGGAGTCAGTGTCAAAGGTTTGTGAATGGATTTCAGAATGTGCAAGTGGCACCTCCCATCGTTAGCTGTCTACATTTTTTTATAACCACTTGCATACTTTTGGTCAACCACTGTAAAATAAACAGTCCTTCCCAAATGTTTTTGTTTTCTTTGACAGCACAGCAATAATTCACTTGGAATGCTGTAGAATAGAAGAGCACTTTAATGCTGTTCTAAGGCTGGCTTTTTATGATTTCTATTCATCAAGTTGTTTTTAAGTTACAAGATACCAGACTGAAAAGAGCCTAAAAGAGCATAGTCCACTCTGGAGATGCACTAGGCTTATCTCTTCTCTCCCTATCCCTTCAAAACATACATATGTACAATATACACGATAATCACACATGCGCACATGCATAAATTGATGTGTATACACATACTCAAAATGGATATGAAAAACAATATTCATCGAAAGTGTTGGCTGTTTTTGTTTTTGCACTTGTACTTTTGTTTCATGCTTGAGAAGTATAACATCTCAGTGAAGGTATGGACTTGTGTTCATGAAAATGAAGGTGGAAATTAATATTTATTCCTGCCTAGAAAATGTTTAAGGAAAAAATGTCCCTAACACACTCTTGGTTTATTTGATTAAATACTTTTGATCTCTTTTCTCCAGACACGCACATACTAAAGAAAGAGTTTAGAAGAAATAAATAGTTTGGCCAAGGGAGCTTTCTTTTCTTTTTTGAGGGGCTGGGGGATGATCATCTCAGACGTATGTAGCAGAATAAGGTATATATCTGTGTGTCAAAACGGAAGGATGGGAGTTAACTGAGAATGGTGCACAGTTTCTGTGTACCACCACATGGATCAGCTTTATATGGGACAACTTTGGAGGTAACAACTTGGAGGTTGGGCAGCAATCTTTTTTCATCTTACCCATCTTCTTCTCTGAGAAACCCGTTCCTAGTTTGCACACCACGGCTCTTCAACTGTGATCTATGACAAGCATGGGTAAGTCTTGTGTTAAGGTGAATTTCAGCGGCGGGGAGTTTATCAGCTGAGCCATCTTACCTGCATTCCTTGCAAACGATTTGAGCCCTGGAAGCCAGGCCTAGATTTGGGCTTCTCCAGCAGAGAGCAGTGAAACACTGTCAATAAACTTAATTCTGGAAGCCAGAGTAGCTTCTGAGCTAAGAGAAAAGGCAGAAGCAGAACTGGCAGGCTCATCAGAATTGTAAGGAATGGGAGGATCTGGGCTTGTAGATTTTCAAAGCTGGCTGTGTGTTAGAGGTTTGATGCCGATGCCGACAGCACTGCATATATTTAGACATTTAAATATTAGTCAAAAAACAGCACTTCAGAGCAAGACAGATGACCCACACACAAAGTGTATGCCTTACAAAACTAGTCTCTCACTTTAATCATGCAATCACTGTATTACCACACATTTATTAGGTCACTTTCATTTGCATTCAGTATTATCACAATGTCAACTCTTCAATCTTATTCTCCGACCACCTACCTTGGCAAGTTCTTCTAGCATTCCTTGTTCGCAGCACAGTAACTGCTTGGCAAATCAAGTGCCAGAAGGAGTTTGTACACATGTATTCTACAGGAAACGTGGTTGCAAGAGCCGTTTTAAGAAGCTGTGGCTCCAGTTCAACATGAGGTTCCTAGTGGGGATGTGTGAATGATGCTTCCAGGTGAAGGGATTTACGACAGGACACATGAACTTGTTAACAGTACAACACAAAAATGCTAAACTCCCTGGACACCAGCCCTTGGCTGGGGTGCAAATTGGTTCTTCTCCTTCCAATCAACAAAAGCTGATGACAGAGAATATTAGTGAATGGACTGTATTTGTGCTAAGCTGCTCTCAAAGAAAACCTCTGTTTTCACACAGGAAGTATGAGCACTAAGGATCCCATGAGGTGGTTTATATGATCTGACCTGTTTTCTTGGATAAAAACAAGTGTAATCCATTCTATGTTTTCTCAAGCAAAGTTATCAGAGAGATTATTCTGCAAAGATCTTAAAAAAAAAAAAAAAAACAGCAGGCAGATCATGCATTTGCTCTGTGGAAACAGGAGGTAATATCCTCTATATACATCAGTGGTTCTATGAGTTGTATTCTGAAACGTTCTACTCTCTTCAAGTGCTGGCCTCAGATGGCAGCCTGTGTAGGCTGCCAAAATACTAAGTGAGGCGTGGGCGCTACACATCAAAGGGGAGAGGTCAGCGTGGCAGCATGCCCAAAAAGCACGCTCTACAAAGGATGAACTTCGAAGAGACCGGCTCACATCAAAGGTCACCGCGTGTTTTACATTCCCCAGTGCCCAGGGTCGTTTTACCTTCCACTGGCAGCTCTTCTTAGCCAGTCGAGCTCCCATTTCTGGAAGGAAAACTCCCTCCTCTTCTTTACTCCTCCTGAAACCCCTCTCCCATCTCAGCAAAGAAGAGACACCTCACCACCAGAAAACGACTTCCACGGTGCACCCAGAGCTGCACGCCTCAGGGTGAGGCTTCCTTGGGCAGGAGAAGGTGGCGAGGCTGCTCTGCTTGGGAAAGTGCAGCCTCACTGCTCCACGTCAACGTTCCACCCCCTCAGCCTTTCCCAAGGTCTCAGTGAGAAAATTCTCTTTTTTTTTTTTCATTTTCTTTTTTTTTGGTTCTTATCAGTTCAAACAAGAACAATGAATTCCTCAAGCCCACAAGAATGTGACAAGGTGTCAACAAAGCCGACCAGGAAGGTGATATATAGCCCGTGAGCTGCAGCTCCCATAAATCACATCACAAACCAGAGCGACAAAGAACTTGCAAGTGGAGTGCAAAGGGCCAGCTCCCTGCACCCTCCAACAGGCACCCCTACACCCCACCTCTCCCAGTGGCCTCGTTGGAGCACACCTGTCACCCCCACACCAACAAACTGGCCTACTCAAGGGTTAAGTTCTTTTCCTTCTGTGGCTGGCACAGCTTATACATGGGGAGCACTGTATAATTTAATGTGCTTCAGAGACATGGGTTGATACAGCTTTGTTGAGGGCTGTCTGGAAAGTTCGACGTGAACCCCCAACTTCAAAGGTTTATAAATGACAAAAGTATTTGTTCTTCAGTTGAAATTTGATTTAGAAAGTTTGGGCTTTGGTGGTGAAATGATTTTGTGGTTTTCAAAAATCAAATGTCAGGAGTGGTTTTGCCTGCTTTGTAAATGATACAAAGAGAAATTGAGAATTACTCAGATAGCATCCTTTTCTGGGTTCCTAGCATGTGGCTTTCTTGAAAGAAAAACTAGATGTATAGTTGTATACAGATCAAAACTAAGAGAGGAATGGGACTATTTGACATTGCCTTCTGCAAAGTAACTTATTGGCAAATAAAGAATTATCAAAGAAGATATTTTCCATCACTTTTTAAACATATCTGATTTATATTTGACACCATGATTTGGGAGTGAGTGTACTAATGGGATTTCCTGGTGGCTCAGACTGTAAAGAACCTGCCTGTAATGCAGTGGGAGACCTGGGCTCAATCCCTGGGTTGGGAAGATCCCCTGGAGGAGGGCATGGAGATCCACTCCAGTATTCGTGCCTGGAGAATCCCCACGGACAGAGGAGGCTGGCAGGCTACAGTTCATGGGTCGAAAAGAATTGGACATGGCTGAGCGACTAAGCACAGCATGGCACATCTCCTGAAAATATTTAAATACAATATTTGATGAATTTTGAGGAAATTAGAATTCATTCTATGAAAAACATTAAATAGAACTTCTTTTTTATAGGGGAAAAAAGTGTCTTAAATACATACTTAATCAACAGACTAGCTCAGCTAAGGTGAATTATTTACAAACACATATTAAAATGATCTATAGTTGCTTCGTTCTTATATAGCAAGTAGTTTAGGGAAAAAGGAAAGAATTTCTAAAGAAACAGTGTTACTGAAAAACATGAAGCAACAATAAAAGAATAAGCAGAGGCCAGGGGCAGCCTAGTTGAATCATAGTTCTATAGCTTCCATCTAACCATTTTTTAAAAATCAAAGTGTTTAAAAATAGCTGGAGTGGCGATGAGCTCTTTCTCTACTGACTAACCTTGCTCATTTCTTAAGACAGTGAAGATAATTCAAACGAAAAGCAAATTTAAAAAAGGAAAGTCACTGCTATCACATTGGCAGTTCCACCTCAGAGAGAATGGACTCATAACTGAAATAAGCCTTGGTATTAAAAAAAAAACAAAACGTACAATGATTTAAATAAGGAATTCTCTGTAAGCCAGTGTGGTGGTTGAAATAATAAACTAAGGTGTTATAAATGACATGGTCTTCGAGATTATGTCAATAGGTCAACTTGGAATAATACTATTTACTCATTCAAGAACATACAGCTACTCAATTAAATAAGGTCCATCTGGTATTACTGTCAATAAGATGACCAAAGAAAGCATGGGCTGAGCCACTGTCAATGTGTCTTCCAAGATGAGAATGGAGAAATGAAAATTCAGTTTGGAGCTACTTTGGAATAATTACCTGCTGCATGAACCCTATTAAGATATAAATGTTTTTTTTTATTTTTACACATGTATAGTTTTGAAAAGTGAAACTCACTATGGCAATAGCATCAAGCTCCATGGTATTTCTACAAGACTATTAGTGGCGAAAATCCTCTTTCTGGTTGAATAAAGAGGGAAGAGAAGACAGGAGTACAGGCAGACCTGTGAGATTCCAATTTGCTTGCACTGGAGAAACTTGCAGAAAGAGCTACACCTGCTTTAAAACGTGGCTATTTCCCTAAGATGGAGCTCCAAACTGGAAAAGGCGAAGAAGAGGGCCTTGGGGGTGACCATTTGAAATCTCTAATATTTAAGCATACTTGTGAAAATATTAGGGGCTTTCCAGGTGGCACTAGTAGTCATGAACCTGCCTGCCAATGCAGGAGATGTAAGAGACTGGGGTTCAATCCCTGGGTTGGGAACATCCCCTGTTGGAGGAAATGGCAATCCACTCCACTATTCTTGCCTGGAGAATTCCATGGACAGAGGAGCCTGGTGGACTATAGTCTATGGGGTTGCAAAGAGTCGGAATGACTGAGGGGACTTAGCATGCATGCACATGAAAATATTAACCTTTCTATATAGAAAGCTGATCACTGAAGAATTGATGCTTCTGAACTGTGTTGCTGGAGAAGACTCTTGAGAGTCCCTTGGACTGCAAGGAGATCCAACCAGTCCATTCTAGAAGAGATCAATCCTGGGTGTTCATTGGAAGGACTGATGCTAAAACTGAAACTCCAATACTTTGGCCACCTCATGCGACAAGTTGACTCACTGGAAAAGAGTCTGATGCTGGGAGGGATTGGGGGCGGGAGGAGACGGGGACGACAGAGAATGAGATGGCTGGATGGCATCACCAACTCGATGGCCATGACTTTGAGTGAACTCCGGGAGTTGGTGATGGACAGGGAGGCCTGGCATGCTGTGATTCATGGGGTCGCGAAGAGTCGGACACGACTGAGCGACCGAACTGAACTGAACTGAATAGATACAGAAAAATAGATGAATTAGAACATGATCATCCATTCTTTTTTTTTTTTTTTTAAAGATACTTTGCTAAGCCATAAGGAGGTTCCATGGGTAATCTAGGCAGCCTGGTAGGTATCACGAATTGGCAAAGATCGAGCATACACAGGTTACCTGTATTCCACTCCAAGGAAGCTGGTGAGGCACCTGGAATCACCCTAAACCTCCTTCTGAAAAAGACTAAAACAACTTCTAGAAGGAAGCACATCTTTAGTTGGTTTCCTTCCTATTGGAAACCTACACTTTGTTGTCTGAAACAATCTGCTCCCATTGAAAAGACAACGGTTAAAATTTCCTGAATATTTGCCTCATGTCATTAAAGACTTTCACCCAACGTGTCTCAGCAAGACTGACAAAGCCTTCAGTGAAGCAGTAGACTTTACAGAGCTTTAAATTATATACATTTTATATATTTGTTACTTATATGCTTTATGTGTACATTTATTATTCACATTATATATTTATTAATTTTGATTTCCAACTTTTAAAATAAAAATAAGCTTTATCTGAGATCTATGAAAAGTATTAAGGATAAATTCTTACTCTTATGCACAACTAGCTAGTGTCAAAAATAGACCAAGACCCAACTCCAGGTAAATGCAGAAAGTGAAGAAAGGACAACTGAAAAATTATTACAAATTCGCTCTGTCCCATTGTCACTTCATCCACCAAGCAGATACTTATTAAACACCCGCTGTGTGCACAGAGCTATAGCAAGGTGTTATTGGTGTTTAGTCATTAAGTCGTGTGTGGTTCTTTCGAGACCCCATGGACTATAGCCCGTCAGGCTCCTCTGTCCATGGAATCTCCCCAGGCAAGAATACTGGAGTGGGTTGCCATTTCCTTCTCCAGGATACAAAATGGAATCTCATTTATTATTTGCCATTAATTGGCTTACTTTAAACAGCCTTATTACTTATCTTTTTATGTATATGATTTTTGAGTTCTATAAAGCAGGGACCATATGTTTAACCCCACAGGTTAATCCCATGAAGTCCCTTGTCTTTTTTTCTGTTCCTGTTTTTGGCTGCCCTGCTTGGCATGTGGGAATCTTAGTCCCCTGACCAGGGATTGAACCCATCCCCCCTACACTGAGAGCTTGGAATCTTAACCACTGGACCACTAGGGAAGCCCCTAAAGTCCCCTGTTTACTATGGGGCTTACAATGATAATTTCCTGAGGATGACTATAATAAAATATAACTTAGTAATGTTATAATGCTGACATTTAAATATATATGTACATATACATATATTTCATATTACACATATACACATACTTTATATGACTAATTAGACACTTTCTACCAAGCTCTCTCAGTATCAGTACGAGAAATTAAACTTCAATGTATGTGACTCACTAATAATTACATTAGAAGTCTCTCTTCTTCTCTTTCACTCTGGTCTATTAAAATAAATACCAATCTTTCCACACCTGACTTCTAGAGTGACTATATATAGCCACATACACTCAGCCTAGATTCAACACAAATATTAAGAGAAGGAAATAAACCTTTTCTGCTGATAACTGGCCTACTTGGATTTCATAGCACCATTCATTTCTAACATGCCTGGTAACAACAGCATCCAGAGGACATGGTGTAGGTACTGACATACAGGTTGGACACATTCATTTCTTGGACGCTTTTTATGAGATAGATTGTGTGCTATGAACTGAAAATACAGTGGGGAAGGAGACAGAGTCTTCTGTGTGAAAAAGTGTAAACAAACAATTACAGTACACTGTGAACTGTGTTCTCCTCAGGGAGCGTGCAAAACTCCAATGATGGCGAAGAGGAAGGGGTAGTCATTTCGGGAGAGAGAGAACCATATTTGAGCTGGGGTTTGGGAGGTGTGTGAGATTTGTCCAGATGGAGACAAAGGTAAAGAATACATCAGAGCGGAGGCGTGAAATAACCAATAGAGGTTTCAGGAAGACGAGTCTTTCTGTACTAACGGAGCAAAGATTACAACCAGAAGATGATAAGAGGCAAGATGAGAAACTAAGCCTAATGCCAGAAGCAACATAAGAAATTTAAACTTTTGCCCTTGGGTGAATGGAAGCCATTGGAGGCATTTGGTCTTGGAGACAGCGCTTGCTGGAGTATTGAGGGTTGATGGAGAGAGAGGACTAGAGTCAGCGGGGGAAACTTGCAGGAGACCAGTGCAAAGGGTTCAAGGGAGGGATGATGAGGGCCCGAACAAAGGAAGCGGCAGTGAGAACGGAGGAAAAGAAAACTCAAAACACATGGTGCAGTAAATAAATGACAGGACTCTGTGAGTGTTGAAAATGCAGAAAGAAGGGAGTTCAGGGTGATCGGATGAGTGACGGCACACTCACGAGAGCTATGAACACAGTCCTGGAAATGGAGGTAATAACCAAAACATAGATGTCAGGAGTCTACTCAGAACGGACACACCAAATGAAACGTGGTGGGTTTCACTTGTCTCCCTGGAGACAAGAAATGTGGGAAGGGCAGGTGAAAAGCACCTAGCAGCTCTGAGGAGCTTTCGGAAAAAAAGAGAGCCAATGTCAGGACTAGATTTTGTTCTGGGAACCAAAGAGAGAGAGTGTGAAACAGGGAAGAATGGTCAAAGTCCAGAGCCTTCAACAAAGATATCAGGAGACGCGTCCCTAGGATTTGGCAGCCAGCAAGTTTCTGATGACCTGAAGTCGACTGCTTTCCGTGGGATGAAGGGGATGGAAGCCAGATCACATTTGCCTCAGGGGTGAATGACAGACCTGAAGAGGTGGGAATTTTTTTCACTTTGGGTCCTGTTGCCTCCTTGATATTTCAGAATGGCTTCAGCCTTAGGCCCTGAAAGCCCGGAAAGTGATGATGCTGAGAAGTGCAAACAAAACCGAAGAGACAGATGGCATTAACATGCCAAACAGGAAGGTGAAATATACTGTTCATAATCCAAGGTTATTCCACTATCCCTGAGCCTTTTTGACGAAAACTATGCAGGTAAGACACGGGCAGAGGCCACTGGAAGAGGTTTTCAAGAGATCCTAAAGGGTTTCCCCAGTGGTTCAGTGGTAAAGAATTTGCCTGCCGATGCAGGAGACATGGGTTTGACCCCTGATCTGGGAAGATCCCACTTGCTGAGGAGCAACTAAGCCCGCGTGTCACAACTGTTGAGCCTGTGCTCCAGAGCCTGCAAGCCGCAACCCCTCGGCCCATGTGGCGCGACCACTGCACCCTGTGTGCCCTAGAGCCTGTGCTCGACAACGAGGCCACCACAATGAGAAGCCAGCACACTGTCGCTGCAGAGGAGCCCCCGCGTGCTGCAACTGGAGAAAAGCTCGTGCAGCAACAAAGACCCAGAAGAGCCAAAAAATAAAAATCAAAAAGAAAGAGATCCTAAGAAGCTCATTTGACATTGTTCCGTGGAACTGACAGCCTGAGTGTGAACTAAAAATGGGATATGATTAGGAAAGGAATGCGGCTCTCTAACCTAAAGAGAAAACCATGCTCTCAGGATCCCCATAGAAAAGGGATATACTAATGGATAAAACATATTCTACCTCATTATTCTTTCGCTCTGCAAATCTAGATATATATAGAACATTCGAGATTCTCAAGAGAAGGAGTGGGGAACGAATACTGAAGGCAAAGCTAAAGGTTTCTTGCTTCTAATGAACTTAAACTCGTTTTCCATTTGCACAGAAAAGGAAGAAAGCCATATAAATGGATTAAGAAGGCCAGCAAGACACAGTCCAGCCAGGGTGAGCAAATTTTTTCATGAAGGGCCAGAGAATAAATATTCTAGACTTTGTAGGCCAGGTGGTCTCTGTGACAACTGCTGAACTCTGCCACTCTAGTGAGAAAGTAGTCAAAGACAAGACACAGGATGTGAACGAGTAAGAGTAACTGTATCCCAGTAACACTTGGTTTCTGTATAATGAAGCTTGGTTTCTGTATCTTACTTGATTTTCACGTCTCAACATATTACTATTATTCCTTTTTTCAATTATTTAAAAATATATAAACTATTCTTTAAAAAAATTAAATACCTCCTTTTAAAAATGATATTTTAAAGGAAATGATTATAGCAAATAATTCTATCGCATTGGTCATGCGACAATCTATCGTTACCGATATAGGCTTCTGACTGAGTTTTTTTCTGAATCAGATCAGATGTGTCAGTCATTTTCTTATGCCAAAGTCTTTAATAGCTTCCCATTTCCTACGATGCCTGATCTCCGTGGGCATGCAGGGCATGGTCTTCATGACCTATATTATCACTTCCTTCCCTATGGCCCTAATTTATACTATCCCATACAAACTATCTGTTCTCACTTGAACACGCCCTACACTTCCCTGCCCTCATTGATTTGTTCCTTCTTTTCGCATGGCATGGAAGGTTCTCTCCAGGAACTTCATCTTCCAGCTATCCTATTAAAATCCCATATTCTCTTTAGGGCTCAGCTTGAAGTCCCATTTATCTTCTTGATAAAACTTTCCTTATTTTACCTAGCTGGAATACAGGCCTCAATGATCTTTGTTCATGATTTACATCTTGGCAAAAATATTTATAAAATACCTACTTTATAAGGTTCTTAGAAAGATATAATAGTAAAGCAAGATAATGTTTGTAATGCATCGAGCACAGCTCCTGGCTCATAACTGGAGTTCCAAATAGAAGTTTCAAGTGTATGAATATCTACCCTTAGATTTTAAGTTCTTAACACTAAGAACCGTATTTTATTTACTTACAAACCTATTAAGTGCTCAATAAATGTTTATTAAATCAAACTGGAATATTGAGCACCACATTTTTGCAAAGCATAACCAATACTTTTAATCTGAAAGCCAAGTACAAGAAAGACTGAAAATTGTAAGATTTTCATATTTTTCTAATTGGATTGGCCACATACCAAAAAAAAATCATGGGTTTCTGAATATGATAGATAGATCTGGACTCTAGACTTATTTTGTTACTTAGACTGGTTCCAAAGAGGAAAAGGAGTACGTCAAGGCTGTATATTGTCACCGTGCTTATTTAACTTATATGCAGAGTACATCATGAGGAACGCTGGGCTGGAAGAAGCACAAGCTGGAATCAAGATTGCTGGGAGAAATATCAGTAACCTCAGATATGCAGATGACACTACCCTTATGGCAGAAAGTGAAGAGGAACTCAAAAGCCTCTTGATGAAAGTGAAAGAGGAGAGTGGAAAGGTTGGCTTGAAGCTCAACATTCAGAAAACGAAGATCATGGCATCTGGTCCCATCACTTCATGGGAAATAGATGGAAAAACAGTGGAAACAGTGTCAGACTTTATTTTTCTGGGCTCCAAAATCACTGCAGATGCTGACTGCAGCCATGAAATTAAGAGACGCTTACTCCTTGGAAGGAAAGTTATGACCAACCTAGATAGTATATTAAAAAGCAGAGACATTACTTTGCCAACAAAGGTCCATCTAGTCAAGGCTATGGTTTTTCCCGTGGTCATGTATGGATGTGAGAGTTGGACTGTGAGGAAAGCTGATCGCCGAAGAATTGATGCTTTTGAACTGTGGTGTTGGAGAAGACTCTTGAGAGTCCCTTGGACTGCAAGGAGATCCAACCAGTCCATTCTAAGGGAGATCAATCCTGGATGTTCATTGGAAGGACTGATGCTAAAGCTGAAACTCCAATACTTTGGCCACCTCATGCGACGAGCTGACTCACTGGAAAAGACTCTGATGCTGGGAAAGGTTGGGGGTGGGAGGAGAAGGGGACGACCGAGAATGAGATGGCTGGATGGCATCACTGACTCTGTGGACATGAGTTTGAGTGAACTCCGGGAGTTGGTGATGGACAGGGAGGCCTGACGTGCTGTGATTCATGGGGTCGTGGAGAGTCGGACACGACTGAGCGACTGAACTGAACTGAACTGAACTTTTGCCGACATCCACTGGATCACAGAAAAAGCAAGAGAATTCCAGAAAAACATCTACCTCTGCTTTATTGACTATGCCAAAGCCTTTGACTGTGTGGATCACAACAAACTGTGGAAAATTTTGAAAGAGGTGGGAATACCAGACCACCTTACCTGTCTCTTGAGAAACCTGTATGCAGGTCAAGAAGCAACACTTAGAACAGGACATGGAACAATGGACTGGTTCCAAATCCGGAAAGGAGTACGTCACCCTGCTTATGTAATTTATATGCAGAGTGTAGTGTTAGTCACTCAGTCTTGTCCAACTCTTTGCGACCCCATGGATTATAGCCCACCAGGCTCCTCTGTCCAGGAGTTCTCCAGGCAAGAATACTGGAGTGGGTTGCCATTTCCTTCTCCATTATATGCAGAGTACATCATGTGAAATGTCAGGTTGGATGAAGCACAAGATGAAATCAAGATTGCGGGAGAAATATCAATAACCTCAGATATGCAGACGACACCACCCTTGTGGCAGAAAGTGAAGAGGAACTAACGAGCCTCTTGAAGAACGTGAAAGAGGAGAGTAAAAAAGCTGGCTTAAAAACTCAGCATTCAAAAAACCAAGATCATGGCATCTGGTACCATCACTTCATGGCAAATAGATGGGGAAATGATAGAAACAGTAACAGACTTTATCTTCCTGGGCTCCAAAATCACTGCAGATGGTGACTGCAGCCATGAAATTCAAAGACACTTGCTCCTTAGAAGAAATGCTATGACCAACCTATAAAGTAAAATAAAGTAAGTAAAGTGAAGTCACTCAGTAATGTCCAACTCTTTGCAACCCCATGGACTGTAGCCTACCAGGCTTCTCTGTCCATGGGATTTTCCAGGCAAGAGTACTGGAGTGGGTTGCCATTTCCTTCTCCAACCAGTATATTAAAAAGCAGAGATGTTTGCCAACAAAGGTCTGTCTAGTTAAAGCTATGGTTTTTCTAGTAGTCATGTATGGATGTGAGAGTTGGACCTTAAAGAAAGCTGAGAGCCGAAGAATTGAGAAGACTCTCGAGAGTCCCTTGGACTGCCAGGAGATCCAATCAGTCCATCCTAAAGGAAATCAGTCTGAATGTCCATTGGAAGGACTGATGTTGAAGCTGAAACTCCAATACTTCAGCCACCTCACGTGAAGAGCTGACTCCTTAGAAAAGACCTTGATGCTGAGAAAGATTGAAGGCAGGAGGAGAAGGGGACAACAGAGGATGAGATGGTTGGATGGCATCACTGACTCAATGGACATGAGTTTTAGCAAGCTCCAGGAGTTGGTGAAGGCCAGGGAAGCCTGGTGTGCTGAAGTCCATGGGTTGCAAAGAGTTGGACACAACTGAGAGACAGAACTGAACTGTGTATTTGTGCAAATTACCTCAATTTTCCAAAACTCAGTTTCATTTATAAAATTATGTCAATAAGGTACCCTTTGCAGGTTTATTCTGAGGCTTCTAGAATATAACCTGATACTTGGGAGTCATTTAATAAGTATTGATTATGAACATTAAGTGGGATTATGTTTAGGTGCACCATTTACATTACTTACATTGAGAAAAGATGCTCAAATAGTATATACCAGAATGAAATGTGAACTGTATTTCTTGACCATTCTTGTTTTTAAACTGAAGTACAGTTGATTTATGAAGTTGTTAGTTTCTGGTGTACAGCAAAATTATATATATATAAAAAATATATGATGTATATGCATGTATAAAATAATATATTTCATATATATTCATATATATGAAAATTCATTTCCATATTCTTTTCCATTATGGTGTATTATAGGATATTGAATATAGTTCCCTGTGCTATACAGTAGGGGCTTGTTAGTTTATCTGTTTTATATATAGTAGCTTGTATCTGCTAATCCCAAACACCTAATTTATCCCACTCTGACCCCTTTCCCCTTTGGTAACCATAAGTATGTTGTTATGTCTATGAGTCTGTTCCTATTTTGTAAACAAGTTCATTTGTATCATATTTTAGATTCCGCATATAAGTGATATCACATGGCATTTGTCTCTCCTTCTCTGATTTACTTCATATGATAATCTCTAGTGAAAGTTGCTCAGTTGTTTCCAACTCCTTGTGACCCCCATGGACTTGTAGCCTGCCAGGCTCCTTTGTCCACGGGATTATCCAGGCAAGAATACTGGTGTGGGTAGCCTTTCCTTTCCCCAGGGAATCTTCCCAACCCAGGGATCAAACCCAGGTCTACCACATTGTGGGCAGATTCTTTACCGTCTGAGCCACCAGGGAAGCCCAAGATAATCTCTAGGTTCATCCATATTGCTACAAATGGCATCATTTCATTTTTTTTTATGGCTGAATGGCTGAGTAACATCCCATTGTATATACGCACCACATCTTCTTTATCCATTTGTCTGTAAATGAACATTTAGGTTGCTTCCATGTCTTGGTTATTGTAAGTAGTGCTACTATGAACACTGGGGATGTGTGTAACCTTTCAAAATAAAAAGAGTTTGATCATTCTTTCTTAAATACAGAAATGGAACAGGAAACTCTAGTCCATTTTATAGGGAGGAATGGTGCAATGGAGGGTAGTTTACTGTGACTGCTGAGGAGTTACCCCATTGACAGAAGGTAACTTCAACTTCTCCCCAATTATGTCAGCCAATAGCAAGAGAGGAGTGTGGACTACAATGTCAGGTTAGACTTGAGGATCAATCAGCCTATCAGTTCAGTTCAGTCACTCAGTCGTGTCCAACTCTTTAAGACCCCATGAACCACAGCACGCCAGGCCTCCCTATCCATCACCAACTCCCAGAGTTCACCCAAACCCATGTCCATCGAGTCGGTGATGCCATCCAACCATCTCATCCTCTGTTGCCCCCTTCTCCTCCTGCCCTCAATCTTTCCCAGCATCAGGGTCTTTTCAAATGAGTCAGCAATTCGCATCAGGTGGCCCAAGTATTGGAGGTTCAGCTTCAACATCAGTCCTTCCAATGAACACCCAGGACTGACCACCTTTAGGATGGATTGGTTGGATCTCCCTGCAATCCAAGGGACTCTCAAGAGTCTTTTTCAACACCACAGTTCAAAAGCATCAATTCTTCTGCACTCAGCTTTCTTTATAGTCCAACTCTCACATCCATACATGACCACTGGAAAAACCATAGCCTTGACTAGATGGACCTTTGTTGGCAAAGTAATCAGATGAAACTTCAAAAGCTATGATAACTACCATCTTCTGGGTAGGGTCCCTGAAATACAACCATTATGTTTCATTTTCTAGTCACTGCTGTCATCTTTCTCAGTTGCTCTGTGATCTACCATGTTCCTCCTCTGGCCTTGCTCTGATTTATGTATAGGTACATGATGACAATAGCAGCAGTACCCTATTTCAGTTGATAAATACATATATATATATATATAGCCAAACTAACCTGGCCTAGGGAACTCTACACAAAAGTGAATCAAAGTCTACTTGGTAGTGAGTTGAGTTTAGCAGGAGTGTTAGAAAACAGTTAACAGTTTTCTAGCCTCATTTTAGTGAGCCATTTGATCACCTGAGTGTTTTCCAAAGGTTTCTGCCTCTTTGATTAAGGAAGTGGAGCAGCTTCCTGGGCTTCCCTGGTGTTTCAGTGGTAAAGACTCTGCCTGTCAGGGCAGGAGATGAGGATTCAACCCAAGGGTTGGGAAAATCCCTTGGAGAAGGAAATGGCAACCCACTCCAGTATTCTTGCCTGGGAAGCCCCATGGACAGAGGAGACTGGAGGACTACAGTCCACGGGGTCACAAAGAGTTGGACACAACTTAGCAACTAAACAACAACAACAACAATAAAACAGCTTACAGATGTCAATCTCTTAAAATATATGGAACAGGAAATCAATGGTAATCTATTAGACTAACTTGTACACAACGTGTTGGTGGTTTGGGACAGCACTGGCACTTAAAATACGATAAGATCTGTAATTTGAGTTATGGCACAAATTCTTGATTTAATTTTTAATTTCCAAATGCCACGATTCAATTAGTTTATCAAGAATAACCAAAAAAGGGGGACTTCCCTGGTGGTCCAGTGGTTAAGACTCTGTGCTTCCAATGCAGGAGTTGGGAACTAAGATCCTACATGCCTCACGGTGCGGTCAAATTAAAAAAAAAAAAACCCACCAATAAAATTTAAAAAAAAGAATAACCGATATAACCCACTAATCACCTAGCTGATAGCACTAAGATTAACATAGATTAATTGAAACTAGTCTATGGGAATGATGCTAACATTCCCATAGATTCTAATGAGGATTCAGGTAAAAGAGCTAGGTGAGAGCAGGCAAGACCAGTACAGTTCAGTTCAGTCGCTCAGTCGTGTCCGACTCTTTGCGACCCCATGAATCACAGCACGCCAGGCCTCCCTGTCCATCACCAACTCCTGGAGTTCACTCAAACTCATGTCCATCGAGTCGGTGATGCCATCCAGCCATCTCATTCTCTGTTGTCCACGTCTCCTCCCGCCCCAAATCCCTCCCAGCATCAGACTCTTTTCCAGTGAGTCAACTCATCACATGAGGTGGCCAAAGTATTGGGAGTTTCAGCTTTAGCATCAGTCCTTCCAATGAACACCCAGGATTGATCTCCTCTAGAATGGACTGGTTGGATCTCCTTGCAGTCCAAGGGACTCTCAAGAGTCTTCTCCAACACCACGGTTCAAAAGCATCAATTCTTTGGTGCTCAGCTTTCTTCACAGTCCAACTCTCACATCCATACATGACCACGGGAAAAACCATAGCCTTGACTAGACGGACCTTTGTTGGCAAAGTAATGTCTCTGCTTTTTAATATGCTATCTAGACCAGTACTACCTGGGGTTTTTCCTGATGTATCAGCGTTCTATAAACTATCATTTAAGATGCACTGAACTAGATAAGAACCATGGAGAAAATAGTAAAAAAAAAAATTCTTGCTTCGATTTTTCTCCATATTCAAGGTAAAGGGTGCTTTGGGCCCAAGTGATGCAACATTGCCTCAGTTCTCCTTTTCCTGTTTCACATTCTGACACAGCCAAGACTGGAACGTAATCTGACACCTCCCTGATGCTAGTGGACTGCTTCCAGGATGATAATTTAGTTTTCATTCTTCATGTGCTCTGTAAAACCACCTACTGCTAGAGAGGCTCTTTGACAAGTTCTTCACTGTAAGAACAAATGAAAATAGCATTTTGAAAAAAAGAAAGAAGCCAGAACAAAGAAGTCAGAAACACGATACTAAGAGGTTAGGCACTTATCTGCACTGCAAGTGACTCAAAGGCCTTAGCAATTTAACCACTAATTTTCTCCTGAGACTTGACTGTCACAAGAGATCTTTACATTTCCAATGGCATTCAACAGAATTCTCTCCCCTTTCAGTGAGGCCAGCGGCAGAAGGTTACTGAATATTTGTTCTTTCTCAGACTCAGAGATTCCTTTGTGAGCAATGTTGGACGGAGAAAGAGCTCGAAAGCGAGTGGACATAGGAAGACAAAAGGGACAGGACTACAGGTGTCTGTGACATTTGTTTCCATTTTGTGCTGTGGCTGGTGGCAGAGTAGAAGGCCAGCCTTTCATGGATTTAGCAACATGGCACCCAAGTCCCTCATTCCAGCTCTTGGTAAACACTGCTATAGAGTAACAAGGGACCTCAGGGAACATATAAGAAAGAGATACCACATTCTCAACCTCCAGGGGGTTCCAGTCTTCTTCAGGTGACAAGTTTTATGTATGTTAACTCCAATCTTTTCCTCACTTCCTCCAAAACTCCACCCAAAATTCTCCTGCAGGCAGCCTTTCTGACCAATTGCTCATGCCTCAACTCTGTGTTCCCTACAAGACTCATATCCTCCCCTTTCACACAACTGAAACTTGGCAGAAGTGTTCTTTAGTTAATTCCTGTGTGCTCAGGCCAATTGATTTGTCAGTATCACGAGGACAGGGTTTTGGTCTTCTCTTTCCTTTGTGTCTGCTCACAGTAATTAGCTCTGTAGCTTAAGCATGATAAACACTCACTGGCCAGCCAATTCCAACTCCTCCTGCTCAGATACCATTCCAAGTGATCTAAGTCCTGGCTGTCCCCAGAAGAGATTAAGTTCCTAGAGGTTCCTCTTCCTGAGAAGATCTCAAGGTTTTCATGCTACCTTTGTTTCTCAAAGCACAGATGTTCTCAACAGAGGAACATGTTCTCAACCTACAAAATATACAACCAAAGATGAAGTCCATAACATATCACAGAAGATTTCAGAGGAAGAAGCTGGAAAAGAATTCAGTGCCTTGGGGGCTAGACCTCTGTTCATCATCAAAACAGGACAAGTCACTTCTTCACAGTTCATGCCATCCACTACCTCATGAGCACCAGCTAAGAACAACAGCAGGTCCGAATTCAGTGTCCACATTTTGCTGTTGTTGTTAAATGAGCTAGTAATTCAACCCACAACTAAGGAATCTGCTGCACTTCATTCTACCTCTCTCTTCACATATTCTGTTTCCTCCTCTACTATGTGCTTCTGCAGTGGGTAGAAACCAAAAAACCAGAACTGAGTTCTCCTTTCCCATCCCTGCACACATACTGTCTCTCTCATTTCTACAGGAAAAACAGCAGCAACAAGAACAGTCTGACTCAGACGGGTTTAAGGGGCACAAGGCTAACCAGTGCTGATACATGTGGTCTACATCTCAACTAAGCACCAGTGATTTTATTTTCTGAGTTAGCACTGCTAAGAAGAAGAATGACTGTTTTTAATAATGACTGCTTTGATTGCTCTCTTAAATCTGTGCTGAAAAATAAAAGGTGGGCGAAGGTGGGAGAGGCAACCTTTACTATATTTTAAAGCTTACAGTCACACAGGTATCGCAAGAATAGACAGAATGAATCCTGCCAGGTTCTTCCTGCCTCTTACAATATCTCCAACAGATCCTTGGATATTCTGACTACTGCACTCTTCATAATCCAAGGGATAAGAAAAATAAAGCTGAATGCTCAGCAAGCCCCTCCTAACCCCCCACTCCTCATCCTCATCTGCTGTTAATGCCAGCCAGGCCAGCAGATCTACCAGCTGTGAAGCTGGCTTCGTCTCACTCGGGGCTCTAAGTTCACATAGCACCTCCTCCATGATACCCACCCAGACTGCCCCATCCAAAGCAGCCTCCCCGACTCCTCTATTACATGAACATGGTTCACCTCTATCCACAACTCTCATCAAGGCAAGAAATGATCATCTTTATTCTTGAGTAACTAGGCCACTGTTCGTAGTCCCTCTTTAGAATGTAAGATCCATGAGAGCAGGGGCCTTGAAGTGCTCACCATTGTATCCTCAATATCTGGCATGGTGCCCAGGAATAGCACTGATATGAGAAAGTTGAGCTGAATGAGCAAATAGCTCTCCTTAGGGATGATTCTTGGTTTCCGTTCTTTCTTACACATTTCGGAACTTTTTTCTCTCCAACACAGAGGCCTGCCCTCCTTGCACACAAATCAATTATAAGTAAATCTGATTTGATTCCCTAGAATTCACACATTTGATGCTCCATCATTTTAGCCATAATGACAGTTTGAATATTAGTGAAAAATAGATGTGGACTCAGATGCTTAGTACAAGTGTCTTCCCATCTTGGCAATGGGGAAATGGAAAAATGTCACTCTGGTGCATTCCACATTGTATTTCCATTCAAACAGGAAAACTTTAGCAAGTCTGAGGACTAACTTAGATTTAAATTTACTATAACTATTTTAAAACAGCAGCTATAATATTTTCAGTTCATTCACACTTCATTTATATAGAGTGCTTTCATTTCTACTTATAAATGTTTAGTATAAAATAAATTGACATGTACACACTACTATATTTAAAATAAAATGCCTTTCCATGAAAAAAAAAAAAAGTTCACCGTCAGAAAATCAAGCAAAAATACACTAATGTGCAAAAAAACTGAAGTGAATAAAATACATCCCACTATTTCTGATCCCAGTTAAATGAGCTAAGAAATAAAGGCCACTGACAATTTTAGCTGGTGCTCAAGTGGCCAACGCACATGCAAATAAAGCACATCTACTATGTGTGTTAAATGAAAACACCATAGAATCATTTGCAGGGTACCCGAGGGGGGAAAAAGGATATACAAACATTATAATATTAATGTCATTATTTTAAAGCATTTTTCTAGTATGTCAAATATTTCCCTGTACTTAAAAAAATGAACATTGCTATTAAGGTAACAAATCTAGTGATCTCTGCCAAGTGCAGGGTAAACACAAGCTACCTACAAAATATACAACCAATGATGAAGTCCATGACATCATAGAAGATTCAGAGGTGCAAGAAAAAGCTATTATTTTCCTAATAATCATAATTCTGTTGCTAGCTATGGAATTTTTGACTTTGGAGCACTCCTCAATTAAATTAACCCGTGAGTCAAAAATTATCATCTAGGCTGCTACGTGGTATTCTTCAAATCTCAAATCCCTTAAGTTTGCTTTTCTGAAAAGCACTTACCTACCTCTCTGGGGTGTTATAGGAATTAGGAATCCTGGAGCCCACAGAGTCAAAGTATGGCCAGCGAACAGCACAATGGAAATGGGCTCGACTTAGTTACCATGGATACCTCAGACATAAAGGATTCCTATTAGAGGTATTCATCAGCAACTACTAGCACAAAATCCCATATGCTGCCTGGACCTAAATATGGTCATAAATGTTTACTGCACATACATAAGACCCATGGAACTAAGACTGCAGAGCTGTGGTGGGGGAAACCGTGTTTCTTTCCTTCAGTGGATTTGAGTATCCCATTTTCCATCTGGAGAAGTGAGTTTTGTTTTGCAATTAGCTCTACAGAATAGAGCCTTTCTGTTGCATTACTGAAACTGTTCAGCCAGTCTTAGATGCAAAGGCTACTACAAGTCAGAGAGATTACGGTGGGCACAGATCCTGGCACTCTGACCCTTATGATCCTATTCATGTGAAAACCCTTCAGACCTTTTCTTGTGAATGAGTCCCAAATTACAACTCAGTTCCTCATCATCTGGTCCATGCAAAGGATATCATCTTGGCGGGCCTTTTTTTGTGTGTGTGTCTTTGAAATCTAATGATCCTGAACGCTAAGGCTGTCAGTTTAATCAACAACACCCCAGGGACATTTTTCTCTTCTTTACATTCACATCTACCTCAGAAAGGAAGGTGCAATCAACTGCTGGGGCCAGGACTTGCACTTGTGCCCATTTTGCTCAACAGCATCAGTAAACCAACACAACTGCTGCATTCTGCAAAGTAAATTGCACAAGAGAACTTTAACTTTTCCAGATGGAAAAACGGATGTCACAGATAGGAGTTAATGATCTGGCCTCCAAAAGGATTCTCCTTGGTCTCATTCCCTTGCTGTCTTTGAGCGCTGATGGCATCACCAGGATGCAGGGCTCACTGCTGTTTGTTGTGTGCTTATTTCGGTGAGCCTGTGGAGAACTTAAAGACCATGAGCTGAGCTTGGGTGAGGAAGGGGCCAGGGAGTCATACAGACGTCCTGTTCATGGTGTGACCACTGGGCCATAAACCATCCCTAGCAGCCTATTTCATCTCCTTTGTGTGTAATGCTCCCATATTCCCTTTATTCTCCACTTTCTGCATCACCTCTTTTTTTTCCATCACTTTTCTTTTTCCACATTTTCTAGTGATCTTTATCCATAGCCATGGCTTCACTTACTACCACAAATAGACCTCGTATCTTTATCTGTGGCTCAGCTTCCTTTCTCAAACGTCATCCATACATAACAAGGATATGATTATTTCATCTCTACTTGGAACTTATCTAAACCCATTCTTCTCCTTCCTGGGGTTTTTTTCTCTTAGCTATGGGCATATGGCCACCCTCCAAGAAGCACTAGACTCATGCTTCTAGTCCTTTACACTTACCGCCTTCTAAATGTTTGAAGCACATGAGATTTCTAACAACCGGCTTCTGTTTCATACAACCAGAAGATAAACTATTTGAAAACAGTATTTTAAATGCACTTTCAGGAACATAAAAATGTGGAAGTACTTCAAATACTTAAGCCTACTGGTAGTCATGGTGGTGGTGGGCTCCCCAGGTGGCTCAGTGGTAAAGAATTTGCCTGCCAATGCAAGAGACGCAAGTTCAATCCCTGGGTCAGGAAGATCCCCTGGAGTAGGAAATGGCAACCTGCCCAAGTAATCTTGCCTGGAAAATTCCATGGACAGAGGAGCCTGGCAGGCTACAGACCATGGGGTTGCAAAGAGTTGGACATGACCGACTTGGATACCACGTGGTCGTGATACTGATTGTGGGAAGCAGGGAGAGAAGTGGGTAGAGAAAAGGCCACTTTCTGTTGTTTGAAGTTGTATAGGGTGTGCATATGTGTTTTGGTAAGTTTCTTGTAAGAGTCTGAGAAAAAGTAAACATATCCAATGCTTAGTCTTTTGTTACCACCCTTTAAAACTAAAGTCTCATTGTGCAGTTAGGAACATGCCCACAAATAAATAGATTTTTTAAATGTCGATTAATTACATTTTAAGGAATTGTCTATTCAGAAAATAGTTGCGATATTTCTTTACTGAATTTACTCTTTAAGATTTTATCATTGTGTTTACCATGGACATATAAGGTGCTTAAATCAAATATATAGAACATCTAGAAGACAGTCAAAAGGTACAAACTTCCAGTGATAAGTCATGAGCATGTACTTACAGCATAGCAATTACAGTTAATGATAGATGTTAACTAGATTTATTATGGTGATCCTTTTGCAATATACACCAACATTGAATCATTATGCTATACACCTGAAACTAATATAATGTTATATGTCAATTGTACGTTTTAAAATTACAATATAATTTTTAAAAAGAAAACTAATTTATTTTCTAAATTCAGTGTACCATATATATATAGAAAAAGGATTAAAAACAATAAGTATATTCACATATAAGTTTTGCCACATGCAATTTTCTTTTGTTCATTCCAATCAACAAGTGTTACTTCTTTAAATGATCTTTATAAAAGTCACTCAGAAACACATTTTTTTTTTTGGTTTTTATTTGGAGGAAAATTCCCCCAAATAGACACAGCTCTTTCCAGAAGTGCAGAAGAGTATGCCACCATGTTATCAATCTTGTTTGGCAGTTTCATCTTAGACTGTGTCCCTGAACTAAACTTAGAAAGATTTTCTACATTTTGTTATCTTTGCAGGTATTTTTCTGACATCTGCTTCTAAGTCTACTCTCTATTTTGTAATTTCACTGAACGCAGTGGTAGAGCTAATGTCACTTATATTTATGTCTCTAAGTACTGGATCCAAGAGATTAATAGCAGCCGTAATTCCTCTGAGTACTGTAATTAATGTCATAAACTGTGGAAATACTTGAAAAAAAAAAAACTTCCAATTACACAGTTTTAAGAAATCATCTTTTGGGAATGACCTAAGTAGCCCAGCCATATTCAATTAAAATTTTATTCAACAAATATGTATTAAGCAACTGCTGTATACCCCTGACCTGGGTTTTAAAGAAAATGCAAAACACGTGGTACCTCTTCTCAAAGAGTTTATAAAACTGCTAAACAAAAATGGGAACTATTCAAAAAGTCTCAGTACAAAGGAAAATGGATCATGCTTTAAGCAAGGCACTGACAACGTATGTTCATATTCAGGGGTGAGACAGCCCACTTCTGACCAGGAGAGTCAGGGGTTACTTCATAAAAGAGTGGTGTCTAGACTGGATGTGGAAGGCTGGAGAAGATTTTCAGCAGCTGGACATGGGAGAAAGAGATTCCAGTCAAATTGAAGGTGAGAAAGTGTTTGCCTTGTTCATGGAATAGGAAGCTTATTCAGTTGGCTACACGTATGTGAGGAAAAAAACAGAGCTCAATAGTTCTATTTATGAGACTTGAAAAATGTATAATTGATTCAGGAGCTATTGGCAGTTTCCAAACAGAGGAATGACCTGATAGAGAAGTGACATGAAAGAAAAATCTGGAAGTAACCTAAGAGCAGATTAGGAGAGGTACAAAGTGCATGTGTATGTGTGTGTGTAAAATTCAGGCAGACTGTAGGCAGGGGGATTATAGGATTTACCCTCCCAAGCTGGACACCTTGGAGACTGGCAGGGGTGCTACTGGTAGTTATACTGGAACAGGCAGCATAAACTGCAACTGTACTGAAAAAAACCATGACATACATTCGCCTTAATTCTGAGAGACCAGTGTGGTGTTTTAAGAGGTAATGGTGTTATACCTTATAAACTACCTCATTTAAAACGGTTTGAAAGTTTCCAACCCTTTTATAAATAAAATCACACTCTTTTGTAATACCGCCCATCTCAAAGCCATGAAGTCCTTCAGGAAAATCCGCAAATGGCTTACTCAGGGTTAATGCTGGATCGTGAGCTGTCTGTTCCCTATAACACAGAAAACTCTGGTTCTTTCTACTCTGTAAGCCCTTCGAGAAGATGAAATGGACTTTTTTCTTTTTTAAAAAAATTTTTGGCTGCACCACGAGGCATGTGGGATCTTAGTTCTTCAACCATGGATTGAACCTGCACCCCTTGTAGTGGAAGTGTAGTGTCTCAACCACTGTACAATCAAGGAAGTCCCTGGACTATGCTTTCTTGGTGTCTATACTTCTCTAGGTCTATGCACAGAGGCTTCTAGATTTCGTCATATCAGACTAGGCAAGAGACCAAAGGCAGAATGTGGCAAAGTTGAAGTTGAAGGGCATTAAGGTCTCCTCCAGGGGAAAAAGGCAGAATAGAATTGATATGCAGAGTACATCATGAGAAACGCTGGGCTGGATGAAGCACAAGCTGGAATCAAGGTTTCTGGGAGAAATATCAATAACCTCAGACATGCAGATGACACCACACTTATGGCAGAAAGTGAAGATGAACTAAAGAGCCTCCTGATGAAAGTGAGAGAACAGAGTGAAAAAGTTGGCTTAAAACTCAACATTTAGAAAACAAAGATCATGGCATCTGATCCCATCACTTCATGGCAAATAGATGGGGAAACAATGGAAACAGTGACAGATTTTATTTTGGGGGGCTCCAAAATCACTGTAGATGGTGACTGCAGCCATGAAATTAAAAGATGCTTCCTCCTTGGAAGAAATGTTATGACCAACCTAGACAGCATATTAAAAAGCAGAGACATTACTTTGCCAACAAAGGTCTGTCTAGTCAAAGCTATGGTTTTCCCAGTAGTCACATATGGATGTGAGAGTTGGACTATAAAGAAAGCTGAGCGCTGACGAATTGATGCTTTTGAACTGTGGTGTTGGAGAAGACTCTTGAAAATCCCTTGGACTGCAAGGAGATCCAACCAGTCCATCTTAAAGGAAATCAATCCTGATTATTCATTGGAAGGACTAATGCTGAAGCTAAAGCTCCAATATTCTGGCCACCTGATGTGAAGAACTGACTCATTGGAAAAGACCCTGATGCTGGGAAAGATTGAAGGCAGGAGGAGAAGGGAATGACAGAGAATGAGACGGTTGGATGACATCACCAACTCAATGGACATGAGTTTGAGTAAGCTCTGGGAGTTGGTGGTGGACAGGGAAGCCCAGTGTGCTGCAGTCCACGGAGTCGCAAAAAGTTGGACACAACTGAGAACTGAACTGAAGGTAAAAAGGACAGATAATGAAGGCAAGGCAAAGATATAGTGGATCCAAGATGACTGCACTGACCAATATAGTAGTCACTAGCCATGTGAAGCTATCTAAACTTCAATTAGTTAAAATGAAATAAAACCAAATATTTAGTTCTTCAAATGCACCAGCTACATTTCAATTGTTCAAGCAGCCACATGTGGCTAGTGACTTCCGTATCACTAGCACAGATACAGAGCATTAACATTTCCATCAACGCAGAATGTTCTATTGGGCACTGCTGCTCCAGAAGAACTGGGAGAATCCTAGCACCTTCGACAGAAGTGAGAGAAAGCAGAGGAATAGTCAGAGAGGCAAAGTGGCATCTAAGCTTTCTGTAGATGGCAAAAGTTGAGGAGACGGAGAGAGCAGCAGAATGGGGAGACGTAAAGACCTTTGACAAAGTAGGCTCAAGAAAGTCTGAGCACAAATGAGTCTACCACCATGAACAATGACTTGTAGGCTACAAGCAAATTTGAAGAAGTGGGACAGGAAATTGAGGGCCAAATAGGACAGGACTTCTTAGCTTGATTTCTAGTGCACATCTGTGTCCTGCAATATTTCCAGTTCCCCACTGAGCCTGGCCTACATCGGAGGTTTGATAAACACAGAGAGTCACTAACAGTTGAGACAGGTAAAAATGGCCCACAGGCTCACATGATGCTGTCCTCATTTCTCCATCAGGGCAAGGATGGCAATATTCCAGGATTGTTCAGGTTCTCCCTCTTATAACTTTTAAGAATGTTTCTAGGTTGGCTCTGCTAATGACTGAGATGAAAAACAATGCCAGATGATTAAGATCAGAGGGAAAAATTTTAAAAATGCTACTTTTAAAAAAGAGAAAGGAGCGTGGTAAGCAGCATTTTGACACTTTGTCTTCATTTTTAAGAGTCTTCTTGTGTTTTTTGTATTAAAGGGTTTCCCATAGTTGCAATATTTAATATAGATTTTTAAAAAACCCTACAGTGCTGAAAAACTAGGTTGTGCATTGTTGTCTCACGGATTCACTATGGGAAAGTGTAAATATAAGGCTGTCTCTTATACAAATGACAGCAAAAAAAAAACCAAAGCAGCACAGAATTATTACAGAGATTAAATTTTTTTCTTTCGGTGTTTCATCCTAAAAGAAAAAGTATTATCACAAAAATGGAAAAAGAACTCTTCTTGTTTTCCTTCCAGCCCATGTGTGAAACCTGAATATTATTTGAAGTTGGTAACAGAAACTGGTATTTTCAAATATGTCAGTGAAACACAACACTTTAAAGCCTTGAGCCAACGTAGAAATTCAGGAGTCAATTTTTTTTTTTTTTGAGCAGGAAAGGTAGAGAACTGTATAACTCCAGTTATAAAACATATGGAATACTAAAGGATGATTCAAACAGTCTGACTGACTATTGTATGTATACACAGTCATTTTCTCGAATTAGTACATACCATTGGAAACTGCATCAACCCATAAAAGTAACTCATACGCCTATTATGTTTTTCCATTTTAAGCTTGTAATAGCAGTAACGACCTCAGCAAAAGACATTTCCTCGGAATTAATGGCTGGCTGGGAGGCAGAGCCAAGGGCCACTGGTTCCTCCCAGCTGGTCATTAATCCTCAGGAAATGCCTGCACCTCCATCATTATTGCTAAAGCACCATTATAGAAAATTCTCACAGTTCTAATATATGGAAATTTGAGGCTATTTTGCAAGCCCACGGTATTCATGTTAGTTAATAGGCCACCACTGAGCACAGAGGACGTAATTATCAAAACGACAGAAGGGAAAATGTTGTTCTCCTAGGTCTGTAAGATTATAGGAAATGGGGACTAGCCTTATGGGAAGAAGTCGATTTGAAGCTAAAAGACATTAATTTAAAGAGAGATTTGGAATCACATATATAAAAGTTAATAAAAGACATGGCATACATTCCCATTACTTGCTTTAAAAAAGACTTTTTAAAAAACGTACAAATTAAGGTTATATGGACATTTCCTCCCAGATCGATCAAATAATGCTAAAGAGAATGAGGTCAGGAAGAATGTTTATGAACACAAATGACTGTATTCAACAAGGGAAGTTCAGGGGAATGCAAACAGTGGAGTGCTGACTGCAGGTAGGATTTCTTTCTTTTTAATTTCTACTTTAAAATTTTACACACACCATGAAATACTTTGTAGCACACATTCTATTCTAGATTTTATTACCACAAAATAATTTTTCAAAAATTTGTTTTTTTATTTTTTGGAATCTTAGCTAGAGGCTTTAGCACACGCAAACAAGCATCTAACAACTGAAGATAAGACTAAAGTACTACACAAATACAGTGCTAATGTTCTGTGACACAGTTTTCAATTCTTTACAAAAAACTTTTATTGGCTTCCAGGCTAAACTGAAAATTAGGTGTTTTCAGGTCTATTCATTCCCTCTTTTAAATAAACAGGACCCAACAAATGGTTTCAAAGTGGGGAATTAATCCAATAATCACACCCAAAACAGTCTATAAATCTTTTCAATGTGTTATTGTAACAACTACAAATATTGGATATGATGCTTTACACTTAATGAAACTCACTACAGTTCTCATGGTGTGTTACAAAGCCTGCCTGGTTCTGAATATGGTTTGGAAGCTAAGTAGACCTATTATGTTTTGAACTGTGATCCCCTTCAAAGATGCTGAAGTTCTAACCCTTTGGGCATCTATGAATGTGACCTTATTTGGAAACTGGGTCTTTGTATATGTGATCAAGTTAAGCTAGGGTCATTAGGGTGGGCTGTAATCAAAGATGGGGCTTTCCCAGTGGCTCTAGTGGTAAAGAAACCACCTGCCAATGCAGGAGACCTAAGAGACTCAGGTTTGATCCCTGGGTTGGGAAGATTCCCTGGAGGAGGGTATGGCAACCCACTTCAGTATTCTTGCCTGGAGAATCCCATGGACAGAGGAGCCTGGCAGGCTACAGTCCATAAGGCTGCAAAGAGTTTGACATGACTGAAGCAACTTAAACACAACACAATCAAAGATGACTGGTGTTCTTTTAAGAGAAGGGACATGGGAACACACAGGAAGACAATAGAAGGAGAGACTGGAGCGATGCAGCTAGAAGTCAAGAACATCAAGAGTTACCAGTACCACCAGAAGCCAAGGAAATGGCATGGAACACACTGTCTCCTAGAGCCTTCAGATAGAGCATGGCTCTACTTTTTTTGGACTTTTGGTTTCCAGAACCAATAGAGAATAAATTTGTGTTGTGTTAAGGCACTGAGGTTCATGCTCCTTTGTCGCGGCAGCCCTAGGAAACGAACACAGGACCTGAAGGAAGAGGTGGTGCCACAGGACTGTCAACACTACAAATGGAAAACCAAGACAAGACTGGTGGGGTGACAGGAAGCTGCTCCCTGTAGTGAAAAAGCAATGGACTAGGAATCAGGAAACCTGGTTCTTGTCCCAGCTAACGAGGTTGTATGACCCTGAGCTGGACATTTAATTGTTCTCAGCTTTCATACTGTCACCTGCAGAACATGAGAGAATTCAATTATTTAATCTCTAATCTAGGGTTACTGACGGGCAGATAAAGCAGCAGACAGACCAACATTTTCATACTTACAAAAATCACTCTTCTGGCATTGCTCTGACAAGGTCTCAGTGACAGACAACAGGACACAGGATGGAGACCCGCTGGCTCTCGTTCGCCACTTCCATGGTCACACCAGCGGTTTCGACCACATTTATTTGGATCAAGTCAGGTCCAAAGAAGTTTGCTATGGAAGTAATAGTAGCCTGTCCTGATACTTTTTATAACACTTTCTTTTTAATACATAATTTTTCTGCCTTTCCAAGATTTTCAAAATGTCTCCATCTGATTCAAAAGTAAGCCTGTGTTTAGACAAGATGATTGTTACCACCCAAAATAAAGGATGTCACTTGCAAACCGTAATTTTTTAATTTTACTTTGCCAATAGGAAAAGTACTCATCCAGAGAGGAAAATAAGCACTTTATATGCTGTGACTTAGTTGGGATTTAGGACCCAATAGGACAGTGGCAATAAATACAGTACATGTGTTCTCTAAATGGTTGCCATAGTGATCAGATTTACAGCTTTTTGCTGATTGGTTTTCATGTCCAAACATCACCATCATCACCATAAATTCTGGTCATCTAATCAAACACTCAGATTCCAGGAGTGACTAGTGTAACATAACAGACCTTCATCATTCAGAAATTTTCATATTTACAGTTGGAGCTATTTACAAATCCAGTTTTTTCTCAGATTGGAGTATAGGATACTTAGCTGGTGAGGCAGCCTGTCCATCTGCCTACTGTTTGCATCTCAGTTTAGCTTTGCTGTGTGTGTGTGTGTGTGTGTGTGTGTGTGCGTGCGTGACAGGTGCAATCTGTTTTAAAATAAGGGAATGTAATGCTATTGTGGGGCTTCCTTGGAGGGCACAGTGGTAAAGAATCTGCCTGCAATGCAAAAGACCCAGGTTCGATCCCTGGGTTGGGAAGATCCCCTGGAGAAGGAAATGGCTACCCACTCCAGTATTCTTGCTTGGAGAATTCCATGGACAGAGGAGCCTGGTGGGCTATAGTCCATGGGCTCACAAACAATTGGACAGGACTGAGCACACACGCGCACACACACATACACACCTTATTGTGGCATTCTCAAGTGTATATATTTCTAAAGGTCTCAGGATAATGGGATTCTACTATAGTTCATTCTAGAGAAGGGGCCAGACAGGCAAAGTGCAATTAACAGGACATTTCCCCAATGAATATCTGTCCTCACAGACATCTAAAATCTGTGTGAAGCAAGGTTGTGGGGGTGGGTGAGGGGAAGCATTTATCCACAACCTCGGGTCTCTGGAGACATGTTTCAGTATATCCTACTAGGGCAAACAGGTACTCACATCAGCCTGTTGTTTGTGGCCTGGGGAAAAGCAGGTGTGTTACACTCCTAGGCCAACTGTTTGCTTCCTGGCCTCTGAAATTGGCAGAACTCTTAATACAGTACAAAAGCGTAAGTTACTCCAGGCAAGTAGTTAGCTGTGTGCCAAGCCCACCTATGATTCTGTCTGGGCCCGCCAGCCCTTTCTAATGAGGGAATGTGAAAGAGTAACTACACAGCCACAGACAGGAGCCACGGGCCAGATTTCCACTCTCCACCTCCCTACAGTCACACAAAGTTCCTGTGTGTTTAGAAGAGAAGACACATCTTCATGTCTGTCATCACCGGATGTGCTGAAAACTCTCAAGCAACTGACAGTCTTCAGAAAGAATACCTCTGGTGGTGGATACAGGAATCTACACAGGTGGTAAAACTGTACAGAGCTGAAAACACACACATACGCACACAAATGTGTTCACATAGAACTGGAGAAATCTGGGGGGAATGTACTCATACAATATGGGATATTGTACTATAGTTTCACAAAATGCCACCATTGGGGGGAAATGCAACAACATGAGAAAGGAATTTTTCTGTATAATATCTTGTAACTGCATGTGAATCTGAAATTAAAATTAAATTAAAAAGAAAAATAAGAATATATTTTCTAAAATTTAAGGTCAAGGAAGAAAAAAGAAGAAAAGGGATCTAATTTTTCTACCCAGAGAAAGAGCAAGAAAGAAATTTTTTATTTTAAAAATATATGTAAATGTGTAAAGCTGTCAAAATCTTCCTTTCTAGTTTGATATTTTCCCTATTTAGAAATTTGGAAACAATGTGGGGGGCCTTCCTTCTGACCTTTTTTGGGGGGGGCAGAGTGAGGTCAGAAAAGTGCGGAACACCAAGCGTCTCAAAACATGTACCCCCATCAGCTATTTTTCATTCTGAATGCTTTCAAATGTCACAATATTATACACAGTTTATCAATTTTGCATTAAGCTTAAAACTCATCAATCCCGTAAGAGGTCTTTTTATGATTCATGAGAAGCCGCGCTGTAAACCAGTGCAGCCATCTTCTTAGATTTCCATTCCCTCATGACTGCCTCAGCTTTCTCCATGGATTTTAACTGGGGAGTCAAATGCTATGGTGGTATTCTCAAATTTGGATATTCCTATTTGAGATCCAGGGAGAGACAGGAAAAGTAGCTAAATTTATTGAGCGCTCACGATGTGCCAAGCACTGTGTATTGAGCTGCCGAGACCAGGAAGGGTGGGACCTGTGTGTGGTGAGGGTACAGGCTCATGCCCCAGACATGACATCACACCAGCACTCTGCCTACTCAGAATCACTGACTTTGGAGGCCAGAAACGATTACATGATTCAATGGCTAAGGTCACAGACAGCCATGGGAGAAAGGACTCCAGGAAGGCAGCATGTACAAATCTGAAAAGGACAGCTGGATCACTGTGGCTAGTTTTCTTAGACTCTCGAGTCATTTAAGCAATCAACAGGGCTATTTAACCAAACTCCACTCTCTGCTACCCAAACTTAAGCACATTCAGTTCCATAATTAAACCTGACACCAAACTGAATTGAGGTAACAAAATAAAAGGATTTTGTTATACAACTTTGGGGAAAAGCTTTTGATTAACTACAAACTCTTAACTGTATATTCAATAGGTATAAAAAATGAAACCAACAAAACATGTAAATATTTACTTAAATGTGGCTATCTCTCTACTGCCCAGGGTCCCTCTAACCTCCAAGGTCACTTAGATTCTGAGCAGTCCCAGAAGTCCTAAAGTTCTCTTCTTACTCAGATGTGTTTGACCACACCATTCTTCTGTTCAGAACTTTGCAGTGGCTATCTTAACTCTCAGAATCCTCTCCATTACTGTCCATCTCTGCAGAGATCTCTGCTGCTCATTTCCCCGCTCCTGGGTCATGTCATCTCTTTATTACACCTGGCCCTGTCTTTACACACCTAACTCTGCTTATTGATTCAGCCTCTCTGTACACAAACTCAAGCCCTGTAATGTTGGAACTGTTTTAATATGTGTCTGTTGTACATCTTTGAAAGTTGTCAGTTTTAGCCTTCCAACTATAAGAGCTGATGAAAGTGGAAACAGAAAAAGAGTAAATGCCCTGTAATTGCTATGCAGGATAAGGGTGAGGCTGAGTTCAGAGATTATGTTTTAAAAGTTACATAAGTAACAAGACCAATTTCTTTCACCCTATTGTAAAGTATTAAATTTTACTTGCTGATTACACTTACTGTTATCATTTTATGATTGTGTGGTGTTTGGTCACTGATGAATGACTTTTTTAATCCTCACTCCAATCCAGTGAGGAAGGCACAGAAGATAGAATTATCATTCCTATCTTACATATAAGCAAACAGACTCAAGGATGTTAAGTGACTTGTCCAAGGTCATATAGCTAGAAATTCATTAAGCTGGAAAAGAAGTCAGAGAGGCTCTTCATTGCAAACCTAGTGTTTCACTACCATACCATCTGAAGTCTTGTTTAGAACCATGCTTGTGTGTGTGCATGCTTAGTCATGTCTGCCCCATGTCTATCTCTTTGTGACCCCATGGTCTACAGCCTGCCAGGCTACTCTGTCCAAGGAATTTTTCAGGCAAGAGATACTGGAGGGGGTTGCCATTCCCTCCTCCAGAGCATCTTCCCAACCAGGCATCAAAGCCCCCACTCCTGTGTCTCTTGCATTGGCAGGCAGATTCTTTACCACCAAGCCACCTGGGAAACCCAGAACCATGATCAGTGGGTTGGAAAAAAGAACACTGTCAGAAAGACCTGGGAATGTTATTAGGCAAAATGAAAAAGCTGACAATAAAATTTCACAGATTTTAACAATAACAATGTAAGATACCACATTTTGAGGCTTTACCAGGAATGGGATATGTTAGCTAAAACTGCAAGGGAAGGATGATCAGCCTCACTTTACAAAAGAAGAAATTCAGGATCAGAGAGGTAACAACGGCCTAACGTTAGTAAGAGGTTAAGGACCAGACTCAAACCCAAATCTGTTAGGGCCCAACGTGTGCACACTTTCTGCTACTCCAAGTAGGAAGGTTTATTTTGAAAAAGGACATACCAGATGTTCTCTATCACCATTAGGAACAAGACAAGAGGAAATGAACTGAAAACCGTATAAGGAGAAATTTAGGTTGAACGTCTTAAGACCTTCCTGTCACAGGCGGAGTGATTAAACTTGCACGCCATTACCAAGGGTCCTCAAGAAATCTCCTTTCTAGATGGCTTTTTCACATACGTAAGTTCTCCCAAAGAGACTTTCACGACTGTAAGGAAATCAGTCTAAACATTTTCTCAAAAAATTCATGAGAAGATAAAACCACAAAATAGGACACCTAAGTTTTCAAGCAGATTCAAAAAGCTGTGTTTGCCTATGGATATAAAATGTCAGCTTCTCACATGGGGGTCTAAAATCTTATCATAACATATTACTTAAAACAATAGCAAATAGTAGTGCTGAATACACACCATATTTTAACAGTCTCAGGCAGAAAATTCTTTATTCATTAAAAAAAAAAAATGTCAGTCACAAGGGAATTCTTCATACTGTGACCATGTATGGCCAAGTTCTCTCACACCATACAATCTATATATTAATACGATGTATGCGATTAATAGGAAGCCATGTGTTGCCAATGAGTATGATATGAAGGAGTTCTCTGTGAATACTAAGGAATCCTTGAGAGGTTGTGACAATGCAAGTAAGGTAATAGAGATATTTTGTTCCTATAATTTCTAAAAAGGGTCCCAATTGATTTACACTGAGATTAGGGATTTAACAGCAAAGCAGACTGGTTATGCATTAGACAAAGTTGCCATTTTTATGCTTATAATATTACAGAGTTCAAACAATTCTGTGTAGCTCATCAGCTGCCTAAATACTATGCAAACAATACACAAAATCCTAAGCCTGGCTGATTCATTGGTCAAATTTAATGCCTACAAAAGAAGTAGATTACCACTGGAGGAAGAGCATGACCAAATAAAAATACAGACTTAATAAACCATTGTTTTGGTTTGATAACCTGGAAATGAGCACTCTAAATAGCAAATCCAAATGGAAAGTCAGTAAACTCTATACCACTTCTCTGAAAAGAATTATAGGGAAGTGAGTTAGGGTTAGGAATGAGTTCATTTTCATCCAATCCATATGGGAAATACATGGTCCAAAGATAAGAAAGGAGATGGAAGGATGTAAAAATCAAACATAACCTACTCCTAGAAGAGAAACGGAAAATTGAGTAAGAGCGCAGGAGAATGAAATGTTACGGGATTTCAAAAGTGGTATGAAAAGTCCAGTGGTATGAAAAGCACTACTCACCGAATGCCAGTCTCTCAAGAGAATGGGCGGGGGGGGCATAGAGACGGTCATTTGTACTTGCAGTTCCACCCCAGATCTACCAACTAAGAGTGAGCCAGGTTGCAAATGCTTCATCAAAATGCATTAGGGAATTTGTGGTGTGTGCTCAGCCGTGTCTGCTTCTTTGCAACCCTGTGGACTGTAGCCCACCAGGCTCCTCTTTCCATGGGATTTCCTAGGCAAGACAGTGGAGTGGGTTACCATTTCCTACTCCAGGGGATCTTCCCAACCCAGGGATTGAACCCGAGTTTCTTCTGTCTCCTGCATTGGCAGGTGGATTCTTTACTAACACTATGCCACCTGGGAAGTCCATTAGGGAATTTAAAGACCATTAACGTTGGGCCATCTGAGAGGACAATGGCAGGAAACAAAATCTATTTTCTTACTGAGACTCTGTAATGAAGAAATTAGATTCTGGGACCAACTTCAGACACACACTGGGGGATACACGTCTTCTCTGATATCAGAATCATTTGAAACAGGGAATGATAAAAGACTGCAAAACAAATGGTATTTGATATAGAATAGTATCAGTTATAATCTTTACGATTCCCTGCTCCTCCGTACCTCCCTGGGTGTTGGTGCTTCCTGCAATAGGGTGCTCCCTCAAGGCTGAAAATATTTGGATTGTCTAGAAACTTGGCCGACCTGCACTTCCTTTATTGGTAATGTTAATGCTTAACCTTCTAAGTTATGTGACATTGCTACCTATGTTATTCCGACTGTGAAGTCCTTATCCCTATAGTGATGTAAACCTAAGGCATTAGATTTCCCCTCAATGAATCCCTAGCTATAAACCCCACTGCTTTATGTGTCACTTTAAGTGCTTTAAAATAGCCTTAAAAGAAGTCAAAGAAACAAATAGTTATCAACTGATTCTCCTCATCTTAATTTGCAGGTTAGTACTAAAAATCAGGAGGGAAGGAAATGGGAGACAGACAATGAAAATGACTTCATGTAGAAAAAAGATCAGAAACTATCTTTGAAAATTATCTTGTGATGTTTTGCTAATAAAGCTCTTTTCTGTTTTTCTGATGATCCAAAGCTGTGACAAAAAATTCTTTGAAGGTACAGTGCCAGAGTCTATTTTGGAAAGCAGAATGCTATTTCCAGGGGTGAGCAAATGGAAACATTAATAAAGAGCAAGGCGTTCAAAGTCTGCATTGGGCCTGGCTGATAGTGGCTCACAGCGTACTTCTTAAGTGGAAAGGCATAGGCTGGAATTCAAAATCATTATAAACACTGCTTTGATGCCTACAGGTTGTACTTTTAACCCTTGTGTGGGCTCTCCAAAAATACAAATCCTCTGATTAAAGAAGGAACTCAATTCAAATCCACATTTATTACTGGAAACAAAAACTGAAAGGCCATGCTTTACGCACACTAGTGAAACACTATCATTTTGTTCACCAGACATTTATTAAGTCTTGCTATGGACCCAAAACTATACTAACATCTATGCTTATGATCTATTGAGTGCTTGTCTTTTGAATAAAAATTTTTGAAGGCTTCTCATTTAATTCTTACGAAACAATCCTAAGGGATGAGAACTATTATTAACCTCTGTTTTGCACACAGGGAGACTGGGCTGGTGACAATGAGCAACTTGCCTTGATAAGCAGATAAGGGAACCAGGCAGTCTGAGCTCTTAATCACTTTGCTGAATTCCTTCCTATGTCCTAGGTGCTGAGGGTAAAAAGATAACTACAAAGTGCTCTCTACCCTCCCAGAGCTAATTTTTAAATACAAATGGTAGCACGATTCTGAAACATTAAAATATATAATCAAGTTGTTTTACCACCTAGTGATCTTTAAATTATTTGATAAATAAAATTAAATTCTTTTTGCAAGAACAAAGAGAGAAAACAAAATGAATATATGCTAGAATGGCGGCTCAAGAGGATTACTCTGGTCTTTCTGTTTCCCTTTCTCCTTTTCTTTTCGGAGCCTGTATCTGACTATTTAATACCTATCATTTCATTGTTGTTGTTTAGTTGCTAAGTCAGGTCCGACTTTTTTGTGACCCCATGGACTGAAGCCTGCCAGGCTCCTCTGTCCATGGGATTTCCCAGGCAAGAATACTAGAGTGGGTTGTCATTTTCTTTTCCAGGAAATCTTCCCAACCCACAGACTGAACCCGAGTCTCCTTGCAATAGCACGTGAATTCTTTCCCACTGAGCCACCAGGGAAGCCCACCTATTGTTTTAAGTCTGCTGCTGCTGGTAAGTCGCTTCAGTCGTGTCCGACTCTGTGTGACCCCATAGACAGCAGCCCACCAGGCTCCCCCGTCCCTGGGATTCTCCAGGCAAGAACACTGCAGTGGGTTGCCATTTCCTTCTCCATGTTTTAAGTCTAACTTAACTGAATATAGGCTTCTCAGCTAATCCCATTCCAGTATTCTTTCCTGGAAAATCCCATGGACAGAGGAGCCTGGCAGAATACAGTTCATTAGGTTGAAAAATGCAAGACTAGACAGTGTAATTCCTCTATCATTGAACAGGGACAAAGCCTTGCTAAACCAAGGCTGATCTGCAGCCACTTATCAATACTAAGGAAAAACAAAAAAGAGACTTCACTTCCAACAACATTCTGAAAAATATTTTACTTCTAAAATTATAAGAATGAAAATTTATTATAAAGTTTTATAAATGTATTATAAGAATGAATAATGAATAAAAAATAAATTTCAGTGTCATAGCTGCACTGAATTTACCTCTGAGGACAAGGTTTGGGGGTGGTTTGGATGTATCAAATCGACAGGTAATCTGAAAACCCCATGTCTGTCATTACTCCCAGCCTCCTTCCCACCAAGTCTTTTACCAGAGTTGAACCCTGTTCCCAGGCCTACCCCGCATCTGGTGGAGGCGCTAATGAGCAGTGAAATGGCCAAAGGGCAGGCAGCAGAGGGGAACAGGAAAAACACCACAAAAAGGGAACAGGAGGCTGAACCTTCTACAAAATCAACAATCAGTCCCTGGATAATAGTGCTGGTAGTAGCAATAAAGGTTTTTATATTTTGCAACTCAAAATGCTTGACAGTCATTAATTATGGATAGACCATTCTTACTTAAATGGGAGAAAAAGTATTGAGTACGCTGAACAACCTGCCCAAAGGTACACAGCTCATCAAAACTGTCTTTATCTATGTCCAGAAAAGAAACAGTAGGTTTAATTAAATCCCACTGGATTGACATTTTGCCAAAAATAGTGAAATATTTGTGTCAAATATGGAAGAGTTTGGAATCAAGAACTCCTTGGTTAAAAAAAAAAAAAACACCTTAAAAACAGATTCTACTCTTTAAGAGAACAAAAACAATCTCTTGACATATGGAGTAATATTTTTACCTATCTTACCTTGTTGAAAAAAAATATACGGCATATTAGTGTCATTTATACCTGACAGGAGGGTTTCCAGTGTTTTAGAAATATTTACTGCCATACATAAAAACTCAGATTTGGGGAAACATAAGTAAATAAGTGTAGGTAGTATGGATAAAGTCTTTAATACATTTACTGTCATATAAAATGGTCACTGAATTTCATAGCACCTGACATTTAATCAGAGTGAAACTGAGATAACTACCTTGGCCAAGATTTTACTGATCTGATTATTTGGGTAGAGAAACGGGACATTTATTTTAACTGCCTCCTGTCTATAATCTGCCACTCAGCCACAAGTGGATAACATATTCCTCCTGGATCATAGTTTAATAAAACCACATGGCCACTGTGGTAGAATCATTTGAGGAGTGGACCCGAAGGTCAATGTCTGAATAATCCTGAATGGTCAGCATCTGGTAGAAGCCGGTCATGCCAAACTGAACTGGATGACCAAGTAGAGCTAGTTATCAATCTCTTTGTTAAAAATATCATTAACTGAAAAATTAAGAATAGGACTTCAATACTGAAACAAGCAAAAAAGAGACTGGATCACAATACTAATGATCAAATCCAATTCTTCCATTCTGAGCATGATTTATTTATTAGTGTTTTCATTATTTAATCTTGTAATTTAAAATAAGCATTTTAGGGAATTTTGCAATAAGTTATTTAAAAAGAAAGTTAACTTAAATCACTTTCCCCCAAAGAGTTCTGTTATGGTTTGCCAAAAAAAAAAAAAAACACACAAAACCTCTATTTTTATTACAAAATAGTGCAAAGAAGATAGTTTCAGAAAATATAGTTTACCAATACTGAACACATTATAAGCATCAGAAAATCTGTATTATAATTACTGAGCATATGTCAAAAACACATGTGTTTTAGAGGAAGTATCTCTAGGTTTTTAAAGCATGTTGTTTTTACATGTTCAAATGAAAAATGGTTTTATCTTCACGTAGTCCATTAATAGATGGTTTTTGATGTTCTATCAAAGTCATTTCTTTCCCTCAGTAAAATGTTACAATTATCTGCAATATGCATTATTGGGTATTTCTTTCTAACCATAGAAGAAATATTTTCAGTTTAAACAAGCAAGTATTAAATTACAAGTGGCTAAAAGTTTAAAAAAGTATGAAACATCTGGAGGGAAAAAATAATGGAAATGAAAACCCAATGTTTTCAACAACAGATTTCCAGGTTCTTCAATACATCAATGCTTGGAATATTTAGAAGAAATCCAAAGAGTGTCAGTCAGGCTAGTTGTAATAGGTTTTACTCTGATTTAGTTCCTCCCACTTGATTTTAAAATCATAAGTTTCTAGATTTCTACAAACTCAGAAAAACAAAAGGCTCTTGCCGCCTATCTAGAATGTTTGACTAACAAATGAAATTACATCACCTTCTCGTGATCACAAGTTCTTTTATAAAAGAAAGACAACTGTCCCTCAAACAAGATGGAATGGAAATGCATATTTTTAAATCAACATACCACACACACCCCATTACCAAAAGAAAAGAATCAGCAATCTGGGAAAACAGCTGGGGTTTGTTAGTAACTTTTGAGTGACCAACTGAAGTTAAGCTTCAGCATCTGGTACTTGGGTCAGTTTCTATGTCAATTTCAGTATCTCCAGAATGTTTTTTTTTTTTACCTTTCAGTTCAGTTCAGTTCAGTCGCTCAGTCGTGTCCGACTCTCCGCGACCCCGTGAATCACAGCACGCCAGGCCTCCCTGTCCATCACCAACTCCCGGAGTTCACTCAAACTCATGTCCACAGAGTCGGTGATGCCATCCAGCCATTACACACCATTAATTCATATTGGGGAGTATTTCCCTCCTGTTGTTAATTTCCTTTCTCACAAAGATACTCTGAAAACAAAACACCTAAAAACAACCCTGGTTCCCACTGATTTATTCTTTATTATTTTGTCCTCGCTTCTTTTTCTCCAGAAGCACTAGCTGCTTCACAAAGCGACATCTGGATGGAGCATTTCATACAAAAGGTTAACATCTTTATTATTGCCATGTATTCTTGAGCCTTAGCTCCACTCTCTAAAACTTTTGCCAAAATTTTCCATCACTAAATCAGTTGTGTGATGGGCTCCTTTCTAAGGCCAAAATGAAGAAATACAAATAAATACGAAATGCCTAGTTTCAACTGGCAAAAGGATTGACTAACAGATATCTAATTAGGTTCTAAGAAGCCAGAACAGCTCTGCATGTGCCTATTGAGGCAAACAGCAGAAATTCTACTTTTCAAATTGATGAACAACATATGACATCAAACCTCTATATTAGCAGGCTTATAAGCTGCAATTTAAATTATTTTCCTTAACTAAAAATAGATTTAAAATGTAATTTTGTATTATTTATAAGCTATTCTTAAACTTGATGATATTAAGCAGATATATTAAAGACCTAACGACACCATGAAGGGTACTTGGTGAGTTTGATACATAATTGTCACCTCACTCCATGTGTAACTATAGGCAGCTATAAGTAATTAGGGTTTAGGCTGTCTGTAATATCTACATGAAAGTGTAGAGTGTAATTAATGCCAAACATTTATTGAGTACTTACTATATGTCAGACCTTCTATTAAGCCCTTTGCATCAATACCCTATTTAATTCTTACACAACTCTATAAGAAATGTAACACTCTTACGATCTTTTTAAAGAGGAGGAAACTGGACCTTTAAAACTGAAAACAGAACTACCACATGACCCAGCAATCCCACTCCTGGGTATTTATCAAAAATATAAAAAATAAATGAAAACACTAATTCAAAAAGATACATGTACCCCAATGTTCACAGCAGCATTATTTACAATAGTCAGGATATGGAAGCAACCTAAGTGCCCATCAACAGACAAATGGATTAAGAGGATGTGATATATATAAAATGATGGAATATTACTCAGCCATAAAAAAGAAAGAAAATTTTGCAGGTTATTGCATTAAGTGAAATAGGGAAAGAGACAAAAGACAAACACTGTGGAATCTAACAAACACTTACATGTGCAATCTAAAAAATAAAACCAGTGAATATAATAAAAAAGAAATAGACTAATACATATAGAGAATAGGGGCTCCTGGTGGGGAGAGGGTATGGGGGAGGGGCAAGAGAAGGGCAGGAGATTAAGAGGTACAAATTACTATGACTAAAACAACCTACAAAGATAGATAGTTCAACATAGGGAATACAACCAATATTTTATGATAACTACAAGTGAAATATAATCTTGAAAAATTGTGAATCAGCATGTGATATACTTGGAACAATTAAAATAATTACCTAAAATGAAATAATCTTTTAAATTAGATTAATTAAATATTTAAAATAATCCTTAAAGTGTTTTTTTTAAAAAGGTCACGTAATTTGCTCAAAATTCCAGTGAATCAAGTGATGGACCAGAATCTGAACCCAAGCCACCTCAATCCAAACCCTGAGCTCCTGACTCAAGAGACCAGTAGAAAAGTCAGTCCCACTTCGCTCTCCTTCCTTTACCTCTCCCTTCCTCCATACCCAAAAGATGTGAAAGTCCAAAGCAGCTCATCAGAATAATGGATCTGAAATCTGATTCAAACTCACACACACAAAAAAAGAAGGCAAAGGGGAATAAAGTAAACAGAATAAGTGAGCTTAAACAAAGTCTAGCTAGTCGTCACTGGATTAGTCAACTCTCCATCCCCTGAAGAGTCAAGACGGGCACAAATTCTACTTCGACAGCCACATACTTTGGGTTAATCAGCTTTGGAGTAACCTACCAAGTACTGATTCCAATCACATCAGATGAGAGGGTTACACTGTACATATCTTCTTCCAGGCCTGCTACAGGACACTATAAAATGTACAAGACTTCTTTTTAAAAGCAAAAGAACTTTTAAAACAAAACAAATGAGAAGAATACAAGGGGAGCAGTTTGGCTTTTAGGTCCTGTACCTAGTAAATCTTGTCAGTTCAAAAACATAGTTCTAATACAGGGAAATCAGTGAATGACACTGTTGGAAAAAATTGAGCTTACTATAAAGTACAAGGCTTATTTCCTATGGAAAATGCAATAATTTATTTCTTTAGTACAAGCTCTCCAGTAAAGAATGCCCTTGAACTGAATGCCTTGCTGTGACCGGCCGTGCGCACTCTACCCAACAGAATATATATGAGCAAAGAGGAAACATGCTGTCGAGAAAAAAAAATACACAATTTCCTTCTATTTCCTTTTCTAAGTAGAACAACTCTTCTTTGGGGAACAAATCAGGGTCTTGTAACAATTCACTACACAATATTTTCCATTCTCACAGCCAGTAAAAATCAGAAACCAGGAAGGGTCAATGAGGATGGCCCAATTATTCCCAGAAAGGCAAGGGCGTTTGTGGTGGGCGCTTCATATGGGCTCCTTATCCAGCCTGACTATCAGGTGCCTGGAATACAGATCTCCCTCAAATAAGCAAGAATCCATTGAGAAAATAAAAACATTTAGGTCCTTTAATTATTACATATTTTATTCCAGTTTGGCTGAAACAGTGGCTGTGTGAGAATGAGTAGTGGGAAACAAAGGCATAAATGGAGGTGGGTATAAACTTGGGGATTTCAAAGAGCTAGGGAAGGCTGTAATCAGCTCAGTGGCCAGCTGAGGATCCAGAGGGAGTTTCCATGGAGATCAGTGATGTGAGTATACCCTATGCAGGTTAACTGGAAAACACAGGAGAGCCGAAGGTAGAAGAGGTGAAAGGTAGGAAGGCCAGTTAAGAGGCAAGATATGGAACTTAAGATCCATCGACAGATGAGTGCCTGAAGGAGATGTGGTAGACACAGACCATGGAATATTATTCAGCCAGAGAGAGAAAGAAGTCCTGCTATCTGTATGGATGGACCTTGAATACATTATGCTAAGTGAAGAAAGTCTGATATTGTTTGTATAGAATCCAAAAATGCTAAATTTATAAAAGGCAGTAGAATAGTGGTTCCCAGGGGCTGGGAGAAGGTACAGGGGTAATGAGGAAATATTGGTCAAAGGGTGCAAACATCCAATAATAAGTTCTGGAGATCTAGTGTTGTGATTGGAGTTCACAGTACAGTATTATGGGCTTCCCTGGTGGCTCAATGAGAAAGAACCCACCTGCTAATGCAGGAGATGCTGGTTTGATCCCGGGGTTGGGAAGATCCTCTGGAGAAGGAAATGGCAACCCTCTCCAGTATTCTTGCCTGGAGAATCCCCATGGACAGAGGAGCCTGGAGGGCTACTGTCCATGAGGTTGAAAAAGAGTCAGATAAGACTGAGAGACAAAATAACAACAACAGTGACAGTATAGTATTATATACTTGAAAGTTGCTAAGAGAATAGATCTTAGATGTTCTCACCATAAAAAAAGAAATGGTAATTATGTAAGATGATGGCGGTGTTAACTAATGTCACTGGGGTAAGTATTTTGCAAAAGATAAGTCAAATTAACATGCTGTATTCCTTAAACTTACGAAAGGTCAAATGTCAATTGTTGTTCAGTCGCTCAGTCTTGTCTGGCTCTTTGCTACACCATAAACCACAGCACGCCAGGCTTGCTTCCCTGTCCTGTACTATCTCCTGGAGTCTGCTCAAACTCATGTCCATTGAGTCAGTGATGCCATCTAAACATCTCATAATCCTCTGTGGTCCCCTTTTCCTCTTGCCTTCAATTTCTCCCAGCATCAGGGTCTTTTCTAATGAGTTACCTCTTCGTATCAGGTGGCCAAAGTATTGGAGCTTCAGCTTCAGCACCAGTCCTTCCAATAAATATTCAGGGTTGATTTCATTTAGGATTGACTGGTTTGATCTCCTTGCTGTCCACAGGATTCTCAAGAGTCTTTTCCAGCACCACAATTCGAAAGTATCAATTATATCTAAATAAAGCTGGGTTGGGGCTTTATTTAGATAGAAGCTGTGTGCTGGCTAAACCTTGTTGTATTTGCTTACAATGCATTTCATTTCAGGAGAAGGCAATGGCAACCCACTCCAGTGCTCTTGCCTGGAAAGTCCCATGGACAGAGGAGCCTGGTGGGCTGCAGTCCGTGGGGTCATGAAGAGTCGGACATGACTGAGTGATTTCACTTTGACTTTTCACTTTCATACATTGGAGAAGCAAATGGCAACCCACTCCAGTGTTCTTGCCTGGAGAATCTCAAGGACGGCGGAGCCTGGTGGGCTGCCGTCTATGGGGTTGTACAGAGTCGGACATGACTGAAGCAACTTAGCAGCAGCAGCATTTCATTTCATTTTAGCAACATTAATCTCATTATTTCAAACAACTTATCTATTTCCTATTTTGTTGCCTATAATAAAGTTTATACAGGTTTTCCTTATTGATGAGTTCAATTGGATATATTCCATTGATGCTGTTTTAGTTCTGATGCTTAGAAAAATGGCAAACCTATTTCTCTTTGCTATAGTCAAGGCATCTTTATGAAACACAATCTGGTCATTTCACCTCCATGAGCAAAATCATTCAAGCAAATAAATAAAATGTATATGATTTTTTAAACCCTTCCGTAACTTGGTGAGCAAAGTTTCCATCCACCTGTCCAGTCTCATCTCCCACCTGCACCCTTTGATCCCTCTGACCCAGTCACACTGGCTTTTCACCCCTATTCAATGTATTCCATCCAGCCACAGGGCCTTTGCAAGTACTGCTTCCTCTGTCTAACGTATATTTCAGCTGGTTAGTCATTACAGATCCCCAAGACCACAGCCAAGGATCACCTCAGAAAAGTATTTCCTGGTCTCCCTGATAGCAATCACATCATGACTACAAGCCCTGAGAGCACCCTTATTGCTCCTTCCCAGCACTGAGCACAGATGGCAAAGTTACAATTGTTTGCATAACTCTTCAACTAATCACAGCTTCCTCCATCAAGGACAGAGTCTGTTGTTCTTACCATTGCATCCCCTGGAAGAAAGTCAATGAATACTTGTTGAATGGAAGAAAAAATAAAAAACAAAATAGCAGATCTACATTTGATATGTATGCCAACACCAGCTTACTCAATAGTGTGCTCACCAGTATAACGGAGTAGCACTTTTTGACATCTAAGTCAAAAAAGGCTTGGGACTTCCTGGGTGGTCCAGTGGTTAAGACTTTGCCTTCTAATGCAGGGGGTGTGGGTTCAATCCCTAGATGGGGAACTAAGATCCCACAAGCCTTGTGGCCAAAAAACCAAAACTTAAAACAGAAGTAATATTGTTACAAATTCAGTAAGACACTAAAAATGGTCCACATCAAAAAAAAAAAAATCTTACAGGAAAAAAAAGGCCTTGCTTGCAGCTTTCTCCTCACTGGGGAGAACATGCTCTCTGGAAGGCCAGAGTGCATGTTAGAAGATTGACTAGCTACCCTGAGACCACCAAGGTGGAAAGGCTATGTATGTGGATGCTCCAGAGGACACTCTCAGATGCATCCAGACTTTAAGCCAATTCTCCAAAAGCACCAGCCCTGTGAGTGAAGATACTTCCAGATTCTACCCCAAGCATGAAAGGCACCCCCCTACACACACACATCTGGGAGGTCTCCTGAGTCCTCCCAGCTGAAGCCCCAGACATCCTGAATCAGAAACAAGCCTTTGTGTTTCTGTTGTGCCCTGTCCATATTCCTGACACAAAGAATCCATGAGGGTTTTTTTTCTTTCTACATTATTAAGTTTTGGGGTGGTTGATGAAACAGTAATAGGTAACTGGAACCATATGTCTAACAAGAGAGGTAATAAACCCACTGGTTATGGAGCCCACACCTGGAATATGATACTAAGTTCTGGGTGACATATTACAAAAGACAAAGAAAACAAGCATACTCAGAGGAGAATAAGAAGAATGTTTCTTTATGGGAAAGAGCTAAAAGGCTTGGAGGTATTCACACCAGAAAAGAACAAAGAGTATATAGGTTAATTGCCTTCAACTATCTGAAGAGCTATCACAAGTAAAAGTAACAACAATTACTCTGTATATTCCTAGGAGGGAGGCCTAGGAACAGTGAATGGAAGTTACAGGGAGTCAGATGGAAGTATTTTCTAATGTCCAGAGCTTTCCAGGAAAGAAGAGGCAGCCTTAAGAGGACATGAGTTTCCTAACATGAAAAGTAATCGAGCAGAGTCTAGATGATCACCGCCTGGTGGGTTGGTTTGGAGAGAAGTCATTTCTGGACCAGAAGGTTTTGAATGAAATGCTCTTACTTTAAGTTTACTCTGCAACACTGAGATGTTTTCAATCTAAAGATCATCCCCATTTCCTTGTGCTAAGAAATCTAATCCTAATATATGTTGAGCAGAGGGGAAAAAAATACAAGAAGATGAATAAACGGAATGAAAGCAATACCATAGTATAAATAGAAAGGGATGCAGAATTCTTGATGGGAGAGGAATGGCAAACTAATAGGAAAATGCAATCCAGCAGAGCAGCAAAGGAACTCTGGAAAAAGATGAAGCATGAAGACGGAACCACAGAAGAGAGAAAGGGAAGGCTCAAGATCCCATCATAGACGATCCTGGGTAGGGAAGATGCCTTCATCTTTCTTGAGAAATGGTTTTATTCATTTTGAGACTTGTCTCCTCTGTCACTGGGAAAGACAGACCAGAAGAGCAAGGTAATGTAGCAGTATAAACAAGCTTCAAGTGGTAAAATTAGCAAACCCATCCCATGTGGCTTAGCCAGTAAAGAATCTGCCTGCTAATGCAGGAGACACGATTTCAATCCTTGGGTCAGGAAGAGAGTTGTCATTTAGATGACGTCACTCCAAATGAGGGCTTCCCTGGTGGCTCAACAGTAAAGAACAGACCTGTAATGCAGGAGACCTGGGTTCTATCTAAAATCCCATGAACAGAGGAGCCTGGCAAGTTACAGTCCATGGAGTCGCAGAGTTGAACACAACTTAGTGACTGAGCGTGCACTTTCAGCCATCAGTGAATTTCTGACCCCAAAAAGATTGAGGATCTGCGTGCCTATGCAGTCAAGTAAGCTTGCATGGAAGCCACTGTCAGTATGTAAAAATGACCACTAAGGGAAGCAAGAAAAACTGGAGATTAAAACCTGGTTTCCTAACAAAGGCAATGTGAAAAGGGAAACACAAACCACCTAGAAAATGAGATATGTCCAAAGCCAAGTCATCCAGGAAATAGTAACAATAAGAAATGTAAAGAAAGAGCTAAAAAGTTATCTCATACACACATTTCATCTGAATTTTATCACCATTTGTAATCAACTTCCAACATTTCATAATACCCTTTAACCTTAGTTACTCAACCCAGGGAACAAGTCATCTCATTGTTACTGCATTTGAAGGAAGAGTGGAGACTCTTTTCATGTTGATAAGAGGTAGAAAAAGGAGACACTCCCAGGAAAGAAAAGTGTTTTGAGTAAACTCCTGGAGCCTAAGGGTAAGGAGTGGTGGTAATCTGCCTTAACCCTTTCAAAGATTCATCAAACCAGAAGTTAGAAATTAATGTAATTGATAAAATGAAATTTACTTTACAATGCAGGGAGCTCAAATCTGGTGCTCTGTGATAACCTAGAGGGTTGGGATGGGGTGGGAGGTGGGAGGGAGCTTCAGGAGGGAGGGAACATATATATAGATAAGGTTGATTCATGTTATGGTAGAAATCAACACAATATTTTAAAGCAATTATCCTCTAATTGAAAATAAATAAATTAACAACAACAACAACAAAAGAACCCAGAAATTTTTCATTACAAAACAAGAACACAAATTTTATCTTATTACTCACCCATTTCCTAGGTCTGCCTCTTGGCCGTTTTTCTCCAGTGGCTTCTGCTTTCTGCAAAATGAAAAAGGAAGTCATATCATTTCCTACCTGACATTTCTTGTAAGTGCTGCACCAAGGACCCATTCCAAGTAAGAATGCTCTGCTTTGCAGATGAGGTATTGACATTGGTTTTAACAATCTCAGTCTTCTTGAAGGCTCATCTTCTGCATTTTTCATTCCATGATGCAAAGAGAGATCTAGGCAACCCTCACCCTAATAGACTCTCCTGGAATGATCTCTGAAATGCATGAAAATGCTTTTAAAAAAGCCATTTTGCAGTAGTTCCCTGGTGGTCTAGTGGTTGGGGCTCCAGGCTTTCACTGCCTGGGCCTGGGTTCAATCCTGGGTAAGACAGAACAAGAGATCAAAAGAACAAGAGAAGAAGGATTGAACCCCATAAGCCACATGGTGCAGCCAAAAAAAAAGCCATTTTATCCTTATTTCTGTCTGTAATAAAAAAAGGAATTCCCATATATCCATAATTTTGTAAAGTAAGATTTTAAAAAGTTGTTTCTTAAATTATTTTCTTTCCATAGCAAAACTAAAATTATGAAAATTAGCACTCTATATTACTGTACAATTTACAAAGTACTTCTACATTACAAAGTACATTGTTAATCAAAAGCAAATCTAAATGTGAGTGAAAATATATAGGCTTCCAAATCAAAGATACAAATATTAGCACACCTCTACATAGTTCATTTCCTATTCTTTGCCTCAAACAATCACCTGTCTATCAGTCCACCCAAAGAGAAAGCAAAATAAGCTAGCAGAAATCATCAATGTTTATCTCTGAGATAGAAACTAGGGATGCTAAAAATAATAATTAATAAAAAATGGATGTTATTAACAATTGCATACTCAACACAGACCTAACATGAATATATTTCTAACTCCCTTGAGAGTTTGTTTCATTGCTTTGCTTCACAGAAGATTTTTCTGGTATCACAGCTATTTCTTCCCTTTTGAGTTAGATTTTAATACCATAAAATAATTTCTCTGTTTATCACCCCTACTGTAATCCCAAAGTTCACCAACACACACCCATCATATACTCCTTCTATAAAAATACATTTATAATTTTCATTTCCAGAGTAAAAAAAACTTGGTACATACTCTTCTGTATATGAGAATCTTCTCAAGGCTCTATAAACACAAAAATACAGGTAACCTGAGCCAGGATAACTTGTTTTACATTTTACTTCTGTTACCTGCGTTAGCAGACAGTAAGTATTTGGTACAATAATACTACAATTTCCTATTGTATAGTATTTGTCTACACTGTCAGATGATTCTTTCTCTCTTCAATCTGCCTGGTAAAAACAGATGGAGGTAGATGATAGATACAAAGATACACAGGTACATAGGCAAAGTAAGACTTTTACATCATAAGCTTTTTCACCAAATCTTCTTGACCTGGCATTAATCTAACAGGTTCCATGAATTAACCAAAACTTTCTGTGATATAATGTTAGTGCATATTTATCAAGTATTTAAAGTACCCTAGGCACTGGGCCAAGTCATTCGCATGTGTTACTTTAATCTTTACAACAGCGGTACAGGCAGCTATTGTTATTTCTCTTATTTTGCAATGAGCAATTAAGTCTTAAATAGACAAGGTGAATAACCCAGTCTGCATACAAAGCAGATTTGAACCCAGTTCTGCTGGACTCTAAAGTCCAGACTCTTATTCTAACAATGCTACCTTCCTTTAGCATTAATATATTTGCTACTATAAAAAGACATCTTAACTGAAATTATCACTGATTCAGCTCCAGCTAAGCATCAGATTTGGGCACTCTGAATCACAGTAGTAGGGGTTACTACTTTGAATGGTTCCACAAAGGAATCATTTCTTCTCAGGTATTGGTAGCCTTGTCTTACCTTCAGTCAGAAGGGCATGAGTTAAGTGAAAACTAGAAGTGCCCAGCAAATCACACCTTCTTTCTGAGTGTTGTTTCTGAGAGAGAGGGAGGAACACAGAGAGGGAGGAACACAGACTGCTCTGGAAAGCTCAGGCTCAAATATCTGCTCTGCCATGTTGGCTTTATAACTTTGGGCAGGTCCTCGAAAACCTTAATTTGGGTTCAGGTGTGAAATGGAGATAATGCCTCCAGTGAGAAGTGACGTGGCCGCCATAAAGGAGGTGCTCAATAAATGTTCTTTCACTCCTAATGCGATGAAACTCTTAAAGGGAAAGTTTCCCTTCAAGTCATTCCAATCTCATAGAAGCTTCAGTCAATGCAAATATTCCATTACACCCATCTGTCACCCTAAGAATGAAGCTTTTAAGAAACCCTCTGGTTGGTACATTGTGAGTTATAGGAGTACGAAATTCCCTAATACAGAAGCAGTGTCTGATTTAATCTTTAGGAGTGACTGTAAGATTGCACAGTTTACTCAGTAGTAAATTATACAAACATGGAAGATAGAAATCCTTTTTAATGGGCCTGGGGACGGGAGGAGGGGTTGAGAGCAGGAGTCTGCTTGAGATCTTAAAGGCTAATGGCGCTTCTATGCTAGACTTTTCAGTATGGTGGCTATGCTTCCAGATCCATGATGTGATCCGGGTGGATCTAAAATCTGTTGAAGAGGGTTGTTTTCTAAAAGGGCTTCACTACATTTCAGAGAAAGCAAATCTCTCATAGAGCGAGAAAGCCCAGCAAAGGAGAAGACTTTAAATCAAGCTTCCCATTTACAAAAAGTCTCTTCAAAAATAAAATTTGCACCATTAGCTGAAGGGCAAAGTATCCTGATTATCACTTGGACTTGTTAAAAGTGAACTTGCTCTTTGGTCTTGGGGCCAGTATTACATGTAAGCTGAAACCCTCTTCTGAGACGACATCTAGAAGAAGCACATTAGCAGTGCTGTGTGGCAGCGATCTGGGAGGTTTTCATTGTTCCTTAAAACCCACATTATTTAATCATTCTGATCAAACTTCACAAAGCCTGTAAAACCAGTTAGGATTTTCATTTGTAAACCAGCATAGATCCAGGAATTTTACATATTGGAAAACACTGGCTTTAACTTTTTTTTCCCTGTGTTTAATGCTCTTCAGGATATTATTTTTCAATAGAAAACAAACAAAACATTTCGGAGGCCTGTTTTGTTTTTAATACATCAACATATGCAACACTGTGGAAGTGTATATTTGGTTTTCCATTGCCAGACTGGAATTTGGTTCCACGCTACAAACCCATGTATGATTCAGACAATAACTTACTCTAAATACTTAACTGCTTATCTCAGGGTGGGTGAGTAGGGAGAGAGGGTGGGAATTCTGCATTTGTAAGAACTGAATTTCAGACTATTATCAGCACTGTTACACTAATATTTGCAACTGTCATATTTTAGAAACGTTATTCCCTCCTGACTTGTCTTCATTTTTTGTCTTTTCAAAGAAGTTCAGATTCAAAACTGTAGATTCACGAGGGTTGAGAAGAACGTTAAGTAGGAAATGTAATTATTTCTGTCCCTAAGAGGTTCTGATACTCCAGTTTCTTAAACGTATTCAGTTCAGTTCAGTTCAGTCGCTCAGTCGTGTCCGACTCTTTGCGACCCCATGAATCACAGCACGCCAGGCTTCCCTGTCCATCACCAACTCCCGGAGTCCACCCAAACCCATGTCCATCGAGTCGGTGATGCCATCCAGCCATCTCATTCTCTGTCGTCCCCGTCTCCTCCCGCCCCCAATCCCTCCCAGCATCAGAGTCTTTTCCAGTGAGTCAACTCGTCTCATGAGGTGACCAAAGTATTGGAGTTTCAGCTTTAGCATCTGTCCTTCCAATGAACACCGAGGGCTGATCTCCTTTAAAATGTACTGGTTGGATCTCCTTGCAGTCCAAGGGACTCTCAAGAGTCTTCTCCAGCACCACAGTTCAAAAGCATCAATTCTTCGGCGATCCGCTTTTTTCACAGTCCAACACTCACATCCATACATGACCACGGGAAAAACCACAGCCTTGACTAGACGGACCTTGGTTGGCAAAGTAATGTCTCTACTTTTTAATATACTATCTAGGTTGGTCATAACTTTTCTTCCAAGGAGTAAGCGTCTTTTAATTTCCTGGCTGCAATCAGCATCTGCAGTGATTTTGGAGCCCCCCAAAATAAAGTCTGACACTGTTTCCACTGTTTCCCCATCTATTTCCCATGAAGTGATGGGACCAGATGCCATGATCTTTGTTTTCTGAATGTTGAGCTTCAAGCCAACCTTTTCACTCTCCTCTTTCACTTTCATCAAGAGGCTTTTGAGTTCCTCTTCACTTTCTGCCATAAGGGTGGTGTCATCTGCATATATTAGCACTAAAAAATTAATTAAGAAAGGAAACTCATCTAGCAAATAGAACTCTTGAACTTGTAATGAGTGCTTAGCATTAGTGTCTGGTGCATAATATGTGCTCACTACATATTTATTGCATGAGGGACAGAAAGTAACTCTGGTATTTATATCACCTGTGTGTCTTGTTTCCTTCTTGCCATCAGAATTCTACAGCTTAGGAGGGCTTTAGAAGATACTTCATTCAGCCCCTTCATCTCACAACTTCTGGATGTGCCATGATCTTCAAAGGCACAGCCTTCTGGTTTACTTGAGGGCCAGAAATTTGTGAGGATGGGTTGCAGCGGGCCCATACTTCCAATCCCTTTATAAGCTTGTGTAGAACTGCCCAGCAAAGGTTTCTCAAAACCTAACTTCCAACCTATGTTTCTGGTTACTGGAGAAAACATAATCTACCTTGTAGCAAATATTTTACAAGATATTTGACAACACATAATATGGAACAATCATAAGTTTTAGAATTAGATTTGAACTCAAATCCAGATGCTCCCATTTACAACAGCTGAACATTAGACATGTCACAGTTTACATCTCTGAATCCGTTTTCTCATTTGTGAAATGAAGACCACAATGCCTACATCAGAAGATTAACAGAGCTAAGGTATATGTAAGGTAAGGCTGATAAAAGTTTAAGCACTAGGTAGAAGAGTGTTAGCTGCTCAGTCATGTCCAACTCTACGACCCTGTGGACTATAGCTGCCAGGCTCCTCTATCCATGGGATTCTCCAGGCAAGAATACTAGAGTGGGTAAACCAATGTAATTTCTTAATTCCCTCCATACTGTAAAATGTCACTCTTAAAAAAAATACCTCCCTGGGACTTCCCTGGGGGTCCAGTTTTAAGACTCCGTGCTCCAACTGCAGGGAGCACAGGTTCGATTTTTGGTGAGGAACTAAGATCAAGATCTCACACACCCAAATGAAAGGCCAAAAAGTAGAAAACAACAACAACAACAAAAAGCCACCCTCCTAATTCTGTAAGTTTCCAAAGTAATGAGTGATTTTCTGAGCGTTGTCTTACTTATGTAGGGCAGCTATTACTAACCCCCTAACTGGTAGAATTGAGACCCCATCTGATTTCAAGGCAATAAAAGGTCTGTTCTTCTGGGAGACAGTCCCATATAAAGTAGCCATGGGGAAATGTAGGGCTTTCCTGGTGGCTCAGACGGTAAAGAATCTGTCTGCAATGCAGGAGGAACCCAGGTTTGATCCCTGGGGGAAATTAAAAAAAAAAACAAACACAAAAAACACCAAACTTCCAGGGTGGAAATCAAATGAGTAGTTAAGACTAAAATATTTCCGAGTTTCCTATAAAGACATAGGCAAAAGCTGAGACTGGGAACCAAGCGCAATATCTACTTCTGACTTCTGGGTCAAATTTAGATAGCTATTAATCTTTTTGTTATTCTAAATGCTCACAGCATACTGTGATAATGCATGGAAGTCAGAATGCCCCTATCCAAATCAGTCAGCGAGTCTATACACAAACACACACAAGAGCTAGAGAAACTATCAGCTTAGTGGTATCCTGCTTTGTTTTCACGTATTTTTACATATATATGTATATATGACTAAGACTGACAGACTTAAGAGCAAATGGAGCCACCTACAAAAGTATAGAAAGTCACATTTATTTCTTTTAGTAGTTCTTTCAAAAATACAGTGTAAATCAATGTGCTGTGGTAATCAAAATCCACTGGGCTAACTGTCACACTAAATGATAAGTAATTCTCACTTAACCTTTATGCTAATCTAGTTCTATGAGTTTCCAAACTGTACATGCAACCATTTTTAGTCTTTAAAAAAAATTACAATCTTTCCATCAGTACATATTTTCGAAGAGGAAACAAAAGTGAATTCTATCATCCATTGTAGTGCATGCCCATTTTCCCCAAAGAAGTCCTTGTTGTCAACTCCCATGTCATTATTTACACATGCCTGTCTTCACTTATACAAATACAAAATTAAAGCCAAGGCCAAAATGACAGGAAAAGCTATTTTCAAAGTTTAGGATTCTCCTCTTTAAACGGTTCTTTCTTCCTCTTTTGTAATCAGAGAAATCAATAGCAATGATATGAGAGTTCACAGGGGTGACCTTCTAAGCAAACTGTTCCTTACGTTATCCTGGAGAAAAAAAAAAATGGCTGTGACTGCTCCTTGCTGAATCAATTAGAAGACGCCATTCAGCAGTGTTCACTAGATTAAAGCAATACAGAATAATAAAGCAGCAGCCTAAAATGGAATCTGTTCTCCATTTACCTTTTTCTCCTGGTTGGCAGAACAAAAACTCAAGAGCTGAAAATTTCAGAATTAAGGATAGTAAAATTCATTGTTGCACCCTTGTGCCAAACTATATGGCTCCCAAGTGAGTTATGGAAACTGCAGAAAGTCAGGTAACAAGATAAGATAGGTCTGAATGATTTAACTAACATAAAATGCTCTTCAGCACCCATCTAGTCTTTAAAAAGAACTGCAAAGGAAACAGAATACCAATCTGGAGTGTTCTCTTGAGCAAAATGATCTGTTGAGACCTTGAGATAAAAATGAGCCAGAGCTGGAGGTCAGTCAAAGTAATGAGAGGCTTTCGATGAAAAAGTTCAGAATGATAACTGCCAAAGAAAGAGATTTCTGGGTCCCCTAAAGTAAAGTGACTTCACATAATAACTCAAATGCATTTCAATCTTCCATATTTGGATCATAATCTACAATGACTCAAAGGCACTGTGAAAGAAAATTTACTGATACGTTAAGGCTCTGTCCTCTCTGGCAAAGTGAAGTGAAAAAAAGGAGTCAACTGTTAAGGTAAAACAGCCTAAAATACCAAGATAATGGAGACAACAACCAGGATTTATGTAATTCCACCTGACTGGACTCATCTGTATCCTTGAGCCCTGAGTCCCAGGGGAAATTGCTTGCCTATAAAAACACAGAGGAATTCAAACTAAATCATATTAGTAACATAGAAGCTATAAGCTGGAATTGTACCACAGCTTCCAATACCATCTTCCCCTGACTTACCTACAATGATGCTTTTGGTTCCTGTCTTCAGTTGGACCTACTATATCCTGCAAAAAAATCGCCCCCTCACTCAGCATCTGTGTTTGAACATTTGTCTGAAATCATGAGGAAACCCCATTCTTTCCTCCTAAAATATCTGTGCACGGTGTTATTAATCATTTGTGAAAAATCAACCACTTTTCAAGGAAGGAACATGATTAGAAAAGGAGCAATTTCTTTATTTCTTTACAGTATCCAATTCATATCAGGTTTTCTTTGTATAGGCAAATGGAAAATATAAATCAAGTGCTTGTCTGAATACATTATTTGAAGTACACTTTACCTAAACCCTATTTTCATTTTGTGCTTTTTCTCTTCACTACACCTAAAGTCCAAAGGAAGTTCAGGAACGTCTGTGATATGAAGGAAGGCTATCTCACACCTGAGATCTATTTAATGTGCAGTTCTTTCAATTAAATTTAATTCAGTCTCAGAATTTTTTTTTTCCCTAAAAGTACCTGCAAGACAATTGGCTTGAGACTTACAGATGACTTTGACTTCTAAGAAACCCCTCCAGTGTTCTTTTATGACTAAAAAGCCACAACAAAAATCCTAAACTAAAGGAGATTATATCTTTCTACTTTCCAAACATGAGAAATATGAAAATACAACTTATTTTCATCCAGCACAAACAGGAGAGGAAAACAAAATAAAACAAAAAGGAAATTAAGAAGCAACTGGTCACAGGTATATCTCAAGCTAACACATAAATAAAAGGGTCAAGACACACACACATGCATACTCACATGAATAAATTATTTATTCAGGAAAACATTAACTTCTGATCTTTTATGAAGATAACAATATGACTCTGGTTCAGGGATGAATTTTGAGCACTAAGATTGGTGCTCTTGGGAATAACTAGAATTTCTACATAATGGTTATCCATGAGAACTTGTCATAATGGACTAGAAGCAAAGTCAAGAATAGTTACATTCTCTTCCAAAAGTTCCAAGCATAACAAATTGTGTTTTCATAAATGTTTGTTTTTTGTATTACACAAATCAATTTTATATTGAATGTGGCCTGAAATTAAAGTGAGAGCTAATTTAGTAGTCCTCCACTTGGTCTTGCAACTTTCCGCATGCATTGTCAAGTTTCACATTGCTAATTTTCCAACAAGCAGTTTTGTTTTCAAATGCCCCAAGGCCAGCTACTGAGTCCAAACACAAACTTTGTAAGTAAAGAAATTTCGAGCACCAAGAAAATTTAAACATACAGCATCATCAGGATCCCAGTGTACACTGCATCTTCTCTAATTTTAGAGCTCTGTTCTCTTATATACTTACCAGTTTTTGTTATATATTTTCCATTATGATGAGCTTTGGTTTGCAGGAGAAGTCCCAATTTATTAATCACAGAAGACTTCTCATCCCTACCCTGGTCAGTCTAGCAGAGCATGTTTCTCTTACATGATAAGAACAATGTAACTTTTCCCCAAAAAAATTGTTTTTCAAAGTCCTAACAAAAATATGTTTTGTTAGAATACAATATATGTTTGACAAAAAATGTTTGATAGTCACGTTTATATAAGGTAAAAGCAAACTCAATAAATACTGATCTGAAACTGAAAATACCTTAAGTTTACTCATGCCATGAATAATTCATCAATGTCATTCATTATTTTGTGAAGTATTATCTTTTCCAAATGAAGCGTAATTTATAAAACTGAAGAACTATAACAGTCATGTTCTGAGTGAAAATATTTATCCAGTTTTATTAGAAAGGGAACTTTTATAACAGAAGTGTGTGAAATAATTTTGTCTGGAAGAATGAGATTTCAGAGAAAACTTTCCTTGGGAAAAAGAAAGCCTACTTCTAGTTTGGAAGTTGTAATGTTATGTGCATACTACATGAAGAATTACAGAAAGATGAGTAGCCTAAGGGTCATTTATAAACACCTATCACCAAAGTAACTAAAAATAAGTTACACCTTACTTGGAAGAGACCAACTTTCTGTTATCTTGCTTTAGGTGGTAAATGAGGCACAAGTCTCAGCTTTCCTTTGCCAATTTAAGATTTTGTTAGTCAGTGGCAAACTTTTCAAAATGAAGAAAAGGTGACAGAAGCATATCTTCACTCATTCAGAAAATGTAATACAGTAAAATCTGAGAGATAATTTCCCCTCTTTTGTATTAAATTTTAAATAATTTATTTATGATGAGATTTACAGATTTTTTTTCCTGGCAAATGTTATAATGATGCATTTTTCAGGGCAATTACATCATAGTTTAAATGTCTGTCAGCTAACTACCAAGATATTCCTTTGCCATTCCATTAGAGTCAAATTAAGATAAAATTAACTTCCGCAACAACAACAAAAAAACTTCTTTGGTAAATTAGCCCTTTTTATTTAATTTAATAAAGCAGGTAAAAAAACACAAAGTATTCCTGTTAGTAATACCAGATTACATATTGTCATTTTTAAATGACAAGATAATTTAGAACTACTTCAAAGTGTATTGATTAAATATAAGTATGATTAAATCTTCACTCTGAGAAGCAATTATATTTAAGTATATTAGAAATCTGCTCTTTCAACTATGTTCAAGACTTAAAACAGACAAGAACTCACAGTTGCTCCCTAAATAACTTTATACGTGTCCCTGGTTGCTATGGTAGTTTACAACACTGAAAACTATCAAATATAATATGGTTAGTGCTCACAGTCATAGAGAAAACCACACAAAACATTAATTTCCCAAAGATGAGCATATAGCTATTCTTAACAAACACTGTACATGGTATACTCAAATCTACTGTAAAGATATATCAAAATTGACTTCTGAATTTTGAACCTTTGTTTTTAACAAGTATACAAACCTACAAATAAAATACAGAAAGGTTTTTCTGATTTATTTGTCAAGTTTAAAAATTGTAATTTTTGTCTTCACCTTCACTTCTCTGTGTATGCACTGATCCTGAGATATTTCTTCTTTGCGAGTTCAAATACCATCAAACATGAAGTTTTTAAACTGTAATTTAAAACTTATAAAGAAAAACACTGGAAGTTACACTTGGTTGGGTTCTATTCTGCCCCAAAATGTACAATAAATGAGTCAAACATTTGTTTTAAAAATTTCTCATTGTCCTATTCAGAACATTTCCGTATCACCTGAGATGGAAAGGTTTTTGAAAGACAATGATATATTATATTGAACGTTGATGGCAAACAAGCAAAATACTTTATCAGTACATTTAAAGCTGTAAAATTCGTGAATTTTTTCCCCAGAATCCTACAATTTAATTTACTTCTAATTATCATCTATTTGGCAAAGTCCTTAACTTGAAGAGTGGGATTTGGTCTTCCACTAATCATGTAAATAAGCACAAAGGAAGTTAACCTTTATTATTTTTAAAGGAAATTGCAAAAACTTCACTGCCAAACAAAATCTATACTTTTTTTTTTTTTTAACTATTTCACAACTGGTGCAAATCTTATTTGTTTATTCTCTACTCTCCTACCTCCCCCTCCCATCTCTGCTTTAAGTTTCTTATTATTTGGTGATTGTTTAAAAACAACCCCAAGCAGCTTCATAAACTTTTTTATGCTAAGTATATGCTTGGAGATCTCACCAATAGTAAGCGTAGGAAATGAGTCTTGGGTTACCCACTTGGGAGAAATCCTTAGGTGTGGATCTAGAATGGGAAAATTACAGGGAGGTTCCTGTGGGTGTTGAGAAGGTTGGGAGGACTTAAGAAATCTCACCTTTTGAGCTGCTTTGGAGGGACTCTTGTTTTTGCTGCCTTTGGGTCTTCCCCTTGGTCTCTTAGGAGAGGGCTCACCGGTTGGCTCCTAGTTTCGAGGGAAAAAAAAATTCTGTTGTGGCAAGAATGTCTGAAAGAAATTGACCCTGACTCTATAGATATATTTTCTGCCTGTGCTGCTCAACAGAACTGTTGGAACAAATTTAGTTCAAGCACAAATGGATGATGCTGGTACAGAGTTTACAGAAAGGGGAAATAACTAGACTTTTAATCCAGGGATTAAAAGAGGAAATTCTATTTTGCATATGAAAACTAGATTCTATTTCAACCAGAGAAAGGTAACAAAGGCTGACAAGGTTGCATGTTCCAGAAAGAAAGTTATATGTCCTTAAAGTGCAAAATATGCAAGGTTGTGTATCTGGCAACTCAGAGAAATAATAAGCATTTTATACAAATACTACTCTCCACTGTACTACCATTTTAAACAACAGAAATACGAAGCTAACATCATAAATATTTCAACAATCTCCCATATTGAAAAGGTGGCTTTCGATCATTCTGTGTATCTGCATTGTAAGTCAATTATGACTCAATCAACACACTGAGTGAAATATTGGAGCAATTATCCAACTTCTTCAACTTAAAATAACTCCATTCCTCCTAAAATTTCCAAATAATTAGCGTAACTCCGTTGTGGAAGGCTTTGCTTGAATTATCTAGATAATTGCTTCAACTCTTCACTTCCCTTTGGAGATGCAGGCATGGTCTCCAGTCTACATTTAAATATCTTCTGATAAAAATTAGCATTTTTTTCAAAACTTTCTTTTGGGAAATCCCTTATGGGGGGTGGACCGAAGGAAACTAAAAGGGGTGTAGGGGGGTGGTAGTGAGGAGGAATGCAAGTGTCTGGGATGGAGAAATTGAAACTATCAATAGGTTTAGCAAAACTTTAAATGGCTTCTATGCCAAGTAGTAAATACTCAAGTGGTTAAGAGAATGCGATGATTAATATTCCAGATCCTAAATATTTATCCAGTGAATCATCAATTTACATTTCATTCAGTTTCGGTGATTAAATGAGACTATTAGCTTAAAATGCATTAAGGTCTTCAATGAAAATTCGCATCCTATTTAGACAATCTGGGAAAGGTTTCCTGCAAGCTTCTGTGGGACCACTAGCGCCAGTGGGCACATCCGGAGAAACATCGGAGACACATTTTTCTTTCTTTGTGAGCTCTGCCTTAACTCAAAGGTAAAACCTTCAATCACCTCCAGTCCCCGCTGCAATTTTATTTGGATTATTTTTCGGAGGTGGGGGGCAATTAGCAGAGTTTGAGAAAGCTGGGTGGCGGGTGGGAAACAAGGGCGGGGGGAAGGGCAGTGACTTCCTGGGAGGTGTAAAACAGGATTCTAACGCGATGTAAAGTGTCGCTCCGGCAGAGCGGGAAAACTCTGGGGCCTCTAGATTGGCTTGTTTCCTTTGATGATTTCAAAAAGGTACAACAGCTTTTCTAAAACGCAATGGCAAGCAAACATTGTTCGGTTTCCCCACCTTGCTCTAGGTAGCTTTGGGACTCTAGGATTATTTCCTACTCGGCCTATTTGCCTTGAAAGAAGCGCTTTAAAGCTAAAGAACGTAGAAGTAGTTTTAAAGCCCGCGGAAGCGGAGTTTAAATGTTCTCAATAGACAAGTCCCGCTCAAGCCCTACCCGCGAAGGCTTGGAAATTGCCGCGAACAAAACCCCTCCGCCCTGGGCGCTGCGCGCAGCTCTGCAAGCGCCGGCTGCACGCTTAATTGGTTGCATCCGCAGACAAAACCCTCCACTCGGCGGGGTCCCGGGCGCCCCTCAATCGTTCCCTCCCAGCCCCCAGCCACTCGTTCTGGAGGGGTACATTTAATGTCTGCAGAGCTGAGGCGCGAGATCCGGAGGCAAAAGGGGGACTGGGCGCCTGGCGAGGAAGTGACCCTAGCTACCGTGCACCCTCTTGGACACTACTTTCCACTGCGCCCTTGGCCAAACTAGTTAATCCTGTCCCGTGGGGACGCAGGATCTCCTGCAGCCCCTTTCCTGGGACACCTCAGCAGCGGCGGTCGCAGATCGGACGCCGCGCCGCATTTAAAGAGCCCTAACAGAACCGGGCGGGCCCACGAGTTCTTTGTCGGGAGGGCGCGAGTCTCAGGCCACCGAGAACTTGGGGAGGGCGCCAAGGGGGCGGCTGCGGCGCGCCAGTTCCCGGCCAGCGAGCAGCCCGGGTTGGCGGGAGAAAGAGCCTCCGGCCCCCAGGACTTCAGCCCCTCCGACCCTGACCCGCCAGAGGACCCCTGTTTCCCGGGCCACTGTAAAGCGACTAGGAAAGTGCTTGGCGAGTCCCGGTTTGTCGGACCCGGCCGTTTCCCGTCACCAGGAGACACCGCGCCACTCGGGCCGGGCACAATAGCGAAAGTCCGAGGACGCTTCGCCCGACCCCACCTCCTGCCCGCACCCGGCCGCCCGCCGCGGCGCCCATCTCCCGGCCCGGAGGCGAGCGGGGCTCAGCCGCGCACTCGCGCCGCGGACTCCGCAGCCCGCCCCCGCGGCGGCCGAGGCGCCCGGACTCCCGCGCTAGGGTGGCCGCGCGTCGCGGGGCCCTCGCGGAGGGAGCGGAGGTGGGCGACTGCCCCCACCCCGCCCGCGTACTGACTTGCTGCTGCTTCCTGGGTCGGCCGCGTCCTCTCTTCTGAGGCGCCGGGGCGGCAGGTTGTCCCTGGGCTGAAGTGGACGGCTGCCCGGCGCCTTCACCGCGTGCGCTCATCCTGCCTCCCGCCGCCGCTCCCGCTGCCGCCGCCGCCGCTCCTACCGCCGCTGCAGCCGCTTCGCCTCTGCCGCCCCGAATCAGCCCGGCACCTTTCGGGAGATTGCGAGGTAGGGCTGGAGAATGAGGCGGGGTGGGCGAGAGCTGGCGTGCGGCGAGGGCTGCTGCTGCTTAGGCTGCCGCCGCTGCCACCATCAACACCGGACGTCCAGCGGCTGCCAAAAAGAGAGACGAGGGGAGGAGGAGGAGGAGAGAAGGAGGCGCTGCTGGTGGCGGCGGCAGCGGTGGGTGGGTGCCGGAGGTGGAGGTGGCGGTGGAGGTGGAGGTAGTGAGAGGAGGAGGAAAGCGAAGGAGAAGGAAAAGAGGAATGGAAGCTGGGAGGCTCCCCTCTCAGTTTGGGTTCAGAAGTTGCGGTCACCGGGAGCACTTCGGAAGCGGCTTGGAAAGGGAAGAGACTTGGAGTGAATTGTGTCCCTTGAAATGTTAGGCGGGGAAAGAATTCCTCCTCCTCTTCCCCCCCGCTCCGCGCTCGCAGAGCAAGAAAGAGAAAGAGAGAGAAAACAAATAACGCCTTGGGCAGTCGGAAAGCGAAGGGAGGATGGGGAGATTTTGCGGGGATCCGCTCGGGCACGGGGCGCAGGCAGGGGACGGAGCGGTTGGTGGCACCGTGCCTTCTCGGGTGGCGGGAGCGGGCGGCAGCGGCACCGGAGAGTTGGAGGGGGACGGGCTGATTGCTCCTGCGTCCTGCACCAAGCGCGCGCTGCCCAGGCTGGAAGTTTTCTGAGTTTCTGCCCCAGGATTCGAGCGGGTTGAGTGTGTGTGTGTGTGTGCTTGGGGAGGGGGCGGCGAGATGGGGGGAGTGCCCACCTCTAATCGTGGGCGGATAGAGGGGAGGGGGCTGCGCTGGAGGAAAAGTATGAGGAGGAGGGAGGCCAGGCAGACCGCCGAGCCAAGGCGCCTGGCCGCGGGCCAGAGGCAGTGTTCGAAATACAACTGCCTCCGCGGCGGCGGCGCCCGGGTGCCACCCGGATCCCCGCTCACGTGCTCCCGCCTCACGGCGGGGTTAAAGGGACAGGCCGGGAATCCCGGGCCGGCTCGCCGCCGGCCGAGCCCCGCCCGCCGCCCGAGGTCGCTCCTGGACGGCTGTCCTAGAAAGGCGCGGGAATGTGGCTGCCCCGGAGCCGCGTTTAGTGGCTTGGCCTTTACCTGCACCTCCACGATGCGGAGCCAACACTCTGCAGGAAGCGTCTGGCTGCACGCGCGGCAGAGTTCTAGTTTCCTGGGAGTGGGATCAAATGAAGGGGAGTAGGAACAGGCCCCCACAGCCCTGCTCAGCGTCGGAATGCCCTCCTCGCAGATTGCACGACCCATCGAGAACGCGCGCGCGCGTACACACACACACAGACTTACTCTCAAATCCACACACGTGCACTTAGATACACGTGCACACTCCCACAGACACAAGCAGGCATAAACATGTAAACAAACACGCGCGCACTTATATGCACACATGCACGCAGAAACACATGCATCGCACACATGCACCCTTGCAAACAATGTGCAAACAGGCACACGAGCGCACCAGCCTCCACTGAGCGTTTTTCTCCGGGAAGGGCTAAAGGCGAGCGAAACCTCCCTTCGATTGGCTCTGTGCATCCGGCTTCCAGCGCTCGCAGGGTAGAGTAGTTGCCTAACGAGGGGACCTCATGCTTCCTACCTCCACAATTGCGCCAACTGTCCAACTCTCCCTTCAGTTTACCTCGATTTAACCTTCTCCCTAGGAACTCCCTTTCTGCCAAGTCCTAATTTTATAGCCTGGGCTGTTTCTGAGTTATGTGAACACCATAATGACCCCAGTCCGTTTTGAAAAAGGTGGAGTACATTTAAAAATGTACCTCTTTTCATCCTTGAATAACAAAAAACTCTGAAAAAATTAGGTTCAGATTTTCACACATCACACCCAAAATTATTTTGGGCCAATTCCAAAATAAAAACTTTTACTCGGGGAAGATTTTTTCTTTCCCCAAAATACAGACCACCGTGGAATTAAAAAACGCCTACTTTACAGCCCTAAGTAGGGAGTTAGGCACCGCCAGGTTCCTCTGTGCCTGTGGAGGAGACGCGTGTAAATGTCTGCTTCTGGCGCGGCGGCGCTGATTGGTCCGCGTTGCCATTTTAAATCCATTTCCAGCTGCCCTTTGCAGAGCTGGGACACTTAGCTGCATATTGAGTGCCCTGCAGAAACCCAGGGTTTCTCCTGAGTCTGGGAACGCTTAACTATGTTGGAAAAGGAGAGCCCCCATCCCTCCGGATGGAGCCCGGCAGCTGACTGGGGAGGGAGGGGTCTAACAGGAACCTAAGATTTTCTGCCAGGGCTTGGCTGAAAGATGGTATCTTCATCAAAGAGATTGAAATTTCACATCCTAACGATTGCAGTGACATTTCCTAACTGCCAAGTTTGCGTGTATTTTTAATATGATCACATTCACACAGTGGCGTGCAGTTTACATACACATACAAAATGGGCTTCTGGGGTCTTTTTGCTTGGACCAGAGATAAAATTCTGAGGATGAATGTAGGAGAAATTACCGAAGATTTCAGCCAACCAGTTACAAAGCTGGGTGCATCATATTCTTGGATTTAAAAAAAAAACAGAGAGGGCAAGGAAGGGATTCCAGAATTTTATTTTTGCATTAATCCTTGACTCTAAGAACAGCACAGAAAAAAAATGAGGGTGAGAACCACTTATTTTTGGGCCATTGTCACTTTGCTATCAGACTGTTTGACCCTTTTTGAATTTATAATCAGAAGGATAGGAAACAAATATTGCATGTAGCCGTTTTATATATTTTCATTCCTGGAAGCTATACTTATCTTTTTTCCAGTATCTATATGTTTTCTGTCCTCATTTCTCAACTGAGAGGATTTTAGGATAAATCTGAGATTTTAGGATAAAATCGCTGAGGGTTCTTCCAACTCTAACAGACTTTTTAAATACATCATATCTTGTTCTCTGATTGTGTCTTGTCTGTAAATTGGAAGTAAATTTCATGGGGAGAGGTAGTATTTCTAACAACTGTTTTTCACACCACTATGTAGGTAGTATTTGTTCATAATAAACATAATAATTTGCTATTTTCCAAATGTACCACAGGATGAGAAAAGCATTACATACATTAAAATATCTTCCAAATTATTAAGAATAATCAAAATTATTCTGATTAAAAGAAAATGCATCTGTGATGAAGATATTGAAGTTCTCACATTGTAGTTTATCAAATATTTATCCTTTAACATATTCATAAGTTAAAGAATGATTAAAGGATTTTCTCAGATTATAACTGATTGAATTAATCCTGTATGTATTTTATATATAATTAACCAGAGATTTATTAAAACAAGATACTTTGGAAGTAAATCTATATAGGGTCACAGAAAAAATTGTAATTAATATTTATTGACTATGATGTATAGCATATATTCACACACATACATACATATATATATATATACACACACACATATACATGTGTTCAGTATGTAGAAGATCAGTATAGCACAGGGCAAACACATATTTCTGAAAAATACGTCCAGTGTTCTAACATGAGCTTATTTGCACTGCTCAGACTCAACAGTTTTAGTGATCGTGCCTTTTAAAAGATGTTTAGTATTTAATGAAATGTAAGAATGATAATCTCTAAGCGTTTTCCTACAGTACCACCAAGGAAGAATATACACTACTAAGTTAGCATTTTGATGGGGGTGGGTCATTTTGATGGGGGTGGTTGAGGTGGTGGTTTGGATAGGCTTTCAAGTCCTGTAGACAGAAGATCAGCAAACAAAATTAATTTGTTCCCTCGTTCACTTAACAGATATATGTTGAATTGGTTTGGCAGTATTCTCTCAGGACCCAAGAATGTAATTCATTCAGAACTAGAGAGACGCTTTGAAAACAGCTAGGTGCTCATTTAAAATCTATTTACCTGCTGGTAAGTCTCTCATTTACTCTTATAAATACTTATTTTCTTCTGTCCAATACATAGGTCCTTCAACAAACATTTATTGAACACTTAAAAGTGTGAGGATTCTCAGAGCATTCTTTTTGTCAAAAGTCATAGAAGTGGAACAGAGGTGGCATAGTTTCATTTCCATGGCTCATCTGTTAACATTATAGCGTCAGCCCGTCCTGGTCTTGGTATACCATCCAGCAGCTCTTAAATCAGATATAGGAATGTTTACCACCCTGGGGTGGGCTTTCCCAGTGGCTCAGCCATAAAGAATCTGTCTGCAATGCTGGAGGTGCAGGAGATACGGGTTTAATCCCTGGGTTGGGAAAATCCACCAGAGGAGGAAGTGGCAACCCATTCCAGGATTCTTGCTGGGAAAATCGCATGGATAGAGCCTGGTGGGTTACAGTCCATAGGATCACAAAGAGTTGGACCCTGGTATATGTGCTGTGTATAATTGATGTACAATTTGATGGCTTTTACTCCAAAGATTAGATTTTGTTAGATGGTACAGTTGACCAGTGGGAATTTGCTGTGTGATGAAGGGAGTTCAAATCTGGTGCTCAGTGACAGCTTAGATAGAAGGGTGGGGTATGGTGTAAGATGGAAGGGAGGTTAAAGAGGGAGAGGATATATGTATTCCTATGGCTGATTCATGTTGATAGAGGACAGAAACTAACAAGAAACTAACAATATTGTAAAGTAATTGTCCTGCAATTAAAAAAAAAAGATAAATTATCCTAATGAGCATGACCTTATTGTATGTGTACTTTTAAAGCAGACCATGTTCTCTAGCTAATTTTAGGAAAGGAAGTTAGAGATTTAGAGCTCAAGAATGATTTGACTGTCCATTACGTGTTCACATATGGAGAGGACACATCACAAGGCAAGCAGGGGACCTCCAAGAGCTAGGGCAGCCTCAAGCTAACAGCCAGCCAAGAAACGGGGACCTCCTTTGTAAAACCACTAGGAGCTGAATTCTGCCAGCAAGAATGAGCTTGGAAGTGAATCTTCTCCAGAGCCTTCAGTGAAAACTCAGGGGTCACCTTGATTCCATCCTTGTGATACCCAATCCCTAGCAGATAACCCAGATCTACCTGCTTTCTTACCTATAAAACTATGAGCCAATAAGTGGGTATTTTAATGATCTGTACGTGCTGTGATTCATGGGGTCGCGGAGAGTCAGACACGACTGAGCGACTGAACTGAACTGAACTGAAAGTCATTAAGTTCGTGGTGAATTATTGTGCAGCAACAGAAAACCAATATAGGAGGAATCAGGTCAGGTAAACTTCCCTTTCCTTCCTCCATCCCATGGATTGCTTCAAAAAACACAAAATTACTCATACAGTTGTCTGGAGACCACAACCCAAGTAGTTGCGCCACTCCTCCCAAGCCACCCAACCACCTGCTGTATGTCTTTGGGCTTGTAGTGAAGCAGTGGCTAGCATGGAACCACGTGATCTGTGCTGCTTCTCGCCCTCTCTACCTCACCTGCCCCCACCTCAGTCTCAGTACCTTGGAATTCCTGAAGCCGCCATACTGGTGAGGCATGGGGAGAGGTCACACATTCATATCATCCCCAATCCCCTCAAACCCGGCCCTCAACCTCCCCAAACTAATGAGAGCAGTTCAGAGCGCAGAGACCCCTGCTGAGCACTGCCCCAGATGCACTTTTATGAGTATAAGAAAAATGTTTTCATTCTTAAGCCACTAAATTTTGAGGTGGTTGGTTACATAACCATAGAAAGTAGCCCATCATATTTTCCTCCAAAGCTGATTTTTCAAATTAACCAATTAATAAGCTCAAATGAGTGATTTTCTTAGCTGGAAATCACTCTTTAGTTGGGGATCACTCTAAACCCTCCTCTGCCCACATCAAGTGATCACCAAGTCTGTCTAGTTCTACCTTACATTTTGAAAATCCTTTCTCTACAATGCTTCTAGAAGAATCTGTTCCTTTTTTGGATCAGTTATATTTATTACACTAGAAAATGCATTGTAGAAAATGCCTGTGACAGAAAAGCAAAGAAAAAATTTTACCAATTGTCCCATCACTCACAGATAACCCTGTAACATCTGAACCCTTCTAGACCTTAAATGAACTATTATAGGTTCACGCTGCACATTCTGTTTCATAACCTATTTTTATGTACATAATATGAATATTTTTTTCATGTCAATAGGATGTCCTACATGGTCTTGTAGAACAACAGTATGTATACTATAGTATACCATGGAAATACAGTGGAATTAGAACACTTGGAATTAAGTAAGCATTTGATAAAAAAATTTTATGACATCATTGTGAAAAGATGGAGAAATGTGGCTTGGATGTTGTACATTCTTTTGTGCTGACATCAACTTCAAAGGTGGTCTCTTCTATGAGCATTCTGGCATAATACACAAATTTTCAGATATGCTAAAGGTAGAAGGAATAGTTAATCCTGTTAATGCCCAAATTAAGATTGAAAAACAACGCAACAAGCCATACTATGATTTAAGACAATGAATATGAAGTATTCATATGGGGGAATTAGTTTCAAAAGGAGGAAAAAATCAACCATACCTGTATAGGGTGGAAAAAGTGATTTAAAATACAGTTCCTTGGATTACATATTAGACTAAGAAAGAGATTTTGCTGGTTTCCCACCTAATATTCATTCTGTGCTTCTAATTTGTAAAAGAACACCAGCAGTGTTGAGTATGGCAGTATGCCCGACCATGAAACTACATTTCCCAGGCTCCCTTCTAGATTGAGGTGCTCAATTAACTATAGGCAGAAATCTTTGGAATTGCTTCTGGGAAAGCTCTTTAAAGGGGACCGACTCAAATGAGAAGTTTCTGCATTTGGATGTCCAGTTGTTCCAACTTCATTTATTGAAAAAGACTGTCTATTGTACTTATTTTTTTTAATTGAAATATATTTGATGTACAATATTATATTAGTTTCAGGTATACTGCACAATCATTTTACAGGTGCATACATTATGAAATGATCACTGTAATAATTTTAGTAACCATCTGTCCCCATACAAAGTGACTATAATATTACTGACCATATTCCTTATGCCACGTGTTATATCCCCATGGTGTTTTTGTGTTTTTTTTATAAGTGAGGGTTTGTACTTCTTAATCCTCTTCAGCAATTTTGTATCCTCCACCTCCTCTCTTCTGGCAACCACCTGGTTGTTCTCTCTGTCTGTGAGTCTGTTTTTTGTTTTGTTTTTATGGATCCATAGTATTTTCTTCGCTCTTCTGTCAAAGATCAGTTGACTATATCTGTGTGGATCTGTTTCTGTGCTCTCTGTTTGGTTCCGTTGATCTATTTGTCTGTTCTTTTGTGAATACCACACTGTCTTGATTACTGTAACTTCACAGTATATCTTGAAGTGGAATAACATTAGCACTCTGACTTTGACTCCTTGATCAATACTGAGTTGGCTACTGTACATCTTTGACTCTCCATGTAAACTTCAGAATCAACTTGTTGAAATCCACAGAATAACTTGCTGAGATTTTGATAGAGATTGTGTTGAATCCATAGATCAAGTTAAAAAACCTAACTTCTTGACTGTATTAAATCTTCCTATTCATGAATGTGGAATGTTTCTTCATTTATTTAGTTCTTTCATATCTTTTGTAAGAGTTTTGTAACATTTTTCATGTAGATCTTATACATATTTTGTTAGATTTATACAAAAATATTTCATTTTGCAGGAGGCTTGCTAATATGAATGGTAAAATGGCTTTCATTTCAAATTCCACTTCTTCACTGCTGGTACATAAGAAAGAGATTGACTTTTATATAACAACCTTGTTTCTACAATCTTGCTATAGCCACTCACTAGTTCCTGGAATTTTTTTGTTCTTGATTGTTTTGGATTTTCTTCATAATCACATCATCTGTGAAAAAAAAGTGTTTTTTTCTTCTTCCTAATCTGTATGCTTTTAATTAATTTTGTTGTTGTTGTTGTTTTATTGCTTTAGCAATCCATCAACTACATTTTAGGTTTTCTTTAGTTCAGTTCAGTCGCTCAGTTGTGTCCAACTGTTTGCGACCCCATGAATCTTACCCCAGTACTATTCTCCAGAAGTTTCTGCTCTGGGAAGTTATTATTTTCTATATTCACCCATCTCTCCAGTTTTTGAGGTAGTGATTTGCCATGTGATCTTATGCATCTAAGAAGAATTTTTTCTTTAGTTTGTTCAGCTTTTTACTGGTTAGGATGGAATAGTAACTTATAAGCTCCTTACATGCCAGATCAGAAATTGATAATTCCTAAACCCTGGTGGCTCAGAGGTTAACGCGTCTGCCTCCAATGCGGGAGACCCGGGTTCGATCCCTGGGTCGGGAAGATCCCCTGGAGAAGGAAACGATAACCCACTCCAGTATTCTTGCCTGGAGAATCCCGTGGATGGAGAAGCCTGATAGGCTACAGTCCACGGGGTCGCAAAGAGTCGGACACGACTGAACAGAACAGAACAGAAACCTTGCTTTTCAATGCTCAGAATAGAGAAATATATCACTATGTTTTTCCCTTGTTAGTATACATCAGGAAAATTGTATTTAGTTCTAGGCACTGTGTTTTAAGCAAGATTTTGACAAATAACTTGCGACCTTAGTTGGTTTTCCAAATAAGTCATACAAAGACCATTTTAAGGAAATGAGGTTTTTAACCTAAAGAAAGACTTGTGGCAATATGATCACCATCATAAAGTACTGTCATTTTGAGGAAGTAACTTTAGATATATTCCTTACTGCTTCAAGTGGAAGAAAGATGGGTCATCAGATTTCAGTCAAATACAATATAGAACTTTCTAAGCTTAGAGTTGTTTGAAAACACATTGTATAATCTTATTGCATAGTCAGTGAATTTCCAGATATGGATATATTTAGGCAAGAGACTTAGCAACTAAGCAGAGATACAGTAAGGGTGTTTGGAGTAGGAGGTGAGATTAGAGAAATTGTTTTCATGCCTTCTGAAGATCAGAACCCTTCTTCAAGTGAAAGCCTACTGAGGGCTTTTCAGTATATCCCCATTCCTGGCAAGACTGGATAGCACTCCCCAGGACACAGCTTTAAAATACTGGCTTAGAAGATAACTGTCACTTCTATTCCAGCTCATAATGTTAAAAAACCTGTTACAAATGAATATTTGCCAGTGCAGGATTTATGTCTTTGATACCCAAGAGAAAATATTGAGAGAAAACAGGACTTACTATCAGAAAACTTTTAAATAAAAACAAAATCCCCTATTTTATATGTATCATAGATGAATTGCATTTTTCATATGCTTTTATCATAGATGTATATTATCATAGATGAATTTGCATATTTTAAATGTAACAACTATGTTATCACCAAAGGGAAATTTTAGTCTATGCCATCACCTTCATAAATTTTTATGAAGTGTACCATTATAATAAATTAGTAACTGGTGTCTGTTATAATAGTAATCAGTAGTAATAAATGGTAACAAAAATGAGTGATAGAACACCCATTTGGCACCAAGCTCTTTTTCAGGTGCTTTGGGGAGGGAGGTAGAGTTCAAGGAGGAATATTAAGGAGAGAAAAACAAAAACAAATCAGATGTAGGTGTACTTTCAGACTTCAAAGAATTTACAAACTAGCCAGAGTTACATGTACATAAGTCACTATAATTTAAAGCAGAATAAAGATAATAACTCTAACTATGTGCTGAGTGAGTCTCAGGGAAGAAGAGATTTCCATGGTGTGGGAATTAAGGGAGGCTACTTAGAAGCAGTGGTGTTTGAGAGGGCCTGGAAGGACAGCTAGACACAGAAGTGGGAGGAAAGGGATTTGAAGCAAAGGGAAGATTATGAGAAATGTAACTGAAATGCAAACCTGAAGCATGTATACCAAGAGAGGTTTTACTGCGTTATTCAGGGGCCAGCTGGAAACAACATTGCAGATGGTTTTTTGAAGGCACTGGACTGCAGGGGCCACATATAGAGACTGGGCAGTTATAGGAGCAAACAAGGAATGTTTAGGCCGCCAGACACCAGCAATGTTCAGGAGCCATTATCACCCGAGGAAGTAGCATTATGGACCCTAGGGAGAGCTGGAGCCCTGGGAGAGGGCTATCCCATGGGAGCTGAGATTGAGAAGCTTGTGACCACTGCCAGAGAAGAGGCACCAAAGCAGAGAGTGGACGGGAAGAAATACCCTGACTTCTGTTTCCTTCTGCTCTGCTTATGCCAGGGCCTCCGTGGCCAAACTCAACAAAAAGCCAACAAGCAAGGGACCGAGGATGACAAGCCAGCAACATCAGCCTCCAGGTAGATGGGACACAAACAGGGCTGAGAAGGACACAGAATGGAAACTGGGTGAGTAGGTGGTTGAGAGAGCAAAGAATAACTGTGAGACGAAAGATCAGAAGTTTAGAGAGCATTTAGGAAATCTTAATTACCACATTGGCTCAGACGGTAAAAGCATCTGCCTGCAATGTGGAAGGCCCGGGTTCGATCCCTGGGTGAGGAAGATCCCTCTGGAGAAGGAAATGGCAACCCACTCCAGTACTCTTGCCTGAGAAATCTCTTGGACGGACGGAGGAACCTGGTAGGCTACAGTCCATGGGGTCACAAAGAATCGGACACGACTGAGAGACTTCACTTTCAATTACCACATTAAAAAATTTCTAAATTATTTGGTAGTCCATGTGGAGACACTGGTGCCTGATTACCAGAGGGTGACATAATATTCCAGAAGCGGGCAGGCCAGGTGGGGCTGAACTTCCTGATGGTAACAGTGTTCCATGTTCCTCCTTCCATTCTGCACCCCGAGTCTTAGCAAGTGTCTTTCATCTATGCATGGTTAAAATATAGCCATTACACCTCTAGTGTCACATCCTTGTCCTAGGTAACAGCAATGAGAAGAAAATGACAAACCAAAGTTTTCCAGAAATTCACAGTAGACTTTTATCCCAGGGTGAACCTCAGCTACAAAATGAGAGAGGCTGGGGAAAAAGCACATTGCTAATGAGATGGCTGGATGGCATCACCGACTCTGTGGACATGAGTTTGAGTGAACTCCAGGAGTTGGTGATGGACAGGGAGGCCTGGTGTGCTGTGATTCATGGGGTCGCGGAGAGTCGGACACGACTGAGAGACTGAACTGAACTGAACTCTAAATCAAATCAGTTTTGTTTTTTTTTTCTAAGAAAGAAGAACTATTGGGTGGAAGCTAGCAGCATTTGATACAAAAGAGAAGAAAGCATGATGGGAGATGGGCACTCTAATTCGTAATTATTTGAGCTTCTGGCAATTCCTATTTGGGTGTTGTTGTCTAGATGGAGAGGTTGGGAGGAGGAGTTATTTGGTTAACAAAAAGGGTTTCTGCGATTTGAGACATAGTAAAATTTAATGACAGCAACATATTACGCTAATAGCTAAGCCATGTTAGAAAACAAGAAAAAGGCTAGAACTGGAGACAGAGAATTGATTGGTTGGGTAGACCGGATTATTGTTCCCAGCTTTTTACTTCTATACTTAGTAAACTTATACACTTGTACACTTTGCTGTTGCATACTCACCAGCTCCACTAAAGTTGGGTTTGGAGACATGAATTTTTTGGCTAATGGTTTGAGTGACTTGTGCCTGTTTTAGGTCACAGGGTATTTCTGTTTGCTGCTTGAGATTCTGAGCTCCCTTGTGAGAAGAGAATTCCCTGGTCCTAGGATAAGGACTCATGAAATGGATCAGAACCAATGCCCAGCCAAGCCCAACAGAGCCACAGTCAGTGAACACATGTTAAAGGGAGAAATACGTGCTTGTAGTTAAAGCCACGGGAGTTTGAGGTTGTTTTTATTATGTGATGGTATTGTAGTAGAAGCCTAATTAATACATGTTCAATTCAGTTCAGTCGCTCAGTCATGTCTGACTCTTTGTGACCTCATGAATCACAGCACGCCAGGCCTCCCTGTCCATCACCAACTCCTGGAGTTCACTCAAACTCACCTCCATTGAGTTGGTGATGCCATCCAGCCATCTCATTCTCTGTCGTCCCCTTCTCCTCCTGCTCCCAATCCCTCCCAAGATCAGAGTCTTTTCCAGTGAGTCAACTCATCGCATGAGGTGGTCAAAGTATTGGAGTTTCAGCTTTAGCATCAGTCCTTCCAATGAACACCCAGGACTAATCTCCTTTAGGATGGTCCGGTTGGATCTCCTTGCAGTCCAAGGGACTCTCAAGAGTCTTCTCCAACACCACAGTTCAAAAGCATCAATTCTTCGGTGCTCAGCTTTCTTCACGGTCCAACTCTCACATCCATACATGACCACTGGAAAAACCATAACCTTGACTAGAAGGACCTTTGTTGGCAAAGTAATGTCTCTGCTTTTTAATATGCTATCCAGGTTGGTCATAACTTTCCTTCCAAGGAGTAAGTGTCTTTTAATTTCATGGCTGCAATCAGCATCTGCAGTGATTTTGGAGCCCCCAAAAATAAAGTCTGACACTGTTTCCACTGTTTCCCTATCTATTTCCCATGAAGTGAAGGGACCAGATGTATTCTCAAATACACAAGAACATAATGGGAACTGCTTCTTCTTTCCTAAGACCATGATCAAAAAGACAGACAAAACGAGTTTTGGCAAGGATGTAGGCACTCATACATTGCTGGTGGGGATGTAAATAGGTAGAACCTCATTGGAAAAGTCTGGCAATTCCTCAAAATGTTAAAAAGTAGAATTATCATATGACCTAGTAATTCCACTCCTAGATACACTACCAGGAGCAATGAAAACATAGGTATGTTCAAAAACTTACGTGCAAATGTGGAGAGCAACATTATTCACAAACCAAAAAGCAGAAACAGCACAAATGTCCATCAGCTGATGAATGGATAAATAAAATGTGGTATATCCATCTAAAGGAATATTACTTAGCAATAAAAATGAATGACATACTGACACATGCAATGGTGTCCTTGAAAAAAATTATGTTCACTGAAAGAAGCTGGAGCCAAAAGGTCACATGTTGTGTACGTTCATTTGTATTAAACTTCCAGAATAGGTAAATCTATTGAGACAGAAAATAGATCTGTGGATTGTAGAGGATGGGGAGGAGCATGAGGAATGACTGCTAATGGGTAAGGGCTGTCTTTTGGGAGTGATAAAAATACTCTAAAATCAGTTGTGGTGATGATTTTGCAACTCTGAACATACTAAATAGTGGTGAATTGAGTACTGTTAATGGATGAATTGTATGATATAGTTTAAAACAAAGAACAAAGAGCAGAGCCACAAACCTGCCAATAAGACACATGCTGAGCTGAAAGCCACAAACCAGTGACACTCGTCACCTGATCTGACTGTAACAGTGGTATCTGTGGTTGAGAAGGCTGGTCTGGGATTAGGAGGTTCAATCTTTGCCAGACAAACAGAGATACTCCGTCTGTGGCACTAACTTGATAATGTAGGAAAAAGGCAGATATTCATGGTTTCATTAGCACCATGATGATCTCACCCAGTTGGTTTCAAGCTCTGTAAAAAATGTTTTCTATGAAAATGTGCATAAGCTGTAATTGGGTAAAATCTGAGTGTAGAACATTCAAACAACTCAGGAAGATTTGGAAGAAAATGTGAAAGTGCGACAGTCCTTCTTTACCAGCTTTACATATTCTCCTCCTAGAGGTAATCCCTAGAAACAATTGATATACTGTAACTTTGTAGTCCCTTGTTCTAAGCATTTATTAAATATATAGGTAAGTATGTACTTCCCTAGTGACTCAGTGGTAACAAATCTGCCTGCCAATGCAGGAGACACAGGTTTGAGCCCTGGGTTGGAAGATCCCCTGGAAAAGGAAATGGCAGGCCATTCCAGTGTTCTTGCCTGGATAATCCCATGGACAGAGCAGCCTGGTGGGCTACAGTCCATGGGTCACAAAGAGTCAGACTTGATTTAATGATTAAAAGCAACAGTAGGCAAGTGTATAGACTTATTTTTGCATAAATTGGACCATACTAAGCCCTGCAGATGCTGATTGCAGCCATGAAATTAAAAGACGCTTACTCCTTGGAAGGTTAGTTGTGACCAACCTAGATAGCATATTAAAAAGCAGAGACATTACTTTGCCAACCAAGGTCCGTCTAGTCAAGGCTATGGTTTTTCTAGTGGTCATGTATGGATGTGAGAGTTGGACCGTGAAGAAAGCTGAGCGCTGAAGAATTGATGCTTTTAAACTGTGGTTTTGGAGAAGACTATTGAGAGTCCCTTGGACTGCAAGGAGATACAACCAGTCCATCCTAAAGGAGATCAGTCCTGGGTGTTCATTGGAAGGACTGATGTTGAAGCTGAAACTCCAGTATTTTGGCCACCTCATGCGAAGAGTTGACTCACTGGAAAAGACTCTGATGCTGGGAGGGATTGGGGGCAGGAGGAGAAGGGGAAGACAGAGAATGAGATGGCTGGATGGCATCACCGACTCAATGGAGGTGAGTCTGAGTGAATTCCGGGAGTTGGTGATGGACAGGGAGGCCTGGCGTGCTGTGATTCAAGGGATTGCAAAGAGTCGGACACGACTGAGTGACTGAACTGAACTGAAGCACATTTTACTGAAATTTTCTTTTAAAAAACTTAAATGTTTCCTGAAGATCTTTCCATGCGTTTTCATCAGCTGTATAGTATTTTTCTAAAGGATGACTATACCATAGCTTGTTTATCTATTCCCCTATTGGAAAGTGTTCCCAATGTACTGCTATTAGAAAGTAATGATAACAGAGTTCTTGATATATAAATCTTGATCATGAGTTTGATTTTTCTGCAGTGTAATTTTTTAAATTTACTTTTCTGAGTTGAAGAGAATGCACATTTTAAATTTCAAGTCACTTTCAAAAAAAAAAATTAACAGAAACTTTTTTTTTCCAAATAAGCCTTTACTTGGAAGCCCAGTATGTAGAAAGTTAGGAGAGAGAATGGGTTGATCTTGGGCAGGAAAGCAGCACTCTGAAGCTTTCACCCCTCAGCCCCACTCTCAGTCTCTGACTTTCTCTGTACCTTCATGGAACCCTAGGGTTCCACAGCCAACAGATTGGAAACCGTTACTTTGGTCAACTAAGTTGACATATAATATTTCAGAATGTAAGAGTGGATTTCAAATGTGATTCTTTGTATAACGAGTTAATTCCAAATCAAAAGAGTGTTAGCTACCTATAAGAGTAGTGTATGATTTTATGTCAACCAATTGGACTATTGTCAACCAGGATGATTTTTAAAAGCAGTGGAGTTTCAGAGTTTCTAGAGAGGAGAGGAGCCTGGTGGGCTGCCGTCTATGGGGTCACATAGAGTCGGACACGACTGACGCGACTTAGCAGCAGCAGCATCAGAGGGGAGAAACTTGGGGGAGATATGCTGATTGGTAAAAGTGGCTGGCTCCTGCTGCTGAATTCACATTGCAAGCTGCTTCCCTATGGTGGCTTTGGGGAGCTGAGGATGTTGTTCAGTCACTCAGTCATGTCCAACTCTGCAACCCCATGGACGGCAGCACACCAGTCTCTCCTGTCTTTCACCGTCTCCCAGAGCTTGCTCAAACCCATGTCCACTGAGTGAGTTGATGCCATCCAACCGTCCCGTTCTCTGTCGTCCCCTTCTCTTCCTGCCTTTCATCTGTCCCAGCATCAGGGTGTTTTCTAATGAGTCCGCTCTTTGCATCAGGTGGCCAAAGTATTGGAGCTTCAGCTTCAACATCCATCCTTCTCATGAATATTCAGGATTGATTTCCTTTAGGATTGACTGGTTTGATCTCCATGAAGTCCAATGGACTCTCAAGAGTCGTCTTCATTTTTTTTTTTTTTATTTCTAAAAAATAGTTTTATTAAAAAAGCACAAATGCAAAGAAATGAACAGAGGAAAATTTATGCTTCGAACCTGGACTGGTCACTTATCAAAGTTCAAAAGCATCAATTCTTCAGTGTACAGCCTTCTTTATGGTACATCTCTCACATCCATACATGACTACTGGAAAAACCATAGCTTTGACTATATGGACCTTTGGGGAGTTGAGGGTGAGTGGTAGAATAAAGTAACTCCCTTCAAGCTACCACTTGGCTTGACCATATCATTAAATATTTCATAAATCAAAATGAGATGTCAGAAAGATGGGATGATTCAGATGCTAGATTTTATGCATCTTTATTACCTATGGTTTTGTGTTAAATCCCAGGCTTAGAAATATGAGCTTTGAGAATGCTTATATTACCATCAGCTAAAGGAATACGTCTGGATAGCAATAAGTCTTTTGCAGTCCGACACAAAACACGAGGTGATGTTACCTAATTCTAATGAAATCTTTAAAAAATGAAATTCAAGAGCATACAATCCTTCCATAGCAACTTCCTTTCAAATACACCAACATCATTTAGCTTGGAAATCATCATGAAGATCTACAACTTACAGTCTTCAACTCCATTTTATAGGGAAGAAAAGGAGAACTAGTTAAAGCTGCCTAGTTGAGGCACTTACTCTCTGAAGCTAAAATCTGGCTGGTATTTGAGAAAGCAAAATAAAATAAAACTCGCAAATTCAAAAGCATCTTATTCCCAATCCTTGTCACAACCTCATTGAGAGCGGAGGCTGTGTCTTTTTTACATTGTGTGGCCCTTGCACAAGATTCAATAAATCTTCGATAAATGAATGAAAAAAATACTTGATCACCACCAAATCTGAAAGGAGAAAGTACATAATTTAATTAAAGCATTCTGACCTCCTAAAAGCTTTTCTTAATAAAGGCACAGATCTTTTAAGAAGTAAACCAGTTCTTTAACATTAAAAAAAATAAGCCCCTTATAAAATTCTCAAATTCTGCAGAAATAAAATTTCACTCTCCAGAGGTAATGTCTGTTAATAGTGTCCGGATAATTCTTAAATATTTTATGTGTTGTGAGTATGTGTCAAGAACACCTCGCCCTTCTTGGCCACACAAGGTGAGCATCCTCTCCTGGTGCTTTGGGAATTCCCACTTAATACTTAATGACGCACAGCTTGCCTCTCAATATAGAAGCTAAAAATGCCAGATATTCTTTTTTTTCTGGCATCTCTTACAGCAGAGGTATAAACACACATTCTAACCTCCATCACTTAGCCCCCCATGGGCTATGCTGTACTCAATTGCTCAGTTGTGTCCTTGAACCCCTGGATGTAGCATGCCAGGCTTCTCTGTCCATGGATTCTCCAGGCAAGAATATTGGAGTGGGTTGCCATGCTCTCCTCCAGAGGATCTTCCCAACCCAGGGAGCGAACCCAGGTCTCCCACATTGCAGGAAGATTCTTTGCCTTCTGAGTCACCAGGAAAGCCCAGTTTCTAGACTTCAGAAATTAGGGACTCAAAGAGCAAGAACCACAAGGAATCCCCACTGATGAGGACACTGATGGTGACCACAGTCAGAAGTGGGAAGCAGCACTGGATTCATGGCAGGAAGCCAGCCCCACCCAGGATTTCCAAGGGCAGCTGCACAGTGTGGTGTCTGTGTTTAACTGGGCCCATTGTTCAAAGCTGGTTCTGCCAAACGAGTGCATCGTGTTTGTGCCTTGCCCAGATCTCACCAGATCCCCTTTTACTGTTTCGTGTGCTTCATTTCCCCAGCATCTTAAGGTGCTTTCATTCTGAAAGCAACACCTACATCCCCTGTGGCTCCTGGATTAGCTTTTGCCAGAAGGCACACAAAGCCAGAAGTCCTCTTAAGTTGCCTTTCTGGGTCACAGCCCTTATCCAGTGACTTGGAGGTGCAGCCCCTAGACCTTGGGTTGGGGCCATACTGAGGTGTAACTTCCACAGTGTTTCTCTGTGGGATTGGGCTGTAGCTACCCTGGGGTTATCACTGGAGACGGCACCTTTGCTGGGCTTTCTCCTCTTCCCTGTCCTGCTTCCCCCACTGCCTAGCAGGCATCTCCCGGCATCATTTAATAAGTCACTAGTGTACAAATCTTTCTGGGTCCTCTTTTTAGCAGTCTGACACAAGATAGCCAACTTCCTGGAGATTCCAAACCAGTCAAAATCTTTTTAAAATATTTTTCCTTTCTGCCTAAATCGGCCTGGGATGGCTTCTCTTACTGCAGCTCAGTATAGATAGATACAGGCACATGCATATATACGTATGTTAAAATACATGTAAAGTGTTAGTCACTCAGTGACTAATTGAGCGGACTGTAGCTCACCAGGCTCCTCTGTCCATGGAATTCTCCAGGCAAGAATACTGGAGTCGGTTGCCATGCCCCGCTCCAGGGGATCTTCCCGACCCAGGGATTGAACCCGGGTCTCTTGCATTGCAGGCAGATTCTTACCCTCTGAGCCACTAGTGAAGCTTTTAACAAAAATTGAATCATAAAAATATTTTACATTCTGAGTCTTTGCTTTTTGTAATAGCTACTTATTTATTTTTATGTCCATTTTTACCATCTCTGCAGTCCACCTTTCTAAAGATTTCATTCTTACCCCCTTTCTAATGGTTCCTTGAATTTCTCATCAATCTCGTTTGGGTGGAATTGCACCCCCCCTTCCAAGTTTCAGGGTTAATCTATACTTGGCTTAAAACAGTCAGCAAATTCCTCAGAACTGAGTTTGGTTCATGGGATAATCACAAGACAAAACCTGGCAAATCAGGACAACAAATTCTGGAACTTTTGTCTGGGACTTTTGTTCCAACTGTATTTCCCCCACCCTGAATTGAGCAAGAAATAAGTACCTCAACTCACAGCTTTGGCAGCTTTTTGAGGATTAGAAAGGGGTAGCCTGCTAGGACCTGAGATCAATATGATGGCAATAGAGCAAAGAAATGGAGAGAGGAACATATTTTTTGAGCCTTGGATAACAGCTGAATGACTGTTCATTTGTACAATCCAATATATTTCCTGTTTTGTTTGAGATGGTTTAGGTCAGGCTTTCTGTGCTTTTCACCCTGTAGGTCTGTCATGAGCTTAAATAATTTAATACAGTGGTCCCTAACATTGTTGCCACCAGGGACTGGTTTCATGGAGGACAGTTTTTCCACAGACAAGGTGTGGGGTGGGGATGGTTTCAGGATGATTCAAGGGTATAGTACTTATTATGCCACCACAGATCTGATGGGAGGCGGAGCTCAGGCAATAATGCAAGCGATGGGGAGCGGCTGTAAATTCAGGTGAAACTTTGCTCACTCACCCACCACTCACCGCCTGCTGTGCAGCCCGATTCCTAGCAGGCCACCAACCACTGCTAGTTCATGGCTGGGGGCTGAGGACCCCGATTTAGTACAGGTAAAATGCTTAGTATCGTGCCTGCACATGGCATCCACTAGATTATGGTTGCAGAATTGTTAGGCATAGTCTATCGTGCATGATTCCGAAATCTTCGGTTTATCTTGCTCGTCTCTGGTGCTCACTGCAGCTTCTATTTCGTTCCCCATTTCTGTATGACTCTAAATGCTCTTCAGTAGTCCCACTACTTCCTCCCCTCCACTTCGTTCCCGTTTTCCTGTCCTCCCCTCGTCATTTTGTCTTTCTCACCTTCTCTCCCTTCCCAAAACAGGAAGTGGTTTGGGGATGCAGAGTTTAGAATCAGAGAGAGAAACTCTGGAAGGTGATGCAAATGTTTTCTGTGCTTGTTTAAGCTGGATCTCTTTGTCTTGTACTCGTTAATTTATCCCTCTTCACTCTTGGTACCTAGAGTCATGATACTCCAAAGCCTTTGTTTTTAATAAACAAAGAAGCATCAAAAGTTAACTTCATGTTTTACCACACTATCTGGGAAAGCATGCAGGGGCTCCCATACTCCCTGAAAAGACATCTAGTAGAAAGGCAGATCACTTTTCCTTTTATTACAAAAAAAATTTTTTTAACTTAAATTATTATTTTACTTTTTGGCCATGCTGCATGGCATGTGGGATCTTAGTTCCTCGGCCAGGGACCAAACCCACACCCCCTGCAGTGAAAGTCATAATCACTGGACTGCCAGGGAAGTCCTGTTCACCCGTTCTCTTAATCCAGTCATTTACCAAGGACTCTACATTACACGATTTTACACTTTATTCCCTATCTTCCTTTTCAGATCAATCTTCCCATCAAGTATTTATAATGTGTAAGTCTTCCTCTTTGTTCAGATGAGCAGCCATGTAGTACAGGGAAAAAAAATCCATTGAGGTGTTTGGATGGCTTCACAGTATAGACAACTGAAATTTTAGTGGCTTGGCATCGGAAGTTTAGGATAGAATTTCTTTTATGGCGAAGTCTTAGCCTTAAAATGTACATTTCTCTAAGAAAGACCAAAAAAATGACATTAATACTGATATGGCAAAACATCCTTTTATGAATACAGTACAGTCATGATTATGAATTTGACTTCTCTTGGAACATGTAATATACACAGACATTTTAAGTGGGAACATTCCAGTTTAAATTTTAATGCAGGATAAAGATATAGAATGATTCACAAGACAAGTATTTTTCTCATGAAGAACTAACTACTTATGATTCAAATTTATTTTTCCCTGTTTGTTTTTCCAGATCATTATTTCAATTATTTAATGTTTGGCTTCTGATTTTTAATCTCCTTGTCATTTATTTGCTCATCTATGCAGTCAAAAATTAACTGTGGAGTGTCTGCTGTGTGCAAAGCAGTGTGCTAGGGGCTGATCAGGGGGTGAGAAGGGAACAAAAGTGAGTAAGTTCCCTCCACTCAAGGGCTTACAGTTGATTAGGAGCAGATCCAACGTACAAATAACTCTAAAAAATAATAGAAAGAGACTAAACATGGGGCAGGGAGAGAGAAGATGCACAGGCCAAATAAGGAATGGTTCATCAAAGAGGAACATAGGAAAGCATGGTACCTATGTTTGATCTGCATTATTCATCTAGAAGGCTCTACGAAAAGGAGCGGTGGCAGGAGAGGGCAGAAACCTAGACTGAGCCACACCTAAGCATTTAATGGTTGACAAAAGCCTAAGATTATGTATGAAGGATCAAAGGATCCAGTCTTGGAGCAGGGCTTAATCTGGGGGAGGTTCATCTTGCAGGTCTGTTCAGATTGGAACACAAATGCTTACAAATCAGAGGCACTGTAATTGATGATGTTGTGTCAGACATTTCATTTTCCTTAGCTAACCTACAGTTTTCACCAATGTTGGTGCACTACTACCTGACATTTTTGCTTACGTAAATATAAGGGCTGACAGAGAAGGAGGAGAGGGAGCCTGAAGCCCAAGTTAATAGTCACACATTTAGACCCTCTGTGGAACCAGGGATTCTAAACATTTTTCTGAAAATGCTTCGATGGCTCGCTCTATAAGGAACAGGGTTCTCACCGCTCGTGGGACATTGTGGATGGAGATGACAAATTGGATCCACCATTCTTTTAATCCTATCAAGTTGCACCATATGTTTATAAATAGTGTTTTTGTTAGGACCCTAATTGAGGGAGATTTAGTGCTGTAACTGGCCTATTTCTGACTCGCTATTGTCTAAGATCTTGCATTCTTTAAAAAGTTGAAACAGAAAACTAGAGTAAATTACACATATCTGCTGCCTAAAGGATTTATATTTTCCTTTTGTTTGTTCTTAAATACCACCACTGGACTCATCTGCTGACTGTTCAATTGCAGGACACAGTGGCATAAAGCCAGATATCCTGTCCTGTGGTTTCCCTTCCCCCACTCATGAGGTTAAGAGGGAAGGGGGCGCCATGGAGGGAAAGGAGGAAAAAGGCAGAGGAAGTTCTTCTGTTTTACTCAAGACCTCATCCAAAAATAAAAGAAAAATATGTTAGTGTAAATACCACTACAAAGACAATTTCAGATTAGCCAGAAGCTTGCAGTGTAGTTGCTGGCACTCGTTCACTTCTATACAATGAGAAATATAGACTGCGTGAATTTCAGCAGCACGTTCAAGCACTTTGTGATGGCACTAAATCTCAGCCTAATGTGCTGATGGAAGGGGCCCACCTGCCTTGCTACCCAGGACTGAGTTAAAGCCCGGGATGACTTGCTGCTGCTTTTAAGAGGCTGGGCTGCCGGCCCCCCTTGCCAATGCTGTCTTAGGGACTTTTGTATCTTGCATTGGCCAACTGTACCAATTCATTCTGCAGTCAACTAAGAAGACAGCAGAGGTTTGGTTTAACAACATATTCAGAGCAATGTGATTTAAAAAAAAAAATTTCTTTTTGTTTGCACTGGGTCTTTGTAACTGTACCCAGGCTTTTCTCCAGTTGCTGTGAATGGAGGTTACCCTTTATTTCATTGCATGGGCTTCTCACTGCCATGGCTTCTCTTGTTGTGGACTGAGCACAGATCAAGGCACACAGTCTTCAGTAGTTGCCACTTGCAGGCTTAGTTGCTCTGTCGCATGTGGGATCTCAGTTCAACAACCAGGAATTAAACCCATGTCTCCTGCATTGGAAGGTAGATTCTTAACCATTGGACTGCCAGGGAAGTTCCAGGAACGTGTCTTTTTGGGGACATTCAACCTGCTATACACTGGTGCGTGTGTCCTAGGTCGCTTCAGTTGTGTCTGACTCTTTGCGACCCTATGACTGTAGCCCACCAAACTCCTCTGTCCAAGGGATTCTCCAGGCAAGAATACTGGAGTGGGATGCTGTACCTTTCTCCAGGGTATCTTCCCAACCCAGGGATTGAACCAGTGTCTCCTGCACCTTCTGCATTACTGGCGGATTCTTTACCACTGAGCCACTGTGGAAGCTCCCACTACACACTGGTTCAGTTCAGTTCAGTTCAGTTGCTCAGTCATGTCCAACTCTTTGCGGCCCCATGGACTGCAGCAGGCCAGGCATCCCTGTCCATCACCAACTCCCAGAGTTTACTCAAACTCTTGTCCATTGAGTCGGTTGGTGATGCCATCCAGCCATCTCATCCTCTGTCGTCCCCTTCTCCTCCTGCCCTCAATCTTTTCTAGCATCAGGGTCTTTTCCAATGAGTCAGTTCTTCACATCAGGTGGCCAAAGTATTGGAGTTTCAGCTTCAGCATCAGTCCTTTGAATGAATAGTCATTCATTCAAATGGAAATCAAGGAAATCATAAAAGATTGATTTCCTTTAGGATGGACTGGTTATATCTCTTTGCTATCCAAGGGTCCCTCAAGAGTCTTCTCCAACACCGCAGTTCAAAAGCATCAGTTCTTTGGTGCTCAGCTTTCTTTATAGTCCAACTGTCGCATCCGTACATGACTACTGGAAAAACCATAGCCTTAACTTGACGGACCTTTGTTCTCAAAGTAATGTCTCTGCTTTTTAACATGCTGTCTAGGTTGGTCATAACTTTTCTTCCAAGGAGCAAGCGTCTTTTAATTTCATGACTGCAATCACCATCTGCAGCCCTGCATTTCATCACCATGTCACTGCATTTCATCACCATGCAGTGATTTTGGAGCCCCCCAAAATAAAGTCTGTCACTGTTTCCATTGCTTCCCCATTTATTTGCCATGAAGTGATGGGACCAGATGCCATGATGTTAGTTTTCTGAATGTTGAGCTTTAAGACAACTTTTTCACTCTGTTCTTTCACTTTCATCAAGAGTCTCTTTAGTTCTTCTTTGCTTTCTACCATAAGGGTGGTGTCATCTGCATATCTGAGGTTATTTATTGATATTTCTTCCAGCAATCTTGATTCCAGCTTGTGCTTCATGCAGCCCAGCATTTCTCATGATATACTCTGCATATAAGTTAAATAAGCAGGGTGACAAAATACAGCCTTGACGTACTCCTTTCCCGATTTGGAACCAGTCTGTTGTTCCATATCCAGTTCTAACTGTTGCTTCCTGACCTGCGTACAGATTTCTCAGGAAGCAGGTCAGGTGGTCTGGTATTCCCATCTCTTTAAGAACACACTGGTACCTTAAAACAAAAATATCAAAGATACCACAAACCAAATTAACATTTAAGTTAGTAGAAAAGGATCTTTGAGCTTCAGGATTAATCTGAGACTTGTTACTGAACAAGAGATAAATTTTTTTGTCTAGCAGGATTTCCGCTGAGTTTTGTAAAGGGTGTTCTCCCTAAACACTGATGTCAAGTTTACAATCATTTCAGAAACCAAATAAAAGAAAACAAGGTTGCTGTGTCGCTTCCAAAAGTTTTACTAAAAAAATAAAATTAAAAATGACAGCAAGGAGAGAAACCATGTGGGTGGCTTCACTAAATATTATCTTGGGGTTAAGAACTGTGTTCTATTAGCTGAGGCTTGATCTCTCAGGAGACACCATTCAGAAGAAAGTCAAGAATATTACTGATTAAATCAATTTAGCTGTTTTAATACACAAAAGTCAGATGGTCAATTTGAAAAAAAAAAAAACACCCTGTCAACTTTATTGTTTTAATCCTAAAATAAATTCACATGGTAGGTTTTATTCAATCCTTTTTTAGACCGTAAGTTTTTCATGCTTCTAATATTATGATCATGCAATCCCCCTGCCTTAGAGTAGGGAAAAAATAATAACCCAGTAGCGCTAATAGATTAAACATTTCTGTGGACAGACCAGCCAGCACCCTCTTCTGACTGTGGATAACTCTGTCTTTGCATACTCCTCTGTTGTGTTGACATTTCTATTCACTCACCCAGTGAAACACATGTGCTGCTTTCAAGTGAAAACTCACACCTACTTCCCAGTATTTTTGTCGACATCTCAGCTATTGACTTTGCATGCAAAGAAGTCCTTTGGAAAGCAAATACTTAAGGAATTTGATTGAGTGAACGCCTCAGCCTGAAACTTGGGGACTTCGGGCAACTAACTCAGGTTCCTGGGACAAATAGTATTACTAGTACCTTAACTTGGAATTTAATTCTTAGAGTCCACATTCAAATATGACAACAACAAATCCTGCTACTGGGGAAGTGGTTTTCCCACTCTGTCATTTGGGACAGCCCATGCTCTGTGTCCCTCCAACAAAGTGGGTCATTAAAAGCTGATTTTACCTCTCTCTGCATTTAGTTCTAGGGGCATTTCTACCTACAGTTATTAGCCAGAAAATGGTTAAATCAATGCTGTAATGTTAGTTTTTTAGACCCGGGTTTGATCCCTGGGTCAGGAAGATCCCCTACAGAAGGAAATGGCAACCTATTCCGGTATTCTTGTCTGGACAATCCCATGGATAGAGGAGCCTTGCAGGTTACAGTCCATGGGTCGCAAAGAGTCAGACACGACTAAGCGACCAAGCACTCACACACAGACACACACATATGAACTCTTTATTCATATTCTTTTTCATTATAGGCTATTACAAGTTCCCTGTGCTTTACTGTAGGTCCTTGTTTATTCCTCCTCCACTTTCCCTTTGGTAACCATGTTTGTTTTCTAATCTGTACATCTGTTTCTGTTTTGTAAATAAGTTCATTTGTATCACATTCGAGACTCCACATATAAGTGACATCATATGATATTTGCCTTTCGGATTTGGTTGACTTAGTCTGATAACCTCCTGGTCCATCCCTGTTTTTGCAAGTGGCAATATTTCATTCTTTTTATGCCTGAGTAGTATTGCATTGTATATATGTACCACATCTTCTTTATCCATTTCTCTGTTGAGGGACATTTTGATTGTTTCTGTGTCTTGGCTATTGTAAATGGTGCTACTGTGAATATTGGGGTGCATGTATCTTTTCAGATTATAGTTTTCTCTGGATATATGCCCAGGAATGGGATTTTTAATGTCAATTCTTATGTAAAGGTGACTTTTAAGTTGAAGCAGATTATTCGATTTTTGGACTGGAGAACTTGGCAGCAGTTTGACAAGAACATATAGTAGTTTGGCATTATCTTGACATGACTTCAACAAGGAATACTTGCCCATTGTAACTGCTGGCTATGTAGACTTTTGGGGTTACATATACGCACCATCAGAAACAAAGAATGGGACCCTCTTTTACAGTTCTGTGACTCTTGAGTATATTTATGGCGGTAGAAATTAACACCTGTAAAAATATGTATGAAATATAAACCTTAATTGAAATATGCTCATCGTGCTTAATTGAAACATGTTCCCAGGAAAGCAGAGAAGATTTTGCCTATGTAAAAATCTGTAGAATAGGAACCAAAGGTAACATGATATTCTTCTATTAGTAGAGGTTTTTATTTAATAAAACTGTAAGACAAATATCTCATGTGCTTGGCTCATTAGCAATACTTATTTTTTATCAGAATTAATATTCTTCCATATTTTCTTTGGAAAAAGCAATATTGATGTTTATATAAAATGCAAACAAATGATGCAATGTTTCACATTTTCCAGTTTTTCACTGTGATATATTTATTCTCTAAAATTTTATGTTAGTGCAACATAAAAAAAGTGCTTCCACAGTTCATTTCAAGATAATATATTGCTCCATTATAGCAAATGTGGTACAGCTTGGGCTTAGGAACTGGAAGCTAAAGCAATTTTGGTACATGTGTTTATTATATCTTGAACAAGGCTGTTTTGGTAGGTCTTGGACCACTGATAAGTTATTAAAAGACATAATTTCCATACAAGTGACAAAAACCTTTAAAATACGTGGATGTAAATTTCAGTGCCCTAACTACTAAAATATCTTTCAAGAGAACATCTTTCTCAGCAAAGAGAAAATTATAAATAAAGAAAAAAGCATAATTCTAAAAAGTTCAATGATTGTTAGAAGAAAAAGGAATATTGACTTTGACTTTTTGTGTTTTAATGATTTGGGGAATGATAGAGCTCACTTCCGGAGAAGGCAATGGCAAGCCACTCCAGTACTCTTGCCTAGAAAATCCCATGGATGGAGGAGCCTGGTAGGCTGCAGTCTGTGGGGTCGCTAAGGGTCGGACACGACTGAGCGACTTCACTTTCACTTTTCACTTTCACACATTGGAGAAGGAAATGGCAACCCACTCCAGTGTTCTTGCCTGGAGAATCCCAGGGATGGGGGAGCCTGGTGGGCTTCCGTCTATGGGGTCACACAGAGTCGGACACGACTGAAGTGACTTAGCAGCAGCAGCAGCAGCAGCCGAGCTCACTTCACATAATCACATATCTCTAACTTTTACCTATTTACTTTGACACTAATTTGTGAATGTATGCTTTTATGTATAATTATCTATGTAATATTTCATAAGTATTAAATTTTAAAAGATAAGCCTAGTTGGGAAACTCTTAATAAATCAACTTCTTGGAAATTTTTGAAAGGAAAAATGGAGCATGAGCATAAAATTGTAAGTAGCTGGATTGAAACAGACAACACTAGTCTGTAATATATCCTTAAATTTTATTGACTTCTTGGTGTATGCCAAGTATACGTACATAAGCTCATTAATCCTCATGAAAATCCTTTGAAATAGTTATCTTCTAGATTTCAAACAAACAAGTCAGAGACTCAGAGAAGTTAGATTACCCAACATCACATCTTTAGTAAGTGGAAGAATCTGCACTCTTACTCATAGCCATCTAAAGATGATTTAAGTTATGCACTATGTATTTCCTAAGGAAATCACTTGTGTTCTTAAATAATATGTACTCTATTTTTTGTATTTCATTGAACAAAATGACTTTCTCTCCAGTTTGAATGGAAAGTGAGAATATTAGTTTTTTAAAATATATGAACAATGTACACTGAAGCCAGGTAATAAATAGCGAGGATGACATGACATACTTTCTTAGCAATAAGATCTTTCTGAGAGATCATAAATATTTAAGCATAAACATACCATAGAGTGACAACCAGGACAATTCTTGATTTAATATGGAATTTTCCAAACCTTGAGATTGCAAACTATGTAATCCGAATTTCTCATTAATTGACAAATATCCACTTTGCTTTGGAACGTGCAGATCTTTAAGTTAGATCTTAACTTTCAAGATAATTCGACCTCTAAGACCTTAAGAAAGTAACAGATAAAAGGAAATAGCCCACAATCATAGGTTTTTTTGTGTTCTGACTTAACGCAATTTGAATATCTCAGTCCACCACTCCTTCTCATTTTTTGTAATCACTATCACTCAATGGACATAAATTTGAGCAAACTCTGGGAGACTGGAGGACAGGGAAGCCTGGCATGCTGCAATCCATGGGATCACAAAGAGTTGGGCACAACTTAGTGACTGGACAGCAGCAAAATAACTTATTATTTTATTTTATCAATTAATCACAGTTTTACTTCAAATATGCAGTCTTCCCTTCTTCTCAGAAAGAGAAGTCCTGAGTCTTAGTTGGACACGTATCTTTCTAGAATAAGAGCTACATTTCTTAGCTTCCCTTGCAATCAGGTGAGACCATGTGAATTCTAGCCTGTGTGTTTTAAGTGGGAGAAAGGAGACAGTGCATGCACCTTCTTCATTCTTTCTTCCGTAGATAGAAATGGAGATAAGATGTCTGAAGCTTCAGCCACCATCTTTGAACCTGAACTGATCTTGGAATGGAAGCTTCACATAACCAGGCAACCACCTGGAAGGAGGTTGTCCCTGTCACTGGGAATGCCATTCCAACCAAGATCAGTTGTCTTGATACTTTTTAACCACAGAGAAATATTTCTACCTTGTTTAATCCACTTTTGGAGGATTCACTTCAGTTCAGTCGCTCAGTCGTGTCCTGACTCTTTTGCGACCCCATGAACCGCAGCACACCAGGCCTCCTTGTCCATCACCAACTCCCGGAGTCTACCCAAATGCATTGAGTCAGTGATGCCATCCAACCCTCTCATCCTATGTTGTCCTCTTCTCCTCCTGCCCTCAATCTTTCCCAGCATCAGGGTCTTTTCAAATGAGTCAGCACTTCGCATCAGGTGGCCAAAGTATTGGAGCTTCAGCTTCAACATCAGTCCTTCCAATGAACACCCAGGACTTATCTCCTTTAGGATGGACTGGTTGGATCTCCTTGAAGTCCAAGGGACTCTCAAGAGTCTTCTCCAACCTCACAGTTCAAAAGCATCAATTCTTCGGCGATCAGCTTTCTTTATAGTCCAACTCTCACATCCATACATGTTCACTGGAAAAACCATAGCCTTGACTAGACAGACCTTTGTTGACAAAGTAATGTCTCTGCTTTTTAATACGCTATCTAGGTTGGTCATAACTTTCCTTCCAAGGAGTAAGCATCTTTTAATTTCATGGCTGCAATCACCATCTACACTGAATTTGGAGCCCCCCAAAATAAAGTCTGACACTGTTTCCACTGTTTCCCCATCTATTTGCCATGAAGTAATGGGACCGGATGCCATGATCTTAGTTTTCTGAATGTTGAGCTTTAAGACAACTTTTTCACTCTCCTCCTTCACTTTCATCAAGAGGCTTTTTAGTTTCTCTTCACTTTCTGCCATAAGGGTGGTGTCATCTGCATATCTGAGGTTATTGATATTTCTCCTGGCAATCTTGATTCCATCTTGTGCTTCCTCCAGCCCAGCGTTCTTCATGATGTACTCTGCATATAAGTTAAATAAGCAGGGTGACAAAATACAGCCTTGACGTACTCCTTTTCCTATTTGAAGGGTAACTTGCTGCTCAACCAATTTATCTAAAACAACGTACCATTCACAGTCCCATTTGTTATTTACTGCTTATAAAATGTCACAACAATGGCAGCTCAGCTTAGTTTTAGAATTCTGATAGCAGGCACCAACAAACAGTTCAGGTGATCAGGACATTGCTGAGTTCTGATTATTTGCAAATTTGCTGGCTGGTTAACACCTCTATTATTTTACATATTACAAAGTGAGTAGTTTGTTTTTTTTTTTAACTTTGTTCTGAATAATAGCTGACAATGTCCAGTTCAACAGAATTTGCAGGTGACATGCTTTTTGAAATAATTGCATGTGTGTGCCTGCCTTACAAAGTTTTCTAAAACACTAGTTGGGAATTAATTCACATGTAGAGGGCTAGTGTTCTGCACTCCCTGGTTAGGTAGGTGGGATGGAGATGCTTCGCTGGTGAAGCAGAAGACCCAAAGGAGACCTTGACATCTGAGTTCCTAGGCAGCTGCTGAACTCACCTTTAAAAGACTCCTCTCACTCAACAGAGGCAAATCACCAAAGGCAGAGGGAAATACTATACAGAAATAGCTTTGCCAACCTTGTCACAGGCCTTAATGGCATTTGAACAGGACTTTCCTATAGCTCAAACGGTAAAGAATCTGCCTGCAATGCAGGAGACCAGGGTTCTATCCCTGGGTCGGGAAGATCTTCTGGAGAAGGGAATGGCAACCCATTCCAGTATTCTTGCCTGGAGAATCCCATGGACACTGGAGAATTCCATGGACAGAGAAGCCTGGCAGGATACAGTCCATGGGGTGGCAAAGAGTCAGACATGACTGAGCAACTAACACACACACACACAGGCTGTGATGCCTTATCTTGGCTCCATGACTTGTTATATAGATAAAACACTGTGAATGCAATTTCAGTCAAATGTTTAGTCAACTTCAATCCAACTGTAGCTCTTTAAAATCAGTCCTGCTTTTACTCCAGATTTGATATAGCAAATAACATCAAACTGTAAAATTATCAATGAATTTGGTCCCTAATTTTTCATGTGTTATACCAAAAAGAATAATTGAGTGCTACCTAATTTTACAGAAAATCTTAAGTATTTAAAGGTTTGAGTTTTGAGGTATTTATACTTAAAAGCCTTTGAAAAAAGTGGTTGAATAACTATTTCCTTCTTGGATGGAGAAACAAATTTTCCTTTAACTTAAAAAAAAAAAAATCACATTTGGGAGGCAGCCACCAGGGACAGTTTCACTTGGAAAGAGACTTTTTGAGAAAGTTCCAAGTGACTGAGAAAAGAGAATTATAATGGAATTTGCTCCACAACTTTTATTCTGACAGAGGGGCTATTCATCCTATGGAATTCTTTTAAAATCACTGACCTGAACAATATGCTTCTGAGAATGTTTTCCTGCTTAGCTTATAAAGATATTATTATGTATCTATGATATAATCACTAGAAAATGCTCCCTCTGGGACATTTGTTGTTTCTCTAGTTATCACAGTTGATTGTAGAACTGATATACCTGATATGCCGAAGGGTATAACAGGAAAGCAGATACAGTCTTTAATACCAGCTGCACCTTCTGTCTTTATATTGGAGTCTGTGATTATAGGTAACAACTGAATTAAAAGATATCCTATAAACAGATTCTTTTTAAATTTAAGGGACAAAAATTATCATAACAAAGTTAAAATAATAGTTCCTATAGTTATTTGCAATTTTGATGTCAAGATAAACCTATTTTTAAGTATAAGCTGTGATGCAGTCTACTTCTCTGAGCCTGTTTTTTCCTGTAAAACAACTAGAAATATCTCTCATTTCCTAGGACTGTACTGAGGATAAAGACATATGTAAATGGTCTAACACGGTGTTTAACTCACTGCTCTCTGTTTTTTAAAATATTTATTTATTTGGCTGTGCCAGGTCTTAGCTGTGCCATATGGAGTTTTTTTTTTTTTTTTTTTTCCTTTTAGTTGAGGCATGTGGGATCTAGTTCCCTGATCAGGGATTGAACTCAGGCCCCCTCCATTGGAAGCTTGAAGTCTTAGCTACTGGACAAACAGGGAAGTCCCTCATTGCTATTTATTAATAGCATCATTCTGTGCTACACAGTAATGTTCTTATTTATACCATATATAAAATATATATATAGTAGTGTGTATATCGGAGAAGGCAATGGCAAGCCACTCCAGTACTCTTGCCTAGAAAATCCCATGGACGGAGGAGCCTGGTAGGCTGCAGTCCATGGGGTCGCTATGAGTCAGACATGACTGAGCGACTTCACTTTCACTTTTCACTTTCACACATTGGAGAAGGAAATGGCAACCCACTCCAGTGTTCTTGCCTGGAGAATCCCAGGGATGGGGGAGCCTGGTGGGCTGCCATCTAGGGGTCACACAGAGTCGGACACGACTGAAGTGACTTAGCAGCAGCAGCAGCAGCAGTGTGTATATGCCAATCCCAGTCTCCCAGTTTATTTTTTTAATTGAAGTATTTGATTCTTACATTGACTCCACTATTATTCCATTTTTCCTTATTCCTCAATAATCATACTAATATGAACAGTAAGAGTCAAAACTTACAGAGACACGTGACTTGTGCAAGGACTGTTCTAAATGCTTTACGTTTTTTAGCTCATTTTTTTATGTATATTAACTAATATAATTCTCCCCGTAATTCTGTAGGATTGGTGCTGCTATTTCCCCCACTTTGCAGATGATAAAATCACATGTATTATAACTTGCCCAACATTTCACAGGCTTACCAGGTGGCACAGCGGTAAAGAAGCCACCTTCTGCTGCAAGAGATGAAAGAGATGTGGATTCCATCCCTGGGTTGGGAAGATCCCTTGGAGTAGGAAATGGCAACCCATTCCAGTATTCTAGCCTGGAAAATTCCATAGCCTGGTGGGCTATATAGTCCATGGGATCACAAAGAATCAGATACAAGTAAGAAACTGAACAAATCATTGATTTACAGTGTTTCAGGTGTACCGCAAAGTGATTCGGTTATGTACTTACATTATTTTTCCATTCTTTTCCATTATAGGTTATTCTTGTTGTTTAGTCGCTAAGTTTTGTCTGACTCTGTGTGACCTCATGGACTGCAGCATGCCAGGCTTCCCTGTCCTTCTCTATCTTCCCGAGTTTGCTCAGATTCATGTCCATTGAGTCAGTGATGCTGCAAGATATTATAGTTCCCTGTGCTATACAGTAGGTGTCTGTTGTTTATCTATCTTATATACGTGCGTGTGTGCTAAGTTGCTTCAGTTGTGTCCGAATCTTTGCGACCTTACCGACATAGGCTGCCAGGCTCCTCTGTCCATGGGGATTTTCCAGGGAAGAATACTAGAGTGGGTTGCCATGCCCTCCTCCAGAGGACCTTCCCGTCCCATGGATCGAACCCGTGTGTCTTATGAATCCTTCATTGGCAGGCGATTCTTTAACACTAGTGCCATCTGAGAAGCCATTTTATATCTAGTGTATATCTATTAATCCCCAATTCCCAGTTTATCTCTCCCCACTGAGAATCCATACAATTCTAAAGCCCACAGCCATAGATAATAGAAATACATATTGTCATTAGTTTCACTGTGGAACTGAAGAAGAGTAGCCCAATATAGTTAACCAACTATGAAGAAATTGTACCCTTAAACTGTCTTTTACATGCGTGCTAAGTCACTTCACTCATGTCCAACTCTTGCGACTCTATGGGCCGTAGTCCGTCAGGCTCCTCTGTCCATGGTATTTTCCAGACAGGAATGCTGGAGTGGGTTGCCATTTCCTTCTCCAGGGGATCTTCTCAACCCAGGGATTGAACCCACGTCTCTTCTGTCTCTTGCACTGGCAAGAGGATTCTTTTCCACCAGCGCCACCTTTGGGTCCTCTCAATTATTCAAACTATTTGAGAAGATCAGAGATTAAGTTAATATAAAACAGAAAATCAGAGATTAGGTAGTAAAACTAAAAATTCTTTACATTTAGCTTTGGAATGTGTTTGGTTATTACATTTGAAAACTAACGCATCTGGTGGTCTAGATATTCACTTCAAAAAAAATGATGAAGATGGATTGAGGAGATGTGGTTCAGGCACAGAGAAAGATGCTTGCTCTCCCTACTCAGCCTCTCTATCCAGCTATTCCCTTACTGCAATGGCAGAAAATGTCTGCTTTCCCTTAACGGGTGACAATCTGTGCTCTTTCAAAACTTTTTTATAAAGTAGGGAAGTGGCTAAGTATTTGAGCTTCAAAGGGTTTCTCTTCATGCAAAGTAAGTAGAGGAAATGGAAATGTCTAAAAAGCTGTAATTAAGCAAATGCCACACTGACTTCATTGAACTTGAAAGCAAGTTTATTATGGACAATCTAAAACTTTGATAAACCACCCAAGGACAATACTGATTAACCTCAGGGTCGTTTGAATATTTATGAGACATAGATCTGAATATACTGAAACGAAACCTGCACCATTAATTTTATTATTTATTTAGAGGTATTAATTCTTTTTTATGTGAACATCTAAAAAGCTGATAGGTAACAACATTAAACTGGAAAGATTTTTGTTTGTTTGTTTTTGAGAAGGAATTACTCCTAGGATGACTCAGTGGTAGAGAATCCACCTGCCAATGCAGGAGACACGGGTTCAATCCCTGGGTCTGGAAGATCCCCTGGAGAAGGAAATGGCAAGCCATTCTGGTATTCTTGCCTAGAGAATCCCATGGACAAAGGAGCCTGGCAGGCTACAGTCCATGGGGTCTAAAGAGTCAGACATGACTTCGTGACTAAACAACAGCAGCAACTCGAGGAAATGCCTGGGTTCTTTTCTTTAGATAAAATAGTTAATACTTAATTTGAATCTGATAGAAAATAATTTAAGTAAGGCACATTAAAATAATTTAAGGCACATTAAAACTTCAATACACACTTCAATAATAAAACTTGCAATGTATTTTTAAAGCTACACATGAATCTATGGTTAATGAAAATAGACTATTCTTATAAGTAAAAGGTGGCATTTTAGCAAAGCAAAGATGCTAAGACTGACCTTTAAAAAACCCAGGGAGAATAGCATGATAGTATGGATTTTTAAAAATGGATTGATTTATTTTTGGCTGCATTGGGCCTTTGTTGCTGTGCACGGGCGTTCTCTAGTTGTGGCGAGCGGGGACCATCTCTAGCTGTCGTGGTGAGCGAGGACCGTCTCTCGCTGTCGTGTGGGGGCTTCTCATCGGGGTGGTGCCTCTTGTTGCGGAGCATGGACTCTGGGGTGCATGGGCTTCAGCCACTGCGGGATGTGGGCTCTAGAGCTCCGCCTGAATAGTTGTGGTGCACGGGCTTAGTTGCCCTGCGGCATGTGGCATCTTCCCAAACTAGAGATCGCATCCTTGTCCTATGCATTGGCAGGTAGATTCTTAACCACTGGACCACCAGGGAAGTCCTGACAGTGGAGTTTTAAAAAGTTATCAATTGAAAAAAAAAAAGTTATCAATTGTAGGATAATTTAAAAAGGGTATGGAAGTTTATTTCTAGAAGATTTAAAACCAGCTTCAGAGAAACTTGACAGTATATAACTGTAAAGCGATTTTTAACATTCTAATAGGACTGTGGGCTGCCTTGTTGATTAATACTGCATGGGACAGAGCCCAGGGCCAAACACTGGATTGTATACAGTTAAACAAGTTTTATTATCCTTTAGTTATCTATTGCTACATAACAAACTTCCCCCAAATTTAGCAGCTTTACTGGGTGGTTCTGGCTCAGAGTATCTCACAGATTATAGTCCAGATGCAAGCCAGGGCTGCAGTCATCTGAAAGCCTGACTGGGGCTGGAAAACTCACTTCAATAAGGCTCAGTCATGTGGTTATTGGAGGGAGGCATTCCTTCCTTGCTGCACGGGCTTTTGTTTGACACACAGCAACTGGCTTCTCCCAGAGTAACTGATCCAAGAGAGAAAATAAGGAGACGGCAAAACCTTTTATGACCTCTTCTTAGACCTAGGTCACTTCTGTTGTAACCTGTTTCATTAGAATTTGGTCACTCGGTTCAACCTTCATGCAGCAGGAAGGGAACTAACCCTAATTCTTAAAAGGAGAAACATCAAAGAACATGTGCCTGTCTATTAAACTCCACATCTCTATAGAACTTTTCAGAATCTTTAATACTCTGATGTAAATCCAATTGTGTGTATACCATTTCCCAAGATTATTTGGTCTGGGATTCATTTTTTGTGAATTATTTTGCAGGACTGGTGTTTCATTAAAGACACTTTGGGAAACACTGCTTTAACACTGCCATCGCAAGGGAGAAAGTATATATTTCTTTAAGGTTGCAGTGTATGGTACTGTTAGCTTTTCATAACTGCAATTCATTATCATCCTGGTGCTAGATACAGATTTCTAGGCATTACAGTAATAGCTGTAGTCAGCAAGTGTTTATTGCTATATTCTGCATGTGCCAGGCACTATCTAATGGTTGGCTACTAAAGGGCAAATAAATGGTGCTGAGCCCTGATGAGCCAATAAATGAAGCACAATCTAGAATAGTTACAATCAGGTAATAGCAGAGACATAAAGAATAAATTATGTGCCTTGCAAAGTCCTATGTTTGGGCATATACCTCATTCACCTCCACAAAAACCCTGTCAGGTGCACGAGTATGTGCTAAGTCACTTCAGTCATGTCCAACTGTTTGCAGCCCTATGGGCTGTAGCCCGCCAGGCTTCTCTGTCCGTGAGATTCTCCAGGCAAGAACACTGGAGTGTATTGCCACGTCCTCCTCCAGGGGATCTTCAAGACCCACGGATTGAACCGGAGTCTCTTACATCTCCTGCACTGGCAGGTAGGTTCTTTACCACTAGAGCCTCCTGGAAAGCCAACCCTATTTTGCAGATGAGAAAACTGAGACAGGGAGAGGTTAAATGACTTACTCAACGTTACACAGCTATTAAATGTCAGAGCTAGGATTTAGGTCGAGGGGGAGTTTGGCTCTCAAGTTTAGCTCTCTGCATTATGAATATGGCCTGCTAAGTACTATACTACCACACACTTGTAGAGAAGAAAAGAAGATTGCAGTTAGCTCTAGTGTAGGGGACTAGAGGAAAGTGTTGCCATGGAGGTAACATTTGAACTAGGTCTTAAAGAGTAAACAGATGGAGAAAGAAGAGAGACAGTTTCAGCCTTAGTACCTACTGTCCCCAAAGACATAGAGTTCTGACCCTGAATTGTGGGTTTAGAGAATGCTGGTGTGAATTGAGAGCTCATGGATGATAGAGGATTCTGGTAGATGAAGCTGTGAAGTGAATGGCAATTACCTGGAAAGTAAAATTCAGAGCCACTGTGTTATTTGGCTTCTCTCGGCAGATGTTTAAAATGAATTGCAACCTTTGCAAAGAGCGATCCATTGAGCCAGGAATATCTGTCTAAGATAGACTCAAATATGGGGTGTGGTGGACACTTGGATGCACCACCCAGAACCCCTTTCAGGGATGAAGGACTTAACTCTCCCAGATTCTGGGAGTTCCTCCAGCAGGGAGCCCTCCATGGTCAGCCCTCTGTGGGGACTGCATGGGCTGAAAATAGCTGCCTCACCCAGGGTCATGACCCTTTTTGGAGATGCTTGCATGCAATGACTGATCAGTGTTGGGTATAAAGGCTGGCCTTTTCCCCAACTCGAGACAACATAGAAAGGGCGTCCTAGCCTCAGAGAGCCCTATAGAGTCGGTTGCAGACTTGGTTGGAACTGCAACACAGCTTGACTTATGTCTCTGCTCAGTCCTGCTTTCATCTCTCCTTTTCTGTGGGAAGTGATCCCATGAGGCTCGATAGTACTATAAAACTCTCCAGCTCTAATCTCCACCTCAGAGTCTGCCTCCTGGGGAACCCCACTAGGAGTACCGGGAATGGTTGAGAAAGCAGATGCTGGGATGGAATTTTGGAACTCTTGGCTGGCAATTTGAATTCCATGACTGGCGTTGTCCAGGTAACCGCTGGTACAAGGCAGCAGTGCAATTGTTAACACCTTCGACAGTGGTGAACTGAGTTGATACGCTGGTGACCCGTGGGACAAAAATCACTAATTGGTGTGGTGGTGTAGGAATTTGAGAAATGTGTGAGAAAGGGTTAACTTTGAGGATGGTGGAATTGGTTGGCTATTCCCAAACTCAATGGGCACTCTCAAAAATACAATTAGGACAAAAAAAACCAAGCCTTTAAATTTAAAAGCTAAGACTGAAAGCCAGAGACCGCCTCCTTGGCTGCATAAAGAGGCTCTCATCTTTTGGAGGGAGAGCAGAGAAAGCTGAGGACCAGAGGACTTAATCATGACAGTAGCAGAGCTCAAAAGGAGGTTACGCTCCCAAACAAGACAGATCTGTTATGCCAAGGTCAGAGTCCTGGATGGAGGAGGAAGGAGGGGAGTGACCTTGGCACATGGACAGGACATCTGGATTGATGTTCATGAGAATCATGAATTCCCAGATTCCCCCTGAACCCACTGAGCCTGCCTGCACAAGGGCCCACCCTTCTTATTTAAGAGTAGCCCTTCCCCTGGCTTGCTAACGAGGTCAGTAGCTAGAATTCAGCCCCAAGGTAACCCTGCCAAGGACATATCGGACCTGATGAGGGAGAGAAGGAACTAGATCTCCCAGGGCAGGTGGATGGGCAGGGACCGAAGCAGGTCTGGATGCTGTGAGCACTTGATGATGGGTAGTGGAAAGTTGAATGAGAGAGTTCTGCCAGAATTGTTGTGATGGGAGGAGAAACTCTTTCTCCTGCAGTGGGTGTGTGGTATAAGACCAGGAAGCCACCAGAAGTCTTTGTTCTACAGGAACAAGGGAGGAACATCATTTGCCAAGCAACAGGGATATGATGGTGAGAGGGGCCATTCACCAACCCTGCTAAGAAGTTCAGTGGTGCCTGTCCCCTGAACTCCGGGCGGGATGGCAGGAGAGGCCATTTCTGGTAGCAGTGGAGGTGATAGAACCCCTAAATAAACACGGTTACCGTAATGAGAGGCAAAGTCATAAAGGCAGACAGAGTGGTCTATGCTCAGTGTATTATGGACACTATTAGAATACAGTATCTCTAAGGACAAAATAAACTGTGGAGAATTCTGAAAGAGATGGGAATACAAGACCACCTGACCTGCCTCTTGAGAAACCTATATGCAGGTCAGGAAGCAACAGTTAGAACTGGACATGGAACAACAGACTGGTTTCAAATAGGAAAAGGAGTATGTCAAGGCTGTATATTGTCACCTTGCTTATTTAACTTATATGCAGAGTACATCATGAGGAACGCTGGGCTGGAAGAAGCACAAGCTGGAATCAAGATTGCCGGGAGAAATATCAATAACCTCAGATATGCAGATGATACCACCCTTATGGCAGAAAGTGAAGAGGAACTAAAAAGCCTCTTGATGAAAGTGAAAGAGGAGAGTGAAAAGGTTGGCTTGAAGCTCAACATTCAGAAAACAAAGATCATGGCATCTGGTCCCATCACTTCATGGGAAATAGATGGGGAAACAGTGTCAGACTTTATTTTTGGGGACTCCAAAATCACTGTGGATGCTGATTGCAGCCATGAAATTAAAAGACGCTTACTCCTTGGAAGGAAAGTTATGACCAACCTAGATAGCGTATTAAAAAGCAGAGACATTACTTTGCCAACAAAGGTCCGCCTAGTCAAGGCAATGGTTTTTCCCGTGGTCATGTATGGATGTGAGAGTTGGACTGTGAAGAAAGCTGATCACCGAAGAATTGATGCTTTTGAACTGTGGTGCTGGAAAAGACTCTTGAAAGTCCCTTGGACTGCAAGGAGATCCAACCAGTCCATTCTAGAGAAGATCAGTCCTGGGTGTTCATTGGAAGGACTGATGCTAAAGCTGAAACTCCAATACTTTGGCCACCTCATGCGAAGAGTTGACTCACTGGAAAAGACTCTGATGCTGGGAGGGATTGGGGGCGGGAGGAGACGGGGACGACAGAGAATGAGATGGCTGGATGGCATCACTGACTCGATGGACATGAGTTTGAGTGAACTCCGGGAGTTGGTGATGGACAGGGAGGCCTGGCGTGCTGTGATTCATGTGGTCGCAAAGAGTCGGACATGACTGAGCAACTGAACTGAACTGAAGGACAAAATAGATGGGCAGCCAAGGAAGATGCTACTCGGACTTTCCTGGTTGTCCAGTGGTTAAAATCCACCTGCCAATGCAAGGGACACGAGTTAGATCCCTGGTCCAAGAAGATCCCACATGCCGAGGAGCAATTAAGCCTGTGAGCCCTCCAGCCTTAACTACTGAGCCTGTGTTCCACTCAAGACAAGCCACTGCAATGAGAAGCCTGTGCCACAACTAGAGAGGAGCCCCTGCTCGCTGCAGCTAAAGAAAGCCCGCTTACAGCAATGAAGACCCAGAGCAGTCAAAAATAAAAAGGTTAATTACCTTAAATTTTTTTTTAAAAAGGAGGGTACTACTCAATCCATAAAGTCAAAAGCACTCAAGCGGGGATGATCAGGAAGCTAAGAGCAATCATCCCAATAAAAGTTTTCTGAACCTGAGCCAGTTTTTTTTTTTTTTTCCTGAGCCAGTTTTTGAACCTGGAACCCAGTGGTTAAAGAGGCTGAGTTCCCAGGAAGAAGAACCCTACAATACTATAGGAAATGAACACAGTAATGATTCCCCCATCCTTCCCTAAAGAAATCTGTGACCGATTACTAGGGAGAAGGGACACTGATACCCTGGGACCAAAGTGTTACCTTAGCTTCCTGTTAGCATGTGGTCACAGAAGGGCCACATAATAGATGGAGTTTTGGCCACTCAGCGGTGAGCCCACTGGGACTGTGGGCCCCTCCAGTGGTTCATTTCCTGGTCCCCAAATATAGCTGAACTAGATAACTTGATAGCTGATTTCTGCGTTGGCTGGAGTGGTCAGAGCTATCAAAGTCCAGGGAAAGGCCAAGTAGAAGTCTCTGAAAGTGCCCCTCTCCCCAGCCAAAACAGTAAATCAAAAGCAATATTGCATCCTGGAGAAATGACAGAAATTAGAGAGGGCAAGAATGTTTGAATTCACTGTATGTTTCCTACTGAGATCAATACACTTCCCAGCTATCTCACTTCAGGAATTGGATATCAAGTCTAATTCATCTCCAAAGCCTTGAAATTGAAAACAGTTATTTCTGGTGATGATTTCATTTTAGCCATTATAACCCAATTCCATTATAACTAAATGATTTGGAAAATCTACAAAAACTTTAAAAATGGAATTTTGCCTCTATGTGCTGTCTCTGTAGGTACCCTTAAAAAGCACATTCAGTTAAAGAGTTCTAAAATTGTTTGCTGGGAAACAAAAGCTTTTTGAAAAATATATTTATTTATTTGGCTGCACCAAGTCTTAATCGAGGCATGCAGGATTTTTTATCTTTGTTGCTGTATGCGGGTTCTTTAGTTGGAACATGCAGACTCTTTAGTTGCAGCATAGGGGATCTAGTTCCCTGATCAAGGATCAAACCCAGGCCCCCTGCATTGGGAACATGGAGTCTTAGCCACTGGACCAAGAGGGAGGTCCCTAAAGTTTTTCATTAAAAAAAAGAAAACTATTTTCATTGTATCTTTATGTGTGTTCATTCATTTTTTGACCCATAATGACCTCAGTTCCTAAAATATGAAACCTAAGGTTGACTTTCAGAAAATAGTAAAATACATATTTTCAATCTTTGTCCTTTTCTTTCTCCTCTTCACTTCTTCAGGCTTTTCCTTTTCTCAAAATAACTTGCCTTCACTAACTTTATGTGAATGTTTTAAATATCTCAGAGAAATCAGAAAACTGAGACCATAGTATAATATTCAGCATTGGATATATCTCTTTCAAAGAAAATTTACTTTTTGTTATTGTTATTATTTAAAAAGAGTTTTATAAAAAAGTAATTTATTTTACTTTACAATATTTTAGTGGTTTTGCCATACATTGACTTGAATCCGCCGTGGGTGTACATGTGTTCCCCATCCTGAACCTCCCTCCCACCTCCCTCCTCATCCTATCCCTCAGGGTCATCCCAGTGCACCAGCCCCGAGCACCCTGTATCATGCATCAAACCTGGACTGGCAATTCATTTCACATATGATATTTTACATGTTTCAATATCATCCCGCCCTCACCCTCTCCCACAGAGTCCAAAAGACTGTTCAATACATCTGTGTCTCTTTTGCTGTCTCACATACAGGGTTATCATTACCTTCTTTCTAAATTCCATATATGTGCGTTAGTATGCTGTATTGGTGTTTTTCTTTCTGGCTTACTTCACTCTGTATAATAGGCTCCAGTTTCATCCACCTCATTAGAACTGATTCAAATATATTCTTTTTAGTGGCTGAGTAACATTCCATTGTGTATATGTACCACAGCTTTCTTATCCATTCGTCTGCTGATGGACATCTAAGTGGCTTCCATGTCCTGAGTTTTAAATGAGCACAATTTAAGGAAAAAATGACTTTCTAGGACATTTCAGTCATCACTGGATACAGATTTTTGATATTTCAGTGAAGTAGCTACCACCAGAGATCTTTTCTACAAGAGTAAACTTGGTTCCTTAGAGTTTTGGCTTCAAATACCAAGATAGCAATACTGCATTTAAAGATTTGCAGAAATTACAGATTGTATCTTTCTTCTATGTACTTCCTACAAAAAATACAGTGTTTGGTAGAAGGTGATGAAAGGCACACGGCTCTGACAGCTGATAAATAGGTCTGATTTCTGCAATATTTTCATAAATGTTCTCCAGTTCTCTAAATTCATCTTATCAGGGTAGACCATGCCCTGTTTGACCTAGTCTCCCTTCCAGGTGCCTCCTCACATGGTTAAGGATATAATTAGGAGGAATCAAGAGCAGTTATTTAGAATTATTTGTGTGTCAATTATTTTTGCATACAAAAAACAACACCATGACATTTGACACTTTTGTTACACATGTGGTGCTACGTATTAATTTGAATGAAAAAGAGTAACATGTGTGAAGCACAGTTCTAGGCACTAGTAACCACTCTACTAGAATCTGAATAACACCAAATTATTATTTTCAAAAAAATATTTTGATCACATACCATGGAGCATACAGCATCCCTTTTTTATCTGGTCAGCAGTGTTTTCAACTTTTAAAAAACTGGTTGGTAATATTGAAAAAATTCAGGGCATTGCAGTCAGGGGGCATTGAGTGTCTTGGCTATTGGATCCGCTTTTTCCGAAGGCTCAGTCACCACTTGTACCCCTGCCGTGGAGTCTCCAGTTTCCAACACTTCTCCCTGCTCCTCACTACCCTTGCCCCTGAAGCAGTGTCAGTTGCTATTTTCTGCAGCATTTGTCCTGTTGTCTTTTCTCACAGCTGCTTGCTTTTCTTTCTCTTAATGTTCCTAGTCCCTGTGGGCATTTCAGTTTGCATGCTCATCAATTCGCAAATTGAAAGGGACCTTCCAGTGTTGTTATTATCACTTTTTCTCCTTCCACTTTTGTCTTCTGTCACTATTCAATTGTTACTACCAACCCACTTCCTTCTTCAGACTATAGGGTCTGAATGAAAGCTTTCACCTGGGAACACACCTCTCCTGGGAAGATCGTGTGTGTGGCCTCTGTGCCCAGTAACCTCGCAGAAGTTTCTGGGTTTAGTCATTGTTGCAAATATAATTCCTGCTAGTGAGTGGAACAGACGTAAGACTGCTTCATGGAACCTGGGAGCTTTTATGTTTGCTCCCAGCCCATCCCCCCAAATAACTCTTTTATCCTAAAATGACATTTACATTCACGAGGTTGAGTAAATAAACGTTGAAATTCCTTTTAGCAAGAATTTTCTGACTGTGTATTCTGTACATCCCCAAAGAAATTGTAATTTAGGCAATTCAGAAGGAATTAATTATTTAGTGTTCTGTAATTGAAAATAATTTTTATTTTCACTGTTTAACTCTTTGTAGTGTTTAGACAATTTATGGAAAATTATATGTACTCCAATTTTTCTAATGCGGTTTATCTTTTCCTATTATCCTTTTCGGAGAAGGCAATGGCAAGCCACTCCAGTACTCTTGCCTAGAAAATCCCATGGATGGAGGAGCCTGGTAGGCTGCAGTCCATGGGGTCCCTAAGGGTCAGACACGACTGAGCAACTTCACTTTCGCTTTTCACTTTCCACTTTCACACATTGGAGAAGGAAATGGCAGCCCACTCCAGTGTTCTTGCCTGGAGAATCCCAGGGACGGGGGAGCCTGGTGGGCTTCCGTCTATGGGGTCACACAGAGTCGGACACGACTGAAGCGACTTAGCAGCAGCAGCAGCAGCAATCCCAAAAGGATAATGCTGCTGCTAAGTCACTTCAGTCATGTCCGACTCTGTGTGACCCCATAGACGGAAGCCCACCAGGCTCCCCCGTCCCTGGGATTCTCCAGGCAAGAACACTGGAGTGGGCTGCCATTTCCTTCTCCAACGATTTACCAATTAGAATTGAGGATGACAAACACCCATTTTTGTGAATTACTTCGGTGTTTAATTTCAAAAGTTACTCAACTTTTTTTTGTCTTCTGTTCTCAAAAAGTCTCTGTACCAACAAATGTGACTTAACTTGTCATTCTGTTAAGTAGCAATTTTTTATGGTATCGCATTAACATATTTTAAAAAATCTTCCAAAAAAATGCAGTTGTAATTGGTTGACAGACTGATGTCACATCTATAGGTTATAAGGAGACACTACTAGCTTTGTTCTTCCACTACTCTTACTATTTGGGGAGGACCCCTTCTAAGGCAGTGCCAGGTTGGCTCCCTTTTACATGGTCCACATCTGAGCTCCAGGAAACACTCACTATTTCCCAACATCTCTTGAAGTTTGTCCCATTGCAGCCCTCCTTATTCTGTCACCAGACACAGCAGTGTGTCCACCACCACAGCCTTAACCATTCTTCAGTTCAGTTCAGTTCATTCGCTCAGTTGTGTCCAGCTCTTTGCGACCCCATGGACTGCAGCACACCAGGCTTCCCTGTCCATCACCAACTCCTGGAGCTTAGTCAAACTCATGTCCATTGAGTTGGTGATGCCATCCAACCATCTCTTCCTCTTCCGTCCCATTCTCCTCCTGCCTTCGATCTTTCCCAGCATCAGGGTCTTTTGCAATGAGTCAGTTCTTCGCATCAGGTGGCCAGAGTATTGGAGCTTCAGTGCCAGCATCAGTCCTTCCAATGGATATTCAGGACTGATTTCCTTTAGGATGGACTGGTTGGATCTCCTTGCAGTCCAAGGGACTCTCAAGAGTTCTCCAGCACCACAGTTCAAAAGCATCAATTCTTCTGCACTCAGCTTTCTTTATAGTCCAACTCTCACATCCATACATGACTACTGGAAAAACCATCACTTTGACTAGATGGACCTTTGTTGGCAAAGTAATGTCTTTGCTTTTTAATGTGCTGTCTGGGTTGGTCATAGCTTGCCTGCTGCAGGGTCGGGGCACTGAGAGCAGCAGTGCGTGCACAGGACCTTTTGAAGGAGGTCGTCATTGTCTTCCTTAGTTTGGCCACTTCCACCATAGTTTGGCCTCAGGTCAAACAACAGGGAGGGAACACAGCCCCACCCATCAACAGAAAATTGGATTAAAGATTTGCTGAGCATGGCCTTGCAGCATCAGAACAAGACCCAGTATCCCCTTCAGTCAATCTCTCCCATCAGGAAGCTTCCATAAGTCTCTTATCCTTCTCCATCAGAGGGCAAACAGAATGAAAACCACAGTCACAGAAAACTGATCAAACTGATCCCATGGACCACAGCCCTGTCTAACTCAGTGAAACTATGAGCCATGCAGTGTGGGGCCACCCAAGACCACGGGTCGTAGTGGAGAGTTCTGACAAAACGTGGTCCACTGGAGAAGGGAATGGACAACCACGTCAATATTCTTGCCTTGAGAACCCCATGAACAGTATGAAAAGGCAAAATGATTGGATACTGAATGAGAACTCCCCAGGTCGGTAGGTGCCCAATATGCTACTGGAGATCAGTGGAGAAATAACTCCAGAAAGAATGAAGGGATGGAGCCAAAGCAAAAACAACACCCAGTTGTGGATGTGACTGGTGATGAAAGTAAAGTCTGGTGCTGTAAAGAGCAATATTGCATAGGAACCTGGAATGTTAGGTCCGTGAATCAAGGTAAATTGGAAGTGGTCAAACAGGAGATGACAAGAGTGAACATTGACATTTTAGGAATCAGTGAACTAAAATAGACTGCAATGGGTGAATTTAACTCAGATGACCATTACCATTCGTAGTGGGGGTAACTAGTAAGATAGCAGGTGCAGTCCTAGTTAAGGCAGCTTATTTCTATATAAAAGGACTACTTTTTAAGTGCTAACACTTCCTAGGATCAGAAGATTCAGCATGTTCAGACAAAGTGTGTCTTTCTTGCCAGTGCTTTTAGCTCTTGGGAGATCAAATTGGTTCCTCTTCACAGGTATCCACCCTTAATACATTTTCAAGTAAAAGTCTGAGATTAGAGAAAGAAGCTCCTGCAGCTGCACATTCCTTGGCAGCCCACATCATAAATGCTTTTGCAAAAATGCCTCACCCAATTTTTTAAACTGTTCTGGGCTGCATTTAATAGATGATGAAAATAATGACTTTTAAATATGCCACTGCACAATTAGGCCACTAAAACAACTGAGATACTTTGGGAACATTGAGCCTAGGAAAGAAGACAAAACTCCCTGCAGGGAAAAAAAGCAAAGTATCTACAGGGAAAAGGTGGAACTTGGAGGTCAAAATTTGCATGAACACAGTCAAATTGAATAAATGTGAATGACACTGTAAAGAAGCAACCTCTCATTTCTCATTCAGTAGTATACATCTGAGCATTAAATAATCTTTCCACTTTGTTCTGCTTGAGCAGACTCAGGGAAGAGCTAATGACACCACTGTTTCTCAGAAGTATGGAGAGGATGAAGGATGCTCATTCTCTAATAGCGGAGTCTATTTTAGAAAGAATATGTTGACATGATAGTTGTTGAAAATATGAGAGACTTTAAAGAAAATAATGGGAAAGCCAAACTATAAGATACCCAGAATAGAGAGTTTCTGAATGGAGGTCTCTCCCTCTCTCTCTCTTTTTTTTTTTTTTGGCTGTGTCCCATGGCTTCCTCATGGCTCACGCGGTAAAGAATCTGCCCACAATTCAGGAGACCTGGGTTCAATCCCTGTGTCAGGAAGATCCCCTGGAGAAGAGATTGACAACCCACTCCAGTATTCTTGCCTGGAGACTTCCATGGACAGAGGAGCCTGGTGGGCTACAATCCACAGGGTTACAAAAAGTTGGACACGAGTGATTTTGACTCACTCCTGTAGCTTGTGGGATCTTAGTTCCCCGACCAGGGATAGAACCTGTGCCCCCTGTAGTGAAAGTGCAGAATCTTAACCACTGGACCACCAGGGAAGTCCTAGATCTCTCCTTTGTGAGCTCAAATTCCCTCCTGGTGACATTGTCTTGGGCTCCCACACATCAATATCTGAACCTGGAGATACCTTTCCCACCTACCCTATGAGATACGTTTCGCGGCATGTACCAATGTGAGCCTATTGCTTCTGGCCAGCATCCTTTCTGACTGGTTGTTAAACATTTCAAATATCACTTAAGATAGCCCTCTATATCCCACCAAGAACATTAAAGTCCACCTTTTAAGATAAACTTCACAGCCACTGTATCAAGGAGAAAAGACAAGTATGATTGGGCTCCTCTTTAAAAAATGAAATGACCTAGCTATCTGGTGCTAAGTGCTAGGTTGCTTCAGTCATGTCCAACTCTTTGTGACCCCATGGACTGTAACCCACCAAGTTCCTCTGTCCTTGGGATTTTCCAGGCAAGAATACTGGAAATGGCAAGTGGGTTGCCACTTCCTTCTAGAGGAAGGCAAATTCAACTCAGGGATCGAATCTGCATTTCTCTTTTTTAATAATGTAGTTATTATTTATTATTAAATCATATATAGTTGAATACGAATATAAATCACTTAGAATTTGATCCATGGGGAGCTCTTACATATAGGAAGGAAAGAGTAGATACATCAAAATTAAATGTGAGTGATACAGAAAAAATGGCAGGTTGCCATTTCCTTCTCCAGGGGACCTTCCATGTCTTCTGCTTGGCAGACAGATCCTTTACCACTGAGTCACCAAGAAAGCCCAATCGATGAGTTAGCATTGCCCTAATTTTGAGGAACAAGAGACTCTGAGAACTTAAGTAACAAAGTTGGTTAGTACAGAGTTGATAGTAAATTCCCTCTTTGTGTGTGAGCGACTCATGCCTTGTGTTAGGCAGATTTCTAAGAAGGCCCCAAATTTCACTCCTCCATCATGTAACCCCCTCCCCTAGAGTCTGGGCGGGACTGTGAGTCAGAGGGGAGAGTCAATGCTGTGATTACATTACAGCCTTTAAGACTCCATCTTAAAGAAGTCAGGAAGAAGTCAGGAAGATTCTCCTGCTGACTTGGAAGAAGTAGGCAGCCATGTCATGAGGGGGCAGTAGGTTAGGACCTGACGGCAGTCTTCAGGAGCATTTTTAGCTGGCTCCCTTCTCCTTGCCTACATCTACCAAGAAAAGGAATTTCAGTTCTACTACCTATGTTACTGAGTTTTGCCAACAATCTGAACGAGCTTGGAAGAGGATCCAGATGAGAACTGCAGCACTGACAACACCTTGACTGCCACCTGTGAGACAGACACACCGAGCAGGGGAGCCGGGCCTTCCACATCGGCATTTCTGACCTACAGAAACCAAGTTAACCCAAGTTCACGGGAATCTTTTACACAGCAACAGAAAACGATCACATACTCTTTCTGCTAGGCTTGGCCGGACCCACAGTCAGGAGACACAAGTTTTAGATTCTACCTGCACCTTCTTTGTCTACCAGCCCAGAGAGTTAGGAGCTTCCCAGATGGCATTAGTGGTAAAGAACCCACCTGCCAACGCAGGAGACATAAGAGATGCAGATTGGTAGCAGAGACGGTTCTTTCTGCCTGGGGTCTCCTCCCTGCCTCTCCGCTTCCCTGCTTCACTTCTCTTATCCATTTAAAACTCAGCCCAAGGGACACTTCCTACATCCTAGATGCCAAAAAATGTTTATTGACCATGATATGGTAAAAATTCATTGCATTACATATCAGAAGGTCTTTCCTCAAAATCCCCCTCAGTGAAAGCTGTCTGCTGCTCCTGCTGCCTCTGGCCAGTGCATGCACAGCATATGCAGGTACACCATGTCAACTCTGTATTTCTCATGTTATAATAGGTAAAAAGCAGTGTGTTGCAGACTACAGTATCCAACCTGGTGCACTGACAATGGAACATGGAAAGGAAAAAAAAAGAGGACTAGCTCATCTTTTATTATTTTATTTCAGAGGCTTCCTGTGTTATCTCATTAACCACAAGAACCCTGCACAGTAGATGTCACCATCCCCATTGAACAGGCAAGGAAACTGAAGCCCAGAATGTTTTCCTGTGTGCCCCAATGACACAGTGAAGAAGTGGCAGAGTTCATGACTGGAGGTCTCAGCCTGTAACAGGGTATCCCACCAAAGGGCCACTGAGAAACCATGCTCTGTGTGTGTGTGTGTGTGTGTGTGTGTGATTCATCAGGAAGGAATGCAAAGAATTTCCCCTCCCCTCAGGGAGAAGGCTGGGCCCCTTTACCCTCAACAGAGAGTACACAGATTTTCAAATGTTGCAAAGGGCCATCAATTCCTATTGTGAGAGGAAAGGAGCTGAAAGAATATTTTGTAAATAAGGACTCCAGAGACAGGGTCTGGAATTAGTGATTGCAGTGTTTTTCCTACTGTTTGGTGCTGTTTTTAAGGTTCAAAATAATCCATTTGTTTTTGTTGTTGTTGTAGTGTCATTATTTCTATTTCTTAAAAAAGCCTCAAAATGTGAAAAAAGATCAATTATATAATTATTAACTCTCATTTAAAAAGGAAAAAAATAAAAAAGAAACAACTTTCTACCCAGAGGATTATATACTGAACTAAAATTTCTAATTAAAAAAAAAAAGATATACTCATTTAGATTATGCCAAAGCTCTCAAAAAGGAGCAGAAACTTGATCATTGACCAGGCAAAGTTTATGCTGCAAAAATAGTTCTTGTTTTAGTTTAAAAGTTTTCTGAAAAAGTTGGGTGGTGGGGTGGTAAGAACAGAGCAGTACTGAGGTGGATGCTGGTAACACTTTAATAACGTAGCGATTTACACTTGGTAAAGTGAAAGAAGGGGAAGATGAACTAAAAAAGTTTTCTTTGAAATAATAATTACATCTCCCTAGCAATAAAAAGTTTCTGCAAAAAGAAAAAGCAAAATTGTTCAAAAAGATCTCAGAGTTCTGGAATAGAGATGGAAGTCTTTGAAGCTGAGGCATCAGAGAAAAATATTGGGAGATAGATTATTACCATCTCTTCATCATTTCACCAACTGGTATAAAGTCAGAAAGAACATTTCAACAGCTGGCTCACTTAACTTTCTTTAAAGATGATTTAGTTTTGAAGAATAATGAGTATATTGGATCTAAAAAGATTTTCATAGGCTGAAACGAGCACTTTTTAGTAAGATAAGGTTTAGGGTCTTCTGCTTGGGTCCAAATATCTAACTGTAGGTATGAGACAGAACAGACACATGAGTTAGCAGTAACAGGCAGTGTGTTGCCTACCCATTTCTATTTTCTCCTCTTCCTTAATAATAAAACTTTAATTTTATTTGGAGTAGCACAGTACCATCTAAGACTTATTTTCCAGCTTGCCCCCTAAAAAAAGTTTTGTCCAATGAGATATAAGTGGGAATCTTTGCAAATGATTTTTAAGATAGCTATTTAAAGGTATTGATTCATGTAGGACGGATATATTTTTTGCCTCTTGCTCTTCCCTTTCCTCCTGTCTAGAATATAGATATAATGGCTGGAGCTCTAGCAGCCACATTGTGTCACTGATGATGGACACAAGTAAGGGTTTCAGAGAAAAACAATAAGGTAGCACTGGGTTCCAGATGGCATTTTGGAACCTTTATGTCAGCTCTGAAGTATATGACCTCTCAACTCCCTTTATGTGAAAGAATAAACCTTAATTAGTTATCATGCCACTTGTATATCTGCTACTAGCAGAGAATCTAAATTCCTGATACTGGTCAGTAGTTCAATGTGATTATTAAAATGGTCCTGATGATCTGAGACTGCATTAGTATTTTGTGCCTGGGTTCATCAAGACTATGTTCATTGAAGAAGAACATGAACTTGGGCAACTTCGGGAGGTGGTAAGGGATAGGAAGGCCTGGTATGCTGCAGTCCACGGGATAGCAAAGAGTTAGACATGACTGGGTGACTGAAAAACGACAATAAGACTGCAAAAGCAAGACAACAACAGAACATCAGCAACAAAAATTGATGCCTCAGTTTCCTTCTACCACAAGCCCACCAAACAAGGCAAATATTATTTTCCTTAAGGCCCCTGCGGGGATATGATGCTGGCCTGATCCAGAAGTGAGGAAATCAAAGAATATGCTTGGATAATAAAGGCAGAAATGCTTGACTCTGCCAGCTTTGTACTTCATGAGTAACAGGAAACAAAGGGATGGTATGCTAAATACAACTGGTTGTCCCCAATATCCGTTACCCGCTTTCCTAAATCTGGAGTACCTCCAAGGTTTAGCAGGGCATATGGTTCCCTAGAAAACATTGCATTTCCCAGTCTCTCTTCCTTAGATGTGCAGGCATGCAACTAAATTTGAATCAATGAAATATAATCAAGATTGGCAATTTATGGATGTCCTTGCTAAGGGACAGCACATAGGCACACTCAGGTTTTTTCTGCCCCCTCCTCTGTCCTGTTGCTTAGAACTTGGATGCTAACACTCAGACCTTGAGATGTAAGCCATGTACAAAAAGTACAAGATGGAAGTCTGTGGCATTGTACAGGGCCATACTAGCCATAGCTCACCTCCCTGAAATTTTAGACAGAAAACCATACATCTTGTCTAAACCATTATTGGTTAGGTTCTTAGTCATTTGTACCATAGCCTTATAGTGCAAAGGCTTGGGGGATTCATAATCATGTCAGGGGGTTGAAAGAGCTGAGTCTACTTAGCCTAAAGAGAGATCACTCAGAAGGAGAAGGTGGCAGTTTTTAAAAAACCTGCAACTTCTTGCAGAAGAGGCTTAAACCTTATTCGGTGTGGCTTTAACAAAGAAAACTCTAGAAAGACAAATATGGATAAAATATAGGACAAATTGAGGCTTCCCCAATGGCTCTGTGGGTAAAGAATATGCCTGCTAATGCAGAAGGCACGAGTTCGATCCGTAGAAGGAGGAAGATCCTCTGAAGGAGGAAATGGCAACCGACTCCAGTATTCTTGCCTGGAGAATTCCATGGACAGAGGAGCCTGGTGGGTCTGGAGTCCAAAGACAGAGGAGTCCAAAGCCTCTGACCTGGATCCTGTCATGGGCTCTATTATCTGATTGGTTCATTTAATCAAACATTCCTTGGACTATAAGCTCAGTGAGGGCAAGGACAGCATCCCCCACCCCAACTCAGACTGACCACAGTGCCCCCTACCCCACCCTGTTGTGGGTGCTGGATAAAGGTTTGCTATGTGGTTCAGAAGACAAAGCAAACCTGGACGGTGGAGTGAGAGGCCTCTGTAGGACCAAAGGGGTGAGATTTGAGGACAGGCCCTCTCCCAGTAGCTAGCAGACTTACACTGCTTTTTAAATTCAATCCTTTTTCTTGTTTGGTAAAGTTAAAGCAAAATCTACTTTAAAAAGGGAATGCTGGCAAGAGTGGCCATTATCACATAGCAGAAGAATGTATGGGACAGTAATTATTCTAGGGAAGAGACAGGGAATTTCTCCACTAGGTCTCTCCAATGTGTGTGTACATATGTGGAAATATCTAAGGAGAAATACACCAGGAAATACGGTATAAGACCTTCGCCACTACCACTTTCAGATATGTAGACATTTACCATAGTTCTCTTATTCCCTTCAGCCACATTTCAAGCCATGCCATCTTGATCCCATTCAGAAAATTTAAACTTTGCAAGTAAAACTGTATCAGATGTTTTGCTTACAATTTTCTCTGTATTCCTTTTATCCCCAAAGCTAATTCAGGTGTGCCATGCTTTAAGAAATTCAAGTACAGTATACTAGAACCCCAACTTGACAACATATAAATTAGGGGTTGAGAATTTGCATTACAAAAAGAGTCTAAATGTATCTTCTTAGGAGAATGACACATATATTAAAACTAAAGCCACATCATTATAATAAAACTAAATTCTCCCTGAGATTATAATGCAAACCAAAGGAAAAATGCTATTTTAAGGACACGAATCCAATTGGCAAATCCTTGTGATTATGGCATTCATTGTAATAGAATTGATTAGATATCCTTGGAGTCCGGCAAAAAACAAAGGTCTATGACACACAGAACTGTTGTACAAAGAGAGTTCTCCCTATGTTGTATTGGGGGAATTATTACTTAAAATCAAACGGACTTGCAGAAAATGATCACAATGACACTGTATTTTCCCTGATGCATTTTATAGAGGAGCCCTTTGAATCAAATATTTGGTCCTGGATCATTTATTCACTGAATGTTGTTGTTTGTTGTTTAGTCACTCAGTCATATCTGACTCTTTGCAACCCCATGAACTGTGCCAGGCTCCTCCATTCATGAGATTTTCAAGGCAAGAATACCGGAGTACATTGCCGTTTCCTTCTCCAGGGGATCTTCCTGACCTAGGGATTGAGCCCATGTCTCCTACAAGTCCCCTGCCTTGCAGGCAGATTCTTTACCACTGAGCCACCATTACTTAAAGACCACTGCTACCTGCCCTAGGCTAGCTGCTATTCCTTTAAAGAATAAGTCACAGAGGTACCTGCCTGTTGTCCATTCACAGCCAGGTACTCATAATGGTTTAGCTTAACAGAGAGAAGTTATGGCATAAGCTACTTCTTGTTCTTTGAGAACAGAGTGACTTGGTGTATGGTCCACTAGTTCCCACCAGGTTATATCAAGGTCCACAGATGGGGTTTGGAATAACAATTATAGCCCCTAAGGGCTTCTATTGTCTTCTACAGCAGCCATATTGACTGTTGGCTTTGAGATAGTTTTGGTCTTTGGATTATGCCGGCTTCCCTTGTGGCTCAGCTGGTGAAGAATCTGCTCACAGCCTGGGAGACCTGAGTTTGATCCCTGGTTGGGAAGATCCCCTGGAGAAGGGAAATGGGAACCCACTCCAGTATTCTTGCCTGGGAAATCCCATAGACTGGGATTGCAGAGTCAGACACGACTGAGCGACTTTCACTCACTAGCTTCAGTAGTGCTCTGTGAAGGGAAAACGAGGAATAGCTTTTTTTTTTTTTAAACTTAGGATGTATGATTTCTTTAGAAAGGAGAGGAAAGACTTATCCAAAAGCTAGATGGACCAAAAGACTACCATAAAGCTCTCTGAGAGAAACTTCCCTTACATTAAAGATAGGAAATGACTACCATTATTTCTCTTTTGTAGTTGAAGAATAGTTTTTTTATATCGTAGTATAACATTTTATTAGTTTCAGGTATACAAAGAAACCATTACTGCTGATTACCTCCTATGTGTTTGGTATATCGTCCTGAGAAAACTTACAAAACGTATTCTGTAAGGCAGCTATACTGGGGCTTCCAAGTGGTGCTGGTGGTAAAGAACCCACCTGCCAATGCAGGAAATGTAAGAGACAGGTTTGATCCCTGCGTCAGGAAGATCCCCTGGAGGAGGGCATGGTAACCCGTTCTAGTATTCTTGCCTGGAGATTCCCATGGACAGAGGAGGCTGGCGGGCTACAGTCCATGGAGTTGCAAGGAGTCAGACAGGACTGAAGTGACTTAGCACACATGCACACGAGGCAGCCATGCTATGACTAACACTCCACTCTTAGAGACAAAGAAACCAGATCTTAGGTTAAACTAAAGAGTTGAGGTCTCAGAGCAGTAAAATGGCAGAACCAGACTGAGAACTCTGGTGTTTCCCCGAAGCTGAAAGTAAATTTCTGTTTCCAAAACGATAGAACCAGACTGATTTTTTCCTCTGTGATTCTGGAAGTCAGAGCTGGCTGGAGGGACTCCATATGTGTTTTCATATGTTCCTAATCCACAGAGTATTTCTCCAGAGTCAGATCTTCAGATGGAGACCCATCTGATGCAAAGAGTATATAGATGAATGGATAAAGCTGGAAGAGATTAAACCTCTGCCCAAAGAAGAGTGGAAAGGAGAGAGCATCTGACACCCTAACCAGACGCCACTTTTGGGTGAGCTTCCTGTAGGGAGCAGGAGCTAGACGTGTGGGGGTGATGTTGTCTATTGATGAGGCAGGGAAAGAAGGGGGCATACTGACCTTGCCCTTGGTGTAGTGTGGGAGAGAAGGCGTGAGCTAAGCAAGCTCCTTGAACAGGAGAAAGAGGACCTTGGTCTCCTTGATGAGTTTGGAAAGAAGCTGAGCATGCCTTGGCCAGCCCTTTTCGTTTTATTTTTGGGAGCCACCTATCTATGAGAATGCAGCTTTACTTTTTCATGTTATAGTTTTACAAGAGCAGGGCCTCTCTTCAGGGAGGAGTTAGGGTTGCCAGATGCACACTCTGACTGGGTTGGCAAGTCTGTCTCATTCTGGAAGCTAACTTGCTGATAGAGGAACCATTCACCAACACCAGCTTTATCTGTAAAAGTACATTTTGTATTCTTTTCTGCCTTGCTCTTGACTTGTTTCTGACTTGGTCCAGAATTCAAGTGAGAGAGAAAGCAGGCCTATTGTTCCTTCACTTAGACCCCCTCAAATTTCAACCAGGTGAATATGAAGAGGAAGCGGGGACCAGGAGATACAATAGCTTAGGGACCACAAGCAGGAAGAATTTGGAGCCATACAACTGAGCTGTGATGCTAGCAGGAGAAATATCAGTAGGAGGAGCAGAGAGCTATGCAGACTATGCTATTGTCAGAAACTCTTCTGTTTTGGAGCAATGAGTTTTGTCTGAGGACCTCCCTTACATCAGACAAGCAGCAGTGAGGCTCAGCGTTTTGCTCAGGCATAAGAGGGGCAGGGAACTTTCAGACCGGCCCAGTTTTGGTCCAAGGTCCCCCTGAGATTGCAGCACTAACTGCTGACCAAATATTTGGAGCTGCCTCTGTGAGCTGTACAAGGCGACATAAGGGAAGGTGCAGGAATTCAGGATCTGGTTCTTCTTTGTTGGGTAAGTGGACCAGGGAAGAAAAAGCAATTTCTGCTTCAGGTTTAGAGTAAATATTTTCTCCATAACCATTCTCAAGTATATACACACACATACATACACATATTGCTTTTTTCTAATTATATAAATAGCATATATTTATTGTAAAAAAATGGTAAAATGAAAGAAGAAAATTAAAAATTCTTAGAAATCAGACTTGTGGTTACCAAGGGGGTGGGAGAAGAATGCACTGGGAATTTGGGATTGGTAGATGCAAACTGCACACTCTGTGTTACCCCATAGACGGAAGCCCACCAGGCTCCCCTGTCCCTGGGATTCTCCAAGCAAGAACACTGGGGTGGGTTGCCATTTCCTCCTCCATGACTTAACATATGCAAACTGTTACATATAGAATGAGTGAACAACAAGGTCCTCCTGTATAGCACAGGGAACTATATCCAATCTCCAATTTTCCATTATGGGATAAACCATAATGGAAAAGAATATTAAAAAAGAATGTATATATGTGTATAATTGTGTCACTTTGTACAGCAGAGATTGGCACAACTTTGTAAATTAACTATGTTTCAATAAAAAAAAATTATAAAATTCCTAAAAATTCTAAATCACATTTGGCTGCAACAATTAAAAGTCCAGCAAAAGCAGTTTTGAGATAGAACCACAGCTACCTGATTCCTTTAGGAATCAAACTCTTTCTGCCTTTCCATTTCACCATGCTTATCATAAAAGTGTTTGCCTCATATCTGGTATCTCATGGCTACAAGATGGCTGCTGTGGCTCTAAGTCTCATAGCCTTCTGAGGCAAAGAGAAGGGGAAGCAAGAAAGGTCACTACCTATATAAGAAAAATAAAAGCTTTTTAGAAACTCTCACTTCAGTTCTCATTGGCCAATACATTTCATGTAGTAGTCTCCTAACTGCAGGGAAATTCAAGACAGTGAGTATTTTAGGCTGGTCCCAAGGTTTCCCCAAATGAACTACCATATGACCCAGCCATCCAGCTACCAGGCATATACCCTGAGAAAATCATGATTCAAAAAGACACATGTCCTACAATGTTTATTGCAGCACTATTTATGATAGCCAGGACATGGAAGCAATCTAGATGTCCATTGACATGAATGGGTAAAGAAGTTGTAGTACATATCTGTAATGGAATATTTCTCAGCCATAAAAAGGAATGAAATTGGGTCATTTGTAATGATGTGGATTACCTAGAGTCTGTCATATAGAGTGAAGTAAGACAGAAAGAGAAAAACAAATATTGTATATTAACATATATATATATGGAATCTAGAAGAATGGTACAGATTGTACCTATTTGTGGGGCAGGAATAGGGACGCAGATGTAGAGAATGGATTTGTGGATACAGGGCGGGGAAGGAGAGGGTGCAATGAATTGAGAGCATAGCGTTGACATATGTACACTACTGTGTATGAAATAAATACCCAGTGGGAAGCTGCTGTGTAACACAGGGAGCTCAGCTTGGTGCTCTGTGATGACCTAGAGGGGTTGGCTGAGGGGAGGGTGGGAGGGCGGCTAAGAGAGAGGGGATGTATGTATACTGATAGCTGATTCTGAGACAAACTAACAGCACTGTAAAGCAATTATACTCCAATTAAAAAGTAATTTATTAATTAATTTAAAAAATCAAGATTTTGTTGGCAAGGAAGAGGAGGCTGTGACTGCTGCATGGGCAGGCCAGTGCTTTTTCAGTCCTGGCTCACCCCACGTTCTGCCTCCTGTGCCTTTCCTGAATCATCCATCCATTCTCTTGGTACCTCCTGTGCTGTCCCATCCCCCAGGTTGGAGCACCAAGCCTTCCTCAAATTTTACATCTGACTGGCAAAATGAGACTGTTCATCTCTGGTTATTCTGCATTGAGTTGAGACTATTAGACCTTTTTAAAGCATGTGTATAAACTCCCCATACCATTTCATGACCTGTTCTTTTCTCTTGATGATGTATGTATTGTCAGTTGTCTGACAGTAGTCAAAGTAAGAACACAATAGATCAGATAGAGATAAATATTAAGGAGAAAAATACAGCTGGATGAGGGAGATAGGGAGTGTCAAGAAGGAAAGAGTCCTATGTTATACATATAATAGTCAGGTAAGGTTACATTGATAAGCGGAGCTTGAAATAAGAGCAAGCGAGTTGTGGGCATTTCTTGAAATTTTCTAGGAAGAAGGAACAGCACACGCAAAGGCTCTGACGTGTGAGCGTACATGATAAGTTTGAGGAACAGTATCAGGGCCTTGGTGATTAGATCAGGGTTAGCAAGGTAAGAGTATTCAGAGATGAGGCAAAAATGGCCCTGGAAATTCTGATATAGTCAGAAGAGGCTTTTTTTAAGTTAGTTGGATAGTATTTAATCATTTTGTTAGACATTTGAGTTCTTTCCAATTGTTCATATTTATAATTAACAAGATTTTTTAGTAAGATGTTACTAGATAATTATATTTTTTAAAAAATACTTATTTATTCATTTGGCTGTGCTGGGTCCTAGCTGCAGCATGCAAACTCTCAGTTGCTGCTTGTGGGATCCAGCTCCCTGACCAGAGATGGAACCTGGCCCTTCCACATCGGGACTGTGCAGTCCCAGCCACTGGACCACCAGAGAAATCCCTACAATTAACTATTTTTTTAAAAGGTTCTGGGCCACTGGAAAGAATTCATTGATGCCTACATTAAAATAATAATCACCTTGTTTTTTGAGAGAGAGTTTTAAGTATAGCTCACCTTCTTTTAAAATAATGAACAAGGAGGAAAAACAGTACTAAAATCTGACTTCATTTACAAGCAAACAAACATAAAAATGTCTCTTAATTATCTTCATGTAGTGGGCTGTAAGAAAACAGTGAGGAACAGGGGTAGGAAAAAGGAAAGAGCAAAAAGGAAGAAACATAGAAAAGGGAAAGAGTAAAGCTTCCTGAAGTAGAAAGGGGGAGCTGCTAGTTCTGTCTCTTGCTATGTCACAGAGCATCCTTAGTGGATGATGTGAAATAACAACCCTTCTCTTAAGCTCATGCTTCTGTGGGTCAGGAGCTTGGGCTTCCATACAATATGGCAGCCTTAGAGCAATTCAACTTGTCAAGACTGTCAAGAAGCCAAGATGGAAACCTTCTTAAGGGCTAGGCTTGGAACTGGTATATATAATGTTCTGCCAGACTCTGTTGGTCAGGGCAGTTATAGACCAGCCAGACCCAAAAGGAGGGGAAATAAACCCCAACATCCAGCTAGAGGGATGTCAAGGAATTTGAAGTCACTTTTTAATTTACCCCAGTGTTCAAAGATGAGATAGCCAGATCCCTACCGTTGGCCCATCTGAGGTTCATGACTGTGGTTACAAAGCCACATGACCAGTCTCATCAGAATCAGGATCATTCTGGTTTCCAGTCCTGGTTAGGACCCCAGCTACATCTCATATATGATTTATCCTTTTCTAGATCTTGAAAAGCCACCCTTAGTAGATAATAAACTGCAGATTTCTTCTATAATCTTTAGAAAAATACCATCCTTTTTGTTTTTCGCTCTTTCTTGGTGACATGCTCCTTTTTTTTCCTTTTAGTGATCAAGGAAGTGCATATGTGTGGCCTTGTAAATGGTAACTTGTCCTAAGTAGCAATTTATGCCAGGGGAGTCTAAGACAATGTTGATTGTATTTATTTTACTACCTGTGTACTTCCTGAGGGAGGGCGGTATGATAAAATATTACTGTGAAGCTGCTCTGTTTGGGGGTACTTATTTGCAAGGCTACATTAGCTAATTCCCTCCAGACTTCAGTATTCATGTCATCTGGACTCCCTGATTTGTGTACGTTCAGATTTTTCAAGTATTCCTTTACCTGCGTTGACAGAGCATATATTTGACAGAATAATATTAAAAAATATAAGATGGCAAGCAGATGGTCAGAGTCTTGACTGAAAAGAGATCTTACTGAAAATGGTTTGTGAATGCAGACCATGCTTTTGTTTACGCAAATGTCCTTTTAAATATTTGGTTTGATCACCAATGGAGGTCTTGAAAGAGCCAATGCCTGCAGAAATATGTTAGCTGATATCCTCTACCTGAAGTAATGGCTCCCTTAAAAAAGAAAAAAAGAAAGGATAGAGAAGTTTTCTGTAACTCCTTGCTGCCAGATGTCTGCATTGCTACCTAAATCATGGAGGTGAAAAAAACCTCTTCCTGATCCCCTATGCTCGATGCAGCTCCTTTTTCAGTGAAGAAAGGCATAAATTCCATCCAGTGAAAGCAAGAGGAGGCAAAAGAAAAAAAGAAATGGAAAGACTCATCCCAAGAAGAATTTCCAGGGATCTCCAGTTTAGTTTCTTTGTATGGGAAGACAGGTTAGTGAGAAATCCAGATGCTGCACTGATATCTGAAATAAGAAAGCTAACACTTTTACATGTAAAAAATAGAGATCTGTATTTAAAATCCTAGACACCTCACACATGATGCATGGGAAACTTGGTAATGTAATATTTGAGTTTTTTTCTGCAGACCTTTTTTCCCATGGATGCCAGTATCCGAATAACAGAGAAAAGAATGTAGATCAGTCTTTCAACAATGATACCTAGTACCTTTCATTATTCAAGCAGTCAATTCTGGTACCTTTTCGCCATCAGTCTCTGGCTGTCACCACTGGAAACATCAGTGGAGTGGTTTGTCCAATGGCCAGAATCCATGTCCTGTTTTATAGTCCTTGGATCCTCATTTCAGTTGCTAAGGTTTATGGACAACATGAAGTCCACAAAGCAAGCCTGGAAATTGCTTACATCTGTTACCAACTGTTTGTTGCTGAGTGTTTGAGGAAGGTTGACTATTTGGGGGAGATGAATCTTCTATCTTTAATACACATAACCTTCTTTGTCTCATCCTAGGACTCAACACCTATGTATGTAAGCACCCACCAAAGTCTAATGGCTCTGTACCATTTTGTTTCCTCAGGTATATTTCCTCTATTCCTGACAGCTTTAAGCATTGTTACTCTTTTTTCTACAAATAGTCTTCTTCTCTATCCCTTCCTGCTAGATATATCCAAGTTTTCCTCTCTTTCACTTCCTAACCCATACCTCCACTGGAAGTTGTGACAAAGCCATTTTTATGATTAAAATGGAATCTTATTTCTAATGCTATCACTTTGAAATGTTCAATAACTAAAAAGATTTGCATATTCTCAGAAAGACACTTGATGAGAATTTTTCCTTTACCTGGAGTGCAGCGATTTATTTTTCTAAAGCTATATGGCTGGAAAATATGGCAGAAGCTTCCTCCACCTGGTTCTAGATGAGACTGTGTTTGGCAATCCACACAAGTGGGTCTCTCTTGGGAGAGAGAAGATGATTTTATAAGAGGTAGACCAGTGTGCAGAAAATCAATCAAATAGTAAGTCATTGACTACCAATCCATCAAAGAACTAGTTTGTCAAAAGACCATTTTTTCAATGTTACTGATTCATCAAGAACTTGTTGCTTTAGAGTTATTAGCAAAATTGCTTGAAAACATTCCAAATTTAACCCTTGGGCATCTTCACACTGGTGTCTTCCCACTTGCTTATATCAGTGCATACACCTGCTATCACATACACCCAAGGATCCCTCCCCATCCACGTATAGAAACATTCCCAGTGAATTGCTTGTCATTCAACTCCTTCCTCTCCCAGTCAAGAAAGAAAATCTGTAAGTTATGATGAGTAGGAAAAGCAATAGAATCGGTTGAAAATATATTGGAAGATTAAAAACTCACCATACAATTTTGAGGTATCATTGAGATTGCTGACAGCACCTTGCCTGATACTAGAATTTTTAAAGACCTGAGAAATTGTCTCTTCCTAAAGTAAGGTGTATATTCAGCAGCCTGACTGAAACACACACCCCTGTTACTTTATTACTTGTTAAAAAATTATGAATCATTAAGTGGACAGATTGATCACTGGACCAATTGATTTTTTGACAAATTGTTATTATGCGAAAGAAATGTTCATGATTCATGTAGAACATTATAGAAATTCTCTTTTAAACATTTCTAGAAGCTATAAATTTTCTCTCCAGAATATTTTTGGCTTTTGAGACTAAGTTTGTGCGATTTTTTTGATTCTCAGTAGATATGCCAATGAACTGATTGAAACAGTGAAGACATTCATCAATAAATACTTTTTAAGTACCTACCATAGAATATTTTATTAGACACTTACAGGTGAAGAAAAGAGAGGAAATACTATAGAAATAGGTGATGAAAATGCTGTTCCTTACTGACTCAGAAGACAAAAGATTCATATATTGGCTGACTTGAGAACAATTACAAAATATCCTATCAACGAGTTCACAATGGCACTGTACAAGAGTAATGTGAAGACAGCTCTGACCTGCTGCTGGGTCATGCCCACAATCCCCAGTGTCCACACATGAAAAGAAATTGTCTTTCCTCTGGCAGGATATTTTTTTTCCACCCAAGGTAGGACCTCTTTCCAGTTTTCAAATCCTAAGATATTTTTTCCCCATGCAAATCATTCGAAACTCAACAGGTATTTTCACATTGTCTGCAGTTTTACTCACATAAATCTGTCTTGATTTTAAAATCAGTGGAAAGAAATTTACTTCAGTCCTTATATCTCCTAGTATAGACTCTTGAAAATAGACCAAGATAATAATTTTTTAAGATAGTTGTGCATAATGATTTGAAGCTACGCATCAGTGATCAGATGTCTGTAAACATCTACTTTTGACATCCTTCTTATAGGCAGAGAAAGTTTGGCGCAGCTTAAAAAGACCAGGTGACTAACTGGTGAGTCAAATGATGATCTACAGAAAATACAGGAGCCTTAAAAAAACCTGTAATTTCACAAGATGGGTTTTCTGATGAAAATGCACCCAAAGTTCCCAGGGATGCAAAAAGACATCTAGTTGGCATTAGGTCCCAAGGATTTGGGCCTCTGACATTATACATAATTTTTCAGACATGCATCTTAATTATTTGGCACTATCTTAAAAGATAACCAAAACATTATAACAGGTCCTAAGGCACGAGAAGAGAGTCCGAGGATTGAGCAGTGCTGTCTCCCAGGGCAGAGGCCTCATTTCCTTTATTGTTTCATGTAGCAGTGTATATAAGGTTCCTGGTCAATAAATAAATTAATAAAACATCCCCATAATTACAAGCTTCCATGACTGGAGGGAGTTTTCATTGAAGATACAAATAACGTTTTACAAATACCGACAAGCAAAATGGTACAATTATGTAGATGGCTTTCTCCCAGATACTTGATGTCAATGTAATCAGACATGGCTCACTTCAGCCTTAACTGTCTTTAGAGACTCTTCAAGGTTTAACTAATGTGCTGGATACATAGTTTGCTGGAGCATCAGCATGGTAAGAATTAGCAAAACTGAAATGCCTGTTTTTAACATACGTATTGTCCTCCAAGTCTACATCTGCTATCTTGGTCCTACTTTATATACTTTATGAGAAAATATTTTATAGATACACATGTATATATGGCTGAATTTTTAAAGCCTCAAAGTGCAGGTTTGGAAGAGCCTTTAAAGATGCTCTAGTCCAGCCATCCAAATCCAAATTCCTCCACATTCTAGTCTAGACACCGAGATTCCTTGCTGGACTGCAACATCCATACATTTTTGTTCTGCCTAAAGCAGGGGTAGGCAAATTGTTTCTGTAAAGGGCCAGAAAGTAAATATTTTCGGTTTTGTGGGCCACGCAGTCTCTGCTGCAACCACTTCCCTCTGCCTTTGTAGTGCAAAAACAGCCACAGACAATATGTAAGCAAGTGAGCATGGCTGTATTCCATTAAAACTCTATTTACAGAAACAGGCAGTGGGTCAGATTTGGTCAGGCCCTGGTCTAAATAATTTGCTGTGAAGCATGGAGCATGGCGATGGATGAAAAAAAAAAAGCCTAAATAACATGAATAAAATACTCATGATGAATACTAACAAAAGCTCTCCCCTGAATTCTCAGTGCAGATGACTCAAAACTTTTAAAAGAAATTGGTCTTCTTACTGAATACTTCTGTTGAGCCCTCTTGAATAAGGATCACCTCCTTCTACCCCTTCCATCTTGCCAGCTCAGAGTTGAGGTAGATAAGAGAAGCCAGCAGACATTTACGCAGTCACCTTCATATAGCCTGGATATTCTTAAGAGTAACATTATTTAAAAACAAAATTAGATAATACTTTGGTTGTTAATCCAAGGATGTTATCACTTTGATGGGGTGCACCCACATGCAGATGAAAGGGATGATTCAGGAACAATGCATCAGGAAGTGAGCAGAGCTCAACTCCCAATGGAAGACTGTGCAGGGAAGCTTATTTAAAATGAAAGCCTGCATGGCCTGGTATAAAGCCTATCGGCTTTTGAGTCAGAACCATCTGGATTTGAATTGTTTCTGCAACTTAATAATTCTGGACCTTAAGACATTACTACTGGACATCTTAATTTTTAAGCCTCCAGTGCCTCATCTATGGAGAAGGCGATGGCACCCCACTCCAGTGCTCTTGCCTGGAAAATCCCATGGGCGGAGGAGCCTGGTGGGCTGCAGTCCATGGGGTTGCTAAGAGTCGGACATGACTGAGCAAATTCACTTTCACTTTTCACTTTCATGCATTGGAGAAGGAAATGGCAACCCACTCCAGTGTTCTTGCCTGGAGAATCCCAGGGACGGGGGAGCCTGGTGGGCTGCCGTCTATGGGGTCGCACAGAGTTAGACATGACTGAAGCAACTTAGCAGCAGCAGCAGCCTTATCTATAAAATGGGGATAATAGTATTTATTTTTCAGTCTAGTCACAAAGGTTCCATCAGGTAAGGTCTGTGACATTCCTAGCATGTTGCCTGACTCACAAGAAGAACTTCTATTTTATACTGAGAGAATAAAGAATGAGCTGTTATAAAATATAGACAATTGATCAACATTTTGAAAATATCTACCACTGGTGGGACAGAAGCCTAAATTTTAAGGAAATGTTTTGCTTTCATATTTTTCAGGGGCAAATGTCAATTGTTCCCACCATACTAAGTGACAATTATGATCAAGAACTGATAGAAAGACATTGAGCTTTGCTCAGAAGTTACTGGTTTCTCCCAGTTGTATTTTCCCTGTTCCTCTTCGGTTATTCAGACAAGTCTGGGGCCAGATTTAATCACTGAGATTTCTCCTTAGGTGTGAATGTAGGGACTCAAGAAATAGATTCCAGAATACAGTCTAGCTCTGTGCTAACCAGGTCCTCAAATGATTAGCAAGGAGAGAAAATCCAACTTGTTTCCCTTTGAAGGCGGCCCGAAGACCACCCAGGAGCTTGCAATGCTCAAGAAAGTGGCAGCATGTTTACATAGGAATGTGAGCTGTATAGAACATGGAACACCTGTGCTCTGTGGTCTTCACAGACCCAATTAGCTTCTGGAAAGAATTCAGGGTAGAAATCCTTAATGGGATGCCTCAGAAAGTGCCTCAATTCTGAGCACTGAAATAATTTCTTCAGCTCTGCTAGCTGCATGTATAACATATTCACTAATAACTGTTTAGTTACCCAAGTGAGTGCCATAAAAGAATCCTTGACATGTAGAGAAGAGACTTGACTTATTCATAATGAGAACTTATAGTGTTGGTACAGGAAACTGACTTGGGGCTTAATATGAGAAAAGTCTTTCAAAATCCAGAACCATTCATATAAGTAATGGCTTGTCCTGTGGGGTAGCAAATCTCTGTGGTTAGAAGTGATGATCTATTAGAGGTGTTGTGGAAAGTATTTCTGTAATGAAGGAAGATTTGACTGAATTGTTTTATTCTTACATCTTTATTTAACTAGCATTTTTGAGCACCTAATATGAACTAGCAGTTTTTAAGTTCTGGCACACTGATAAAGACTAAGAATGCAACGATAGGTATGAGAACATTTTGCCATTGAAAGACTTAAAAGATGAGAGGGGCGTGGGGAAAAAAGGGAATTCCCTACTGGTCCAGTGGTTAGGAATTGGTGTTTGTACTTCCGTGGCCCGGGTTCAATCCCTAGGCAGGGAGCTAAGATCCTGCAAACCAGCAGTGTGGCCAAAAAAGGAGAGAGGGAAGATGGACAAGTTGCCAATGATTGCAATAGAACAAGGTGCTATAGTAGAGAAATGTGCAAAGGTGGGGTACCTAACTTAGCAGTAATGATGCAGTTTCTAGAGTAGGGAATACTGGGTCTTAAAAGGTTAATTATATAAGTTAGATGGAGGAAGGAAGTAAGAAGCAATTCCAGGCAGGAGGAACAGTGTAAACAAAGGCATGCAGTCATAGAAACACAATAATGCTTCAACCATTCTAAAGGATTGTCCCCAGTGCGGGTCCCAGGTCTCTGTCTCAGCCCTGTCCCATTTAGCATTGTAATACATGCATATGAAGGACCCCCAATCAAATTTGTGAATAATGTGAAGCTGAGATAATATATAATACACTCTAATAGCAAAATTAACACCCCCAAAATGACACAGTAGGGATTTAATAAATAATTGTGAAACAGTAGTTCTTGATGGTGTGTGTTATGTGGCTGCAGAGCTAGAGTATGTGGGAGATAAAGATGAATACAACAGACAACTTTACTGGTGGCTCAGTGGTTAAGACTTGGTACTCCCAATGCAGGGGGCCTGGGTTCAATCCTTGGTCAGGGAACTAGATCCCACATGCTGCAACTGAGTTCGCGTGCCACAACTAAAGATCTCGCATGTAGCAATAAAGATCAAAGATACAGCATGCTGCTACTAAGGCCTAGCACAGCCACATACACAAATAAATAAATATTAAAACAAACACACAGAAAGAAAGAAGTAAATAAGGAAAGCTAACATCTGTTGATCTTGGTGATGACTTTGTGAGTATCTTTTATTTTCTACATCTGTCAATATTTAATGATTTTAAAAAACACAGGACTCTGGTAACTATAATTCAACAATTGGACATAATTGCCAAAAACGCAAATGCAGTTTTCAGCTAGAGTAACAAAAGTCCATATTGAGAACAGTAATGTGTGTCTGTCTCTTCTATCCAATGCTGACCTGATTACACGTGGACAACCTGGTGGATACTAGGGCTTATACTTAAAAGAATACATGTTCAGATCTGTGCAGAGGAGAAAGGCAAGAGAATGAGGGGTTCAAACCATGTTCTATGAGAAGCATTTAAAGGAAGATGATATTTCATGTGGAGCAGTTTAAAGAATTCTATAACTGTCTTCAAGGCTTTCATTAAACAGATATTAGACTTGCTTTATGGCCTTCCCTTGTGGCTCAGCTGGTAAAGAATCCACCTGCAATGTGGGAGAACTGGGTTCAATCCCTGGGTTGGGAAGATCCCCTGGAGAAGGGAAAGACTACCCACTCCAGTATTCTGGCCTGGAGAATTCCATGGACTGTATAGTCCATGGGGTCGCAAAGAGTTGGAACCGAATGAGTGACTTTCACTTTACTTCATTTCATGTAGCTTTAAAAGGCTACAGTAATATGTCATGTATGTGTTTGTGCTGTGCTTAGTCGCTCAGTCGTGCCTGACTCTTTTTGGTCCCATGGACCATGGCCCACCAGGCTCCTCTGTCCATGGGATTCTCTAGGCAAGAATACTGGAGTGGGTTGCCATGCCCTCCTCCAGGAGATCTTTCCTACCCAGGATCAAACTGAGGTCTCCCCACATTGTAGGCGGATTTTTTACCATCTGAGCCACCAGGGAAGCCCCATGTATATGTGTTTAAAGGATGCAAATTCAATTATACGGCTCTGCAAAAATAATCATATTTTAAAGGGAATAACAGTCTAAATAGTGTGGCAGGCTCCTCCAGCTATCCACTTAATGAGTATATGTGTACCCCAAATGTGCAGGAGACAAAAGTTGTGAATCCCCCGTCTCAGGACCATTTTGCCTCTCAGAGCATGAACATCTCCCCAGGGTGTACCTCTAGCCTTGAAAGGTATTGATAGATTTTTCAAAAATCCATATATGTCCTATATGCAAATCAACTATACACTTTCCTTGGTTCTCAATGAAAGAAACAGTGATCAGGACTTCCCTGGTGGTTCAGTGGCTAAGACTCTGTGCTCCTAATGCAGGGAGCCCAGGTTCAATCCTTGGTCTGGGAGCTAGATCCCACAAGCCTCAATTAAAAGATCCCAAGTGCCACAACTAAGATCTGGCACAGCAAATAAATATATAAAAAGAAAAAACCAGGGATCAGTTCCAACACTGGAGGGAATTGTGGCTGAGGACTCAGACTGATGACTATTGGGGTACTTTCCAGAGGAACGTTCAAGACCAAGTTTAGCTATATGCAATTGTTGCCATGTGTTGACTTTAAAACCAAACTTCCCGCAAAATATGCAACTTCACAATAGAACCAAAAGTTAAAAATTTCAGCAAGATGATTTTAGTTTAGCCAAAGGAAAAGTCTCTAATAGCTAACTTCTTTAGGAAGTTAAGAGAGCTCTTCCTGGCGTCAAAGATATTTAATCAGAAACTAGATGATGACTTTTTGGTATGTTGCAGATTGGACTCAGAGATTTGACAAGAGTGGTGAATTAGACCAAGTCAAGTTAGCCTCAAGTAATCTTGAGATTTTGAAATTCTGTGATACAAAGATCAGATTCATCCCAAGTACATGCTTAACTCATGTTGCCTTCGGCTAGCCCGTCCATCCTTTGTTCAGATTCCTCTTTTTCTGATCTTTTGAAACCAACGATCTCTTTCAAGAAGCATTTTTCAGTTCATCTCTGCTGTAGTACAATGGATGATGAATCCTAGGTGCCCAGCAATGGTCATCATTACTGCATTTTTAGTGATGGCTGCACTGGTTCTTAAACTTCTTTTTCTTAAACCATGGTGACTCATCTTGCATAGAGCTTTCACGTTTTCCTGGGGTTAAATCTTAGGAACTTAAGATCCTGTCTTACATGACTTTGTTATATGTGGATGTTTATATGTGTGCTATTTATAGGACCAACAACAAACTCCCAGAAGGAGGGGAAAGTTCAGGGTTGGAGTTACCTATTGGTTCATAAGAAAAACGCCAAACTTAGTGGCTTAAAACAAGTCTTTTTTATTTGCTTGTGCTAAGTTATTTCAGTTGTGTTCAACTCTTTTTGACCCTATGAACTGTAGCCCTCCAGGTTCCTGGGATTCTCCAGGCAGGAATACTGGAGTGGATTGCCATGCCCTCCTCCAGGGGATCTTCCTGACTTAGGGTTCAAACCCACATATCTTAGGTCTCCTGCAGGGGTAGGCAGGTTCTTCACCACTAGTGCCACCTGGGAAGCCCCTTTATCTGTCACAGACCTGCAATTTGAGCAGGACTCTGCAAGGACAGCTCCACGAAGCGTGAGCTGGGGTGGCTCAAATTCTGGAGCTGGCTTCTGGGGGCTGGAGTCATCTGAAGACTTGTTCACACACAGATCGATAACTGATGTCAGCTGACAGGTGGGACCCCAACTGGGTTGTCAGCCAGAACACATACATGTGTCCTCTCTCTGCTGCTGCCTGGCTGCTCCACAGCATTGTGGCAGGGTTCCAAGAGCAAGTGTGTCTAGAGAATTAGATAGAAACTGGATCCCCTTTATGGCATATCCTTTAGAAGTCACATAGTGTCACCTCTGCCATAGTCACAGGCCTCTCCTATTTGAGAGGAGTGGACACAAATTCTACCCCTCTGTCCAAGAAGTGTCCAGCTCAGGTTGTAAGGAGCCCACGTGTAATGGGAGATCGTACTGCCACAGTCTTGGGAAGTACAGCCTGCCAGGAAGTAGATGAGTCATTTGGAAACAAGAAGACCTGAAACCTACTCAGTTTGATTTTTTGCATCCTCCAGTATGTTAGGAAACATTGCATATGCTTCATCTTTGCTTCTTTACTTTGACATTACCTTTGAATGCAGGGTTTCAAAAATCTATAGTTTTTTTTTTAAGATGACATGGCTACTTTATTAAGCAGATGCAAAGAAAGTCAAGTTAGGTGTCTGAATTTGAGAAAGCTATGGTCAGCCATCAATTTGAAGTTCAAGGTGACTACATGATTACATTAAATGACATCATCACTGTCAATAGTAGTCTGTTTTTGAAGAAAAACTTTTTTTTTTTTTAACCTGTGCTGAGTCTTCATTGCTGTACCTGGACTCTCTAGCTGTGGTGTGAACTTAGTTTTCGCGAGGCATGTGGGATCTTAGTTTCCCAACTAGGGATTGAAGCTGCATTCCCTGCTTTGGAAGGTGGGTTCTTAACCTGTGGACCACCAGGGAAGTCCCTGAACACTAGTCTTGGAGAAGACCTCTTCTCTGCCGTGTGTGGAGATTGTTGGGCATAGGCTGGTGGTTTGTACTCATCCTTAGCAGAGCAAGCAGGCCACAATCTCTTATGTGAGTTAGCACAGGGGATGCCAGAAAAGAAAATTCTGACTAGTTTTTTTCTACTTCTGGTCCCCTAAACCTCCTTTCTACCATTAGGAGTAGAGTTTCTAGTCATTGCATTGCTTTCAGTGCCACACCCTAAACTGCCAGCCAACAAAATATGAAAAGTAAACCAAACCAAGAGCTTACCATCTAATTAAAGCATCTAAACACTGTTTTGTATGGCATCACAGCTTTGAATAACAGCTGGGCTCCTTGCAATGTGTACATATGTGTATGCTCTCTCTGCTCTGCTCTGCTCTGTTCAGTCATGTCCGACTCTTTGTGACCCCTTGGACTGTAGCCCACCAGGCTCCTTTGTCCATGGGATCTTCCAGGCGAGAATACTTCAGTGGGTTTCCATTTCCTCCTCCAGAGGATATTCCTGATCCAGGGATTGAACCCACATCTCCTGTGTTTCCTGCATCGCAGGTAGGATTCTTTACCGCTGAGCCATCAGGGAAGCCCACGTATGTATATGTATGAATATAAATGGACAATAGTAACAAAGCTTTGAAAGGATCTATCAGGGACTAAATGCCTTTTTTTTTTTTTTTTCATTTTACATTTTGAGGCTTTTAGATAAATGACCATTTGTTGAGTGGGATAAGGAAAGGAGAAAGCAGAGGAGGGGAGAACAAGGGGACATGGAAGCGGGGCACTGCTCTAGGTTTTTTGACACTGAATTCTCCCTACGTGGACATATTGCTGCTGTTCATTTCTGGTGTTTCTCTGAGTAAAAGTCACGAATGTGTGATTATCATGACATGAATGCAATTCTGCAGCACAAAAGTCAACAAAACTAACATATAATATGTTCATTCAACTTTCTCTCTGAAAACTATACTGAATTCTTAAAAACTATAGTGACCAAGAGTGATTTTTTTTTTTGTAAGCAAGAAGCACATAACTCTGCTTCTTCAAAAACTGTGCAGAAATAAGCCAATAATACTATGATAGTTGGAGCAGCATCTCTTAAATAAAAGTTGTGCTAGTAGACTGTTGTAGAACTTTTTCTCTTTCTTCCCTCCTTTCTTCAAGAGGACATAACACTTCTTGAGGTCCCTGCGTCCCTAGGCCCGTCTTCCACACATCGATGCGGAAGGGCATGCTCTTCTGAGTTCCTGTAAGGGCAGATCCTAGGTGGTGAGTTCAGTAGGGATGACACTGGAGCAGAGGAGGACAGCTTATCTCATCAGTACCTGAGTTCAGCAAACCCCCTGGTTAAATCACCCAAGTTGAGAGATACTGATTTAAAATTAGACCATAATGTGTATCATTCCAAACTGCTAAGAGGGCCTGTCTTTTTTTCAGAGTTCAAAGGTTCAAGGGAGGTTTGTGTATGATAAGAGAGTGTTAAGTTTCGTCTCAGAAATGTTTGAGAAGTTAGATTTTTTTTCAGGCTGAGACTGAGAATCAGGAATATGCATACATTTGGTATGAAAAGGGAAGGAGTTTCCCCTCAGGGTAGGGTCGTGGCTTCAGAATCCCAGTGGTCAGCTGGAGTCAGACCAAACACACACCTTGGGAAATAGAGACATTAATCTGTCTGGCTTGAGGGTGTGAGATGATTCTTTGGAGGCCAAGGGACAATGAGGTAACCAGGAATGAGGAGGAATAAAGGGGGGTTTGTGAACAGAGGGAGAATCGATAAAACAAGTAAGAATTATGGGTTTCTGCCTATGGAGAATACACAAGGGGTTTCTGCTGAGATGGACTCAGGCACAGAAGACCCTGAAAGATCAGGTGACATCTAGGGCTAGATAGGGAAGTCTGTCCTTACCTTAGGTATGGTGTAAAGATTTATTTTATAAGGTGCTAGATCTGATACTGGGGAGTTGGTGGATTTCTCTCCGAGACAGTCCAATGTGGGCTGTATCTGTCTAGGGAGATTTGCTATCAGAACCAGCAAGTATCCCCCCAAATAAATATAACCCAGGGTGGTCTCTCGGCACCCGCCCCCTACTCCCTCCTAAGAGTTGGGGGCTTCTGATAGCTGGCAGGCCTCCCAACTAAGAGTCATGTGTCCCTGCCACCCTGGCAAATTTACAAGTGAGCTGTGGCAAATTTACAAATTTACAAGAGTGCTGCAGAGCCGGGAAAACACGGGCCTAGTGGGATGACTGAAAGTTCTCCTGTTTCTTCACCGCGGAGAGCATGTCCTCGCTCTTTAAGAGTGCTCACTTATTTTTCACTTCTACTCAGCCGCTTGAAACAGCCCCTCTCTCCCCGACTCTGATTAAAACTGGCCAGTTTTAGCAAAAACTCATTTTTCAAAATAAAATTGTGGTACACATTCAGAAAATGAGACTTCTTCAACAGTTGTTTCTCATTAAAATTCTTACCTCTAGGATTCAAAACATGATTTCACAGCCTGCCCCCACCTCTGCAACGCCCACCCCCCTCCGCCAAGGATCCAGAGACTCAAAATCCACTGGAGGCTCGGATGCCTGATATCATTTTATGTAAGACAAATACCCTAAATACCCTGTGTTTTCCACGAGCGCTGGAAGTGAGAATTGTGCCTGTGTAAGAAGGTGGAGATGAGGCTCCTCGATAAAGAAAAGGTTGTACGTGTGGTGGGACAGAAGGGCCCTTGCTTTGGTTCATCTCTGGGAATCTAACTATTAATCAGAGTCAAGCAATTATCAATACAAAACAAGCATGAAGCGTTCAGAAAGAAACAAAACTTTCCATATCTAGGTCACAGAGACTGTGACATTGCTCCCCCTCTCCAAAATAAGCAGTTTAGATGTCCAGGAGCACGAAGTTTTGCAGCAAAATAGAAGTTACATGTCTTCCAACTTTCAAAGGCAAGCACGATATTGATGTCTCAGATGTTATTTGGATGGATTGCTGAAGGTTATTTGGTTTCTCAGTAACAGTGGCCCTAAATGTCCTTCTCACTGATGATGGGTTCTTTGGCATTGGTGACTGCAAGAATCATAACAGAATACCTGGAACGGCACTGTTGTAAGAGGCTTCTGTGTGGACACTATAAAGGATGTATCACTGCCAAGTCTCCTAAGTGCAAGAGAAAGTAGGGGAAGGAAGAGATTTGGGAAATGGTACAGTGCCAAGACTTGTTCTTTTCAGTGATGCTCTCCGGAGGGTATGATCTCAAAGGCTTTGGGGACCAGCTGGCCCCAGAGGATGCCTCAGGAATAGAGAACTCATGTTTGCCAAGACAGTAACAAGCTTCAGTTTCAGAAAGTTTCAGTTTACAATCCAAGACAAGAATATGTTCAGCTCTTTTTTAAAACTGAAGTATAGTTGATTCACAGTGTTTCAGGTGGACGGCAAAGTGACTCAGTTGGAAGGACTGATGCTGAAGCTGAAGCTCTAATATTTTGGCCATCTGCTACAAAGAGCCAAGTCATTGGAAAAGACCCTGATGCTGGGAAAGATTGAAGGCAAAAAGAGAAGGAGGCGGCAGAGGATGAGATCATTAGATAGCATCACCGATTCAATGGACATGAATTTGAGCAAATTCCTGAAGATAGTGGAAGACACAGGAGCCAGGTTTGCTGCAGTCCATGGGGTTGTGAAGAGTCGGACGCGACTTAGTGAGCGAGCAACAGCAACAACCATGTTTTCTGGATCTATGTATTTATTTGTTTTGTAAATAAGTTCATTTCTGTCATCTTTTTGGAATTACCCACTGAGCCACAGGGGAAGCCCAATCTACATATAAGTAATATCATATATTTGTCTTTCTCTGTTCAACTCTTGATAATATGGTATTTCTCTTGTAGTGTGTTTCATCAGAATTTTGCTAGTTTTTTTTTTTCTAGATCATGTGGATGCTTTTTGGACAGAATTATTCAATCTATGTAGCTTCAGTTAGCTACATAAAGCAAGGTAAGGAAAGTAGTCCTGACCAAAGTCATTGCATCTATTGCAAGAGCATGTATGTTGTTGCTGTCTCTCTCCTATATCTTAAAGAATTTCACATTGCCACACGGTTCTGGTGGAAGAGGCTTGAGAGTCAATGGTAATAGGTTTCCCTTAGACAGGACTAGTTTTTTTAATCTGAAAAATGCACCTTGTCTATCTTCAAAGTCTTGTAGAAATTAATGGTTTGAGTTTTGTATATTTATTCCTTTTGTCTCTAAACATTTCCACAAATAAGTTGAATTTATGATTCATTATAAAACTAACCACTTACTTACTTGGGGCCTAAACATAAAATCAGTTCTCAAAGCCTTCGAATGACTTAAATGCTCATTCAGCTAACAGGATGAGAGTTAAACCGTTAGACCTATGGTTTTATATTCACTCCAGACTCCATGGAGTCCCAGAACCTCACATTTTAATTCACCTTTCATCTTAAGTCAGTTGTGGCACTTACAGAAACTACCACAAATTCTAATTGCTATATGGAATGAAATACATTTGAAAAATAGACAAAGTCTCTTATGGCTAGATGGATATCAGTTGGCTAGACATATGGCAGCTCAAAGTATAAGCTAATCCTTCTATATTGTGGTGGGAATCTGCAAAGTAAGCCTTCTCTCTTGGGCTTTGGATGGTGGATGTCATGAGCTAAGGCTCTTTGCTAAAAACACACATTGATAAGCTTAAGGCAGCTTCTTTGGAAACAGTACTACCAACAACATGGAACTTGAAAATGAGTAGAGGTTTCCACTTGGACGCTCACGTGCAGTTTCAGGTTAGAAAGTATTCATTAAAGGGGGATATATTTGTCATCTTCCACAAATGAGTATGAAGTGAAAATGGCCAGTTTTCTCTGTATTGGTCATACCTTTGTGGGGAACAAGCAACTTTTTATAGTAATTGGTCAATCTGACTGTAGTAATTGGTGAATTTTTGCTTTATAGTTTTTATTTGTGAAGGCGATAAGACTTTACTTTCTTGCTTAGAGGTGACTTGGTAGGCAATAAATCTAGGTTTATGTAGGTGTTCTTCACATGATGTTTAAAAATTATATAACTTGACTCAAGCCAAGTTTAAGGTCTCCTGTTTTTAGAGATTTTCTCTCCTGAGATCAAAGGCTTCCACCTCTCCTTCTCCATCTTCAATGAGATGCCATTGCTTTGCGGAGTGCCTCATTCACACCACCCGGAGCAGCTAGTGACTTACACATGACAAGGTCATTTTAGATGTAGTTTCCATTTTTGTGGTTGACTTCTTACATTGCTTATATCCCAGCTGACTTAAATATACTTTTGCTTCAGTTAATACCACCAGTTCCTATAACAAATATATACATTGGGAACCCAATTTAATAAGAACAGTAAACATTACTGAACATTTACTATATTCCAGGCATTGCTCTAAGAGCTGTATTTGCCTTCAATCCTTGTGACATCCCTATTGTATAGTTTTATTATCCATTTACAGGTGAAGAAATAGAACAATCCAAGAAGTTAAGTAACTTGCTTTGGTAGCTGGTTTATTAGTATCAAAAAGGATTTGAACCCAGGCAGTCTGACTTTAGAGCCTCAACATTTCATCCCTACCCTATACTACCTGTGGCTTCCCAGGTGGCACAGTGGTAAAGAATCTGCCTGCCAATGCAGGAGACATAAGAGACATGGGTTTGATCCCTGGGTCATAAAGATCCCCCAGAGTAGGAAATGGCAAAATCCACTCCAGTATTCTTGCCTGGAAAATCCCATGCACAGAAGAGCCTGGTGGGCTACAGTCCATGGGGCCGCAGAGTCGGTCACGACTAAGTGTGCATATACTACCTGTAGCCCTGTACAGAGAATCCACAAAGGTATGAAAAAATATAAAGCATGATCATCCCTACACGTTGACTCCCTCCACCCACTTCCATCTAGGTCAGATTTCTGAGGGCAGCTTGCCCAGTCCTCCACCTATAGTCAAGCGCTGGTCCTATATGCTGAGTTCCATTTTTATCCAAATCTGACTGCATTCTTCAAGCACTGTTTAATCCCTCCTCCCACCTGTCCCTTCCCAGCTTCCACAGCCACGCTAGATCACTTCTGTCTCTTTTTTGATCTTATTACAGCTAATCAAACACTGTCAGTGACACTGTTAGCTCCTTGAGGGTAGGTTTCATACATGTTACTTCCTTAATATTTTCTAGATTAGGTAGTGCAGCCCAGCTGCTTCAACAAGGCACCTTCAAGTCCGCTTCTAGCATCCAGAAGTTTCTTCTGTTTGGCTGCCACACTGTTATTCTTTTCTTCCTCTTCCTCATCGGTCTCCTCCTCTCCCCTCAATATTATAAAAGTAATATTCATATACTCATTGCATCTCTCCATTGTTTCTAGTCAGAGGTCAGCCTTCTTTTTTGTCATCATTCCTCTGAATATGATTTGTTTTCTTTATTTCTCTGGCTGTTTTTCCCTTTGTTTTTGGTTTTCAGCAGTTTGACTAAGATGTGCTGGAATGTGGTTTTCCTTGTATTTATCTTATTTGGGGTTTGCAGAGTTTCTTGGATTTGGAGGTCAATTTTTTGTTTGTTTATATGGCTTTTTAAAACCAAATTTGGGAAATACTTCCTCAAATATTTTTTGTCTGCTCCATTCTTTTTCTGAGATTCAACACACACATTAGGCTGCTTGATATTTTGCTACCACTTAAAAGTGTTTTCCTCTTTGTTCTATGGATTAAATAATTTCTATTGATCTGTACTTAGGTTTACTCGCCTTTTTTCTGCAGACTCCAGTGTGCTGTTAAGCATATTCAATGAGTACTTCATAATAGATATTGTATTAGTATTTTCAGTTCTAGAATTTCCGTTTATTTCTTCTTTTTGTTATCAAGTCTCTACTAATAATTCTGATCTATTTGCTCTTTTAGACCTATCATTTCCTAAGTTCTTGGACATATTTATTATCACTGCTTTAAAGTCCTTGTCACCTAATTCCATCATCTGAGGAATCTCAGTATCTATTTCTATTGATTACTTGTTTACTTTGACAGTAAGTCACATTTTCCAACTTCTTTGCACACTTTGAATGCTCAGTAAATTTTCAGTATAAGCTGGACGGTTTAGATTATCAGAGGAGCCTGGCAGGCAACAATCCATAGGATTGCAGAGTCAGATATGACTGAGTGTGTGTGTGCATGCATGCACACACACAGACACACACACCCCACACAACTAAAGTGAAGAGAAATCCATGAAAGGGAGAACATTGCCATCATCACAGAAAGTTCTATTCAACAATGCTGGTTAAAAGTTCTAGAAGTCTTCGATGAGGAATCAGGGAAGTGTAAATTCAAATGACATTCTATATCATATGTATGAGATTGGGGGGAAAAATGGAAAGTTTGATAATACTAAGTGTTGTTAGGGATGTCAGAAAGTGGGGGTCTGACACACTGTTAACAAGCCAGCAGACGGTCATGAGAACTTTGAAGAACAATTTGGCACTATCTAGTAAAGATGAGGGGAGAAGGCAATGGCACCCCACTCCAGTACGCTTGCCTGGGAAAACCCATGGACTGAGGAGCCTGGTAGGCTACAGTCCATGGGGTTGCTAAGAGTCAGATACGACTGAGCGACTTCACTTTCACTTTTCACTTTCATGCATTGGAGAAGGAAATGGCAACCCACTCCAGTGTTCTAGCCTGGAGAATCCCAGGGACTGGGGAGCCTGGTGGGCTGCCGTCTTATGGGGTCGCAGAGTCGGACACGACTGAAGCGACTTAGCAGCAGCCGCAGCAGCAGTAAAGATGAAGCTATGTAACCCAGCAATTTAATTTTTAGGGATAGAAGTGAGAGAAGCATTCTCATGAGCAAACAAGGAGATCACCCAGTATGAAGATATCACTGTAACATTCTAATAGCCAAAAAAAAAAAAGGAAAAAAGGGATCCTAAATATCCATTTTGTGAGAATGAATAAGTAAATTCTAGAATATTCATTTAGTGGAGAACTATGCAATAAAGATCTGTGTGTCTCAAAATGAATCTATCTCAAAAACTTATTGTTGATTTAACAGTTTTGTCTATGTTGTAAACAATATAGAGGAGGGTATACTGTGTTTATTAATTCCCTGGCATACCCTGCACACTGCCTCTGTACAGCCACCATGTTTTCTAAAAACCTATTAATAATCTTGTTATGTGAACCCTTGACTTTTCTTTAAATAGCATAAAAGCTCTCTCACTGGAAAAAAAACATAGGTTGCCATTTTCCAGATTTGAACAATCTCTATCCAGCTAAGTCTTGTGTTCTCAACTCAGCATTTATGTAAAGCTTGAAGCTGGGTTAGAAAAAATAACACAATGCAAAGTTGGAGAACGTTACATATTAAGGAAGGTTGACACTGTTAGCCTGGAAAACAATATGAACTTGAGGTGTTTAATGATGGTTTGAGCGCTTCTGTGATATCATTTCGATGTGCAGGATCTGTTTGGTTTAGCTCTGAAGATGCTTTTTTTCAATGGATCTGAAATTATTCTGGGATTCCCCCCTCCTCACCCTCTTCCTTCTTTTCTTGGAAAGCTGTATATAACATTTTAATTGTATCTGATAAAGTGTTAGGTAAGCCTCAGTTAAAAAGATGGTTCCTTCAACACGACTGAAGGCACAGCTACTATTTATTTACTAGGCCCTGTACTAGGGTCTGAAGTGATCCAACTGAGTAACACACCTTACCCTAAAAAATCTCATGGTCTAGTTGAATACAGATCAATATAAACTAGTCACTGTACCTCTGCAAGATCAATGTCAAAATAAGACTACCTCAGGGTCTTCTGTGCAAAACGGCCTTTATAGAGTCGAGGGGAAGAATGGCTGTGAAGGGAATCACTCGGTCGCGGCGACCACCCAGGTAGTGCCAGAGTTGGAAGCAGCCCTCCTCCCCCCATCCCCTGCCATCAGTGCGGCTCAGAACGAATCGGCTTTTCGTGAACTCGGGGAGCAAAGGAAAAGGCGGCCAAATCTTCCAGGCAGAAGCAGTACAGATCAGAGGATTAGAGCCTATCAATGAGGGGTGACCGAACTGGAGAGAGGAAAGAAGGAAGGAAATAGGGCTTAAACTCCGAGGGAGACTCTCAAGAGACAGGGTCAGGCACCAAGCATCCGCCTTCGTCGGAAAGTTCCCACCCGCGGAGGAAGCAGGCTCCCGCCGCGGGGCTCTAGCGGCTGCGGCCTGGCTGAGCCCCCGCGCGCGGGCCGCCCGCAATCTGCGTCGCTTGGAGAAGGACCTCCAGCGGCCAGGTAGCCTTTGAAGCCTCGGTGGCTGACGGGCCGGGAGGTGGATGACATGGTGGGGACAGGCACGGGGGGAGGGCCTCTGCTCAATTCCCACGATCGATCGGCCAGTGTGAGCGGCAGATGCCGGGTGCGGGTTGGTTCCAGTGTGGGACGCGGAGTGAGTGCGCACACGTGCGCGGGCGGGACCTGCCGGGGGAGAGGAGCCGGCCGGGTGCACGTGAAAGAGGCCGGGGTGAGAGTGTGAGGAGCAGGAGGCCTGGTGCATGCGGCCCTGGGGCTCCCGGTCATCAGCCAGGACCGTGGGCGGGGCCGAGGCCCGAGCGGAGGACTGTGAGCAGAAGGCCCCTCGGCTGGGTGGCAGACGCCTTCCCTGCCCGGCGACCAGGGGCAGGTCGGTGGAAGGAGACTCGGGCAGGAATGAGGTTCCGTTTAACCTCGGAGCGCTGGGAGAGCTATTAACTTGTCACTGGCATCCGCTCATTCTTAAAAGAAAAAACTCCGCGAGCCAAGGGACCCCTAGGAGGGAGCGCTGGGAGCGTGGCCGTCGCCCCCTCTGTCCCGCCCCGCTCCGCGGAGTTAAGTTTCTAAGCGCTCCTGGCCCCGCCCTCGACCCCGCCCCTTCGGCCGGCCCCGCCCACCCAGACTGCTCGGCGTCGGCCCGCGAGCCAATGGGAAGCTCTCGACCTCCAGCCCGGGCTGCAAATCGCCGCAGGAAGTGTTAGGCGCGCCGCAGCCCCAGACAAAATCGATTACTTTTCTCTGCTCCATGGTCCGGCTGGGAACCCGAGAAAAGCCCGGGTGGATTTTTGTCGGTCTGCCTTCGGGCCAGGAGGAAACTAGAGCTGATGGCCCCGGGGGCCCAAGAGACTTGTTTCTTACCTCTTCCTCCTGCCTTGCCGACATGGATAATGACGCGCCCAGTTTGAGGCTGAAAAGAGGCTCATTAACTAGAGTACACAATAAAAGCTCTCCTGGAGAGGAAGGCAGTCTTCTCCCCCGACTCCAGATTATTTCCGATGGGGGTCATCGGATAAATCCACAGGTCACATCTGTTCAAAGGGTCCTATTAAAATATTTGTTGAACTAGAGTGAGGGTTACATCAGAGAGGGCGTGTGTGTGTGCAAATGTGCTGTTGGAAGGGGCACCCCACCCACCCGCCAAAATGAACACAATGGGAGGATGTGAAGAGGTCTTAAATAACAACCAGTTCAAATCCCCACTCTCCCCCATTCTTATGTTTGAATACTGTAGTCTCAACCTGCAAGGTAGAACTTTGGGTTGCGACGGCGTTTGGAATTCCTAAGATTTAGTGGTTAAGGAAAGCTTTTGAGATGGAAATACTGCACAGAAAAAATTTGACCAGCGAAACTAAAAAGATGGCACGTGAGATCGAGAGAGGGAGGGAGAATACAAAATAGATAATAGAAGACACTTAAAAAATAGCATCTGTATTCTTCAATCTCAATAGATATTCTTAGAGATCTCTGTTTTCTATGGCCAATTCAGAGCTTAAATCTTTGGCCTTAGAAAGCTGCAGGTAAGTGTAGTGGTCTTTCCATTTACATTATATATTCCCGTGCTTTTTTGTTTGTTTTCCCTGGTAAAATATAAACTCCCCCAAAGGTGGGTGGTAATTTTGTTTGTTTGCCCAGTGCCTCCGTGTGTGGACATAGTAGGGACTCAGTGAATGTTTTTCCAATAACAATTCTAGCTTGTCTCTCTGACTTCTTTCTTTTATTTATCCTCTGAGCTGCCATCAGTTCAGTTCAGTTCAGTCTCTCAGTCGTATCCGACTCTCCACGACCCCATGAATCACAGCACGCCAGGCCTCCCTGTCCATCACCAACTCCCGGAGTTCACTCAAACTCATGTCCACAGAGTCGGTGATGCCATCCAGCCATTTCATTCTCGGTCGTCCCCTTCTCCTCCCACCCCCAACCTTTCCCAGCATCAGAGTCTTTTACAGTGAGGCAACTCGTCGCATGAGGTGGCCAAAGTATTGGAGTTTCAGCTTTAGCATCAGTCCTTCCAATGAACACCCAGGATTGATCTCCTTTAGAATGGACTGGTTGGATCTTCTTGCAGTCCAAGTGACTCTCAAGAGTCTTCTCCAACACCACAGTTCAAAAGCATCAATTCTTCGGCGATCAGCTTTCTTCACAGTCCAACTCTCACATCCATACATGACCACGGGAAAAACCATAGCCTGGACTAGACGGACTTTTGTTGGCAAAGTAATGTCTCTGCTTTTTAATATACTATCAAGGTTGGTCATAACTTTCCTTCCAAGGAGTAAGCATCTTTTAATTTCATGGCTGCAGTCAGCATCTGCAGTGATTTTGGAGCCCAAAAAAATAAAGTCTGACACTGTTTCCACTGTTTTTCCATCTATTTCCCATGACGTGATGGGACCAGATGCCATGATCTTTGTTTTCTGAATGTTGAGCTTCAAGCCAACCTTTTCACTCTCCTCTTTCACTTTCATCAAGAGGCTTTTGAGTTCCTCTTCACTTTCTGCCATAAGGGTCGTGTCATCTGCATATCTGAGGTTATTGATATTTCTCCCAGCAATCTTGATTCCAGCTTGTGCTTCTTCCAGCCCAGTGTTCCTCATGATGTACTCTGCATATAAGTTAAATAAGCAAGGTGACAATATACAGCCTTGACGTACTCCTTTTCCTATTTGGAACCAGTCTGTTGTTCCATGTACAGTTCTGACTGTTGCTTACTGACCTGCATGCAGGTTTTTCAAGAGGTCTGCAAATCCAAATCTGCTTCTGTCCTTTCAGGGGCACCCTCCATCTGCACCATGAGATCCAATCTCCTTAGCATGAATTGCATAACTGTCGCACAAGGCCACCCAGCTGTCAAGTGGCAGAGCTGCGATTCAAATCTAGGACCTCCCTGGTGGTCCAGTGGTTAAGACTCTGGGCTCCCAATGCAGGGGAAGCAAATTTCATCCCTTGGGGAAGTAAGATTCCACATGCCATGGGTGGGGGAACAAAAACAATAGCAACAAATCAAATCTGGCTGTGACTGACTTCAAGCATCCAAACTCTTCAAAGCTATATTTTCCTGCTTCTTTATTCCAAAAACACAAGGGACTCTGGGCTTAAAACACAATGGGCTATTTCACCCATTTGGAATATGCTATTCCATCTACCAACAATGTTCTTTCTTTTCTTCCTTATTCACCTTGTAAGCTTCTACTCATCTTTTAAGACCCAGGCCAGATGTCACTACCTCTGAAACTTTACTGATTCGTCAGTGTGAATGAATCATTCCATTAGCTGTCCAACCAAAATACTTTACACTGTCTCTGTTTTTGCATTATGGCTCCATGTTGCAATTATTTATGTACTTGTTTTTCATCCACACAGTAAGTATTCAATCAATGACTATTGAATATTTTATAGGTCTGATTGATAGAGTGCCTGATGAACTCTGGATGGAGGTTCGTGACATTGTACAGGAGACAGGGACCAAGACCATCCCCATGGAAAAGAAATGCAAAAGAGCGAAATGGCTGTCTGAGGAGGCCTTACAAATAGCTGTGAAAAGAAGAGAGGCGAAAAGCAAAGGAGAAAAGGAAAGATATAAGCATCTGAATGCAGAGTTCCAAAGAATAGCAAGGAGAGATAAGAAAGCCTTCCTCAGTGATCAATGCAGAGAAATAGAGGAAAACAACAGAATAGGAAAAACAAGAGACCTCTTCAAGAAAATTAGAGATTCCAAGGGAACATTTCATGCAAAGATGGGCTCGATAAAGGACAGAAATGGTATGGACCTAACAGAAGCAGAAGATATTAAGAAGAGGTGGCAGGAATACACAGAAGAACTGTACAAAAAAGATCTTCATGACCAAGATAGTCACGATAATGTGATCACTGACCTAGAGCCAGACATCTTGGAATGTGAAGTCAAGTGGGCCTTAGAAAGTATCACTACTAACAAAGCTAGTGGAGGTGATGGAATTCCAGTTGAGCTATTTCAAGTCTTGAAAGATGATGCTGTGAAAGTGCTGCACTCAATATGCCAGCAGATTTGGAAAACTCAGCTCTGGCCACAGGACTGGAAGAGGTCAGTCTTCATTCCAATCCCAAAGAAAGGCAATGCCAAAGAATGCTCAAACTACCGCACAATTGCACTCATCTCACACGCTAGTAAAGTCATGCTCAAAATTCTCCAAGCCAGGCTTCAGCAGTATGTAAACCGTGAACTCCCAGATGTTCAAGCAGGTTTTAGAAAAGGCAGAGGCACCAGAGATCAAATTGCCAACATCCGCTGGATCATGGAGAAAGCAAGAGAGTTTCAGAAAAACATCTATTTCTGCTTCATTGACTATGCCAAAGCCTTTGACTGTGTGGATCACAATCAACTGTGGAACATTCTGAAAGAGATGGGAATCCCAGACCACCTGACCTGCCTCTTGAGAAACCTGTATGCAGGTCAGGAAGCAACTGTTAGAACTGGACATGGAACAACAGACTGGTTCCAAATAGGAAAAGGTGTACGTCAAGGTTGTATATTGTCACCTTGCTTATTTAACTTATATGCAGAGTACATCATGAGGAACGCTGGGCTGGAAGAAGCACAAGCTGGAATCAAGATTGCTGGGAGAAATATCAATAACCTCAGATATGCAGATGACACTACCCTTATGGCAGAAAGTGAAGAGGAACTCAAAAGCCTCTTGATGAAAGTGAAAGAGGAGAGTGAAAAGGTTGGCTTGAAGCTCAACATTCAGAAAACAAAGATCATGGCATCTGGTCCCATCACTTCATGGGAAATAGATGGAAAAACAGTGGAAACAGTGTCAGACTTTGTTTTTTTGGGCTCCAAAATCACTGCAGATGCTGATTGCAGCCATGAAATTAAAAGACGCTTGCTCCTTGGAAGGAAAGTTATGACCAACCTTGATAGTATATTAAAAAGCAGAGACATTACTTTGCCAACCAAGGTCAGTCTAGTCAAGGCAATGGTTTTTCCCGTGGTCATGTATGGATGTGAGAGTTGGACTGTGAAGAAGGCTGATCGCCGAAGAATCGATGCTTTTGAACTGTGGTGTTGGAGAAGACTCTTGAGAGTCCCTTATACTGCAAGGAGATCCAACCATTCCGTTCTAAAGGAGATCAATCCTGGGTGTTCATTGGAGGGACTGATGCTAAAGCTGAAACTGCAATACTTTGGCCACCTCATGCGATGAGTTGACTCACTGGAAAAGACTCTGATGCTGGGAAAGGTTGGGGGTGGGAGGAGAAGGGGATGACCGAGAATGAGATGGCTGGACGGCATCACCGACTCTGTGGACATGAGTTTGAGTGAACTCCGGGAGTTGGTGATGGACAGGGAGGCCTGGCGTGCTGTGATTCATGGGGTCGCGGAGAGTCGGACACGACTGAGCGACTGAACTGAACTGAACTGAAGAGTCCAGTTTTGATTTACACTATACTTGAGATGGATGAATATCACATTCAGTTCAGTTCAGTTCAGTCACTCAGTCATGTCCGACTCTTTGCAACCCCATGAATCACAGCACGCCAGGCCTCCCTGTCCATCACCAACTCCTGGAGTTTACTCAAACTCATGTCCATCGAGTTGGTGATGCCATCCAGCCATCTCATCCTCTGTCGTCTCCTTCTCCTCCTGCCCCCAATCCCTCCCAGCATCAGAGTCTTTTCCAGTGAGTCAACTCTTTGCATGAGGTGGCCAAAATACTGGAGCTTCAGCTTCAGCATCAGTCCTTCCAATGAACACCCAGGACTGATCTCCTTTAGAATGGACTGGTTGGATCTCCCTGCAGTCCAAGGGACTCTCAAGAGTCTTCTCCAACACCACTTCCAACACCAAGGAGTACATCAAGCTTGTATATTGTCACCCTGCTTATTTAACTTATATGCAGAGTACATCATGAGGAACACTGGGTTGGAAGAAGCACAAGCTGGAATCAAGATTGCCAGGAGAAATATCAATAACCTCAGATATGCAGATGACACGACCCTTATGGCAGAAAGTGAAGAGGAACTAAAAAGCCTCTTGATGAAAGTGAAAAGGAGAGTGAAAAGGTTGGCTTGAAGCTCAACATTCAGAAAACAAAGATCATTGCATCTGGTCCCATCACTCATGGGAAATAGATGGAGAAACAGTGGAAACAGTGTCAGACTTTATTTTTTTGGGCTCCAAAATCACTGAGGATGCTGATTGCAGCCATGAAATTAAAAGACGCTTACTCCTTGGAAGGAAAGTTATGACCAATCTAGATAGCATATTAAAAAGCAGAGACATTACTTTGCCAACTAAGGTCCATCTAGTCAAGGCTATGGTTTTTCCCGTGGTCATGTATGAATGTGAGAGTTGGACTGTGAAGAAAGCTGATCGCCGAAGAATATCACATTAGAAATTACAATTTCTTTAGCTGCCTAATCTTCAGCTTCATTGCTCTTAAGTCTCTTTAGAGCCATAACTTAATTGTCTAGTTAGAGAATTTAGAAAGTGTAGCATTTAGTAATTATCTTCAGCTGCTAATGTCAGAGACTAGAAATAGCATTAGCCAAATCATGACAGAATTTTTTTCTCTTGCTAAAGCAGTCAAAGGCTAGTGTGGTAGCTTCACACCCATCAGTGATTCCTTTTATATTTTTGTTCCAATTTTGTTCCAATGTATTATAGATTCTTGATGCCTCTTGGATTAGGTTCTTCATGCTCCTCCTGCTAAAGCCTAGCTGATTAATATTGATTATAGTTGAGTTAGAACATTTTGCTATGTGTAGTGTTTATTTAAAACAGTTGGTTTAGATACTTTGCTACTCTTCTCATTGGGAAGTGAGGTGCATGCCCGCTTAATGCAAATCTGGGCAACCTTGTTTTGGCCAGTAGAGTATGGCAGAAGTGATGCTCTGTAACTTCCAAAGCTAGATCATAGAAGGTCATGGAGTGTCCCTCTGACTTTCCCAGATTTGCTGTAGGTGAAGCCAGTTATTATATAAGAAGTCTGAATATCTGAGAATGTTGTGCTGCAGAAGCCACATGTTGAGCTTTTAGTCAGAAGCTAACATCATCTGCCCACCCGTGTTGGATGTTCCAGCTCACATGTCAGTGCAAGAACAGGAGAAACCCCAGAGCCAACTGAGCCGTCCCCAAATTCCTGATCCACAAAATTGTTAGCAAAGTAAAATGGCAGTTCTAAGCTATTGTGTTTGGGAGTTATTTGTTCACAGTAACAGCAGATAGCTGAAACAGGATCAGACTGTTCTGACTGATGTGTGCTAGTCTTTACCAGATTATTTTGGACAACGCCTCTGGTAGGATCTTGTTTACACTTACAGTGATCCATCAGCAACTGTCTGTATCTCACCAGTTATAAATACCACTGCATTTTTGCATAATTCCCCCCAAACTTTTTCCAGTTTTCTATATTTCTGAAGCTCTCAGGCTGACAATTTACCTAAGGAGCCAGTAGGTTACAAATGCAACTACTCTTTCTTAATGTTCAATGATATACTGCCTAACTCTTTGGTGAGAAAGTTGCCTAGATTCTTAGAACAATGTAAGATGGTTTGCAGGCTTCACTGACTCTTCATTTTGTGGATGAGAACTGGTTATCAGTCAAAAGGCATGATTTCAACATAGATTATTCACAGTCTTTTTTAAAAGTTCTTAAAAACATTATACTACGTGACATAAATCAGTCACAAAAGTACAGATACTATATGATTCCATTTATATGAGGACCTAGAACAGTCAAATTCATAGAGTCAGAGAGTAAAATGGTGATTACCAGGGACTGGGGAAGAGAGGAATGGGAAGTCAGTGTTTAATCAAACAGAATTTCAGGTGGAGAAGATGGAAAATTTCTGACAACGGATAGTGGTAAAGGCTACACGACACTGAACTGGAAACTGAAAAATGGTTAAATGATAAATTTGATATTATATACATTTTACCACAATTTAAAAAATTCAGAGAAACTCTCCGTTCTTCATTCCCTACAAAACCTAAGACAAGAAGGAACTGTCTCCTGACAGATCAGAGAACAATCCTTTGAGGGTATGAAACAGGGTGATCTCCCTTGTTTAAAAGTTTCCCTGTCATAGTAAGTTGGAAGAGGAACATTTTCCTCAGGTCTGATGACATTGTTTTATTACCATGAACTAAAAATGGCCTCAAAAAAAAAAAATAAAGTGGCCGTTGTATATAATACCCGTTGAAAATAATGGCCTAACCAACTATAATAAAATTAAAATCCTGGTTTGTGGGAGCTGTTCTCAACTCATTCAATTTCATTTTGCAATGAACTCATACTGGAGTCCCATCAGAAAGCCTTGTCATTCACTCATAGGTACTGATGTTTTCCTCCAGCCACTGTGGGTGATTAGGAAACACCAGCTTTGACATTTTTTCCATGCCAAAACAGTATGGAGCTCCAGGGACTCAATTAAACATTTGTTCAAGTGCTGGAGCACATTCAAAGCAACTTCCTAAGGAAAATGTTGGCTCACCCTTGAGATGCCCCTGCAGTCTACCTCTGAGGAAACCTGGGGTGGTCTTCGTGTGAACACACTGATTTGCTTCTGTAGCTTTAGTAGAAGGATGACAAATGTAGCATTTGTTCAGCTGTTTTCCAAACCCTGTGAATCTGTACTCTGTGATCCCAAAGTATTAATAATACCAACACTCTGGGCTCTGACCAAAGAGAAGAATCCTAATTTTAAGTTATTTGGCTCTGCTGAGAGAAGTGATTCTAAAGGAGATCAGTCCTGGGTGTTCATTGTAAGGACTGATGCTAAAGCTGAAACTCCAGTACTTTGGCCACCTCATGCGAAGAGTTGACTCACTGGAAAAGACTCTGATGCTGGGAGGGATTGGGGGCAGGAGGAGAAGGGGCGACAGAGAATGAGATGGCTGGATGGCATCACCAACTCGATGGCCATGAGTTTGAGTGAACTCCGGGAGTTGGTGATGGACAGGGAGACCTGGTGTGCTGTGATTCATGGGGTCGCAAAGAGTTGGACACGACTGAGCGACTGAACTGAACTGAACTGAACTGAGAGAAGTGATCCGTGGCTGCCAGGTGGATATGTTATTTAGTGTTTTAAAGTGAACCCCCAATACTGAATTCTTAATATACTATCTTAGTCTCCAAAGATTCCCCTTCATTCAAGTCTTGATTTTTGTGGAAGATTATTACAAGCAAAAGGGCTTGTGATAGCCTCTTTTCTTTTCAATAAAAGTGCTGTTAGGCCACTGCCTATTACATCCCTTGGTGCCTTTTATGATACTCTGCAGAGTAAATTTCTTTTAAAATTTAGTTTATTTGAAAATAGGCATTCTTTGCACTTTTAAGCAAGATTGCTATCCAGGTTTTTCTCTCTTTACCTTGGCTGCTAAGAAGCTCAACCAAATCTGAAACTTGATTACTAAAATCAAGGCAACCCTATGTTCACTCTGAGGGTTGACTTATTTCAAGTTTCCAGTCTTTTCCTTTTCTGGTTTTCTATTTTGATTTTACCAATTTATTTGAAACATGGTATTTTGAGTTGTAGACCACCCAGATTCTTTTTGGAAAGAAGGAATAAGTAAAACATACTTAGCTCATAAATTTTTAACCCCCTTGATTGTGTCACTTTAGCTCAGTCTCAATTTATAGGAATTGACCCTCAAAATGAATGCTTAAGACACACAGAAAGGGACGAAGGTGATGGCTTAAAACTGATAGAAGGAAACACACTGAAGGTTCTAGAAGAGGCAATCCTGTATCCATTATCAGAGACATTCTTACAGGGAAATGACATTTAGTGAATTCCTTCATTTACTTGGAGCCCAAGACAGAGATGAAGTTTGGCCGGACTTAAGTTTAATAAACGACCATCTTTTAGCTGGGAGCAATCCTGCCTCCACTGAATTCCCTAGTACTTAATTAGAGTCAGTCTTAGAGGTCTTTACACTTTCTACCTCTTGTTACCATCTAAACTTTCTTCCTGCACTAGACTGAATGATCTGTGAGGATAGGAGCCCACATTTATTCCTATTTTATCCTTTTTCCAGTTCTTTCTTAACTCTTCCTACCAGAAGAGGTTTGTCCAACTGTTCATTGAGTGAAATTATGTCCTTTCAAAGGTTGCTCTGCCTGTGTTATTCACTTCTGGCTGCACAGGTCTGTCCCTTTCTCTGTAGTGTTGAACACTGGATCTTTGCCCAGACAGGATACCAAGATCTAAGAAGCATGTGACATTCCTGGCATTGCTTTGCTCTCCAGTGATGGTCAGTCATAAGGTTTCTGATAAGTAAGTGGAAATGAGTCTCAGTAGGTCGTTTCTGTCCCTTCCCCAAATTATCCTGATCGTTAATTTCATTTTCCAAAATTATTAGGCTTATTTGTCTCCTATGACGTCAACTGACAGACTTTGGAATACTTTCCTAGAAGAAGATGCTGCTGAAAAATGAATTTGTATGAGTATGTATTTGTGAGTTTCCTACCAAAGATGATTTTAAAAAAATACTAAATAGAAATCTGCTATAAAGAGATGTTAGCCAACTTGTAGTCCGAAGGTGGGGGTGGGGGGGAGGTGTGGAGGATGGGGAAAGAAAAAGAAACTCTAGTGGCTGAATTCTTGCCAGGGAAGGAGGGCAGAGGGATGAATTAATAAAGGAAAATCTGACCAGCCAACGTGGGGCAAGCACATATGCATAATGTTTTTTGTGGGTGGGTGGAGGCTGTGGTTCATTACTGTTCCTTAGGTGTCCTGAGTGACCCATGGCTTGGCTTTTGTACTTAAAATAGCTTTGGGGTGGCGTTCCCCTCGCCCCCCACCCACCGCCCTCGCGCACAGCCGCGGTTTGCAGCGGCTACCCGCCGCCTCCTCCCCACCCCTCTGGGTAGCGGGCCAGGCTGCGGAGCTGCCGGGAAAGCCGAGCCCGCGCTCCCTGGGGCCACCCGGCCGGCGCCCGCGCGCTCGCTGCCGACAAGGGTTCGGGACGCGCCGCCTGCGCCCCTCCGCCTGCGGGGTCTTGGCCACTGTCGGCCTGGGGTGTCTTTGGCCCACAGACCCGCCGGGACCCCCACCGCCTGGGGCGCGGAAGTTGCGCTGGGGAGCAATCAGGTTTCCAAACCGAGGGCGGCGCGGGAAACTCGCAGACCCCTCGTCTGGCCGCAGGGGGACCAGGGTCGGCGGCTGCTCCCCAGAGATGCGCCCGGGGCGCCCACATAGGGGTCTCTGCGGTGGCGGCGGCTCCGGGTCTGCGGCGAGCACGTGCCAGGACCGAGGCGCAAAGAGGGCTTTTCCATTTCTGCCTCCTCCGTGGCGTCTGGGCCCCGTGTTCCGCTCAGCCACGTCCCGGTGCGGAGCGCTTTGACTTTCACCAATTAGGAACAAGTTTAGAGCCAGCACAAGGGTTTAAAATTATTGTTATTTTTTTAATTTATTAAAGCGTTTCCAAGAAGGAGGGGCTGGAGTGAAAGTGGAGGGTAGGAGGGGAGAAGTGTTAAAATCTCTACCAAACCACGAAAAATATAAATGGTTACGAGTTTGTGACAGTTTATTGGCTTTCTCCAAATATCCTCAGATTAGCCTGACAGCTCCTTCCCTAAAAATACTGAGTAAAAGCCCCTGAGTCGGGAGCTGTTAAACGGTGTCACTGAATCCAATCTCAGAGCGATTACGGAGTTAATTCACATAATAAGCAAATCATAGGGTTGACAGATTATTATATGAACACGGACAAATTGTTACATAAAATATTTTGATACTGATTGTTTTATTAGTAATGTTAAGCCTCTTCATGGCTGTTTCTGTTTCTCGGGACTGACATGTTAAACAATACTCCCTGCTAAATAAATAAACCAAATGGTGTGAACTAATTGTCTCTGTCATTTAACTGTACACTTTCATTAACATTATTAACACAATTATTGATAATTCTACTGGATACTTAATCCGTGTAAGATTTTTCAGTAGGAAATATTACCCATGAAGGAAAAAAAAAAATGCTCACTTGAAGGGGACTTGAATAACCTCCAGGTGTGAAAAGTGATCATTTTGATGTTTAAAGATACAGTAAGGTTTTTTGTATCCTTAGACTAATATGGTTTTCAAGTGCACATGCTTCAGGTATTAAAACAATTTCAGTTATTAATGACAACAACAGAAAAGTACAAGGGGAATAATCATAAGTCAAAACCTAGAAAAATATGTTTTGCCTAGCAGAGAAAAGGGAAGTATAATTTATATTTCATTTTATCAAAGAAAACACTGTGCAGTTTACTTAGTGCTGTGTAATCATGATTTCTAGTTTTAGTAGAGCCGTGGATATAAAATCAAAATGATTGATAGGTATTTTGCTGATAAAAAGAAATGTAGCAATTCAATCTTATATTTCAAGTAAAACTTCACTGACAAGGAACATTTTAGCCAATGAAAGGTCTTTAAGAACTTCAGTGGGGTGTTATATATCATAGAATTAAGTGAAAAGTCAAATTTTAAGTTCAGTTGGGGTTATCACTTTCTCTCAGAAACTGGAATCTTACCTGTAAAATGAAGTGAACTTAGGGGAGGGCTGAAAAATTGGGAAAGAGGAAGAAGGAAACTAAAGAAATTTTAGTCTGTGAACAACATAAATACATTGGTAAATCATATACATCTTTTTCTTATAATGAATGAATGAGTACCATAGTAAAACCTGTTAAAATTTCCTGGAACACAAAGAAAGTGTTCAAGCAACACCATCTATATAGGATTAGAAATTCAAGTTACATCAATTGGAAATGTTAAAGGAGTTAAGTTTATAACCCTGGTAAAGGAAGATTTAAGGTGATTAATAATCATATTCCGTTATTTGTGTTATCCTAAGTGTTCTGGAGTTGGGACATACAAAAAGATTTAGCAAGAAGAAATGAGATTTAAGTGGTAACAGCAGAAATGGGCATTGATATTTGAATACTTTCTTGACCGTATGTTATTGAATAGTAACAAGTCACTAAGCAATGCATTCCTATTAGACTATGGCTCAACTACCTATCTAATGTACCTTGATGTTCAGTATCTTCTAGACTAGCTGGCAAGGAAAGCTGAAATCAAGAGGTCCTTCAGGTTGTTCATTGTGAAGTACTACATAGAAATAAAACATGTGCAAAACATTTCCATTAAGATAATAGTTTCGATGATAGGTTCCTTTGTTACTTTTTTCTCTCTGTATTCCTACAATTTATGTGAATTTTTATAAGAATGAAAGTCACTCAGTCGTGTCCAACTCTCTGCAGCCCCGTGGACTATAGCCCTCCAGGCTTCTCTGTCCATGGAATTCTCCAGGAAAGAATACTGGAGTGGGTTGCTTGCCATTCTCTTCTCCAGGGAATCTTCCTGACCCAGAGATCAAACCCTGGTCTCCTGCATTGCAGGCAGATTCTTTACCATCTGAGCCACCAGGGAAGCCCTTATGATAACATTAATAATTCTTATCTCACAAGTTGTCTTGATGATCAAAGATAAAGCAAAAATTTTTTGTAAAATTCATGTGATTATTATTCAAAGAAATGCCCTACACATTGTATTACGGGTGATGACTTTCTATATCTTTTTTTTTTAACTTTCTATTTTTTTCTTATTGCTGTGTTTGGTTGTCTTTTCCCAAAGTGGTTAAAAAAGCAGGAGCACAGTTACCTTTCATTGTTAGGTGTTTTAGCTCTGATTATAATTTTTCTTTTTCTTTTGAGGAGTTAAATGAATACACTAGTGGAGACCTACCTTTATTTAGCATGACTTAAGGAACAAATTCAGTATTATTGGAGAATATCAGAATTTCCTGGCTCAGCGGTAAAGAATGCCTGCAATGCAGGAGACACCAGAGAGGCAGGTTTGATCCCTGGGTCAGGAAGATCCCCTAAAGGACGAAATGGCAAACCACTCCAGTATACTTGCCTGGAAAATCCCATGGACAGAGATGTCTAGCGGGCAATAGTCTGTGGGGTTACAAAGAGTTGGACACAACTGAGCAAGCAAGCACACGTCAGAATTTCCTATGATTCTGGTTTCTGGCTGTCATCTTCACTCCCTAGCCTCCACGGAGGTTGCAGAGAGCTGATGACTTCTGTCACTTGTTAACTACTCTGGCTTACACTCCTTCAGATTCAAAAGAGCAGTTAAATGACTGGTCTCCTAGAGATCTCAGAGCCTAAACTTTAGGATGAGCTTGGGATTTACATCCATCTCTCTGATGTGCTCTTAATTCTTTTGGGATAACAGGTGTCAATTTTGTCTGCCCTGAGCAATTTGGTAGGATATGGTCATCCTACCAAACTTAGACCAGGCTGTCTGGAATCACCAGAAAGATCTCAGAAAGCCTCGCATAACCAAGGGGTATATCCAAACTCCTTGCCGCCCCCCCTCCCCCATCCTGACTCAGAGCTGAAAAAGAGGCCTTAGGATGTTTTGGAATCCAGGCTGCTAGTCTTGAGAAGAAGAGAAATATATTCCCTGGGAACTCTCATTTCATCAAATGTCATGAAGGCTCATGAGCTTTAAGTCCACGACTGGCCCCTGCCCACGGCCCCCTCCCAAGCACAGCTCCTCCTGCCCCTCGTGGTGAAATGCAACTTCTCTCTCCATTTGCTGATCACTTCCTCATTTCCCAGCCTTGTCTGAAAAGCGCAAATGTTTTACAGGCCTAAAATAATTAACCTTCTCAGATACTTTCTCTTTTTCTAGGCCTTTGTAGTTGCGGCATTGCCTTAATCTTTTGTTTCCACTCTCTCCTATCTGTTGACATTTTCTTCTCCTGACTTCCCTCTTTCTGTATTATTCTTTCTATCTGGACGCCATGACAGGAAGCCTGACTAGAGGAAGGCCAGCATTAACACATGAGGACCAGATTGAATGAGAGACAAGGAGATGGTTGAAAACCTTGATCGAGTTTAGAAGATTTTTTTAGGAATAGGTGTTCAAGATGAAAAAGCAAGAAGAGGAAGAACACTGGAATCTCAGGATTACTTTTGGAAATGTAAGGATTTGGGGTGTGTGTATGTGTGTGATCACAGACTTTATCTTTCCTGAATTCTGAGAACAGCCAAGACACTGTAAAAAAGCAACATCATTCCCAGCTGTTTTTTAAAATAATACTCATTTATTTGGCTGCATGGGTTCTTAGTTGTGGCATTCAGATCTTCACTGTGTCTCGTGGGATCTTTCAGTCTCCAGAAGGCATTTACTCCAGTAGTTGCAGTACATGGACTCTAGTTGCGGTGCTCCGGCTTCGTTGCTCTGCTGCATGTGGGATCTTAGTTCCTGACCAGGGATCAAACCCTCGTCCCCTGCATGGCAAGGTGGATTCTTAACCACTTGACCACCAGGGAAGTCCCCCGGCATTTATTTTTGATCATTCAGTTTCAGCAGCAGACGCAAGAATAAAATACAGTCTTTTGAGAACAGTGCTTTGTAATTTTATTTCAGGACCAGATAACAAGAGGGAGAATGTTCAGTAATCTCTCACATTTAATCTTTATGAAGTTTGTTGCAAAAGTTGTTTTCTTACAACTATTTTAACCTATGTATGTATATTTTCAATTTCCTGCTACACTGCCTCACTGTCTTATAAGGTAAGTGCATTATTGCTTCTTTCTTTGTAAACCATGAACTTCCTCTCCATTTCTGCAGATGAAAAAACTGAACTGTCTTTATTTGTAATCCATTTCTGAATTCTCACTAAAGAATGAACCCCTGGACATTATCACAATACCAACTCCTTGCAAATTACTTCTCCACTTTTGACTAAAAAAATAATGAAAGGAGTCTTAGAAAAATATGGTTAGCTTTTCTAGAAGAATGGTAGGAACATTTCATGTAATACAACAAGAAGGCAGGAAAGGTCACATTGCTGTGGACATCACTCCATACACAAAACATTTGCCATTTTTGTCAAGCTTTTCTACAAATTTGACTTAGTTAGGGGCACACTCTTGCACTTTTCAAGGTGGAAGGGAACAATCAACTTAAAAACCATAAAAAAAATTCCATAGTTTCAGCTTTCGTTTTTAAGATGATTAGAATTTGAAATAATGAGTTTCAAAATCAAGGGTGCAAATTCTTAGAAAACCAAACTAAAAATAATGGAAACAAAGAAGAGTTTCATCAGACACTACAGCGAGTAACTTCTCCAGCTTTGCAATTTCACCCCCCGCCGAACTTTAAATGTTTTACATAGTTTTATGGAATTCCAGTTGAGCTATTTCAAGTCTTGAAAGATGATGCTGTGAAAGTGCTGCACTCAATATGCCAGCAGATTTGGAAAACTCAGCAGTGGCCACAGGACTGGAAGAGGTCAGTCTTCATTCCAATCCCAAAGAAAGGCAATGCCAAAGAATGCTCAAACTACCGCACAATTGCACTCATCTCACACGCTAGTAAAGTCATGCTCAAAATTCTCCAAGCCAGGCTTCAGCAGTATGTAAACCGTGAACTCCCAGATGTTCAAGCAGGTTTTAGAAAAGGCAGAGGCACCAGAGATCAAATTGCCAACATCCGCTGGATCATGGAGAAAGCAAGAGAGTTTCAGAAAAACATCTATTTCTGCTTTATTGACTATGCCAAAGCCTTTGACTGTGTCGATCACGATAAACTGTGGAACATTCTGAAAGAGATGGGAATCCCAGACCACCTGACCTGCCTCTTGAGAAACCTGTATGCAGGTCAGGAAGCAACTGTTAGAACTGGACATGGAACAACAGACTGGTTCCAAATAGGAAAAGGTGTACGTCAAGGTTGTATATTGTCACCTTGCTTATTTAACTTATATGCAGAGTACATCATGAGGAACGCTGGGCTGGAAGAAGCACAAGCTGGAATCAAGATTGCCGGGAGAAATATCAATAACCTCAGATATGCAGATGACACTACCCTTATGGCAGAAAGTGAAGAGGAACTCAAAAGCCTCTTGATGAAAGTGAAAGAGGAGAGTGAAAAGGTTGGCTTGAAGCTCAACATTCAGAAAACAAAGATCATGGCATCTGATCCCATCACTTCATGGGAAATAGATGGAAAAACAGTGGAAACAGTGTCAGACTTTGTTTTTTGGGCTCCAAAATCACTGCAGATGCTGATTGCAGCCATGAAATTAAAAGACGCTTGCTCCTTGGAAGGAAAGTTATGACCAACCTTGATAGTATATTAAAAAGCAGAGACATTACTTTGCCAACCAAGGTCCGTCTAGTCAAGGCAATGGTTTTTCCCGTGGTCATGTATGGATGTGAGAGTTGGACTGTGAAGAAAGCTGATCACCGAAGAATTGATGCTTTTGAACTGTGGTGCTGGAAAAGACTCTTGAAAGTCCCTTGGACTTCAAGGAGATCCAACCAGTCCATTCTAAAGGAGATCGATCCTGGGTGTTCATTGGAAGGACTGATGCTAAAGCTGAAACTGCAATACTTTGGCCACCTCATGCGACGAGTTGACTCACTGGAAAAGACTCTGATGCTGGGAAAGGTTGGGGGCGGGAGGAGAAGGGGACGACGGAGAATGAGATGGCTGGATGGCATCACCGACTCTGTGGACATGAGTTTGAGTGAACTCCAGGAGTTGGTGATGGACAGGGAGGCCTGGCGTGCTGTGATTCATGGGGTCGTGGAGAGTCGGACACGACTGAGCGACTGAACTGAACTGAACTGAACTGATATCCATTAAAAGTAAAATCTTTCATCTGAGAAAGAATTGTATCATTTTAAGAAAGGTACAAGAAAACAGCTTACTGAACCAGTGTGAATGCTCAAAGTTTAATCTGGTCTCTTACAAAAAATCCTTTACATTTTTAGAACTCTACATCTATGAAAACTTTTCCAGGAGAGAAGTTTATATTGTAAAATATTTCATAAAAACATAGAAAACACAATTCTGACCTTTGAAACTACCATGGAAAAGAAACCCAAAATATTGACATAAGCTGAGAAACATACCTGGGAATTTAAAAACATTTTCCTTCTTTGCTTATCTACTCCACTTAAATTAACAATGAATGAAATACACTTTGCCTTTTTCCTCAATTAACTTTCCATTCATTCACATACAGTGGGCCTGGGCCCTGGAATTACATCTTTCGTTCTTAACTCTGCTTTACCAGTTAAAGTTTTCAGTTAATCAAAGAAACAAAGTGTTAAAGTAGCTCCAAGGAACTAAAGCTAGTCTCTTAGGATAGAGATTATCTCTCATCACTTTCAGTCCTGCAAATGCTTGGTGCTCTCCAAGAAGTGAAGATTCACAAATTTAATTTATCATTAACTGACAGTTAACAAATCCTGTAAAAAGTTAACTGGAGAGAAAGAGTGAGAGCACATCAAGAGCATCAGATTTGGAAGGAGTTAGTGAGCTCTTCTGGAGAAGGAAATGGCAACCCACTCCAGTGTTCCTGCATGGAGAATCCCAGGGACGGGGGATCCTGGTGGGCTGCCGTCTAATGGGATCGCACAGAGTCGGACACGACTGAAGCGACTTAGCAGCAGCAGCAGCAGTGAGCTCTTCAGGCTTCCCAGGTGGCGCTAGGGGTAAAGAACTCGCTTGTCAATGCAGGTGACGTAAGAGACGTGGGTTCGATCTCTGGGTTGGGAAGATCCCCTGGAGGAGGACATGGTAACCCACTCCAGTATTCTTGCCTGGAGAATCCCATGGACAGAGGAGCCTGGTGGGCTACAGTCCATAGCGTTGCACAGAGTCAAACATGGCTGAAGCAGCTTAGCATGCACACAGAGAGCTTTGCATCCCTATCTATTTCTTCTGTTTATAAGGAGGGAACAGTTGTTAATGAAGATCAGACCAAGTTAGAAACCAAAATTTCTGTTTGTAGGGTCAAACAACTTATGGGCCTTTTAAATATTTAAAAAACAAAACAAGTTGCACAATCAATGTTATGCTTTAAATAACCTACTTAAATAATCTGAGTTGTTTCAGATTTCATTCCATGAAGTAAAATGAAATCCAGAGACATAGGCTTTCATCAAACAACTTGCTATGTTTGTAACATATATATACACTAAAAAACAATAAGCACATACACAGATGTCTGACTTTCAATGTTTTAAGATTACATGCACCTGAGTCATTAAATTAGAGGAAGTGCTACAGGTATGTTTTAATAGAACATGAAATAAAATCTTTATATACTTCAAGGGGTTGAGATTACTGGTATAGAAATTGATAAATAAAAGCTTAATTCTCCTCAGATCACACTATGTCATCATTCTAAAGGGCTCTATGTATTTTCCTTGGAGAGTTAGTAGAATGGACCATAAGCCTCTCCAGGAACTATGGGCGTCCCAGTATAATAAAGACAGAACGTCCTGAGTGGGAACCATGCGTGGCTATTGTAACCACACCATTTATCACAATAATGAAACTCTGTCAAAAGCAGTGGTCAGGACGATGCATTACATGGCTGAATCATAAAGCATGGTTACCACCAGTACCCAAAGATCTCAAAGACTTTGGCCACCTTGCAGGTTGGCTTGACATCTGTTCTCTGTGATAGATCCTCTGCATTCCATCAACCGTGTTTACAATATTGCCGTGCTCCCTTGGTATAGATGTCAGACCAGTATGCTTGCAATTTGAGGCAGTATTTTTTAACTCATGTAGTTGACATCTTTGCTCAGTTTAGATTTGTGGGCTGGACCACAGGACCTTCCAGATGACTGAGCAGCCAGCCTGTCGCTGACCATAGATGGATTTTAATTTTGGATTTCAGATGCAGCCAGCAGAATATAGAGGACGTGAGCCCCAGATGTGCCTCCTTACTTATAGAGGACCAGATGTGCCTCTTTACTCCATAATTCCTGCTGCAGTCCTTCCCTTTTGTCCCTCAAAATCATTCTGCATCCAGGTCTAGCTTAGCTGTCTCAGAGCTGTGATTTTAAAGGATGCTATGGTGTCTTTTAAACTTCCTCCTTTACCTTATGTTTATGGCTGCCAATTTTTTTCCCCAAGGACTGACATGGGACAGCTTCCTACACCGAAAGAAAGTTTAATGTGCAGATAGCTTTCGGTGAGTTAGCATTTGATTTTAATTCATACTATAGTGTAAGTGACCTGCACAGAATCCTTTCAGAGCCTGAAAAAGAGAAACAACATAATATTTATACATAGTATCTGTGCAGGCATTTTAAGGAGAATTTCATAAGTCCTTCATTTTTAAGATCATCCCCATTAAACCTTACCTATCCTCATTTTACAGCTGAAGATCATGGAGTTTAGGGGAGATGAGTAAATTGCCTAAGTTTACCGTAGGAGAGAGCCAGGCTTCACCCACTTTCATCTGATACAAAAGTTTGTTGTAAGCATTCAACTTTGCTACCTGAGGGAAGTCAGCAGTTTGGCATAGACCTTTGTTCTCAGCCTCACTCCAGATTGACCCACAAGCTTAAAGCCATTCTGCTAATGCTTTATTTCATAAATATCTCTTTTGTTGTTTCCCTAAACACCACCACCTCCCTTCTCATCCTCTGTAAGAACCATCTATAAGCTCCATTTAAAGGAAATCAACCCTGAACATTCGTTGGAACGACTAAGCTGCAGCTCCAATACTTTGGCCACTTGATGCAAAGAGCCAACTCACTGGAAAAGATCCTGACCATGGGAAAAACTGAGGGAAGGAGGAGAAGGGGGAGACAGAGGACGAGATGGTTGGATGGCATCACCAATCAATCAATGGACATGAGAAGAGCAAACTCTGGGAGATGGTGAAGGACAGGGAAGACTGATGTGCTGCATCATGTCTTTGCGATCCATGGGTCGCAAAGCGTCGGACACGACTGAGCGACTGAACTGAACTGATAGTTGATTTACAGTGTTTTAGGTGCACAGAAAGTGATTCAGTTATACATATACATATCTATATTCTTTTTCAGATTCTTTTCCATTATACGTTGGGCTTCCCTGGTGGCTCAGAGGGTAAAGAATCTGCCTGCAATGCAGGGGACCTGGGTTCAATCCCTGGGTTGGGAAGATTCCCCTGGAGAAAGGAACAAATACTCTAGTATTCTGGCTTGGACAGAGGAGCCTGGCATGCTACAATCCATGGGGTCACAAAGAGTCAGACATGACTGAGCGACCTTCATTTCATTTCCATTATACGTTATTACAAAATATTGAATATAGTTCCTTATGCTATAGAGTAGGTCCTTGTTGGTTATCTACTTTATATAGTATGTATCTCTTAACCCTAAATTCCTAATATATCCCTCTCCCCTTTCCCCTTTAGTAACCATAAGTTTGGTTTCTCTATCTGTGGGTCTATTTTTGTTTTGTAAATAGGTTCATTTGTATCACTTTTTTTAGATTGCACATATAAATGATATCATATGGTATTTGTCTTTGTCTGACCTACTTCACTTAGTATAATGATCTCTAAGTCTATCTGTGTTGCTACACTTGCTATTATTTCATTCTTCTGATTTCTGTGTAATATTCTACCGCATCTTCATCCATTCATCTGTCAATGGACATTTAAGTTGTTTCCATGTCTTAGCTATTGTAAATAGTGCTGCTTTGTAGTTCAGGCTTCTTAACCTAGGATCTAAGAGGAAAAAAAAAAAATTCTGAGATGGGAGGGGCATTAGAATAGGCAAAAGCCTTGAAATTGTAGATTTTCATATATATAAACAAGTGCACTTTTTTCAGGAAGAAGAGGTCTCTTGGTTTTCCTCAATTTCTCAAGGAATCTGTGACCATGAAATATTAAAACTATGGCTTAATTCAATTTCCAGGATATTAGAGGTGAGAGAGAATGAATTTGCCTAGAAAGTGGAATTTGGGTGACATCAGAGTAGCACAAGAACAATTTAATTTGAACTTCACAAACCTGCCTGAAATTTTCTATATGCTCTTTTGTGAAAGTTTTACCTGATGTCCACTTTTTACTGAACTCAGGTCCAGCTGCTCACCACTCAAAAATCAGTCCTTGAGAGAAGTAAATGTTGGTAGAAAGGAAAGTTGCTTTCAATCAGAATGCCAGTCATCTGGGGAGATGGTGGACTCAGTGTCGCCCAAAGATCACCTCTGATGATTCTTGGCCATGAAAGTTTTTAAAGGGAAAAATGGAAGTAATCTCAGTTAATCATTAAGATAGGGGTCAGAGTCATACCATCCCCTACTGAGTATAGGCTTGTCGACTTCTTGTGATTTTCCTTTATTTTTATTTTTTAATTTATTTTAAAATCTTTATTTATTGGCTGACTTGGATGCAATCTCAAAAACGACAGAATGATCTCCATTCTTTTCCAAGGCAAACCATTCAATATCACGGTAATCCAAGTCTATGCCCTGACCAGTAACACTGAAGAAGCTGAAGCTGAACAGTTCTATGAAGACCTACAAGACTTTTTAGAACTAACACCCAAAAAAGATGTCCTTTTCATTTTAGGGGACTGGAATGCAAAAGTAGGAAGTCAAGAAACACCTGGAGTAACGGGCAAATTTGACCTTGGAGTACAGAATGAAGCAGGGCAAAGGCTAATAGAGTTCTGCCAAGAGAACACGCTGGTCATAGCAAACACCGTCTTCCAACAACACAAGAGAAGACTCTACACATGGACATCACCAGATGGCCAACACCGAAATCAGATTGATTATATTCTTTGCAGCCAAAGATGGACAGCTCTATACGGTCAGCAAAAACAAGACCGGAAGCTGACTGTGGCTCGGATCATGAACTGCTTATTGCCAAATTGACTTAAATTGAAGAAAGTGGGGAAAACCACTAGACCATTGAGGTATGACCTAAATCAAATGGCTTATGATTATACAGTGGAATTGAGAAATAGATTTCAGGGACTAGACCTGATAGGCAGATTGCCTGATGAACTATGGATGGAGGTTCGTGACGTGTACAGGAGACAGGAATCAAGACCATCCTCTAGAAAAAGAAATGCACAAAAGCAAAATGGCTGGCTGAGGAGGCCTTACAAATAGCTGTGTAAAGAAGAGAAGTGAAAAGCAAAGGAGAAAAGGAAATATATACCCATTTGAATACAGAGTTCCAAAGAATAGCAAGGAGAGATAAGAAAGCTTTCCTCAGTGATCAATGCAAATAAATAGAGGGAAACAATAGAATGGGAAAGACTAGAGATCTCTTCAAGAAAATGAGAGATACCAAGGGAAAATTTCATGCAAAGATGGGCTCAATAAAGGACAGAAATGGTATGGACCTAACAGAAGCAGAAGATATTAAAAAGAGGTGGCAAGAATCCACAGAAGAACTGTACAAAAAAGATCTTCACGACCCAGATGGTGTGATCACTCACCTAGAGACAGACATCCTGGAATGTGAAGTCAAGTGGGCCTTAGGAAGCATCACTACGAACAAAGCTAGTGGAGGTGATGGAATTCCAGTTGAGCTATTTCAAATCCTGAAAGATGATGCTGTGAAAGTGCTGCACTAAATATGCCAGCATATTTGGAAAACTCAGCAGTGGCCACAGGACCAGAAAAGGTCAGTCTTCATTCCAATCCCAAAGAAAGGTAATGCCAGAGAATGTTCACACTACCACACAATTGCATTCATCTCACATGCTGGTAAAGTAATGCTCAAAATTCTCCAAGCCAGGCTTCAACAATACATGAACTGTGAACTTCCAGATGTTCAAGCTGGTTTTAGAAAAGGCAGAGGAACCAGAGATCAAATTGCCAACATCCGCTGGATCATGGGAAAAGCAACAGAGTTCCAGAAAAACATCTATTTCTGCTTCATTGACTATGCCAAAGCCTTTGACTATGTGAATCACAATAAACTGTGGAACATTCTGAAAGAGATGGGAATACCAGACCACCTGACCTGCCTCTTGAGAAACCTGTATGCAGGTCAGGAAGCAACAGTTAGAACTGGATATGAAACAACAGACTGGTTCCAAATCAGGAAAGGAGTACGTCAAGGCTATATATTGTCACCCTGCTTATTTAACTTTTATGCAGAGTACATCATGAGAAACGCTGGGCTGGAAGAAGCGCAATCTGGAATCAAGATTGCTGGGAGAAATATCAGTAACCTCAGATATGCAGATGATACCACCCTTATGGCAGAAAGTGAAGAAGAACTAAAGGACCTCTTGATGAAAGTGAAAGAGGAGAGTGAAAAAGTTGGCTTAAAGCTCAACATTCAGAAAACTAAGATCGTGGCATCCGGTCCCATCATTTTATGGGAAATAGATGGGGAAACAGTGGAAACAGTGTCACACTTTATTTTTTTGGGCTTCAAAATCACTGCAGATGGTGACTGCAGTCATGAAATTAAAAGATGCTTACTCCTTGGAAGGAAAGTTATGACCAACCTAGATAGCATATTAAAAAACAGAGACATTACTTTGTTAACAAAGGTCCATCTAGTCAAGGCTATGGTTTTCCCAGTGGTCATGTTTATGGATGTGAGAGTTGGACTATAAAAAAAGCTGAGCGCCAAAGAATTGATGCTTTTGAACTGAGGTGTTTGAGAAGACTCTGGAGAGTTTCTTGGACTGCAAGGAGATCCAACCAGTCCATCCTAAAAGAGATCAGTCCTGGATGTTCATTGAAAGGACTGATGTTGAAGCTGAAACTCCAATACTCTGGCCACCTGATATGAAGAGCTGATTCATTTGAAAAGACCCTGATGCTGGGAGGGATTGGGGGCAGGAGGAGAAGGGGACAACAGAGGATGAGATGGCTGGATGGCATCACCGACTCGATGGACATGAGTCTGAGGGAACTCCGGGAGTTGGTGATGGACAGGGAGGCCTGGCATGCTGTGATTCATGGGGTCGCGAAGAGTCGGACACGACTGAGCGACTGAACTGAACTGAACTGAGCTGTGCCTGTCTAAGTCGTGGCATTCGGGATCTTTTTAGTTGTGGCACACAGGGTTCTTTTTATTTTTTTCTTTAGTTGCAGTATTCGAATTCTTAATTCAGGCATGTGTGATCTAGTCCCCTGATCAGGGATTGAATCTGGGCCACTGCATTAGAAACATGGAGTCTTAACCACTGGACCACCAGGAAAGACCCTGATTTCGCTTTAGATGCTATCTTGCTCACACAGTTTGTTCCTAAGATGACTGAAGGGGAAGCTAGGGAAGAGATCTGATCATCTGTTAATTTATTTATTTTTCACTTCTAATTCTTTGATCTTGGAAAGATCCAATAGGTTAGGTGAGGTATTGTGTGATCAAAAGACTTGAAAGATTTGCTGGAGTTGGAAATGAGTAGAGCAAGGGGGTGCCTGACTTAATGTTAGTGACAGGCCAGTGCCTCCTGCAGAGAGCTCTTTCCTGCCAGAAGTTGTCTACATATGTAGTTCTGCATATCTTATATATGATCAGCAACACGTCAGGTGCAATGCGTCTGGGCACAGGTATATGAAGTATGGTGACTGTGGAGTTCATAGTAGGCATTCTTGATGCACCGCATACCCAACTGCTTCTTAGTGGAAAGGGTTCTTGGTTTCAGACTTGACTGCCTCAGCGACACTGCCCCTGAGCTTTGGTATGCTCATTAAGAAGTTGAGGAAAGTGGGAAAGATGGTGACAACAGTGGTAGAGCATGTCTGATAATTACAAACAATCTCCTCGGGTTCCTGGAGATTGTTCAGTAGTCTCGTATTTTATAGTGTGGTTCACTTGGTCATGCAACGTGAAATTACATACTGCTGTCTGATAAGATGACTCCTTTTTGATTATAATTAAAGTGAGATGAACATTCAGTTCAGTTCAGTTCAGTCACTCAGTTGTGTCTGACTCTTTGTGACCCCATGCACTGCAGCACGCCAGGCTTCCCTGTCCATCATCGACTCCTGGAGTTCATTCAAACTCATGTCCATTGAGTCGGTGATGCCATCTAGCCATCTCATTCTCTGTTGTCCCCTTCTCCTCCTGCCCCCAATCCCTCCCAGCATCAGAATCTTTTCCAGTGAGTCAACTTGTCGCATGAGGTGGCCAAAGTATTGGAGTTTCAGCTTCAACATCAGGCCCTCCAATGAATACCCAGGACTTATCTCCTTTAGGATGGACTGGTTGGATCTCCTTGCAGTCCAAGGGACGCTCAAGAGTCTTCTCCAACACCACAGTTCGAAAGCATGAATTCTTTGGCGCTCAGCTTTCTTTATAGTCCAACCCTCACATCCATACATGACTACTGGAAAAACCATAGCCTTGACTAGAAAGTGAGATTTAATGCAATTTTTAAAAAGATATTCAGTGGTGAGTTGATGAATAGAGGACCTCCCAGGTGGCCCTGGTAGTAAAGAACCCACCTGCTAGGGCAGGAGACATAAGACTCAAGTTTGATCCCTGGGTTGGGAAGGTTCCCTGGAGAAGGGCATGGTAACCCGCTCCAGTATTCTTGCCTGGAGAATCCCATGGACAGAGGAGCCTGGCAGTCTACAGTCCATAGGGTCACAAAGAGTTGGACACAGCTGAAGCCACTTAGCACGCACACAGCCATGGATGAATTTTAAAAAAATCAAGGGGAACAGTGTACTTTTCAAAAGAGAAAATACTCAAATCCTAGGAAAAGAAGTCTAATGACCAACAATGAAAATCCTAGTTCTAAATACTATTTAGGTAGTAATAGTTAGAAAAGGTTGTAATCACCCAATGACTGTATTTTGTCATCAACGGAATCTTTAAGGAAAATAATTTCCTTGTGAAAAATCATGATTGTTGACCTGGAGTGGCAGGGAGATGAAGGGAAGAAAGTCAGAAGTGGTAGCATTGTTCTTTCTCCTGAAAGTAAAAGAACAGGTCCAAGGTGGTTTAACACATGTAAATCAAGCCTCTAGGAGCTACACTGAAGCTGTCAAGGAGCACTGTGATATCTTATTGGGGTGTCTGTGGGAGGCAACTGGACTGGATCCAGGCAGACAGTCCGAAGGAGATGAAGGAGAGTCAAACTGGGAGGGACCAGGATATGCCATTAAAAGTCCTACAAAATTTAAAAAAAAAAAAAAAGTCCTAAAAAAGTAAAGAAAAAAAGGACGCCAGGAGACCATGTGTAGGGCATCTTTTCTGCCTCCACTGGGCACAGGCAATACAGAAAAGGAAATTGGACTCAGAGGTGGATATACAAACAACCTGGAAAGAATCTTCAGGATTAAGTTAAATGAAGACATTTAGCACATGGGAGAGACTAAATGGTTCTTTTCGTCACCCTGGCTAAGATGACAAGACAACATGGAACTGTAATATTAGTCCTTAGTTGTATATGGTTTGCATTACCAAATTCTCTGGACACACAAAAGTCATACAAACTCATTGTAAAATGCATTTTCCAGTGTGTACAAAACTATACAGAATTATTATGTAAACTCTGGATATAAACTATAACATAAAGTTCCACATGACTGTTTCCTGATTCCATTACTTTTCCCAGAGGCAACCAGTGTTAATAGTTCTATATGCACCAAACACACACACACTTTTTTTTTCATATATATGTGTGTGTGTTCTGTGATTTTTTTTTTTTTCTAGTGAAATTTTTAAAATTTATTTATTTGTTTCATTTTGGGGCTGTACTGGGTCTTTGTTGCTGCAACGCAGGCTCTCTTTAGTTGTTGAGGGGGTGGGGTTACTCTGTTTTGCTGAGTATGGTCTCCAGGGCATGCAGGCTCAGTGGTTGTGACACACGAGTTTAATTGCTCCACGGCCTGTGGAATCATCCCTGGACCAGGGATCAAACCTGTGTCCCACATTGGCAAGCAGATTCTTCACTGCTGGACCACCAGGAAAGTCTCGTGTTCTGTGATTTATAAACAGTTTATCACAGTCTTCTCACCGTTTAAACTCATATAATTTTGCCTCATCCTGTTAATGGTTGCAGATTATTTTGAAATATCGAACACTAATTTATTTAGTCATAATTCCTCTCCAGTCCCACCTTTAGCAGAAATGTCTCAGATGTCATTCATTCATCAGATTCTGAACATCCACCATCAGCATGGCCTCACGTCAAACACGCAGTTAGTACAGAGATGTAAAATCCATGCTTTTTATACTCAAGGCTTAAAATCAAGTGGAGAAGATAAGAACCTAGTTGTATTAATCTAGTTATAAAATACAAGACAGTTCAAAGGCACATTAAATCCTTTCTGCTCTAAGCAAAGTGTTAGTAGGAAGGGAGTCATGTAAACAAATAAATAACCCATTTGCAGCACTGGATTAATGCTTCATAGGGAGTATAAACAAAGAGCCCCGGGAGTTCAGAGGAGGGCAAGATGGTTTCCAGCAGGGCTTTCCTGCTTCCATCCCCTCCACGCAGCCTCACCAGATCAATCTTCCTGCAGCAACGCTTTGATCATGCCACTGCTGTTCTCAGAAACCTCCTGTGACCCTCCATTACCTGGCCTCTTTCCCCATCTGCTGCAGAAATTACTGTGGAGGTCATTGTGATAGGGTTGAAAGCACCCCGGAGTTGTTCCAAGACCTGGGTGTGAAACTTACTTCTGTCAGTTCTCAGCTAGGTGACCTTGAGTAACCCACACAACTTCCCCAGATTCAGCTTCTTTGTTAGTCAGCTGTTGATATTGCCCATATAATGGGAATTAAATGAGATAATATGGGTGAAAATTCTTTGTTAACAATCAAGTGTTTTGTGAGTCCAAGATATATACGTCTCTGTGATGTACAGATTTACAAAAGCTCTGGATAATCATGTATTTATAAATATGGCTAGGACTTCGTGTGCTAGAGGGGCTTCCTTGGTGGCTCAGATGGCAAAGAATCTTCCTGCAATGCAGGATACCTGGATTCATTCCCTGGATTGGAAGAATCCCCTGGAGAAGGGAAAGATTGCCCACTCCAGTATTCTTGCCTGGAGAATCGCATGGCCACAGAAGCCTGGCAGTCTACAGTCTATAGGGTTGCAAAGAGTTGGACATGACTGAGTGACTAACACTCTATGCTGTCTGTGCCTGTAAGGAAACTTTGATGTTTGTTTTTGACTGTGAAGGATTGATGGCATTTTGAGAGGAAAGTGGAGGAACGGCATGAAAGTACATAAAGAGGTTGGAAGGCACATAATGTGTTTGGGGAACAGAAAATCACCTGACTGACTCAACTGTGAGTTTTACCCAGTGGGGAACAGGCGCTCACACTGGAAAGAGCTGGGATCAGTTCTTGTGGAGGCTTCCAGTGGCTGGGCCACGAGAGGGTGTTGAGCAGAGGAGTGCTGTGGTCAGAGGTCATTAAGTGCCCAGTGTTCTGCGGAATGGGTTAACAGGAGGGTAGTTAGAGGGAAAGAGAATTCTTAAAAGGCTATGGTTAGGCCAGGTAGCAAAAGATAAGCAACTGAGCCGAGATTTTGGCAGAGGAAACAGAGAACAGAAGTACCTTAGGAAAACTGTGAAACCATTGGCTGGATCCTTCTCTGTCTTAGACTGTACTCTGGGAGGGGAGGAAGAAAAACAGATGAAGGAAGTTTTAAGCTGGATGGGGATCTGGGGTTGGAGAATGGGTTCACTGAACACCAAAGAAAATGGGGGTGGAAGGGAAGTACATTTGTTTGCCTGGGATATGGTGCCAATGGAAGAGGAAAAAATGTAGCCTGAAGTGATGAGTGAATTAGCCAGGGAGGCAGCAGCCTAGAGGCTGGGGGATGCTTCCCAATTTCTCCCAAACCTCCCTGATGCAGAAGCCAGATTGAAGCATACGTTTCCATTCACTGTGAACACAAAGTGTACCCAGAAAATAGTGAAAACTAGACTTGGGGAGACTCTTAAATTTTAAAGGAACAAATAGTTTTCTAGAACCCACTTATTAGAAACAATTGACTTGCTGATTGTAATTTATTCTCAACTGTCTCTTCTATTCATGAAAGAGTTTCCTTCAAAGGATTTGACTTAGAAACCCTATTAGTATACTTACAGCTACATATGACAAACCCACAGCAAACATTATCCTTAACGGTGAAAGACTGAAAGCATTTCCCCTAAAGTCAGGAACAAGACAAGGGTGCCCACCCTCACCACTACTATTCAACATAGTTCTGGAAGTTTTGGCTACAGCAATTAGAGCAGAAAAAGACATAAAAGGAATACAAATTGGAAAAGAAGTAAAACTTTCACTTTTCGCTGGTGACATGATCATCTACACAGAAAACCCTAAAGACTCTACCAGAAAACTGCTAGAACTAATCAATGAATACAGTAAAGTTGCAGGATATAAAATCAACACACAGAAATCCCTTGCATTCCTATACACTAATAATGAGAAAATAGAGAAATTAAGGAAACTATTCCATTCACTGTTGCAACAAAAAGAATTAAATACTTAGGAATATATCTACCTAAGGAAACAAAAGACTTTTACATAGAAAACTATAAAACACTGGTGAAAGTAATCAAAGAGGACACTAATAGATGGAGAAATATACCGTGTTCGTGGATTGGAAGAATAAATATTGTAAAAATGGGTATGCTACCCAAAGTAATTTATACATTCAATGCAATCCCTATCAAGCTACCAACGATATTTTTCACAGAACTAGAACAAATAATCTCACAATTTGTATGGAAATACAAAAAACCTCGAATAGCCAAAGCAATCTTGAGGAAGAAAGATGGAACTGGGGGAATCAACCTGCGAGACTTTAGGCTCTACTACAAAGCCACAGTCATCAAGACAGTATGGTACTGGCATAAAGACAGAAATATAGATCAATGGAACAAAATAGAAAGCCCAGAGATAAATCCACACACCTATGGACACCTTATCTTTGACAAAGGAGGCAAGAATATAAAATGGAGAAAAGACAGTCTCTTTAACAAGTGGTGCTGGGAAAACTGGTCAGCCACTTGTAAAAGAATGAAACTAGAACACTTTCTAACACCATACACCAAAATAAACTCAAAATGGATTAGAGAGCTAAATGTAAGACCAGAAACTATAAAACTCCTAGAGGAGAACGTAGGCAAAACACTCTCTGACATAAATCCCAGCAGGATCCTCCAAGACCCACCTCCCAGAATACTGGAAATAAAAGCAAAAATAAACAAATGGGACCTAATTAAAATCAAAAGCTTTTGCACAGCAAAGGAAGCTATAAGCAAGGTGAAAAGACAGCCTTCAGAATGGGAGAAAATAATAGCAAATGAAGCAACTGATAAAGGATTAATCTCTAAAATATACAAGCAGCTCCTGCATTTCAATTCCAGAAAAATAAGTGACCCAATCAAAAAATGGGCCAAAGAACTAAACAGACATTTCTCCAAAGAAGATATAAAGATGGCTAACAAATACATGAAAAAATGCTCAACATCCCTCATAATCAGAGAAATGCAAATCAAAACCACAATGAGATACCTTTTCACACCAGTCAGAATGGCTTCTATCCAAAAGTCTACATGCAATAAATGCTGGAGAGGGTGTGGAGAAAAGGGAACCCTCTTACACTGTTGGTGGGAATGCAAACTAGTACAGCCATTATGGAGAACAGTGTGGAGATTCCTCAAAAAACTGAAAATAGAACTGCCATATGATCCAGCAATCGCACTCCTGGGCATACACACTGAGGAAACCAGAATTGAAAGAGACACATGTACTCCAGTGTTCATTGCAGCACTGTTTATAATAGCCAGGACATGGAAGCAACCTAGATGTCCATCTGCAGATGAATGGATAAGAAAGCTTTGGTACATATACACAATGGAGTATTACTCAGCCATTAAAAAGAATGCATTTGAATCAGTTCTAATGAGGTGGATGAAACTAGAGCCTACTATACAGAGTGAAGTAAGCCAGAAAGAAAATCACCAATACAATATACTAACGCATATATATGGAATTTCAGTTCAGTTCAGTTCAGTTCGGTCGCTCAGTCGTGTCCGACTCTCCACGACCCCATGAATCACAGCACGCCAGGCCTCCCTATCCATCACCAACTCCCGGAGTACACTCAAACTCATGTTCACAGAGTCGGTGATGCCATCCAGCCATCTCATTCTCTGTCGTCCCCTTCTCCTCCTGCCCCCAACCTTTCCCAGCATCAGAGTCTTTTCCAGTGAGTCAACTCGTCGCATGAGGTGGCCAAAGTATTGCAGTTTCAGCTTTAGCATCAGTCCCTCCAATGAACATCCAGGATTGATCTCCTCTAGAATGGACTGGTTGGATCTCCTTGCAGTATAAGGGACTCTCAAGAGTCTTCTCCAGCACCACAGTTCAAAAGCATCGATTCTTCGGCAATCAGCCTTCTTCACAGTCCAACTCTCACATCCATACATGACCACGGGAAAAACCATTGCCTTGACTAGACGGACCTTGGTTGGCGAAGTAATGTCTCTGCTTTTTAATAGAATTTAGAGAGATGCAAATGATAACCCTGTATATGAGACAGCAAAAGAGACACAGATGTATAGAACAGTCTTTGGGACTCTGTGAGAGAGGGTGAGGGTGGGATGGTTTGGGAGAATGGCATTGAAACATGTATGTTGTCATATGTGAAACGAATTGCCAGTTCAGGGTCGATGCATGTTACAGGATGCTCGGGGCTGATATGCGGGGATGACCCAGAGGGAGGATAAGGGGAGGAGGGAGGTGGGAGGGGGGTTCGGGAGGGGGAACTCATGTACACCTGGGGTGGATTCATGTCAATGTATGGCAAAACCAACCAATGTAATATTGTAAAATAATTAGCCTCCAATAAAAATTTTTAAAAAAGAAACTTTATTAGTGATGTTTCAATGACCATATATCCTTAAAAGGAATCCAGATGCATTTCTTTCCAAATAGTCTTCGATTCAGACATTTTACGTTTCAGACCCACCTGATTTCTAATATGTTTGAATAAATAAGGCTATGCTGCAAAGCTAATCTGTTTCCTGAGGATTTGAGAAATAACTTGGAAATCAATTGTAAACCACTGTTTTCTGGGAAAACCCAATGCTCTGTAGCCAGATTCTCCTAAAGCACTATAAGTAAGAAAAATTCTTCATTTGCATTATTCACCAAAAGAAATAAGAATTTCTCCCCATTGTCAAAATAGAAATTTCTCTATTTTATATGGTTTTACTTCATTTCATGATCTACTGTTATCTGTGCTGAAAGCAGCAACAAAGTATGCTGCTGCTGCTACTAAGTCGCTTCAGTTGTGTCCGATTCTGTGCGACCCCATAGACGGCAGCCGACCAGGCTCCACCGTCCCTCGGATTCTCCAGGCAAGAACACTGGAGTAGGTTGCCATTTCCTTCTCCAATGTGTGAAAGTGAAAAGTGAAAGTGAAGTTGCTCAGTCGTGTCCAACTAGTAGCGACCCCATGGACTGCAGCCCACCAGACTCCTCTGTCCATGAGATTTTCTAGGCAAGAGTACTGGAGTGGCTTGCGATTGCCTTCTCCAGCAACAAAGTATAGTTCACCATAAAAATAAGAATCATTGAAGTATATGCAAGAACTTGTCATGCATATAGATTTTCACATTGGGACAATAAGTAGCACAAGGAAAATCAATGGTATAAATGCCAGACTTTAAAAAATACACAACTTCGTATTGTCTCATTTGTTACAAAGGTCAACACTTTATTTTAAAGGACTGACTAGAATTTTTTGGGGACCTTTATACTTGTAGTTATATAATGGACCTTCCTGAAAAGTTACTCACGGGGAATTCCTTGGTGGTCCAGTGGTTAGGACTCCACACTTTCACTGCCAAGGGCTCATGTTCTATGCCTGGTCGGGAAATGGAGATCCCACAAATTTCACAGAGTGCCTCCCTGAAAAATTACCAACATAATTAGAAATAATTGTTTTAGATCTTAAAACATTATGTAGTTGGAGGTGATTATTAAATTCAAAAGTAGCAAACATGTCTGTTGGGTGAAATAAAGGCAAAGACTTCAGAAACAATCCTTCAGTATATGTAATGGAGTGTCAAGAAATTGACAAACTTTTTGACCAGTTCATTTTTAGCAGTCACTGAGACTAATATGTAGTGTCTTTTTTTTTTTTTTTAACAAGAAGTATTCACAGTAGAAGTCTAGTGAAGGTGGCTGAGGATATAGACATATTGGAATGAATGTGTAGCCAGTAATAATAGCCACAGAGGTCTCTGTCTTTGCTCCATATGATCTGAAGTGAGTCTGATGGGATTTCAGATCATGGCCCGAGATAGCCCAGGATTGTGCAAAGCTCCTGAATGAAAACTCCAAACTGAATCAAAACCTCAAATTCAGGTCAAGTTGGCTGAGAGGTTTGCTGAGGCTTGTGAAACTCTGAGTGAACCTGCCTGCAGTCCTAAACTAGATAGGGGCACATTTCAGGTGAACCTGAGATGAATTATGGTTTCAGGTGGAAATCAAGCGAAACTCAGTTTCAGCTGTGCTTCAGTGTAAACTTAATTTAGGGTGAGAATCCATACAAGCTAAAATATGTGCTCTTTCCCAACGTCTTGTGAACCTCACACAACGGAAAACATGAAACCTCATGCCGCTCAAGTTAATGACATTTTTGTAACAGGCATGCTTTTGTCTTGTATGAAAGTATCAAACCACAGCCATGTTACTTCCAATGGGTTTGGAGGCTTTGGGATTCCTGAAACAAAGGATGAAGGTATTAATGTTCTGGACAAACTTCAAATGGATATCTGGCAAACTACTTCAACTCATCCTGAAATAATACTTTATACTGGCTTTTTGAACAAACAAAAAGTATGCTGGATAGACAGTCTTCATAATCCTCTGCCTGGCAGGATACATATTCTCCCATTTCATGGATAGAGAAATCAAGAGAGCCAAAAGTCCACCAAATTTAAGTCCCCGGTCATTTGAACACAGACAATGATGAAACGCTATTTTATTTGTTGTCGCCTTCCATACCTGTCCTGTCCACACTACCTCTTTAAAAGATGAAGATATTATGATTTTGTAACCTCTAATATGTTTTGCCTCTGAGCTAAGTCACTTCAGTTGTGTCTGACTCTTTGCAATGCTATGGACTGTAGCCTGCCAGTCTCCTCTGTCCATGGGATTCTTCAGGCAAGAATACTGGGGTGGATTGCCATTACATCCTCCAGGGAATCTTCGCGAACCAGGGATTGAACTTGCGTCCCTTATGTCTCCTGCATTGGCAGGTGGGTACTTTACCACTAGAACCATAACATTTTGAGTTTCTTCCAAAGAAGGAGGGACTGAATTGAGAGAGGTAACTGGGGAACTGGCTGTTGGAAACAGAATTTCCCCTGAGGAGGCAAGAGAAGTCTGCCCTGGCACAAAAGAAAAGGCAGGCAGAGAAGGGAACAGCACCCTGGGGCAGGGAACTTCGTTATTGTGAAGTTCAAAAGCTTCATTAATAGCTCCCTGTGTGTAGGCTCAGAATGGCTTACTGAACATCAGCTACTGTGTGTGTCCATGTGTGTGCATGCATGCACGTATGCATAGGAAAGTTAAAGAGAGGAATGCAAGCACATTTGCTGTGACAGAGCTTGGGAGAGAATATACTACAGCAGTTACAGTAATTGGAGCCTCAGGATAATTCAGGAGTCACCTGAGATGTTGATGTGAATGAAGAGCAAGTGACAAGAAGCTGGCGTTCCAATAAAGATACAAATGCTGGTCCTTCCAATCAACCAGAGCTCTTTCAGTTCAGTTCAGTCGCTCAGTAGTGTCCGACTCTTTGTGACCCCATGGACTGCATCACGCCAAGCCTCCCTGCCCATCACCAACTCCCGGAGGTTACTCAAACTCACGTCCATTGAGTCAATGATGCCATCCAACCATCTCATCCTCTGTTGTTCCCTTCTCTTCCCACCCTCAATCTTTCCCAGGATCAGGGTCTTTTCCAGTGAGTCAGTTCTTCCCATCAGGTAGCCAAAGTATTGGAGTTTCAGCTTCAGCATCAGTCCTTCCAATGAATATTCAGGACTGATTTCCTTTAGGATGGACTGGTTGGATATCCTTGCAGTCCAAGGTACTCTCAAGAGTCTTCTCCAACACCACAGTTCAAAAAAAAAAAAAGTAAAAAAAAACAAACTAAAGAACTCTTTAGTTTGTTGCTACTATAGTTCATATCCTTTGCTTTTTTATCCTCCTTGAGCTAAGTGGCCTGACTAATGTGTATGCATGTGTGTTTCTGCTCAGTTGTGTTAGACTCTTTTTGACCCCATGGAGCCTACTAGGCTCCTCTGTTCATGGGATTTTCCAAACAAGAATATTGGAGTGGGTTGTAATTTCCTCTCCAGAGGATCTTCCCGAACCAGGGATTGAACCGACATCTCCTGTATTTGTAGACAGATTCTTTGCCACTGAGTCACTCAGCAAGCCCCATGCCTGGCTAACACCATAGCGCAATTACAGTATGTATCCATCTCCCCTACCTATCCCACTAGTGTGTCCTTCATTAACACAGGCTTTGTGAGAATTCAAACACGGGCAGAGCTGGAAATTAGCTTGTAGCATTTAAGAATTAGCATAAAGGGACTTCCCTGCTGGTCCAGGGGATAAGACTTTGAGCTCCCAATGCAGGCAGCCTGGGTTCGATCCCCAGTCAGGGAACTAACTCCCAGGTGCCACAACTAGAAGATCTCACCTGCTGCAACGAAGATCCTGCTTTCCACAACTAGGACCTGGCACAGCCAAATGAAGAAATAAGTGTTTTGTTAAAAACAATGTGTCTTTAAAAAAAAGAATTAGTGTCTAATAAGACTATAGGAAAAATATATAAATGTGAGGGGGGTTTTAAGTATTCCAGAGATACAAAGAGCTGACAGTTCTATTAAATTCTTTCCTATCTGTTTGTACTTGTCTTAAGAGTCTTTTTTTATGATTAATCAGAAAATGGAAAGCTGAGCTGAAAATTACCATCAGCAATATATAATATGAAAGGATTATGAAAAAGCTAATATGAGACTTGAAAATATCATTTGGTGTTTCAAGCAGATAAGTTCTTTGAACAAAGGACAGAATGAAGAAAATGTCTCCTACTTGTTTTTCTAGATGACCAAAAACATCTTTAGAGGTTCTAAACTTGAAATTTTGTTAAATGCAAAATGGAAACTATTTTGGTTGCAGTTTTAAATTTTCAATTCTAATTGAAGAGATGTATGCAGAGTCTTTTTTAAAAAGTATTTATTTATTTGGCTGCACCAGGTCTTAGTGGGGTCATACAGCATCTTCGTTGTATCATGTGAGATCTTTCATTGCTGCACATGGACTTTCTAGTTGTGGCATGTGAGTTTGGTCATCGTGGCATGGAAACTTAGTTGCTCTGTGGCATGTGGGATCTTAGTGCGCTGATCAGGAATCGAACATTGCATTGCATTGCAGGGTGAATTCTTAACCAGTGGACCACCAGGGAAGTCCCTATGCAAAGTCTTAATACAAAGTGAAGTGGAGGTAAGCAAATAACCAGTGGCTCTAGTTAATACCAGCTCGCACTAGTGGTAAAGAATCTGCCTGCCAATGCAGGAGACACTGGAAATGTGGATTTGATCCCTGGGTAGGGAAGATCCTCTGGAGAAGGAAATCATAACCCACTCCAGTATTCTTGCCTGGAAAATCCCATAGACAGAGGATTTTGAGAAGGAAGAGCCTGACAGGCTATAGTCCATGGGGCCTCACAGTCAGACACGACTGAGCACTCGCATGCAACCTTACTGTATACTACAGTTAATACCCTTTTGGATATCTGTTTGAACGACTTTCGTGCATTTTCCATGTTTTTTTAGCCAAAAACTTAATGAATTCACACACAAAAAAAACGTTGTCTACATTTTATTTACACAAAATCGTAAAGATATGCTCTACACATAGGTAGGCTAACGTTGTTTTTGTTCCTGACATGGGGCATATTAAGTCTGTATTTCTGCTTGTTTGTATTTTGTATTATCAGCTTTGATCAGATTCTCATTCTTAAACTTGGAAATTTTACCTAATAAAATTAAACAACAGTTGACCAAAATAGTATGTCACATACTTTTGAAACAAAACTTATTTTGATCTATGGGGTAGACCAGGTTGATATACTTTCAACATACTATAGTTTATTCCTAAAAGAACCAAGAGTCTCTTTTGAACGGGCTTCCCTGGTGACTCAGGTGGTAAAGAACCTGCCTGCAATATGGGAGAGCACGAGTTCAGTCCCTGGGTCGGGAAGATCCTCTGGAGAAGGGAATGGCTATCCACTCCAGTATTCTTGCCTGGAGAATTCCATGGACAGAGGAGCCTGGCGAGCTACAGTCCATGGACTGCAGAGTCGTACAAGACTGAAGAGCCTGAGCACACACATGCACGCACACAAATCTATCCCATTGGAGGAGTATTTTTTTTAACCATAAAACACTTTTCCTACTACCATCTATTGACTTTTTGTTTTAATTCCACACTTCTGAATGAATAGTCAGTTAAACAATGCCTCCAGTCTAACCTCAATGAAATCAACATACACATTGGTCTCACTTCAACTTAAAGGTAAAAATTGTTCCCCACATATCTATTTTCAGTTAAGTGGCTCAGATTCCCTTCTAGTCTTTGAACGTGAGAGGGGGGGAGACATACAAAGAAACTTGATTCTTATTAAGGTGGATCTATTTCTATAAGTTAATTATTATAAATTAGAAATGTTGGAAATAAAATGAAACCTACATGCTAATTTAAACCCAGGCTGTTTGTACATGCTCCTGAAAGACCTTTAAACAGTTCCCTTAAAAACATCGGTGTCAGTCTATAGTCACTGAGTCCTCTACGGGACACCAAAACTCAGACCTTGAATAAATAATGATCAGAAGAGAATTCTCCAACCCTAACCTCTAACCCTATACCCCTTCCCCCACTATCCCCTCTATGCAGTGGAAATTGAATACAAACTTATATCACCAACTTAAGATGAACTCCTCCCTTTCTCATTTTACTTACTTACATTTTAACATTTCTGACATCTTACAATCAATGGTCTCTTATAATCATTGTTGGCCAAGTAGAAGTCCTGACATAATTGTCATTGCTTTTGTACCCATAACTTTGAATTTGGTTGACATTTTGGAAGGATAACTGGATAACTGCAACTCTTCAATATTTGAGTCAACAAACTGTTGAAGAAATAAGAATTCTGGCCATTGTCTGAAAGCCTTCTTTTGATCTGGTGAGATCACGCAATAACCAGCATTTGTAGAAATGGGCGTCTATGACTTGAAGGAAAATCCCAGAGAGAATAGTGGAACATGCTTGTGCAGCAAACGTAACATTTTGATAATACACACAGCAAAACTGTGTGTGGAGAAAATTTCTAAATCAAAAAACAATGAAAAGAGTTAATACTGTATGAAGTGGCATTAGGAATACCATACTCTAGTCACTTTGCTCGTTTTTTTCTTTGTATATGTGTGTGAGTGCAACATACATGAAAGAAAGCTCTGTATAAATAAGCTTAAATTAACTCTTGCCATAAAAATAAAATACAAATTTTAAGTTACAGCTCCCCCCAACTTCCTGCCAGTTTAATTGGCAGTACTTTTCTTTCTTAATTATACCTGCAAAGTCAGTTAGTCTCATAATCAATGTTATCTTGAATTTGATGAAAGGTATAGTTCTGTTCTTTGTGGGGGAAAAAGAAAAGAGGGAGAGAGTGAATAAAGAGAGCAAGCTCAAAAGAGGAGCTATTTCTCTGTGACTCGGCTGATTTTTCCATCTCTTCCTGGTATGTAAAAGTCTAAAGCTGAAATTAGCCAATGTTTCAGTCTGAAGATAACAGATTAGAACTTTACATGGGATTACAAGTGTACCAAACATCTTCAAAATAAGAAAATATAAGCAAGAGGCAAACCGATGTTATTTGTTTTATGACCTTTCAGTTGACCATCAACACTTGATGTTCCTGCAACTTTTTTCTTGGCAATTTGCAATTATACTCTGATGGACCTTTGATCATGCAAGGCTGTTAGTTTGTTTTTACTTCCATTTCCCAGTTTTACAAAAATTGAAGCCAACCAGTGCCTCCTGTAAGAACTGAGTCAAGCTACTGACTGTTGAGAAATAACTGTAGTCCTCTGCTTCTGCCACTAGACAGTGTACTCTCTCTATATTCAAGGCACTGACAATGCTGTATTTCCTTAACTCTGAGAAACTGGCTATCTAGTAGAAGAGGTATCCCTATAAATAACTAACCACTAAATGTAGATGGACTAGCCAATATTTACTACAGATCCTATCTGGGATGTACTCAGTGTTGTAAGTGTTTGTCTCCTCTGGATTTATTCCAAGAGTAAGAGAGAGAAGACTCCCAGGAGGAATATTACATTTTTATGGCTCACTATTTTTTCTTGGGAAACAAATGATCTAAATTGCAGATGAATTCATTGACTCTCCAAAGCATAGGCACTAGCTCCTCTGCTCACACATAGGAATTCAAAAACAGAACTCTTTCTTGTCTTCTGGAAGGTTGAAAGAATAGAAAGAGATATAGAATCCCTTAAAGTTATTATTATTATTTGGCTGCACCACGTGGCATGCAGGACCTTAGTTCCCTGACCAGGGATCGAACCAGTGTCCCCTGCATTGGAAGTGCAGTATCTTAATCTTCCCCCACCAGGGAAGTTCATCCTTATAGCTATTTCTGAAGCAAACAGTTGACACATATTCGTAATAGAACACTGAGGTATGATAGAAAGAACAAGGCTTTGATGTCAGATCTGGGTTAACACCAAAATTGTTTTCTTGGGCTGATTACCAAACTCCTCTGAGCCCAGATTTTATAATCTGCACCATGGGAAGGTTATAGGAGATAAATTAATCACCAACTTTTAGTAGAAGCTCAATAAATGCTCATTTCTGTGGAAGAGAATGACTACTGTTATCATTACTTTATAAATCACCTCTTAGAATGTGTGTTGTAAATAATGCTGCCGTGAACATTTTGGGGGCACAGATCTTTGTCCAATTCTTCAGTTTTTTTCTTAAAATATGTTCCTATCAGTGAAATCATGAGATCAAGGGTATAAACATTTTTAAAAGAAATTTTAATACCCAACCCACAAAAGCCTTTCCGTAAAAGTTATATCTTTCACTGAGTAAGAGAATATATCATGGGCATTACATTTAATTTTTCTTATTTAGTGGTATCTTTTATTTATCTTTGCATTGATTAGCCTTTCTTGATTATTTATGCAATTGAACTTTATTGTTTATTTATTATTTGTATCAATCACACTTTTTTATGAACTACTGATTTGTGGTGATTCGCTTTTCACTTGTTTTCATGCATATTAGAATCTGATTCTGAATCAACTATGTCTTTCATAGCTATAGCTTTCCAGTCTTGTGTCAGTGTCACATTGTTTTAATTAGCATAGCTTTACTCCAAGTTTGAATATGTTTTGAAAAGCCTTAAGACCACTGAGCTCAAAAAAATGCATCATGGGGTGCTGGGGGAAAAGCGAAAAAAGAAAAAAGAATTACTGAGACCTAGACAGAGATAAATGTTGGGAAACCTCACAAACTTCCCAAAGGCTTGCATAAGCCTTGCAATAAGATTTGAGAAGCCCCTTAAAATCAATACAGAGATTAAAAAGATGTATAGGGAGGTAGTTTTATCTCTGTACCCTGATCAACCTCAGTGACCAGATGATAGGTGATGAGTGGATCCCATTGCCTATGCATTCAGTTTTCCAAAGCGATTTTTTGTTTTTGTTGTTCAGTCGCTCAGTCGTGACCGACTCTTTGGGACCCCATGGACTGCAACATGACAGGCTCCCCAGTCCTTCACCATTGCCCTGAACTTGCTCAAACTCATGTCCATTGAGGCAGTGATGCCATCCAACCATTTTGTCCTCTGTCGTCCCCTTCTCTTCCTGCCTTCAATCTTTGCCTGCATCAGGGTCTTTTCTAATGAGTCAGCTCTTTGCATCAAGTGGCCAAAGTACTGGAGCTTCAGCTTCAGCATCAGTCCTTCTAATGAATATTCAGGATTGATTTCCTTTAGGATTGACTGGTTTGATGTCCTTACAGCCCAAAGGACTCTCAAGAGTCTTCTCCAACACCACAGTTCAAAAGCCTCAATTTTTCGGCATTCAGCCTTCTTTATGGTCCAGCTTTCACATCCATACATGACACCTGGAAAAACCATACCTTTGATTATATGGAACTTTGTCAGCAAAGTAAAAAGTGATGTTTTATTTGCCTGCAAATCACATCACATCACTTTTTTGTTTGGAAATTACCAATCACCTTCCATCATGTAAAAGTGAAGACTACGTGCTGCTTACAAGGCACTGAATGACCTATCTATCCAGCCCTATCTCCCTTGAAGACCTCCCCATTCTAATGACATAAGATCTGAATTATTTGGGTAACCATCCCCCTTCCTCCTGTTCTCCTGATTTTTTTCCTCTGACAAATCCCCATAGTCCTTTATGTTTCAGTTCAAATAGAATCTCCTTAATCAAGTCCTCCTGGCCTCTTTCAGCTGCTCTTTTTTAAGCTTTCTTCATCCTTCCATCACAGCTACAACTTTATTTTAAGGATATGTGTTCCTTGGGGGCGATAACCATGTTGTTTCATCTTTGAATCCTTGGTATCTAGCTTGGTTCCTGGCAAAGAATGAGTGACTTAATAAAAAGTTCTCAAATAAATAATGAGACATAATTGGATCTTGGAAAGCCATGGAAGAGACACAGACACTTTTTTTCCCCTCCTGGGAAATACTCCAGAGTTAGAAACAAAATGCGTCTCAGCAAAAAATTTTTTTCAATATTATTCTTTTGAGTTTTTAATTTGTTTATCTGATACTGCCAGAAGGGTGTACTCGAAGATTTTTCTCCATCCACCTTAGTAAGGGATGTGTAATGATTGTAAAGTTCTCTGTAGCAAGGAAGCACGTGGCTGGAGTAAATGTGGCTAATCCAGAGAAGAGGCGGGAACATCTCTGGAAAAACCCAGCAATCATCCAAAGAGGAGAACTCTCACAAATCCACCCACTCATCAAAAACGCAAGTAGGACAAAAGCTATCAGCACCTTCTAACCACAAAACTAAATTATAAACTTCCGGCTGCCAAGCCTCCCTTCAGATCTTGCTCTTATTTCCGGCTTTTCCAGAATTTTCCGGCTTTTCCACACATGTCAATTTTGGTGCTAAACAATGAAGCACAGCTTAAGGCAGGAGCTGGACAAAAACCCCCACTGGCCTCAAAGTCCAGTGCTTCTGGGGACAGTCCTTGGGAAGTGGGCTAGACAGGAAGCAGAGCTACCCCTCACTTTCACAAGTTGTAATAGCCTTGCAGATCGTGTCTGTGGTCAATGACTGGCCAGAACTGGCCAGCCTCCAGCCGGCTTGTTTAGACTACTTGATGAGTTGACACAAGCAACGACTCTTTCCAGTGCTATTAGTGTCTGAACATTAACAAGCAGCAGTGTTCAGTGAGACTATTAAAGAGAAAAGGCATTTTAATCTTTGTTTTGGAAGTGAGCCCTCCAAACAAACCCGTGGTGAGGAAACCCTTGTGAGCCCATGGCTGGATGGCAGCGGCAGTTGACAGGGGACAGGCTGAGTCATTGCTGCCCAAGGATTCTCTTCTCAGGAACTGGGAAGAAGGGAGGGAACAGCCCCAGTCCACCACCCGGAGAGAAAGAAAATGCTAAATACACCATATAATGAATTTTCAGCACTCTGTCAGCAATACTATACATTTAAATTCCAAGCCAATGTCTCACAAAGGAGTCCCTTACCTTGTCTAACTGCAAAATAAACAAACCTTCAGGAGAGAGGGTTTCTAACCTTACAAAGGAACCCTTGCGATTTAGAGACTGCTAGGATGGTATTTAGAATTGTAGTTCTGGAAACTGGTGTGGCTCCCAGGTGTGTCACTCTGTCAGTGACCATCTCAACTGAAGGTGTAGAGAGGGTGGCAAGAAAGGGACACATGAGGCTGTATCTGTCTCAAGAATGGGCATTCTGAGCCAAAACAAAGGTGAATGGTTCATGCACAAAGGAGAAATGTGTGCTGATCTTTGCTTTTTTTTCTTGTCCTTTTGTCAGCAAACCTAAACACAGGGAATCATAAAACTTGAAGGGAACTTAGAGGTCTTCTGATCTAAGATCAGTCTGTTTTGCATATTATTAGGCTGGAGAGTTCAGCTAATGAGGGCTCTAACCATGGTTTTCATCATAGAGTAATAACCATTTAATTTCCTCCCTGGAGACTTACAAAACTAAAAAGAGAAAAGTGGAATCTTTCTGCATCCATGAGCATAAATCAAGAATGATTGGTAGGATCTATGAAACTTCTACTGAGTTTATAGAGTGTGCATCAATGTTTATTTTTAAACATTCTTATGCAGAATTTTCCAAACAGCAAGAAATTATTGACTGTTCCACAAAATCTGTTTTCTTCCAACCATTCTGTTAACTGAGTCCATTGATTTCGTTTATATAATGGGACCTGAAATGAAAAACAAAGAGTTTTAATCTTTCACGTTTAATCAAAGTGTTTGAAAATGAGAGAGAGTGAGAAATATATAAAACCATCATATAATATTCAAGCTGAAGAAGACGAAAAATTGGAGACCTATCCATCGTTTCATCCAGGATTTCCCAGATGGTCCTAGTGGTAAAGAATCCACTTGCCAACGCAGGAGACACAAGAGACATGAGTTTATTGCCTGGGTCAGGAAGATCCCCTGAAGAAGGAAATGACAACCCACTCCAATATTCTTACCTGGGAAATCTCATGGGCAGATTATTCTGGCAGGCTACAGTCCATGGGGACACAACTAAGTGTGTGCGCTCACACACACACTCTTTCATCCTTCTCCTCCAAAACCGAGGAAAGTATAAACACTGGATTGTGAGAACCCACTCAAATAGTAATCTTGGAGAACAGAAAAAGGAAAGAATGGTTACAGCCTCAGTTACATTAGCGCACCTGCAAGCCTGCTGCAATTATTTCTCTAACGATGTTAGAAACGATGAAATAAATGTCTGGTGCCCATGTTCAGTATGAGGTGTAGATGCTGATGATGACCTAAGGTTGTCAGAGGAATAACTTCAGCTGCCTTTTGCCTCATTTATCTGTTTCTTTCATGCATACTATGTATTTTAGAAAAATAAAATTTGTCTTATTGCAAATTTGGAAGCAGAACTTTTAACCACCAGCCTCCTATTCAATTATGTTTCTCACTGTGGTCAGCTGGGTAATGTTGTTACGGTTGCTAAGTCGTATCTCACTCTTTACGACTCCATGGACTGCAACATGCCAGGCCTCCCCGTCTTTCACCATCTCCTGGACTTTACTCAGATTCATGTCCATTGTGTCGGTGATGAGAGCTAACCGTCCAGGTCCCGATTCCTAGAAACTATGAGAGGTACTTTGTATGATAAAAGCGACTTTGCTGATCTAAGTTCAGGTTCTTGAGATGGGGTGTTTATCCTGGATCATCTTGGTGGGTTCTACATACAATCACAGGTATACTTCTAAGGGGGAGACTTGGTGATATTCAAGGAGACAGGAGGAAGAGATAATGTGACCACTGACACCAAAGTCTACACTGTTGAATTTGAAGATGGAAGAATGGTCATGAGTCAAGGAAAGCAAAGGGCACAATTCTAAAAACTGGAAAAAGCAAGCAAACAGCAGTCCTGCTGACATGGTTTCTACTCAGTAAAGCCATGTTGGACTTCTCAGCCTCCAGAACTGAAAGAGAATAAATTTTTCTTATTGTAGGCCACTGAGTTTGTTGCAATTTGTTGCAGCAGCCACAGGGAACTAATACAATCAACTTTTCTTTAAAGGGCTTTGTAAATCACTCACAAAATCAACATTTTTCCCCCTTAGAATTACAGCTGATCTATATAGGAAACCTAGCTGTCTAAGAAGTTGCATAATGCATACACATTAAATTGAAACACTGCCCCTTTTAAATCAGTCATCTTTGGAATGACAGTTTAGCTCAATTTTTTTGGCTTGCAATGTATCGCTTGTATAAATCAAATATCATGTATTTCTAAAATTAGTATATTTTGACATAATTTTTAATTAACCCTTCATTTCTAGTACTCAATAGTTAAATATTCCAACTTGGGCTTTTTGTTCTTTTTAAAACAAATTGTCCTTTCCAAAATAGGTTATTTTTCCCCCTTCTGAGAAATTAAATGAAGTAATAATGTCTGTCTATGTTGAAGTGTTGTCCTTTAAGCGATTTTTAAAAATCTCTGAGATGATCACATTCTAAACATCTGAAATGGCATAGGATCATTAGAGGTATGACTAGTAAGAGAGTGACTCTGGAGGGAAGAATTGTGGAGAGTTGACACCAATGATCTACATATTGGATTGGCCAAAACAAATGTTCATTTGGATTTTTCTATAAAATGTTATGGAAAAATCTGAACGACTTTCTTGGCCAACCCGATACTTCATTACCAAGCCTGTTTTTGCGCAGAAATCATCTCCCTCCTGGCACACTAGTATTTAGCTACAACACCTTTGTGAAAATACTTTTACTACTTGTCAGACTTTTATTTTATGTGATCTCAATTTATCCAATACAGGTTAATTAGTACCTGGCAATATGCTAGATGGGGCTTCCCTGGTGGCTCAGTGGTAAAGAATCTGCCTGCCAATGCAGGAGATGCAGGTTCAATCCCTGGGTTGGGAAGATCCCCTGAAGAAGGAAATGGCAACCCACTCCGGTATTCTTGCTTGGGAAATCCCATGGACCCATGGACAGAGGAACCTGGCGAGCTATAGTCCATGGCATCACAAGAGAGTTGGACATGATTTAGTAATGTCCAGCAACAACAATTACAAACGTGGTGGATAACAGGGAGATAGTGTTAAAAGAAGACTGAAGTCTTTGCCCTCATGGAACTTATATTCTCATCTAGAATCAAATTTAAAGTCTTTATCACCAGTCTTCAGCAAACATCCAATGTTATGAATTTCTCTTTTTTTTCTATCCAAGGACATACCAGCTTCTAAATAAATCAGTAAAAGAAGTCATACTGTCTACCTCCAAAGGGTTACAGAATTTATGAAGTTTGGAATCTCATGTAGAGAGCATACTCTTTTCATTCCTTATTGGATTGACAATTATTCTCTTCTCTACCCCATAGCCACCCAGATAGCAATAGATCTTTACAATTATCGACCAAACAGTCCTTCAGCTGAGTGCACTTTGCAACCCAAGGAGGAGTCAGAAAGAAAAAAAGAAAAGAGGGGGAAAAAAAGAAAAAAGCAAAAACCCAAGGAGTCAACTCTTGGGGATATGAGTGAATGTGCTGGCCAGGAGTTCATGAGGACAAGCCTAAGAGATTTAAAGGCAAAGAAGACCAGAAATGAGAGATCTTCTGTCCTATGATTTGCTACAGAATGTTGTCATCAGTCACTGGTAACAAGAGACACTAACCAGATACCTACTTTGCAGGAGGCACTGTGCTCTGCACTGGAATTGAGACGAAGATCCCCCATGTTCAGGGAGTTCACAGACCATGAATTTAATCAGTACCTGCACGACAGTATTGTTTCTCTTAATTACCATAACTCAAGAGGATAATACATGAGAAGATCACACAAATGTGTCTCTTTATGCTTGGTGGATTGCAGTAAGGCCCAGATTAGTCAGGTCCAAATGTCAGCTGGTTATTAATCCTAGTTTATATGATTTGTTGTTTTTTGTCTTGGTGAAAAGTACTGCTCAGAACCAACCATCATCTGTGTTTTTCTGCAGTGTTCCTTGTGTAGTTTTTATAGGTGAACTTGAAATGGTGATGGTGGACAAAGAAGCGTGGGTTTTAGGAGTTGAAGTATCTTTGTTACAATCCCAGCCCTGTTACTTGCTAACTGTGTGATTTCATGTAGATTTCTTAATTTCTCACTATCTTCATCTGTAAAGCTGGAGAAAATATCCATTCATAATGGTTTTTTAAAAAGAACCAAATGAGATAATGCATAAGAAATTTATCAAACAAAAGCCAGGCACCATTGCCCTAGGTGGCGAGACAGGACATAACAGTGCCATGTTGGAATTGGGTCACCACCATGAACAGGGATTTTTTTAGAGAGCACTGACATTCAGCTGATGGGCACTGGCTTTGCTAGAGTTGTTGTTTATACCTGAGGTCCATTTTGATTGGTGGTGTTTGCATTAGCCTGAGGAGGTCAGTTCTGGGTGTTCATTGGAAGGACTGATGTTGAAGCTGAAACTCCAATACTTTGGCCACCTGATGCAAAGAGCTGACTCATTGGAAAAGACCCTGATGCTGGGAAAGGCAGAGGGCGGGAGGAGAAGGGGATGACAGAGGATGAGATGGTTGGATGGCATCACCAACTCAATGGACATGGGTTTGGGTAAACTCTGGGAGTTGGTGATGGACAGGGAGGCCTGGCCTGCTGTGGTTCATGGGGTCACAAAGAGTCAGACACGACTAAGTGACTGAACTGAACTGACTATAAAATACTCTAAAATTCACTCTTGTCTTGCAGGAAGCTCTTTCTAGGATAAAACTACTTGTTGGTCTGTTGGCTCTAGAGCAGTTGAAACAACCTTATAGAAGTCAATGCTCCCTTCTTATAATAATGCCCTTTATTATTTTAAGTAAAATTTTTAAACAATACAACCTACCTACAATGCAACATGTGTTATATAAAGGAGAGCTAAGACAAAGTAATTGATGAGAAAAATCGTATGTGTCTCAATATGTAAATACATGGTCATTAATACACTAAAAAGTATAATAAAATGACTATATGCTTGCACTTCTTTATAGTGAATAAGGCTGGCATTAAGAAGTCATTCTGGGGGTATTCCTTGGCAGTCCAGTGGTTAGAACTTGGTACTTTCACTGCTGGGGATTGGGTTCAATCCCTAGTTAGGGAACTAGGATTCACAAACTGTGTGGTGTGGTTAAAAAAAAAAGTCATTCTGCACAGGAACTATAGAAAAATTAAGGAGTAAAAGTACAAATGGATACTTGAATAAAAACTAGTATTAAGGTAAGTAATAACAATATATATATATTTGCAAATAATAATAAAAAGAAAATTAATCTTAAGTAAGGGGAAATGTCAAGAAGAAATACAGGGTCAAAGTGCAGAAAATTAAGTCCAGTACTTTTTCAAAATGACCTGGGTTCTGTTTGTAAGTATAATATCTAAATGATTTCAAATTTATGACATGGATTAGGATAAAAACAAAATATTAAAGAAAATTCTATCTCTTATCTTACCAGACATGTAAGGGTTTTGAAAGTCCTTTGAGGTTGTAATTTTTGATGGATAATGAGGGATAGAAGATTTGGGGAAGGGAACTAGTAGTTCAAGAGGTTGTTGAGAAGTTGTGTGGTGGTACACGCTTGGGGGCAAGTCAGAGTCAGACCGAAAAACAGCAACCCCCCCAAAATTAGCAAGTAAATACTTTCAAAACATATTTTTCACAACAGATTTCTTATATTGCCTTCAAATGTTTGAATATGAAATATTACAATCTAGCCTTTTTTTTTAATGGGCCTCAGTCTGATCCCTGTGTTTTGTGTGTCTCTGTTCATATAATATTTGAATGTTAAATTCATTAAAATACATCTCAGATATCTTTTATTATGATTTTTGGTGACATCTATAGATGTAGATGGAAACATTTATTGTGCAGACTGTTGAAGACCTTGAACAGCATGGCAGCTGGTGACACACCTCTTAAAATGGCGAATAGCTCTTACTAACGTTTTAAACCAAAGAAAAGAACATTCTTCCTTTGATTTACATGATCTGTTGCTCTTCTGGAAAGTCAGTGTTTATTAAGGCTGTTCAAAAATTCTGTATGTAAAGTAGCGTTAGGTTTCAGTCTCAGATAATTGTAAAGAAATTTCTCATTGATATGACTATTTGCTGGGATATTTAAAAGTTGTACAAAGCTCAGCATCTTAATCAAACAGACTGTCTCCTGCCCTGGGAGACCTCTAGCATGCCTGCTCTGTCAACTGCTAGAAGTATACCCCAATCATCCTGAAAACAAAAAATACCCCCACAGATTTCCAAAATGCCCTCTAGGGGGTGGTACCACCTCTGTTGAGAATCAATAATCCAGATCTGTGAATTTGCAACTATTAGGATGGCCATTCGCATCTAGCCTGGGAATGCATCCTTTCTCCTTTGTTTCTGTGTTGCGTGTACTAGCAATTCTATGTGAGATTTCCAGTTTTAATGAAAAAAGAATTATAGGATAATTAAGATATTTCTGAAGGTAATGCCTGGCTATAAGTCTAATTTGGTTGGACCCTGATTTTAGTCCATCTGCTTAACCCGCAAGGTATGATCTAGTGAGGGAGATGCTTCATAAGTTATACATCTGAACATGGGCCTTACTAGAGATGGCTGAGAGCTGTAGATCTCTTGAGCCCAGGATTTGCCTTTTTTGTCTCTTCATCAACTAGGACAACGCCTGGCCCGTAGAGGCTGCCACTGTTTGTTTCTGTTGGGTCCGTGTTGAACGCGGCATGCAGCACATCTGTTACAATGCAGGGAAGAGGAAGGAGGGATAGTGTCAGAGCTTGGCATCATACTCATCCATCAGGGAGGATGGTGTTTTGTGGAAGTGGTACCTGAGGACACACCACACAAGTCTTAATCCTGGAGCTTGTGAGCCCAGGGGGTGTGTAAGCTGAGTGGGAAGGGAAAGGAGTTATATGGGGTTCTAAAGATGGGGAAACAGTGGAAACAGTGTCAGACTTTATTTTTTTGGGCTCCAAAATCACTGCATGTGCTGACTGCAGCCAGGAAATTAAAAGACGCTTACTCCTTGGAAGGAAAGTTATGACCAACCTAGATAGCATATTAAAAAGCAGAGACATTACTTTGCCAACAAAGGTCCGTCTAGTCAAGGCTATGGTTTTTCCCGTGGTCATGTATGGATGTGAGAGTTGGACTGTGAAGAAAGCTGATCGCCGAGGAATTGATGCTTTTGAACTGTGGTGCTGGAGAAGACTCTTGAGAATCCCTTGGACTACAAGGAGATCCAACCAGTCCATTCTAAAGGAGATCAGTCCTGGGTGTTCATTGGAAGGACTGATGCTAAAGCTGAAACTGCAATACTTTGGCCACCTCATGCGACGAGTTGACTCACTGGAAAAGAGTCTGATGCTAGGAAGGATTGGAGGGTGGGAGGAGACGGGGACGACAGAGAATGAGATGGCTGGATGGCATCACCGACTCGATGGACATGGGTTTGGGTGGACTCTAGGAGTTGGTGATGGACAGGGAGGCCTGGCTTGCTGTGATTCATGGGGTCGCAAAGAGTCACAAAGAGTCGGACACGACTGAGTGACTGAACTGACCTGAACTGAAAGACTCGGGTAAGGGCAGAGTAACCAAGTGTCTTGGGACAGCATCTCGGCAAGCAGGAACCAGGTTGTGCATCACTGGTTCTCAACCCCATGGCTGGGCTGAACTCCTGGGGTGAGGCTCTTGGTCCTCCTCAGAGGACCTTCTGGCACACAGTACAGTACAGGGGCTCTGGCATCAGCTTAGACATTAGGATAGTGTTCCAGATCTCAGGGAGCTTGGAGGAAGTAAGTAAGGCAACAGGCTGGACATTTCAGATCAGAGTCAAAGGAAGAGTCCCAGTGAGATGGCCTGAAGGGGAGTGTGCAGGCTGGGGATGGGATGATATGTGCTGGGGGGCACTTGGACAACCAGGGGCCGTGGTCTCAAGTCTCGGGTATGGCTGATAGTGAATGGGAATTTGGGAGCCATGTGGTGGGACAGAGTCTGCAATGGGACCCTGTGGGTGGGAGTGTGGCATGTTGAGATACTTCCCAATGAAAGAGAACCTGAGTGTTTTCTGGAAAGTAGGGTCAGGCTGGTTTCAGCTTTGAAGGACTGGATGAGGCAGAAGGAAGGGAAGCTAGCTGAGTGGGTGGTAGAAGTGAGCTGAGGTAGGCAGCATCATTTTTCAAGTATAAATTTGAATTAGGTGATGTATTTTGACCTATAATATACTGTGAGGTTCTTGAATTATGGTTAGTTTTAACTGTATAAGTAAATCACAGGGACTTACTAAGAAAGGCTTAATTCTTAGTTGCCCCAACCAGAGGGCAAGCAGACCAAAATTTCCAGGTTAATTTTCAGTAACTAAAATGCTGGGGAAAGGTCTAAAGTCTTCCAGATGGAATGTAACTTGAAGTGGGAAGCAGGAAGGAGGGAGAAGTGTGTGCCATTTCTCACCTTGACTTTACATCTGTTATTACTTTCTTATTTCCCTGAAATACTAGGCTTGTCTCCACAAAAAACAATCCCTTCTTCATACACACTGGCTCCTCCCGCCTCCCCTCCCATAACAAAAAGAAGGCAGTAATGTAAATGTGAGGCTTTTTTGTTTCTAAACCTATCAATAGGATTGATTTTATTTGAGCATCAGTTAACTTATATTTCAATATTGTCTTATCATCAATCAAGTAGTGACTGCTTATGTAGAAACAAAGATCACACCACTGTTTAATGAAAGGGGTGTGATGACAGCGTATTTTACTATAAAGAGGAATCTTGACATTAACAATATTCATGTTATTGAAATCTCAAAATTTTTTAGCCACATGGCCTCATATTATGGATTCTTGGTCCACTGGGAATAGCAAGTACTTATTTGAACCTAACATTTTGTATAGATGAAAACAAAGAATCAAAGAGAATTGTTTAAAACATTAGAGAGCAAATTAAGTAGAAGAAATTTAAGCCATTATATCAGCCTCAAGGTCTAGTAAGCTGCACTGATTCAAGAAGAATATCTTATCACTTTTGTTGGTCCATTCATGCATTAGATTTAGAAGCAGAGAATTTAAATTCTGGGATGTTTACAAAGCAAAGAGGAGGTTTCTCACAGTCATCCTTATGGTCATCAAGTAGCTGTGGACAGAGATCTATGAGAAGATGCTGTGAACCTAATAAAATAGCTGCTAAAGGCCAGATCTGTTCACCTGGATGACAACTAGTGAAACATTGTTGCCACCCTGTCAGTATCAGTTCTTGCTGTTTCCCACGACCCTCTTTTCACATCAGTTTAAAGTTAGGTTAACCTACAGGAGCAAGTAAGCCTTCCGCACTTAATAAGAACCATGGTTGGAAATACAGTGAAAAGATCCTAACCATGTTGGATAAATTAAGCCTATCATTGCTATTTTGCAAATAGACTGCATTCTCTTCTCCTTACCTAGAACACCCTCTCCACACCCTCCAATGATCTAAACGCCATGCCTCAAGGCCTAGTGAAAGTCATTCATCATCCTGGACCCTGACCTTCACTGAAGCCCCCTACAGTCCTGAGAGTCTCAGCTGTATATTTCAAGCTGCCTTTCTCTGGGTTTTTCTTTTTTTTCTTTCTTTTTATTTCTTCCTCTTTTTTTAATGCATGCTATTGCTTTCAGTGTTAATCTTGCCTCCTCCACCAGAGCGCTTCACTTATCCCCTTAAGGCAAGTTTCACATAGTAAGCATCTTTTGCCTTCTGGTACAGAAATGAGTTACTATTTTTGGCAAAATGAGTTTAAGATTTACAAAGCACTTTCCTGTATATTCTCCTTTAATCCTCGTGATAGTTCAGTGAGATGATACTATCATTATCCTCATTTTATACATGAGGAAACAGACTCACACGGGTCAAATTATTTACCTGGGATCACACCTTCAGGGAATGCTGGGGCTAGAGTTGAGCTCAGTATTCTGGATTCTAAATCCTTGGCAATTTCCACTCTGTAGTTGACCTCTTCTCTTATATAATAATTCTGTTATATAAGGGTGAGGGCATGTTTATGATTATTGTGGTTTACAAGATGGAATTTAGTTTGAGAAAATTCAAATATTTTAAAGGTTCATGCTTATAAAAACTTTAAATGCATCAATATTGTGGTAAAAGATTGATGTGAATTTTGTTTCCATAATTGCCTGGAACCATGTAGTTTTATACTTATATGTAGGTACATACTATATATGTTCAGTTGTTTTTCTTTTTTTTTTCTTATTAAGTAATTTAATTTTGAAATTAAAGATTTCATACAGTTGATCACCTTCACTCATTTAACCCATTTCCAAATCTCCTTATACCTGGTAATCTCCAATCTGTTCTCTGTATCTATTAGTTTATTTTTCATTTGTTCTGTTTTTTAGATTCCACATATCAGTGAGATCATATCAGTTCAGTTCAGTTGCTCAGTGTGACCCCATGAACTGCATCACTGGTATTTCTCTATCTCCACTTGACTCAGTGGAAACAGTGACAGACTTTATTTTGGGGGCTCCAAAATCACTGCAGATGGTAACTGCAGCCATGAAGTTAAAAGACGCTTGCTCCTGGGAAGAAAAACTAGGACCAACCTAGATAGCATGTTAAAACGCAGAGACATTACTTTGCCAACAAAGGTCCATCTAGTCAAAACTATGGTTTTTCCAGTAGTCATGTATAGATGTGAGAGTTGGACTATAAAGAAAGCTGAGCGCCAAAGAATTAATGCTTTTGAACTGTGGTGTTGGAGAAGACTCTTGCGAGTCCCTTGGACTTCAAGGAGATCTAATCAGTCCATCCTAAAGGAAATCAGTCCTGAATATTCATTGGAAGGACTGATGCTGAAGCTGAAACTCCAATACTTTGACCACCTGATGTGAAGAACTGACTCATTTGAAAAGACCCTGATGCTGGGAAAGATTGAAGGTGGGAGAAGAAGGGAACGACAGAGGATGAGATGGTTGGACGGCATCACCGACTCAATGGACATGAGTTTGAGTAACTTCTGGGAGTTGGTGATGGACAGGGAGGCCTGGCATGCTAGTCCATGGGGTCGCAGAGTCAGAACACAACTGAGCGACTGAACTGAACTGAACTACTTGACTCAGTTTACTTAACGTAATACCTTCAAGGTTCATCCATATTGTCACAAATGGCAGGACTTCATTCTTTTTCATGACTGAGTAGCATTCCATTGGATATCTTTATCCATTCCTCTATTGATGAGACACACGTTGTTTCCATATCTTGGCTATTATAAGTAAGCCACAATGAACATAGACATGCATGTGTCTTTTCAAATTAGTGTTTTTGTATTCTTCAGATGTGCTTGTGCTCAGTCATGTCCAACTCTTTGTGACCCATGGACTGTAGCCTGCCATGGTCCTCTGTCTATGAAATTGTCCAGGCAAGAATACTGGTGTGCGTTGTCATTTTCTTCTCCAGGGTTTCTTCCCAACCCAGGGACTGAACCCGAGTGTTCTGTGTCTCATGCATTGGCAGGCAAATTCTTTACCACCAGAAGTCTGATAGTTGTGTCATATGGTAGTTCTATTCTTAACTTTTTTGAGGAATCATCATACTGTTTTTCCATAGTGACTGAACCAATTTATAGTCCCACCAACTGTGTACAAGTGTTCTTTTTTTCCTCCACATTCTTGCCAATATTCATTATTCCTTGTTTTTTTGATAATAGCCATTCTAACAAGTATAAGGGGATATCTCTTGTGATTTGCATTTTTGTAATAATTAGTGATGTTGAGCATCTTTTCATGTGCCCATTGGCTATACATATGTCTTCTTTGGAAAAATATTGGTTTAGATCCACTGTCCATTTTTAAAAAGTTTTTTTTTTAAGTAAACTTTTAAAAAATATTTATTTGTTCTTTGGCTGGTCTGGGTTCTCATTGCTATATGTGGGTTTTCTCTAGTTGTAGCAAGAGGGAGCTACTCTGCATTCGCAGGGCCCAGGTTTCTCATTGTGGTGGCTTCTTTTGTTGCTGAACGTGAACTCTGGGGGCCATGGACTTCAGTAGTTACAGCACATGGGCTCAGTAGTTGTAGCTCCTGGGCTCTGGAGCATAGGCTCAGTGTTTGTGGCACACAGGCTTTGTTGCTCCATGGCATGTGGGATCTTCCTGGACCAGGTATTCAACCCATGTCTCCTGCATTGGCAGATGGATTCTTTATCACTGAGCCACCAGGGAAGCTACATATTTAGTTCTTTATTCAACCTTAAATTTCTTTTTTAAGTATGGTGTGAGGCAGGGATTCGATTTATTTTTCCATTTGGAAGACTAGCTGTCCCATACTATTTGATGAGTAATCCATCATTTTCATTGACCTTCAGTACCATTTCTACACTCATTAAGTTTCCATGTAGGTTTTTGATTCTGGACTTCTTATTTGAATCCATTAGTTTATCTATTCTTGTGCTAATAACTTTATAGCTCCTTAATATTTTAGGGAAAATTCTTTACTCTTCAAAACCATTGTGATTCTTCTTGGCTCTTCGTTCTTCACCAGTTTGATAAGTTTCACAAAAAATCCTTTTGGCTGTTGATTATATAATTGCATTGAATTTATATGCATGTAGAGAAAACTCAAAAACAGAAACAACAAAATCTCACAGTACTATAATCCTAATACCATCACTCATGGATACATACATATTCATACATGTGCTTATTGTGTATTTCCCACTAGAAAGTTTCCTCCCTGAGAACAGGAATGATGCGTAGCTTGTATTGCTACAATACTTGTACCCGGAAAAGTGACCACCACATAGTGGATACTCGGTATTTTAAAAAGTAAATAAGTAAACGTAGGTACATTTTCTTATCATTTTTTTTCATCACTGCATTTTTAAGTAGTTTTAAAACCTTTATTTTTAAAAATAATAATTATAAGCATAGCCAGGTACAGATATAGATATACATGTTATAGATACACAGATATCCATCCTACTTCTGAGGAGTTTCCCAGGAGGAAAGTTTGCTTCTTTCAAAAGTAAGTTAATCAGGTGTGAGGCCTTAGTACTAACATAACCATGTCATATGTCTAGCAGCACGTTGATAAATGATAGATAGGCAGGTAAATAGATAGATAGATGTAGGTATGGGTATAACCAGAGTATATAGCTTATTTCAAATGTAAATATAGATGACAATGATACAAATATACGTGTAATTAGAGAAGTGTCATTGAAAGTGTTAGTCGCTTGGTCGTGTCTCTTTGTGACCCCACGAACTGTAGCCTGCCAGGCTCCTCTGTCCATGGGATTCTCCAGGCAAGAATACTTGAAGTGGGTCGCCATTCCCTTCTCTAGGGGATCTTCCCGACCCGGGAATCAAACCCCAGTCTCCTGCTTTGCAGGCAGATTCTTTACCGTCTGAGCCACTAGGGAAGCCCAAGACAGAGACACAAATATTAATTGTATAGCTAATTCTTCCCTATTTTAATGAATGCACCTTAATAGCAGCAAACTCTTACTTTCATTTTGGTTTATTTTTCCAAAATGTGTTTTGAATGTTATATAAATGAAACCCAAGGAATGGCTAAGATTCACATTAAGATTGTAGACTTCCTCCCTCACATGCTAATTGAGCTGTAAGTATAGAGAATAACTGATTTAGAAAACTACTCAAAGCCTTGTTCCCTGCTGGCTCCTCAGCCTGGAGTGTTCTTTCCAGAGATTTCCAAGGCACAGTGTTCATTTGGTTTACTCAGGGAGCCCTTCACGAGCACTCTGCCCAAGAGAGTGAACCACCCCCCAACTCGCTCTATTCCCTTTTTGGTTTTATTCTCTTACATTTGTCATTCTTGACTCCTTCCTTCCTTTTCACTTTGCTTCCTTCCTTCCCTCTTTCTTCCTTTTCAATTGTCTGCTGGAAGGCAATGGCAAGCCACTCCAGTACTTTTGCCTAGAAAATCCCATGGATGGAGGAGCCTGGTGGGCTGCAGTCCATGGGGTCGCTAAGGGTCGGATACGACTGAGCGACTTCACTGTCACTTTTCACTCTCATGCATTGGAGAAGGAAATGGCAGCCCACTCCAGTGTTCTTGCCTGGAGAATCCCAGGGACGGGGGAGCCTGGTGGGCTTCCGTCTGTGGGGTCACACAGAGTCGGACACGACTGAAGTGACTTAGCAGCAGCAGCAGCAGCAAGGGCTGGAAACTTCATTTACATCATTGTGTTTTCAGTGACTGGAATATCGCCTGTCACAAAGTAGGTGTTCAGAATATCTTTGTTACGTGGGTAAATGGATGAATGAATTAAAATTGACCCAATTTAACTCATCAGAAAATGAGAATTTTGTGATCCTCCATAAAGAAGTGAACATCATATTTTGTTTTTAAACTTGAACTATATTGCAGGCACTGTGCTAGGAATTACTAGGAATATCATTCAACAAAATTACATTGTGTGAAATGAAACTGTTCTCATGTTTCTTTGAAAGTGAAAGTGTTGATCGCTCCGTGGTATCCGATTCTTTGTGACCCCATGGACTGTAGCCTGCCAGGCTCCTCTGTCCATGGGAATCTCCAGGCAAGAATACTGGAGTGGGTAGCCATTCCCTTCTCGAGGGAATCTTTCTGATCCAAACACAGTTCTCCTGCATTGCAGGCAGATTCTTTACCGTCTGAGCCATATGGTGCCCAAACAATGATTTAAAGAAAAGAGAGTGAAAAGAAAGCTACTATATGGTAAAACATAGACAAAACATTCATTTGGACTTTTTTCCTAATCATAAAGGTTTGCCATTTTCTGTACAAATCCAGTGAATGAATGCTGGTCAAAGGTGACTTTCTCACTTTTCAGTGATGAGATCACTGACTGCAGTGGTGGTCACTGGCTCTGTCTCCTCAGTCTTTAGTTTAACTAACTTGGCACAGTTGAAAAATATTTAGTATTTCATCCTTAGATTTTTGCTGTTTCTTGAATGGCCATGACCTTATGTTATGGTCAGTTGCTCATTTTCTTTCTGCCCATCCCCCAAAGAGAAAGCTTTCCTAGAGGCCTTACACAGAACAGCTGCTTGGAACATGCATAGGCCAGTTTACATTAGGCTGTTTTTTCTTGAGAAAGTCATAGTTTAAACAAATGGTTGTGTCTATTTTAATCATTTTTGCCCTCTTTTGAAGTGTTTTTTCAAACATAAGTTTTTTTTTTTTAGAATAGAGTTTTGCATTATAAATTAGTCTGCTCTGTCATGTCCCTTTTAAACACAGCTGTTACTACAATGTAAACAGAGTTTTAAAAATGTAGATAAACAGTTACAAGAGGAAGAGTTTCAAGTGTTTTTAACACATGGTCAGTTTTTGCTTACTCAAATTCTGTGGTTTGAAAGTTGAATTCAAAATACACTTTTGATTTCACAGATGTCAGGCTATTCAATACAGCTGTTCCTGGATGCCCTAAAAGACATCTTAATTTCACAGTCATTGCAGTTTTGACAATATCATATTTTTGAAGTCATACTGGTAGTAAACCTAAGATGAATATGGAAATTTTATAATGCTATACTGCATAATACCCTTTTGAGGCATAAAAGTGGAATGGAAAAGATATCTAATGGCCCAAAGCTAAAATGTGAAATCACTTTGTGTGGCCAAACCAACAATGTGAAATACACAGTAAATTTTGGTGTCTTGGAAGGAATACCAAAATTTAGTCTCCATTTTGGTAGTCTTAATAGGAGAGTTCTAATTCTTCAGTGGGTTTCCTTGATGGCTCAGTGGTAAAGACTCTGCCTGCCAGTGCAGGAGACATGGGTTTGATCCCCAGTCAGGAAGATCCCCTGCAGAAGGTAATGGCAACCCATTCCAGTATTCTTGCCTGGGAAATCCCATGGACAGAGAAACGTGGCAGGTTACAATCCATGGGTTCACAAAGGAATTGGAAATGACTTAACTACTAAACAACGACAATAATTCTTCAGTAGAGTGATCTGATACATGTAGTCTAAGACTTGTGCCTAAACCTATACCTTGGAATGTGAAAAATTAGGCACTATTTGAACATAAAGCTGATCTAAGTTTGTTTAACAAATTTTTAAAAGATGGACCTGGATACACCATCAATCTCATATTTCCTGAACACCCAACCAAGTCTTCCAGGTACACAAGAAACACAGCATTTGAAACTGAGAGAATATTACAACTAGAACATTTCAATGATTTTTTTGTGGCACGGTGACAATATATTTGAAATCAAATGCTTCCATGAAATATCTTGAAATCTATTATCAAAATACTCTAATGGATGTTTAAGGATATCACTATATAAGTTAGTTTCCAATTCATTGTTATTAATGAATGATTCATTATTTTTAATAACGATGACTCATTGCTTATCTGTAATAACATGACTTACATAACTTGAGTGATAAATTTTGGAACCACAAAATTTTAGATGATTATTTGGAAAATGAAAACATGAAAAATTGGAAAATGTTCTCCCAGGCAATGTCACATAAAGTAAAAATGAAAGTAAAATTATGTCCTAGCTAAAAACGTAGTCTAGTTAGAAAATGACATTGATTTGAATGTCCAAGAAAAACATACACAATTTCTACCCCCATTGTTCCCAAACCACCATGTCTGAGTTATGGATCTTAGGGAGGAAGCCATGTTACTAAACCTAATTACTCTGTGTTTGGCTTGGAAAAACAGTTAACTGATTATTTAGCTATATCACACAACCCAATGTGACCTCATTTTCAATAAAAACATCTGATTTGATCCAAAGCCTTCTGCAGTACTCCATAATTAGACACCTTATCCATCAAGCTGCAAGGAAACCTTGGTAAAGAGTAAAACAAGAATTTTCATGTGTTAAGTTATACAGTAGAGGGAGTCCCGTGAATATAATACAAACATACTGATATTGCCAAAGAAAAGTCAATTAAAAATTATATGCACTCTTAAGAGTTACCAAGCTCAAAACGTGCTGTGTAATTCAGGTCAAATAGCCCTTGAGTAAAGGTATTCATGAAAATTAGGCTTCATTTATTAGAGTTTTCATCTCTAAGAGCTTCTAAGACTTTTCCTAAGTGAATTTTGGAACTGATCTAAAAAGTATAAACAACATTTTTTCTTCATCAGAATGTTCAGAATACATTTGTATGTATGAACACGCATATTGTGTATTTATAAGTAGTGCCATGTTTGGAATCTTATATTTTCCCCTAAAATTTGATCACATACCTGATCCTTTAATGTTTTTACCTCCGAAGTACATAAATCTTGTTTCAAGGTAAATTGAATTGACTTCCTTAAATAAGAGAGAATCTGGATCTCTTCCAAAAAGTCACCTCTTATTTTTATTCACTGTGATGGCTGTCCCTTATACCTCTCTAAGTCATGTAAGTGAAAGCTAAGACCAAGATGTTTTGCCAAATTTTTTCCCTTTACTTCTCTTTCTTGTTCAGCCTCACACTGTACAATTGACATGGAGAATCTTGCCAAATGCAACTAACAGTAACTCTATAGACTACAGTGATTATGGCCCCCAAAGAGCTTTGAATAGTGCTTGGAAATTTAAGGTCAAGGAAAACTGTTAATATCTTCATAGGCTCTTCATTTACTTATTTATATTTTAAAAAACACATTTCTCTGGAGGTTATTTTGCCTGTTACTGTAGACCATTGATATAATTAGTATAAAATGTAGTCAACTGCTATTTGTTAATACAAAAGGACCCACTCCAACATATAAAACCATTTCTTTACTAGTTAAGAAGAAAGAATTAGTGAGATGTTGAAAGGTTTAGGCAAGGTGTTAAATTGCTGCTGAAAATGTAGACTCTCCTGGGTGGACAGTTACTGTTTTACTGGAGAAGCTATCTTACTGGTAGACTTTCCTGTTTCTTTTAAATATTCTTAATATGACTTGGAAGGAACTGTCTTGAGGTCAGACATTGAGATGTAAAGTGATGAAGAGATAATTGAGTTGACTATTATGAAACTTTCACTGTTCATTATTTTAGCATAACTCAGTCTTACGCCAATTTAATCATTTCTATGAGATATGAAGGGCATGTATGGAATGATGAAAAGAAAATGTTTTCATTTACTGTTTTAATTATAGTTTCTTTATTGTTAATTTCCTTTATTCCAACAACAAAAGAAAAAAGGTGTGTACAAATAGAGAGGAGTAATTTATAAGTACAGTGCTGTGGGAGACTCTGCTGCTGCTGCTAAGTCACTTCAGTCGTGTCCGACTCTGTGTGACCCAATAGACGGAAGCCCACCAGGCTCCCCCATCCCTGGGATTCTCCAGGCAAGAACACTGGAGTGGGTTGCCATTTCCTTCTCCAGTGTGTGAAAGTGAAAAGTGAAAGTGAGGTTGCTCAGTCGTGTCCGACCCCTAGCGACCCCATGGACTGCAGCCCACCAGGCTCCTCCATCCATGGGATTCTCCAGGCAATAGTACTGGAGTGGCTTGCCATTGTGCTAGTCATTGCCATTTTTGTAAAGAAAGCCCAGCTAACTCGATGGAATGTAATTCGGTAAATATTCATGCCTTATCACCTCCTTGCATTTCTGACCAGTTTTCTCTTGCCCTGGTCCCTTTTCTAAATGCCCCATGTCTCCCTTTTCATGTTTTCCAGTAGCTTTGTCCAGGATTACCTAGTGACCTTCCTAATCTTCTTCTAATTCCTTTTTGTTGCTTAATCAATGTATTTCCTGGAGATTGATCAGATAGTCCTTTCTCCTTGAGGGAAAACGTTAGGTTCCCACCGGAGGCTTTGTGGCATTGAATAAATTCCATGACAGAGGTGGTGTCCTGGTCAAAGGATGAAATAATTCACACTCCCAACAAATAAAACACAAATATCCTTTGGGTACAACCTCAGCTCAGTAAGTTTTCCCGCCCCATGCACCACACCATTTCCACTGGGGAACCAAGTATTTAAAATTATAAATATGTTTTATTAACGTTTTTTAACCATTAGTTATAGTTTTATTTTGGAGAAAGAAATGGCAACCCACTCCAGTATTCTTGCCTGGGAAATCCCATGGTCAGAGGAACATGGCAGGCTACAGTCCATGGGGTCATGAAAAATTGGATACAATTTAGCAAATAAAAACAAAAACAAATGGTTTTATTTTTTATTTTATTTATTTAAAATTTTTTGATGATTTTCTTTTGATGTGGACCATTTTTAAAGTTTTTATTGAATTTGTTACAATGTTACTTTAAAAAAATGTTCTTGTTTATTGACCTTGAAGCATGTGGGCTCTTAGCTTCCAGATGGGGGATCAAACCTGCATCCCCTGCCTTGGAAGGTGAAGTCTTAACCACTGGACCACCAGGGAAGTCCCAGTTATGATTTTAAATGACAGAGAAAAATCAAATTCAATCTTGCATAAGCAATAAAAAAAATGTATTGGTTTATTGGTTCACTTCAGTTCATTTCAGTCACTCAGTCGTGTCTGACTCTGTGACCCCATGAACCGCACCACGTTAGGCCTCCCTGTCCATCGCCAACTCCCGGAGTCCACCCCAAACCCATGTCCATCGAGTCAGTGATGCCATCCAGCCATCTCATCCTCTGTCGTCCCCTTCTCCTTCCCTCAATCTTTCCCAGCATCGGGGTCTTTTCAAATCAGTCAGTTCTTCACATCAGGTGGCCACAGTATTGGAGTTTCAGCTTCAACATCAGTCCTTCCAATGAACACCCAGGACTGATCTCCTTTAGGATGGACTGGTTGGATCTCCTTGCAGTCCAAGGGATGGTCAAGAGTCTTCTCCAATACCACAGTTCAAAAGCATCAATTTCTTCGGCGATCAGCTTTCTTCACAGTCCAACTCTCACATCCATACATGACCACTGGAAAAACCATAGTCTTGACTAGACGGACCTTGGTTGGCAAAGTAATGTCTCTGCTTTTTAATATGCTGTCTAGGTTGGTCATAACTTTCCAAGGAGTAAGCATCTTTTATTGGTTTAGGTAACTGAAAAGCCTGGGAGTAGATCTGGCTTCAAGTGTGATCTGATTTAGTGACTGAAAGGATGTCATTGGGATCTTTGAGTCTTGGTTTTGCCTTTTCTCTGTTAGCTTCGGGTTCCAGAGACACATATTCGCTGACACAAATATGAGAGGAAAGCTCAGTTCTTCCTGATGGGTCCCACCAAAATCCCCAAATTCATTTTTATTAGATCAATTTGCAGCAAATGAACATTTGTAAACCCACAGCTATAGTTAGGGAGAGGCAGTTTCCATTGATTAAACAATGCCTGAATCACAAATTCCCATCCTGGGGTTGGGAATAGAGATCCTCTAATCACATCATCTCAAAATAGAAGAGAGATGGTTCCCCAAAGAAAGTTATGGTACTGTTTCCAAGAAAGGGAGGTGAACACTGGGCAATGTTATATTCTCAACTCTAGGCAAAGACACAAAATGTCCTAACCTGTTTTCAAGGTGGGCTTTCATGTGGCTCCAGAAAAATAAGGCCATGTTCAAGGAAAGTAAAAAAAACAGGTGTCAGTATCTAATTGGGCACTATAATGTCCAACATGATAATAGGTGTATTTTAAATAAAGCAAACTTGTGTTCCAAATCAGTTCCTTCTCTTTAATTCTCCATTTTTGTAAGCAAAACCACCCTTCTGCTAATGTGCCAGGCCCAAATAGTTCAGGGCTGGGTCCATGGTAGGCGAGGAGAGTGAAGGGAGGTACTTTCCCTAGATGCAAAATTTAAAACTCAGTGTGGTAGACTAAAAGCTAGCCTCTCCCCTGCCGCCAACATGGAAAAATGGAACAACAGACTGGTTCCAAATCAGGAAAGGTGTACGTCAAGGCTGTATATTGTCACCCTGCTTATATAACTTATATGCAGAGTACATCATGAGGAACGCTGGGCTGGAAGAAGCACCAGCTGGAATCAAGATTGTGGGGAGAAATATCAATCACCTCAGATATGCAGGTGACACCACCCTTATGGCAGAAAGTGAAAGAAGAGAGTGAAAAAGTTGGCTTAAAGCTCAACATTCAGAAAACAAAGATCATGGCATCCGGTCCCATCACTTCATGGAAAATAGATGGAGAGACAGTGGAAACAGTGTCAGACTTTATTCTTTGGGTTCCAGAATCACTGCAGATGGTGATTGCCGTCATGAAATTAAAAGATGTTTGCTCCTTGGAAGAAAAACTAGGACCAACCTACACAACATGTTAAAAAGCAGAGACATTACTTTGCCAACAAAGATCCATCTAGTCAAAGCTATGGTTTTTCCAGTCGTCATGTATGGATGTGAGAGTTGGACTATAAAGAAAGCTGAGCGCCAAAGAATTAATGCTTTTGAACTGTGGTGTTTGAGAAGACTCTTGAGAGTCCCTTGGACTTCGAGGAGATCCAACCAGTCCATCCTAAAGGAAATCAGTCCTGAATATTCATTGGAAGGACTGATGTTTTGAAGCTGAAACTCCAATACTTTGACCACCTGATGCGAAGAACTGACTTATTTGAAAAGACCTTGATGCTGGGAAAGATTGAAGGCTGGAGGAGAAAGGGATGACAGAGGGTGAGATGGTTGGATGGCATCACCAACTTGATGGACACAAGTTTGAGCAAGCTCCGGGAGTTGGTGATGAACAGGGAGGCCTGGCGTGCTTCAGTCCATGGGGTTGCAAAGAGTTGGATATGACTGAGCGACTAAACTGACCCACCCTCATCCAAATCTTAATCTCTGGAACCTGTGACTGACAACTTTGCAGATATTAAGTTAAGATTCATGAGATGGAGATATTATCCAGGGTTATCTGAGTGAGCCCTAAGTGCAATCACACATGTCCTTGCAAGAGAGAGGCAGAGGCAGATTTTACACAGAAAGAAGAAGAAAAGGTAGTGTGACTACAAAGTCGAGGTGGAAGTGTCCGACTGTAGCCCACCATGCTGCTCTGTCCATGGAATACTCCAGGCATGAATACTGGAGTAGATTGCCATTTCCTTCTCCAGGGGATCTTCCTGATCCAGAGATTGAACTTTGGTCTCCTGCATTGCAGGCAGATTCTTTACTGTCTGAGAAATCAGGAAAGCCCAGGGATGGAAGTGATGCAGCTGCCTACCAAGGAATGCTGGCAGCTAGCAGAAGCTAGAAGAGGCAAGGAATGAATTCTCCCATAGAGCCTCTAGAGGGAATGTGGTCCTGCCGACATCTCAGTTTCAGACTTCTGGCCTCCAGAACTGTGAGAGAATACATTTTTGTTGTTTTAAGCCACTAAGTTTATAGTAATTTCTTACAGCAGCCACAGGAAATTAATGTACTCTGTAATCAAGATCAGTATTCTAATGCAATATTTATTTTTAAACATCAAAATTAATGCAAACCATCCATGGTAAACAAAATATCAAAACTTTAAACAAAGATGGGCTGTGTTGGAGTAGCTTTTACTTCTTTTGCTCCCTTACTTCCTACAACCGATCATTTGATTGCCCCTGTGGTCTGTGCCACTATAATTTCTCTTGACTGCTCTTTTACTCTTCTTTCCATGGGGGCCAGTTTTTAAATGCCTACGATTTCTCACTATTGTGGTTTCAATAAGCAGTTATCTACTTGGCCTGTCTCTGCTTTCTTCTCCTTTCTAATCTGTCCTCATTACAGATAGATGTTTCCTAAAACATATATTGGGTCATGTTCTTCTACTTTTCAGAAATCTTTAATGGGTCCTCAAAGGCCTTAGAAACCAGCTTTCCAGTCTCATTTAACACTTTTCCGTTCCACGTAGCCTTAAGTGATTCGAATACACCCTGCTCTTTTCTAGCCAGCTATCTTTCTCATGCACTTTCCTTTTATTTCTCATCTATTTATGTTTTATAGAGAGACCATGGTGTAAGCCTTAAAATTAAGGCCTTATATTATGTGCTTCTTGACATTTTGGAAGGACTTCAAATGGTCCAACTGCAAATTCCCCTTTCCACCCTGCTTCAGGAAATAAGGTCTCCGAGGAAATAGGTCCCCTTCCTATTAAGGGGATCACAGACAGCTCCTAACTACCCCTGAGTAGCAGTTTTCGGATCCTTAAAAGACTGCAGGATTATTCAAACAAGCCAGTCATATTCTCCTGTGGAATAGGAGGTACTTCACCCTATTGAGGGGGCATTCCTGGTGGCTCATACAGTAAGGGATATACCTGCAATGCAGGAGACCCAGTTTCAATCCATGGGTCGGAAGATCCTCTGGAGGAAGGCATGGCAACCCACTCCAGTATTCTTGCCTAGAGAATCCCCATGGACAGAGGAGCCTGGTGGGCTACAGTCCATGGGGTCGCAAAGATAGGACATGAATGAGTGACGAACACTTCACCCTATTACTACTGCAGAGCCTGCTTGTCACAGATTCTGCTTTTCTCCATTTCTAAATGTAACCTTGGCCTGCAATGTCCCCCTCCCCCTGGTGGTGTGTAGCTGTGATTAATGAGCTGCTGTCCACGTCATCTGTCCGGTGTTGGGTGTGGTGTATCCCCATAACCCTAGCGTAGGAATCCCTCCCTCACCAGTCAGTTCAGTTCCATCACTCTGTGGTGTCTGACTGTTTGCGACCCCATGGACTGTAGCACCAGTGGAGTGAATTGGAGATTAAAACCGAGATTCCCGTCCATACCCCAATATATCACTTACTATATTTGTGACTTAAGGAAAATAAGGACAGGAGCATCATTTAAAAATTTAACAAATTAGGAGCATCATCACCTCATTTGAAAGTTAAAAAAAAAAAAAAAAGGCTGCCAAGGAGCGGCTTCAGGTTTCAGAGTACTGGACTCTATGGGGGTGCCATTCTATAGCAGTCAAACGTTCATGATCTGGAGTCAATTTTCCTGGGTGAAAACTGTGGTTCCATCACTTACTAGCTGTAGAATCCTGGTCAGGTTTCTTAGTCTTCCTATGCTCTAGATTCCTCAAGAATCCAGACGGTGATAATATCTACTTGTAGCGCTGTTGTATTGATCACATAAAGGAGATAATCTGTGGAAAAGCCGTTCTAGCACAAAAGTGCTTAGTAAATATTAGTTTTTATTATTAATCATATTATAGCACGAGCCAGGGCAAATAGACCTACATTTGGCTCTGCTACTGAGATTATATTTGATTTCAAACAATGAAGGCTCAAGAGGCTCCTGAAGTCCTTAATCCTATAGTTTCATGTCTGCCATTTCATACATATTGTCTTAAAACGGAGAAGGCAATGGCAACCCACTCTAGTACTCTTGCCTGGAAAATCCCATGGATGGAGGAGCCTGGTGGACTGTCATCTATGGGGTCGCACAGAGTCGGACATGACTGAAGCGACTTAGCAGCAGTAGCAGTAGCAGTCTTAATTGGAACAAAAATGATATTTCTAAGAATACTATCATAGAGACTGCAGGGTTCAGGTTGCTCTGGGTGAAATGCCACCCTGTTGGTTGAGCCCTCACCTTTCACACTTTTTGATTCTATTGGAAGTGACAATCCTCAAGTTAATCCTCAAGATTACCCAGGTGATCATTCTAGCCCCTTTCTTGAGGCTTCCTGCTTGACACCTTGCAACTGTATTTGGATGAGTGATGTGCGGGGATGAGGGGTGGGGGACAGTTTACATTCACACAGCAGCATCTGTCTTTCTACCATACAATTTTCTCCCATAGCGGGAGCAGAATAGAAACATCTCTACATACTAGTCAGATTTTTGTGTGTTGTATTTTGCCAAGTGCCAGACACTCTAGGTAAATGAGATTATACTCCATGTTTTGCAAAGTCATTTCAAATTAAGCAACTTTGATTCTGAGTTTTCAGACTGCATCCCAGAACACTGTCTGGTTAAACATGTTTTTGTTTCCTTTTAGTCTCTGAGTGTTGTTCCATAAATATTGATTTTTTTAAACTAATCTTTCTACAGGATTTCATTACTGTCCCCAGTTGCTACAACAGCCTCGGAGTTCATCTCACCTTATAGCAGGGTAAATAAAACTTATCAAAAGACAAGTAGAAAGATGGTTGATATCGTCCATTCATCACAGAGGAGGAATGATTGCCTGAGAGCTTCCATCTCCCAGATTTAGTTTCAGATCCTAGTGTGGTTAGGGACCTGTTTAGTTTCAGATGTTTTGAACTTTTAATTTCCATTTTGGCAAACCCTCTATGGCACTTCTGCCTTCCTCTCTTTTTCTTTCCTCCATAAAAAAAAAAAAAAAAAATCCTGAAGAAACAGACTTTGTGTGGTGGGTGACCCTAGCATTATGTAGATGGTTGTTAGTTGTGGAGAGGCTAGGAAGGGGCAGAAAGGGAAGAAAAGTGGTATCAGGAATAAGAAAAATATAATGGGGGCAAATTCTCTTCAGTGTAACCTTTTTAATTGTAATATTTCTGTTTTTAATTAAAATCTTTTAAAATTAAGTTTCAAAGTATAGTTGATTTACAATGTTGTGTTAGTTTTTAGTGTACAATAAAGAGATTCAGTTATATACACATATATACTCTTTTTCATATTTTTCCATTTTGGTTTATTACAGTATATTGAATGTTGTTTCCTGTGCTATACAGTAGGACCTTGTTTATTTATTTTATATGTAGTAGTTTATGTCTGCTAATCCCAAACTCTTAATTTATCCTCGCCTACCCCCTTTTTCCTTTGGTAACTATAAGTTTGTTTACTATCTGTGAGTTTGTTTCTGTTTTGGAAATAAATGCATTTATATCATATTTTAGATTTTACCTATTAGTGATATCATATGGTATTTGTCTTTCTCTATCTGATGACTTCACTTACTATTACAATCTTTAGGTCCATCCATGTTGCTGCAAATGACATTATTTCATTCTTTTTATGGCTGAGTATATTCCATTATATATATAAGAGTTTTATGATGACATATCTTATATTTAAGTCTTTAAGCCATTTATAATTTTTTTTGTGTGTGTATGATGTGAAAGTGTTCCAACTTCATTGATTTACATGATGCTGTCCAACTTTCCTAACACAACTTACTGAAGAGACAGTTTTTTCTCCATTGTATATTCTTGCCTCCTTTGTTAAAGATTAGTTGACTGTAAGTGTGTGGATTTATTTCTGGGCTCTCTATTTTGTTCCATTGATTCATATACCTATTTTTGTGCTCATACCATGCTGTGTTGATTACTGCAGCTTTGTAGTAGTCTCTGAAGTCTGGAAGGGTTATGCTGCCAGCTTTGTTCTTTTTCCTCAGGATTGCTTTGGCTGTTCTGGGTCTTTTATGGTTCCACATAAATTTTAGGACTATTTGTTCTAGTTCTGTGAAAAATGTCATGGGTAATTAGATAGGGATCACATTAAATCTGTAGACTGCTTTGAATATGTGGCTATTTAAACAATATTAATTCTTTTAATCCAAGAACATGGGATATATTTCCATTTCTTTGAATCATCTTCAGTTTCCTTTATCAAAGTTTTATAGTTCTCACATGTAAATCTTTCACCTCCTTTGCTAGATTTATTCCTAAGTATTTTATTTTTGGGGATGTGATTTTAAGAGTTTTTTTTAGCTCTTCAGTGTAATCTTAATCCCTGGCTAGGGATCAATATATATTTGGTAAGTTAATTCTTATATTTATTGCAGTCTCTTTAATGTAGCTGTGGGGCATTGTTAACAAGCAAAAAAATGTGGAAAATGTACATACCTTCTTCTCAACAGCTGAGAATATGTATGAGAAGATATATGAGAGTTTATTTCTCAAGCCTATTTCATTTGTAGAGAGAACACAAAATTCCACACTCTTAGCAACCTGACCCCTGGGCAAACAGGAACAAACACAAGATGATGTGTAATGAGTGAAGGTTACATCGCCGGCTGGCAGTGTTCACACCACATAAGGCCCTACTGTCTGCCTTCTGGGATTTTGTGAGAAAATTCTCATGCAGGGAAATTTGTACAACCCACTAGCAAGACAGCCATCACCAAATAACTTCAAGAAACACAGAATATCAACCTGAGGACTGTTCTTGTCATGAGGCCAATGTTTTGGTGTCAACAGCTCCTACCAGCTGTGCATGATGATGTACTGTGGACAGCTGTTGTTTTTGCCTGCCCGGCATCTAGCTGCTTTTTTTCCGGTATAAGCACCTCCATTTCCACTTGGGAAATCACCCAGTGACCGTCACATGCAGGATTGGCAGGACCAGTACTTGATTTGCCAAGGAGTGGGAACAAGAGCCAAACTGCGACTCTCCTATTTTTCCTCCTGGGAATGTGATTACTGAATGGAGTGACACAGTGGAGTGAGAGGACCAGAGTGCATTTATCCAGGGAAGCAAGAACACAGTGTATATCCAGCAGTGGGAGAGTCATTTTGCTCATATTAAGAGTCTGACATCCCTATTAGATACCTGGTGGAGCTGTCATGCAGGAAGTTGACTATAAGTATCTGGAGCTCAAGGGAAGTTGGAGATAAATATTTGAAAATCAGCCACATAAGGAGGACAATCAAAGCTACATTTCCTTTGAGATGAAGCATAAACAGAGAAGAAGGCTGAAGATCAAAACTTGAGACGCTTCAACATTAGAGGTAAAGTAATTTTTGGGCTCCAAAATCACTGCAGATGCTGATTGCAGCCATGAAATTAAAAGACGCTTACTCCTTGGAAGGAAAGTTATGACCAACCTTGATAGTATATTAAAAAGCAGAGACATTACTTTACCAACAAAGGTCCGTCTAGTCAAGGCTATGGTTTTTCCCGTGGTCATGTATGGATGTGAGATTTGGACTGTGAAGAAGGCTGAGCGCCGAAGAATTGATGCTTTTGAACTGTGGTGTTGGAGAAGACTCTTAAGAGTCCCTTGTACTGCAAGGAGATCCAACCAGTCCATTCTAAAGGAGATCAATCCTGAGCGTTCATTGGAAGGACTGATGCTAAAGCTGAAACTGCAATACTTTGGCTACCTCATGCGACGAGTTGACTCACTGGAAAAGACTCTGATGCTGGGAAAGGTTGGGGGCGGGAGGAGAAGGGGACGACCGAGAATGAGATGGCTGGATGGCATCACCGACTCTGTGGACATGAGTTTGAGTGAACTCCGGGAGTTGGTGATGGACAGGGAGGCCTGGCGTGCTGTGATTCATGGGGTCGCGGAGAGTCGGACATGACTGAGTCACTGAACTGAACTGAACTGAACAAATGGTGGCACTAGTGGTAAAGAACCCGCCTGTCAACCTGGGAAACACAAGAAATGGGTGTTCGATCCCTGGGTTGGGAAGATCCCCTGAAGTAGGAAATGGAAATCCACTCTGGTATTCTTGCCTGGAAAATTCCATGGACAGAGGCACCTGGCAGTCTTCAGTCCACGGGGCTGCAAAGAGCCAGATATGACTGAACATAAGCATAACAGATGAGATTCTAGCTAAGGAGCATGAAAAGAAGTAAGCAGTTGGGAGTGGCAGGGAGGAAATTCAGGAGAGTGTGGTATGATAGAAACTGGACGTGGAGATTATTTCATGAGGGAGAGAGAATGGTCGACTGTGTTCAGTGCTTCTGAATGTCTTAGGAGCATGGACTTAGCAATATGGAAGCCACTGGTGATTACAACCAGGGCAGTTTTAGTAGAGTGGTGGAAATGGAAGCTAGATTGGAATGCAGTGAAGACTGAATGAATGGGAAGTGATTTGCGCTGAGAGTATGTTTAGAGATCTTTTGAGAAAGTCTGCTCTGAAAGGAAACAGAGAAAATGAGCAACGTTGAATAGTTGAATGAAAGGTTGTCAAAGGATTATGCTAACATGGCCCTATAAAAACGATTCCGTAAAGAGAATGAGATTGCTAATACACAAAAGCTGAAATAGTTTCAAGAACTGTCCCTAGGAAAGGGAGAGGAGATGGTGGTGGTGGTTTAGTTGCCCAATTATGTCCAGACTCTTGCAACCCCGTGGACTGTATGCCAGTCAGGCTTTCCTGCCTATGGGATTTCCCAGGCAAGAGTACTAGATTGGGTTGCCATTTCCTTCTCCAGAGGAGATGTATTAGCGTACAAATGAAAGGACTTCTTACCTTTTTTTTAGGTGTAAAGATGATTTTTCTATAAAAGCAGGGAAAAATGCTTAAAGGAGTGGATAAATGTATAAATACCTAGTTGACCAATCAGAATGCTAGGGAGTTGCTTTTCAGGCAAAAGGAGAAAGTATTAATTGGGAGACTTCCCTGGTAGTCCAATGGTTAAGATTCCCATGCTTCTAACACAGGGAGCACAAGTTCCATCCCTACTGGGGGAACTAAGATCCCATATGCTGCATGGTCAAAAGCAATGTTTACTCAAAGAGCAAGAAAGGAAGTTACAGAGCAGATAATTTAGAACTATTGGGCAGTGATTTGGGGATTTGGGATGTGGGGTCATGATTTCTAAATATATTCTGTTGGCCAGATCTCATCTGGCAATGTTGTTCGTTCACAGAGGTAGAAGAGAATTAGGTTTGAAATTAGGATAAGTAAGGTTGTATTGAGGTTTTTTGGTTTGTTTTTTCTGTGTTTTCTTTTGCTTTGCTTTATTTTAACCAGAAGAGTAGGACAAAGAAAAGAGAATGAAGGGAGTTGAGGGTGTTTACAGTAATACACAGTGAAATCTAAATTGAATTTTAAAAAGGAGGTGAAGATACTAAGGATCATGAATAGTGTGACAGTTGTAGGATAAAAGAACAGTAAAAAGAAGGTGGGGTCACCAAAGTAGAAAATTGTTGCAGTGGAAGGCATCAGAGTCAGTGAGTAGGAGGTAGGGATTCAGTGTTTAAAATCAAGATTTTGGAAGAGGCATGATGGATTTGTAATGGAGTTGGAGGTGGAGTCCACAAGCAGTAAAAAAAAAAATGCTGCAGGGAGAAACGGAGGCAGACCCTACCTTTTGTTCCTTGTAGACCTTTTGCTGATTGATTTTTTTTTTTTTTTTTTTGGTCATATCACCTGGTGAGACTTAGGCCTATTTTTTAAAACCTTACAGTGATCACTCCAAGTTCCAAATGTGTCATGGTTTTGAGAGTGTCAGATTAAGCTGAGGCTGGATGTGTTCTGATGGAGCTGTATTTTGCTGCCAATAATAAAAGATTCAACCAACACTTGGAGAAGGCAATGGCAACCCACTCCAGTGTTCTTGCCTGGAGAATCCCGGGGACAGCGGAGCCTGGTGGGTTGCCGTCTATGGGGTCGCACAGAATCGGACATGACTGAGTGACTTAGCAGCAGCAGCAGCAGCAACCAACACTGGCTTAAACAACTAGATGATTATTTTTCTAATATCCTAAGGAGTTTGGAGAGATATGAATACTGACCTCGGTTTAGTGCCTCTAAAATGTAAAGGCCAAGATTTGTGATCTTTTGGCCTTTTCTTCTTGGTTACAAGGTGGCTGCTGCATCTTCATATATAACAACTTCCAGGTCAGTTCTCTACGAAGACCAGGTGAAACCATTTCAGATTCCAAGAAGAGGATGGAAGAAAACAACTGGACAGTCACTAGGGTATATAAATTATTGTTGTTGTTGTTATTAGGAACTGTTATATGAGTGCAAATGAACTTAAAACTAAAAATATTTTCAGCCTCTCATCAGATGTGTCCTTTCCCCCATTCCTACCCATCTCTCCAAAAAAAATGTGTTTATAGGTACGCACACTAGATTTATCAGAAATCTATAATTTGGTTATCTTTGGGCAAAGAAATTGCTCTACACGTATTGTTGAGATTCTAGATACAAATGGAAAACTACAGACAAAGAAATATGGGTTTCACCTACAAGGCTTTTCCGGCCATTTCTGCAACCCCACTTTAGGCAACCTCCTCCCACCACCCATAAATCCTAAGGAATATCAAGTTTCTTATTGGAAACAGATGGGATGTCTTCAGGAGTTGCCACCTCTATGTCAATGACTTAAACTTTAAGTACTGGGGCATCTGTGGAATTCTAAACTATATGAATGGAAATGGCTAATGAATGGAAAGTAATTAAAACTCTATCTTTAAAAATAGTCACCACTATTTATTTAGTCATTTTCAATTCTGCTAATTCTGCTTATCTAAATAAAAATCATAGCTAGATAGTGTATATTTTGTTTTGATCTTTGGCTTTTATTGTTTTAGACATTTGATTTTATTAAATTATTTAGAAATATTTGATTTCTTAATTCTTTCCTGCTTTATAACTTCATGAAAGTCCATTATGAGAATTTCTTACTGTTGAATTTAACCTTTGCTGCTGCTGCTAAGTCACTTCAGTCGTGTCCGACTCTGTGCGACCCCATAGACGGCAGCCCACCAGGCTCCCCCTCCCTGGGATTCTCCAGGCAAGAACACTGGAGTGGGTTGCCATTTCCTTCTCCAGTGTGTGAAAGTGAAAAGTGAAAGTGAAGTCGCTCAGTCATGTCTGACTCGTAGCGACCCCATGGACTGCAGCCCACCAGGCTCATCCATCCATGGGATTTTCTAGGCAAGAGTACTGGAGTGGCTTGCATTGCCTTCTCCGAATTTAACCTATAGATTAACATACCTTCTGTTAGTAATTGCTACATATGAAATCTACTCTGTGCAGAATTTTAAAAGAAAAGCGTAGATGACCCTGAAAATCAAATCCCTAGGAAAGGTCACAATAGCAAGAGTCCCTACCAGCACGGAGTTTTAAAACACTGTTAATTTCCAGTTTCACTGAAGTGAATTTCTGTGCTTTACCCTGTTGTGTTTGTTGCTTTTCTGATCTAGCCATCTTGTTATTGTTACTCTAAAGAGTGCTCTTAATGTCAACTGCCTTCTTAAATATATCCCCACTTTCTGTTTTAGAAAAAGAGCCATAAAAACAATGGACAAGTTAGATATACACTTACTTTTGACCTTAATGTTGACCAGTGAGGATTCTATTGGTAATTATTTTCTTGTATCTAAAGGGGAAGGGAGGCCTCTCTGATTTATAGTTCACTTAACTTAGTAACACTGCTATCACAAAGTACTGCAGGTCAGCTCGCCATCAGTATGGTCATTGTCATAAATAATGACAAAAGCTTCTGAAATTGCTGAAGTATATGCCCATAATTTCATTTTGATCTCTTTTTCCTTAAGACATGAATGACAACTTCTACTTTAGGCACCATCACTCAAAAGGAATATAAAAGACTCTGAGGAGTTTATAATGGAATGACCCACCCTGTGGGCAGGATTTATAAGCTATGCTAATATGGAAATTCTCCATGAGTATCCAGACTCATATTCCCATTCATTGGTGTGTGTCCAGTCTTATGATATTGGAATGCACTTAAGCTTCCCCTCACATACCAAGGCGCAGTGGACAATTTCCACACTGGTTGTGATGCTGTTGACTTTGCCCTTTCTCATAGTAACCTTTATTTTTAATTATGAAGACTGTTTGTGGGGCTCAGGTCTTTGATGAGAGACGGGGAGATTGAGCTTTTGGGGTGTAACAGAGATATGGGTGATAATTTAGAAATCAAGAAACTGGATGTTAATATACAACAGAGTAAAATTTACTGAGCACCTAGTTTAAGCAAGGCGCTATTCTAAACATCACACAAGGTAAACTCTTCCTGCATTCTTATGGCTCATCATCTCTAGTAGACTTTCCCAAGGCTTCAAAGAATTAAGAAGGTGCAGGAAGGAAGAGAAAAGATTAGAATCTAATGAAAGAAAGGATTTTTGATGTTGCCTTTCTTATCCTTTGACTAAAGGAATTGCAAAGGTTACCACACGAATAGATCAACAGCAAAACCACACTTTTAAACTACTAATTGCTCTACACAGGATGCAGGTGTTTCTAACAAAGTCTTTAGACTACTAGAAACAGTTATCACCCTAGAAGACTAATAGGTCCAGCTTTGTTGACAAACCGTTAGAACTATTACCAGGTGTTTAGTGCTGTCTTTGAGTTGAGCAGCTCAAAGCCTAGCAGACTCAGGAAAGTGTTAATAGCTCCCTTCCCACGCTTGGTTGGCATGCCAGATTGGGAGGTGAAAGACTCTGAGCCTTTCCATTCATATTAATTCAATTCAGTAATGTTCAATTCATTTAAAATGAATTAAGACATGACTCTGCCTTATGTGTTTGGAAACTACTTCATACCCAGTCTATCCACTAAATCCAGGTCTAGTTGACTTCCTACTGGGTTTTTTCCACATGACTATCTCACAGGCACATAAAACTCAACATTTTCAAAGTTTGTTTCCCCAGTGCACTCCTTGTTCTGTGTTCCCTTGCTCAGGGAGTAGAGCATTGTCATCTCAAAACACCAAACCTGGAAGATGGGATCTCCCCTTCCTTCAGCCTGTCATCCAGTCAATACATTCACTCACTTTCAACATGTTCAAAGAGGTAGTATTCCAGTCACTGGAACCCAGCAGTCTGTAAAACAGGTAAAATTCCCTGCCCTCAAGGAACTTAAATTCTAATGGGTAGGGCGGAGGTAGTGGGGAGGGGGGTGTACTTCCCTGGTGGTCCAGTGGCTAAGATTCCATGCTTCCAGTGTAGGGGGCCTCTGGTCAGGGAACTGGAGGGAACTCGATCCCACATACCACCACTAAGACCTGGCACGGCCAAGTAAATAAATAAATATAAAATAAAATAAATTGGGGGCAGACTAAATAAAATCTAAGAAGGTAGTAAGATTGGTAGAGAAAGTCAGGTGAATGGGGAGTGTTGGCTTTAAATTTTTTTTAAAAATGTGGCCTGATGACTTTGAGAAAAGATATGAGGAACAAAACCAAGTGAATATCTGGGATAGGGGCATTACAGAGAGAGGGACCTCGAGGCAGGAGCATCCTTGCTGGAGAATAGTCAGGAGGCCAGATGAAGGAGCAGAGGGAAATGAGGCCACAGAAGAACTGGGGACTCAGTCATGCAGCGCCTTGTAGGTCATGGTGAGGACTTTGTCTTTTTCTCTTGAGTGATACAAGAAGTCATCAGTGTGGTTTCAATCGAGTAGAAGAGTAGACCATGATCTGATACATATTTTTAATGACTCCATGCTGCTGCTGCTGCTAAGTCACTTCAGTCATGTCCGACTCTGTGTGACCCCATAGACGGAAGCCCACCAGGCTCCGCCATCCCTGGGATTCTCCAGGCAAGAACACTGGAGTGGGTTGCCATTTCCTTCTCCAATGTGTGAAAAGTGAAAGTGAAGTCGCTCAGTCATGTCCGACCCTTAGCGACCCCACGGACTGCAGCCTACCAGGCTCCTCCATCCATGGGATTTTCTAGGCAAGAACACTGGAGTGGCTTGCCATTGCCTTCTCCGAATGACTCCATGATAGCTAATAATACTACATTGAATGAAAAAGAATCTATGAGTCTACTGTGAAAGTCAAAAGACGAGAGAGAAGTACGAGGAGGAGGGCCAGAGGAAAAAGAGGAGGACGGGAAGGACAAGAAGAGGAATCAGGGATGAAGAAAAAGGGAAAATAGGGAAAGAAATTTTTTACTAAAATGTCTGCTAAAAAAAGAGAGTGGGAGTATTTTGAAATCACTGCTTTCCAACTTCTAATGTATTAAATAATGTAGAAACAGTTATTAGTAGATCCTAAAACCAGTGGGTAAAATGCTGTTGTGGACAAGATATTTGCAAGGTGCCAAAATATTGCCCTACAATTTTTTACTAATTACATAGAAGAAAATTTACTTTCACCATGGAAAATTCTGGCAGGTCACCACATTAACCAGGTGATCAAGCAGCATCACTAAATAATATTTGGACAACCTGACATTATCTACCTCTTGATATAATGCAGTATGAAATATATGACATCATCTGTGAGGAAACTCACAAATTTAGAATGTGTGAGACCCTATATGGAAAAGTGTCATTTTTAAAAGCAAGGGGATGGATCTATAGTAAGAGACACTGAAAAGATATAACAAATGAATTCATGAATATGATGGGATCTTAGATCAGAAAAAAAAAAAAACTATAAAAGACATTTTATACTTGATTGTTTAAAAATTTTTTCTGTATGCTTGACAAGTTTCAAATAAAAAGTTTGCAGGGTAGTTTTATTCTTCTGGCTGCTATGTAGGGAACAGAATGCAGGGGGTAGGGGCAGGGACACAGGTTAGGAAGTTATTTTAAGATCCAGGAGGAAAATGGTGATGCCTTAGATCAGGATGGTAGCAGTGGAGGTGCTCAAAAGTGGTCAGATTCTTCATAAATTTTGAAGTTAAAGCCACATGGATGTGCTGATGGACTAAATGTGAAGTAAATACAAATAGCCAAGAATTAGTAACATCAAAGTTTTGGATCCATGAAACCAACAATGAAATTGCTGTTCCCCAGAATGGAGAAGACTACAGGTAAAAGAGCTCTCAAGGGAGGGCTCACATTCAGATTGGAGCTCGTTAAGTTTGCTATCTGCACTAAACATTCAAGTGAAGATGTTCATTGAATATTCAGGTCTAGATTTCAGAGAAGTGTGAGTTGGCATTATGAATTTGGGTATCATCACAGGTTGATTGAGACTGGCATGGGTGTGAGTGTATCTAGAAAAAAAAGAAGAGGACCAAGGAGTGTGCCCTTGGGGTAGGGCAGGGGATTGGGCTTCAACAACAAGAGTCTGATCATCGGACCCTAAGCCACAGCCCAGAGTCCATCCTCAGGCCCTGCTTCTTCTATTTCCTTTTTTAAAAAAATGTTATTTGTTTGTTTGGCTGCTTCAGGTCTTACTTGCATCATGTGAGATCTTTTGTTGGGGGCACTTCAGTAGTTGCAGGACATGTGCTTTGTAGTCTGCTGTATGTAGTATATTAGTTACCTGACTAGGGATCGAACCTGCATCCCCTACAAGGCCAATTCTTAACCGCTAGACTTCCCACCAGGGGAGTCCCTCTTCTAGTTCCTTCACTTACTCTCTGTTCCCACTGAGCTTACTTTCATTCAGACTCAACGCCCTTTTCCCTTTGGATTATCAAGGTAAGACTCCTAACGATTCTGCTTACCTACAACCTTCCTTTGCCCTCATCTAATATCTCCTAAGCACCTCTGCATATGGTCTCCTGTCACCCCTCTGCTGAAACCTTTCAGGGCTCCTCCTGGGTACCATAGAAAGTCATCATGGAGCTCTTTAAGATCCAGCTCCTGGCTTCTCTCCCTGACTGCATACCTTGCACATTCCCTGGTACTGCTCACAATCTGCATTTTTCTCAAGCTTAACTGACCTTTTCATGACCGTCTTCTCCCCTGACGTCTGGCCTCTAGACATGCCTTTTTGTAGGTCTGTCACTTACCCTTTTTGTGTACTCTGTGACCTTGCCTGTCATGGCACGTGCCGTATTTACTTGTATGTTTCCCCCCTCATCTCTAAGCTTCTTGAGGTCAGGGGCCTCACCTTAATTCCTCTCTCTCTGTCTCAATAAGTGGGACACACTTATTTATCCAATAAATATTCACTGAATGAATGAATGAATAAAGATTTGCCTTTAGGAATACTAAGTTGAGGATGGTGGCATGACCTTCATCTGGGAAAAAACCCCTCAGATGTTATTGTATCCTGACTGCTATAGTCTGAATATCTGTGTCCTCCAAATTTATATGTTGAAATCTAATCCCAGTGATTGGATGGAATTTGAAGGTGGGTCTCTTGGAAGGTGATTAGGTCATGAGTGTGGAGCCCTCACAAATAGTATGAGTGTCTTTATAAAAGAGCCCCAAGAGAGCTCTCCCACCCTGCCACGTGGTGTTATAGGAAGATGGTGGCTATTTATCAACCAAGAAGCAGATTCTCACCAGACATTGAATCTGCTGGTGCCTTCGTCTTGGAATTGCCAGCCTCCAGAACTCTTAGAAATGAATTTCTGTTTATAAGCTACCCAGTCTATGGTATTGTTATAGCAACTTCAATGGACTAAGACATCTACTTTACTTAGACCAAAAAGTGGGCATTGTAGGTCTTTTAAAAATAAGAATCACAAATGAGTCTAGACCAGTTTAATTGTAATCCTGCCAAAGGCTGGAAAGAAGTGATCTCAGTTAAGTCCATTTCAAAGCACTGATTGCATATTTCCAGTGTTTCTCCCTCCATATTAGAACTCTGAGCATCTGGGTGCCACATTACTGAATTTGAAAAGCTACGCTATGGTGATCCATAGCAAAAGATTCTATGAGTCAGGTGATGATCCATCCATCAGTCATAGGAAACATGAGGCACTGAAAATTTAGTATGAAACCCCAAACCCACAAAAACTAGCCACAGTTTCCTATCACAGGGGATGTGACTCATATCTCAGCAGGGGTACACATACCTTATTACAGTCACAAAAGAAAATGTTTCTCAAACAAACTTTTTTCCCCCCAACATCATTTGCACAGAGCAGTAATTTGGTGAAAATCTTTTGAAACTTACAAAGTAATTTATTTCTTTGTGGTTGGTGCATATTGCTATGCTTGTTTCTTACCACAATGACTCTTAATTTAGGGAACAAGATGATGGGCAATTAATCTTTTAACCAGATTCAGCTGAACCCAGAGTCAAATTGAGGATGGATGGAAAGAAAAAGCCCTTGGCTGACCTAACCTCTGGACCTCCCAGAAAGTGCTCCCACACTCTAGGGATGCTCCCAACGACACCCATGGCCAGGAGTTCCGAAACTGGCCATCTCAGTCCTGAGTTCTCTCCTATAAATACACTGCTTTTCTTGGTTGTGGATAAGGAAGATGTAAAAGGAGGGAGGTGTCGCTGAAAGATCACAAAACTACATGTTTAGTATTGATCTGAATTTATAGCAAAGAGCTTTTTCTTAATACATCTTTAAAGTTTCAGTACAGAGTTGATGATTTTATTTCAAAATAAAAAATGAGAGGAATGAATGTGCAGGTGGCATGGAGACCTCACTCATTTGTTCAGCATTAATTCATTACATGTCTATTATATGTAAGAGATTTAAAAACAAAAGAACTAAAACATGAGCCATACCCTAGACAGAGCCAGAATCCAGTGCATGAAATAGCAATGTAAACAAGGAATTACAGCAACATCATAGAATATTCATAAAAGGTCCCTACGGGAGGATAAAAGGTAAAAGTATCTAATTCTGTCTGGAGGTCAGGAAGCACTAATCTGAAGGCGATGTTTGTAAGTTGAGTCTTACAGGAGAAGTCTTGAGTCCTAGAATATGAAACAAAGAAAGGAATTCCAGGTATAGGGAACAATGCATGCAAAAGTTGACAGTAAAACAGCATCATTCAACCTCCACATGATGAACTGAGGGGTCACAGCATGTTCCGCTCTCACTGCTTTGACTCTGAGGATGTTTTGAGGTTAAAATTATTTTTTTAAAAATAAACCTTTAAATGAAAATGGTAACAACATTAATGCATTTTTGTCAAAAAGGCATTTTCTGCAGTAATTTTCCTTAATTAGTTAAACCATTTCCAGTTACTTTTTTCCATTTAAAATTTTATTTAAATTTCTATGGAGACTAATTCTTTCTTCTTTGGAGCAATATTTACAAAATGTAATTTATCAATCAGCTCTTTGATCATAGTAATTCTATGGATTCCAGTTTTTGCTGTGGAGGGTGTGGGAATTACTTCAATAAATACAACATCCCTGGGACAAATTTCGTAACTCTAGATTTTACTAAGTATCTTTCTACTTGTTGATTTTAATTTGTGTTAATTATTTCTATTAATAGTATTATTTAGAAATGGAATAAAATACATATGCAGACATATCTGGTTAATCAACCAGAAAAATGGAGAGAAATTCCTTTGAATAGTCTGGAATTACTCTACTATGCAACCTCCTGAACACTCCTGGCAGCTGCCATATTGATTATTAGCACCAATTAAGTGAAAGTGTTAGCTGCTCAGTCATGTCTGACCCTTTGCGACCCCATGGACTATAGCCTGCCAGGCTCCTCTGTCCATGGGATTCTCCAGGCAAAAATACTGGAGTGGGTCAACATTTCCTTCTCCAGGGTATCTTCCCAACCCAGGGATCGAACCCAGGTCTCCTGTATTGTAGACAGATTCTTTACCATCTGAGCCCCTAGGGAAGTCCCTGCTCTACTATGTTGGTCGTCTAATTTTTTTATAAACCTGTCTTCATTAGCAGTTCATTAAAGGTTCAAACAACTAATGATAAATGTTGGAGACAAAATGCCCTGCTTCAGGTAGAGCCCATCAATGGCAAGTCACATCCCATATTAACCCATAGTCCAACTACCAGTGCCATATTGCCATTTGGGAATGTTATCATCCTCTAGAATGGTGGTGGTGATTTAGTCGCTAAGTCATGTCTGACCCCATGGACTGTAGCCTGCCAGTCTCCTCTGTCCATGGGATTCTCCAGGCAAGAATACTGGAGTGGGTTGCCACTTCTTTCTGCAGGGGATCTTACCAACCCAGGGATCAAACCCGGGTCTCCTGCATTGCAGGCAGATTATTTACCGACTAAGCTCTGAGGGAAGCCTGCCTCTAGAATATAATCACCCATTAAACAGTGTAGCCTACTGGCAAAAGGATCTTTTAAGACCAATCAGTCAGCATTCAGTCTTAAACAAGGCACTTCGTTCTTCCACACATCTCTGGATTTGATTCGTAAACTCCAGGTGCCATTTTAATCAGCACTCTCCTGGGTTAAACTTTTCTGTGTCAAATGTAACCCTTCTTCCTTATCATCAACAGCTCTGTTCAAGCTGTTTCAGTTCATTTATTTCCCAGGGAATGTTTACAGCTGTAGTATTTTTAAAATAGAATTGATACCCTTCAGAAGTTATATGGAATTAATGGTCTTTAAAAACTGAGATACGTCTTTTTTGCTTTCATCATTTCAAGGATTATCACCTTCGTATACAATTAAATTTTCATACACAGGATCTCTTAACATTTAGCACTCTGATGAGTTATTGGTCATCATGCTATTGTTGTTCAGTCACTAAGCCATGTCTGACTCTTTGTGATCCCATGGACTGCAGCATGCCAGGCTTCTCTGTCCTTCACTATCTCCCAGAGTTTGCTCAAATTCATGTCCATTGAGTCGGTGATGCTATCTAACCATCTCAACGTCGCTGGTCATTAAGAAATGCTTTCAATGAGGTGAAGCATCCTTTTATGTAAATCCGCAGCCCATAAAGTGGTGGTTTTATATGTCAAGATCTTACAGTATGGTAGATAATCAGGTCTAAAGTTAGAAGTCCAATTAGTTATATTTTCACTTAGAATTCTTGACATCAGGACATTCTCATACCTCCGAGTTGGTGTCAAAAGAAGAGAAAAACACCTTCAGAATTCATTAGATTTTTTGTCCTAATTGCATTTAAAGACACATTTTGGGCATCTCTTGCTCTCTCAGACCTTGCACACCCCATACCAGGTACCAACTGTTTTAAGACTGCATCTCTGGGTCCTGATGCAGAAAGGGCTCCGCACTTAACAGTTAATTAGTCTAACACATATACTTCATATAGCTTCCTTTTCTCAATAGTCTCCATTTAAACAAAAAAATCAAACTTGCATCTTCAAAGTGTTGTTAGACTTAATCTAAATGATCTTGAAACCCTTAGGAAGAAAAAGAGAGAAAAGAAACGAATTGATAATTTTCCAAATCAAGCAACATGGCTGTATTTGCATTTTTAAAGGTGTTTCCTAACTAAAGAGCGAGAGGAAATTTGAACATTGACATCTTTCAAAATATCCTATCTTAACAGGTTGTGTTGGCACGAGAAATTTCAGTATTCCCTTTCTGCTACAGAGGGAAGTTTTCACTGATCATTCTCCTGGGAGCAAAGATGGAACAGTTTCTGCAAAGGTGACCTTGGTATTATATAGACATTTACATACACACATACATACAGTTTTTTTTGGTGTGTAGGGGGTAGTGAGAAATGGAGGATGGTTTTTATTTCTTCTCCTTTTGTGTTGTGCTGGCACATCCAGTAACCTGACTGTCTACAAGTCATCTTTTATCTGCATGGCTCTGAAAAGGCAACAAGAGTATTTGCAGTTTACGAACTAGGAGTTGGAAAGGAGCACCATACACTTGACACAGCATTAGAAGTTGTAGCACTTTATCAGCTATTGCAGGGGAGGGTATGAGATAGCATTCTGATAAGAGCTCAATCTCATTGACTGCAGCAAGGGTTCAATGAGTAAATGGCTCTAGAAAAACAGGAAATACATCAACCTAAAATCAGGTTAATCAAGCTGTCTGCATGCACACAGGCTTTCCACAGTTAAGACCAGTGACTTCTGAACAAGAATATTTTTCAAAAGAGAGAAGGAGCAAGCTCTGATTTATTTCAGGCTCAAACAAAGGTCAGTTTTTAAAAAATAAATGAACTTCTAATTTTAGAATAATTTTAGATTTACAGAAAAAAATTTGAAGGTAGTTTAGAGATTTCCCATGTTCTTCATGCCTGGTTTCTCCTATTCTTAACATTTTTACTTTAGTAATGGTTCATTTGTCCCAATCAGTTAACCAATATTCATGCATTATGTTGTTTGCTTAACAAGCTTTCAGAAGAAGAATCACACTTCTTCTAATTCATATGATGGGAAAGGAGGGCAGCTCCCTCCCCCACCAGGGGAGGGATGCATGATCAAGTTGGTCAGTTGGACTGTTCTGTTCCCCTGGCCAAGAAGATGGTCCTTGGGAGGAGGCACTCTAGGGACCCTCACAAGGAAGGTAGGGACTTGAAATGAAATGATCTATCAATTATTTGAAAAGAGATTGGCAGTAATGAAAATAACAATTTTCCTCCCTGTTGATAAACAATATAAATCAATCCATTAGAAAATACTTGTGAGACAAACTTTGATATTTCTGCTTTCATCATTTTGAAATTTATCAGATTAATTTTCCATTCAGTTGGGTTTTTTTTTTCCTACCTGAGAGATCAAGTCACAGCAAATTACTCTAATGACTTTGAATAGTTCCAGATATGGTTCAAAAGCAGGGGCTCTCAAACATAAGCCTGGATCAGAATTGCTGGGAGAGTTTGTTAAAACACAGATTGCTGGACCCCTCCTCCAGGGTTTCCAAGTCAGTATGTCTAGGGTGAAGTCTGAGAGTCTTCATTGTTAATAAGTTCCCAGGGACCCCACTTTGAGCACCACTGCCCTAGAACATTCACAGGACTTTTTACATGTATATTATTTAGACTTTCATATCATTATGACAGAAAGTGAAAGTGTTAAGTGCTTAGTCATGTCCAACTCTTTGTGACCCCATAGACTGTAGCTCTCCTGGCTCCTCTGTCCATGGGCAAGAATACTGGAATGGGGAGCCATTCTCTTTTCCAGGGGATCTTCCCAACTCAGGGATCGGACCTAGGTCTTCTGCATTGCAGCAGATTCTTTACCGTCTGAGCCACCAGGGAAGCCCTATAACAGAAGAGGAATCTTATTATATTCATCATTACAAAGAAAGAATCTTCTTTCTTTTTATAGCATAGTATAAAAGTTAAACTAGATATCATTTTGGAACTGGGATTTTTGAGAGAGATTTTCAATTTGAACTTACCAAAGCACATACCTGCAGATCCCTCCACTGGCACAGACCTTACTAAAACAGAAATGCTCCATCTGGGTTTCTGGGACAGGGCCTGAGAATTTGCGTTTCTGGCAGGCTGCCTATAAAAAAGCCAGCCCACAAAAACAAGGTTGCTGCTGCTGCTGCTGCTAAGTCACTTCAGTTGTGTCCGACTCTGTGCGACCCCATAGACGGCAGCCTACCAGGCTCCCTGTCCCTGGGATTCTCCAGGCAAGAACACTGGAGTGGGTTGCCATTTCCTTCTCCAAAAAAACAAGGCTAGCCCATATAAATTCTTGGGAAACAAAAGGTTTTCTGCAGCTTTAGTCCCTGCCTGTTGGTGAAAAGATGACTTCCTCAGAGTGAATTAAAGGACTATTTGGAAGTGGCCCATTGCTTTCTTGCACTCTCCTCTCCTTGAGAGCTGGTCTCAGCCTTTCTTTTTGGCAATTTAGTTCAGGTTCCTCAACTTCTAGTTTACGTAGAATCTTACTGTGACAATTATAATTTAGGTTGAAATTCTAACTTTCCAAACACTTTGTGATTAAAGAAACTGGAGGCTGGGGATAATGCCTCCAAGTTCTCTGGTGACTCTTGGCCTTTTACACATGGCCAAATGGCCTTATTTTTTAATTAGGTTAGTTTAAGTTGTACATAAAGCCATCTTTGCCCTCCTAGAGGCCATGCCCTCTACAGCTCTGGCAGCTGCTTCTTTCTCTCCTATTTCCACCCTGTTCTTTGAATTTTACTCTTGTCTTTCCAGAACTCCTGGTCTTGGTTACTGTCTCCAGTGGGTGAGGTAGCTAGCTTTCTTTAAGCAGCCGTGTCTGTGCAGTCTGGGGAGTAGACCTGACTTTTCAACCAAATGCTTACTTCCTCACTCTGAGACACTCGTGGTCCCTGCGCGCATGCTCACCTGCTTCAGTCGTGTCCGACTCTGTGCGACCCCATGGACTGCAGCCTGCCAGGCTCCTCTGTCCATGGGATTCTCCAGGCAAGAGTACTGGAGTGGGTTGCCATGCCCTCCTCCAGGGGTTCTTCCCCTCCCAGGGATCGAATCCTCGTCTCTTAGGTCTCCTGCATTGGCAGGTGGGTTCTTTACCACTAGCGCCACCTGGGAAGCCCATAATGGCTCCCTAGTGCTGCCATATCAAATCTGTTCTCCTCTGCCAGCATTTAAAAGCAACAATTTCTGGTGTGGGTTTCCCTGGTGGCTCAGCAGAGGATCCACTTGCCAAATGCAGGAGACAGGGGTTCGATCCCTGGGTCAGGAAGATCCCCTGTAGGAGGAAATGGCAATCAACTCCAGTATTCTTGCCTGGGGAATCCCATGGACAGAGGAGACTGGTGGGCTGTAGTCCATGGATAGTCGCAAAGAGTGTCAGACATTCCTTAGCGGCTAAACAACAGTTTCTAATGACCTGACATCTAGCAGGCAATGGATTTTTACAAGCATCTTTTCTTTCTTTTTTGAAGATTTTTTGATGTGGACCATTTTTAAAGTCTTTATTGAATTTGTTACAATATTGCTTCTGTTTTATTTTTTGGTCCCGAGACATGTGAGATCTTAGCTCCCTGACCACGGATCGAACCCACATCCCCTGCACTGGATGGGTGAAGTCTTAACCAGTGGACTGCCAAGGAAGTCCCCAAGCATCTTTTCTAATTGAGACCAGCACCTACAGTATCAAGCTAGTAATAATACAGCCAGTGTCCAGCCTAGGTCAGTGTTCTTCTTAAGCTAAAAGCTGAATGATTTAAGAGAAGAGCTCAATGGGAGTTCTGTATCACAGAGCCATAGCTGGCCATCCTTTCTTGAAATTTTTTTGATTATTTTATATTAATAAGAAACAGGCCAAATTCTTTAATCAGTCTCCTTGAATGAGTGAAAATGTTCCAGTTCAACATAACAAGGCTGCATCTCTTATAATAAATGAGTGGGAGTTACATAAAAGCAAATGAAACTAGTACATCCGATCTTGTGATTGTTAACATCTATGGATAGTCAGTTCAGTGGTGAATTCAATTTGATGTTGAATCACTCCAGGAAATCCAAAGCATTCTCATTACACATGGGTGAGTGTGTTTCCTTAAGGAGGTACAGTACTTGGCATCTCCGAGATGAGTGTGAATCACCACTCCGTCTGGCTGCTATACAAGTACGCATTGTTTTATTGAATAAGAGGGTAAAAAGTCACATAAAACACTGCATACTACAAATGACTGGGGAATAATTTGACCTGCCTTGGTGCAACTTAATTTACACTTTAGACTTCTAGAAAGAAAAAAAGAAAGAGAAAAAGATCAACTCTTCCATAAATACAGCTTAGTCTGGGCACATAAACCATGAATGGCTTTGATTATTATTTTTTAGTTAAATTCCTCTTGCCCCCTTTTTTTTGGATTATTATAGTTTAAAGATATAACTACTTGAAGGCAGGGAGAAAATGAAACAGAATGAAAATGGGGTCAGATGGGCTTGCAGGAGGCAAAAAAGAAGACGAATATAAATTTTTCTCAGATTTCTGAAACAAAATCGTGTATTCCCAACTCTACCAAATATAGCATACTTCCTTCTTGCAGGGCTGAAATTTTTTCCCCCAAACTTGTGATTTTTAGCCATATTTAAGGCTTGGCATATTGTCTCCAGAAAGAAACTATACAGTGAACTTGTATTTCAAGCTCAGACAACACCCAGGGGATATTGCTTTAAATAGAATGTTCTTGCTGACTTTGTAAATGATGTTTTTTCTATAGTCTGTCACCATCTCTGGAATTTTGTATACAGGAGGATGTTTGGATAAATATCATATGCAGAGATCCTGATTTGAGCTTTTGTATTAGTAAAGGGAAAAATCAGACTATAGCTAGAACACTGGTGGTGGTGATGGTTTAGTCGGTAAGTTGTGCCCAACTTTTGTGACCCCATGAATTGCAACCCACCAAGTTCTGCTGTCCATGGAATTTCCCAGGCAAGCATACTGGAGTGAGTTGCCATTTCCTTCTCCAGGGGATAGAACCCTGGTCTCCTTCAGTGCAGGCAGACTTTTTACCTACTGAACCTACTGGAAAAGCCCAGTAGCTAGAATATTATCTGACATTTCCAAACATCGCATGCCTTTGTCCTGAAATATCCTGCTAAGCGATGCTCAAATGTCTTCTGAGGGGAGGTCTGAGTTACTTGGAACATTTACAAGTGAATAATGGGTATGGATATACACAGACCCAGTTTGAATTGGTTTCTACTCTCAGAATCAGAATTAAGGAAAAGGGAGAGACAGGCACAAAATTATGTTCTGGAGCTGTTCTTCATTCCTCACCCCCTGGGGCTATAGAAAGCCTTGCTGTCACCCAGGGTTCACTATCTAGCAGAGCTGAAGGTATGAATTTCAGTCCTCTTTTTGTTTTCAGTAGTTCAGAGCATATTTTTTATTTCTACACATCAGTTCATTGTAACCTCTTAACTGTCTTTGTGGAAGGTAATTTGATGGCAGACTGGGGCTTTGCTATGGTTTCAGGTAGTGTTAATTTTTCTGAGGTATCCTTTGGGTTGTAGATTATTCCAGCTCACATGGTCCCATCAGGTGGGGCTGCTTGGGCCACAAGGAGGGTAGAGCAGCCTTTGGTCTTGAATCCAGGACTGTATCACCTCACAGGGGCTTCCCATCATCTCCTCCCATGACCTCCAGGTGGTAAAAATCTGTCTTCCCCGCCTCCTCCCGACTCTAAAATGTCTTCCTAGTCTAGCTGAAATCTCTCCCTCTTCAAACTCTCTCCTCTTACATGGCTTGAGGCTTAGAAATAAAACCTGAGAAGTCCTGTTTTGGATCTCTCATAGGCAAGGAAGCCCAGTTCAGAGTCTTCGACTAGCTTGAATGAAGAAGAGAAAATGAATAATATCTCAAAATTAAACAGCCACACATGGTGTCTTGTTTCTGGACTCTTCAGTTCCTGGATCTGGACCATAATATCCGATTTTCACAACACAACTTGGATATGAAAGGCTCCTGGGAGGTCAAGTCTCCACCATTTGGTTAAGAAAGATGGACGTCACGTACATGGACTTGGAGCCAAAGATAAGAGTTTGAATCCTGCCTCTTACTGTTACTCAACTGTCATGGCAGATAACCTTCTTAACACTTCCCCTCCTCATTCCTGTTCCCTCATCAGTCCTCCATTGTCTTTCACCTGGACCACCATAAAAACCTCCTAACTAATCCCTTGTCTCCAATATTAATTACCGTCTCCGGTCTATCATCTTTCTTAATCTTATACACAAATATGGTCATCTCAGGTCCTTGATCAAAAACTCTCCAGCAACTCCCTGTTCAGCATTCATAGCAATTTGTGACTGGTTTTTTCATGCTACTCAGTGGCGGGTACACCCAGTTGTCTTCCAAATTCCATTCTCTCTTCCTCCCTATATTAACATCATCCCAAATGTATAACTAAACACACTGGTCAGAAAAGAATCTATTAGTCTTTAGTGGTAGATGTGGCCATGTGACTAGTTCTAATGAATGAATTATGAGCAGAAGTGTCCCATGGCAGCTTCTAAGAATCTCCCTTAAAAGAAAGCTAGCTTATGCCTTTGTTCCTTTTTTTACTTTTCCTTCTTTCTGCTGCTCAGAATGTGGATGGGATGGGTCAATCAGGAGTAGCCATTTGGACCACGTGGAGGTCGTGTGTGGTGAAAAAAGGTCAAATGAATCTGATTTCCTGAAGATTTCTTTTCACCAACCCATCATACACCCAGAACCTTCTTGCTCCTCACTGGTCACGTGTTCCTGAGGAAAACACTCTTCAGTCTCATTTTCCTCCCTTCTGTACTCACAACCATGCTCACCTGTTTGCAGTTCTTGCATTCATCTTGCAGTTGCTTGCTTCTGAACCTTGCCACTTGCTGCTCCTCTGCTCTATGCTTTATTGTTTCTGGTGGACTTTTTCTTACTAAGACCCACTTCAAGAATCTTCTCCTTTGAAAAGATTGTTCATTCACAGCTGGACAAGTTTGGTAATTCATTTTTTGCCATCTTTATATTTACATAACATAGTACTTATCACATCCCACTGTCGATGTTTTATTTGCCTACTTGTTTTACATAATAGTGTAACTTCATAAAGTTTTTTCATATTTGTATTTCCAGTGCCTAGTACACATTTGGGCCCAAAATTAAAATTACTGAATGGGTGAACATTTGAATGAAATTTGCTGAACTCAATCATCTGTAAAATGACAATACTATTAATTCCCATCCTATAGAATTTTTTTATACAATTTTTTTTTAATTACATGAGGTGAGAAATGAGAAGTTTCTTCACAAATGATAACATGTTATCCAAAAAAGTAAAATAAAGATATTGTGTGTTTTTGTAAATTTCAACTATGTGTTCAATCATCTTGAACAAATATAATGTGTATAGAATCCAAGACTATTGACCTACAGGAAATGGAAGCAAAGGATGAATCAGAAGGAGAGCACACTTCTGATATCAGCAATGTAAAAATTAGTAGTTTCTTTCTGGATAAAAATTTCTTTTTCCAGAAGGGAAAACGAATATTTTAAGAAATTCTCTGGATTGAGTTAATGCATATAAGTCATTAGAAATTTTTTTTAAAAAGATGGATAATTCTACACTATACATGAGTTATAACTATAGATAAATCATACTTGTATAACAGTCCTTCAGTTCAATTCAGTTCAGTTGCTTAGTCGTGTCCGACTCTTTGCGACCCCATGAATCACAGCACACCAAGCCTCCCTGTCCATCACCAACTCCCAGAGTTCACTCAAACTCATGTCCATCGAGTCCTTAGTTAGGTGGAAATAGTAGTACTTAAAAAAACTTTCTTGGTTTCAATTTTAAAACTTTTGATTCATAAATTCCAAGCTAAGTACTAGAGCTGTCAGGCCCTCCAAATCAATCACTGCATAACCAAGGGTTCTTATGATCAATTTAATACCTATAGCTTGATAGTTAAGTTTATTTAAGCCCACCTGTCCTACAAATGCTTAGCTGTAAGTAACCTCTTTAAGCACAGCTCCACGCAAAATCAGTTCAGTTCAGTCGCTCAGTCGTGTCCGACTCTTTGCGACCCCATGAATCACAGCATGCCAGGCCTCCCTGTCCATCACCAGCTCCCGGAGTTCACTCAAACTCACCTCCATCGAGTTGGTGATGCCATCCAGCCATCTCATTCTCTGTCGTCCCCGTCTCCTCCCACCCCCAATCCCTCCCAGCATCAGAGTCTTTTCCAGTGAGTCAACTCATCGCATGAGGTGGCCAAAGTATTGCAGTTTCAGCTTTAGCATCAGTCCTTCCAATGAACACCCAGGATTGATCTCCTTTAGAATGGACTGGTTGGATCTCCTTGCAGTCCAAGGGACTCTCAAGAGTCTTCTCCAGCACCACAGTTCAAAAGCATCAATTCTTCAGTGATCAGCTTTCTTCACAGTCCAACTCTCACATCCATACCTGACCACGGGAAAAAACATAGCCTTGACTAGACGGACCTTGGTTGGCAAAGTAATGTCTCTGCTTTTTAATATGCCATCCATGCAAAATAGTTCCACTTAAAAAAAGTAAGACATATCAAGCAGCTTCCACTTCCTGAGATCACCCTGGAACATAGACTATGCCTACAAGCCAAGGGCTCAGCTGCTCTCAGAGAACATGGGACAGTCAGAGTTGGAGCCCGAGATAAGATGCACTCTTGTTTCTGCCTTATTAATGGAAGCAGCCAGGAAACTCCACACATCTTTGGATGAAAATGGACCCTATGTGGATAATGGACCTGCACAACTCATGCTCACTTCTCTCTTAGGACTTGTATTCTAAGCTCAGCAGCTTCATGAAGTCATTAACCAGAGCCACTCTGTGTTGTGGATTCTGCTGTGGTTCTTCAACCGTCTGCTGTCCCTGGATCCTTGCTTTGGTCCCTAAGACTTCCCAGCACCAAGATCTCATGTCTGGGATTCTAAAAGCCTCTTTTTTTACAGTCCTCAATTTGATCTCATGACTTCAATGGAATCCAGTCTTGTTTTTGCCTGTAGGTTTCTGTCTGTGGGAGTGAGGGGCATTGAGGGGGGCATAGATTTAATGTCACCTCTTATATTATGAATCAGTGACATAGGCTTTTAAAGCCAAAAGTATTTGTAAGATCTTTTTAAAATATAGAAGATTTAACTACCTTCACTTTCCTATTTAAACTGATTTCAGAAGGAAACATAGGGTTCAAAGCAAGGTTCAGGCTCTTCTCCTCTGTATATTTGCAAATGCACAAAGCTGGGTCTGTTATGTCCTGTCTGAAAGGCTATCTATTTGTACAGCTTTATGCATCTCTTCAAAGAACACCCATGAAGTTACAGCTCATATTTCTGCTTTAAATATTCGATCTTTTGGCTTTAAACACCCATAAGGGTTATTTGTCAAAACGGATCTTAAACCTCGCCCCACAGCTCTGCAATAGATCTTTAAAGTAATGCTGTAGGGGTGGGAAGGAAAGGGTGGGGGAGACGGGAAAAGTCAGCCATTCAGCAAGCATTTATTGAGTGCCAAGTACGTGCAGAGCATATGGTATCTAGTAATAGGTGCTGTGAGGGGGATAAAAAAGAAATGGAATATGCGCTCTTGCCCTCACGACGAAGGAGGCAGAAACATAAGCACTGTCAGTTTAGTCCTAGATCTAGACATTTTAACCTTGTTTTCCAAAGATGTTTGAATGAAGAGCAGCAACCAGCAACCTGAGGCATGTAAGAACCTGTTAGCTGCAGAAGTGTGTACGTGTGTGTGTGTGCATGGGTACAGAGGCGTGACTGGGGAAGGAAAGAGAGAAAGAGGAAGGAGGGAAAGGGTATATAGGTACAGTGATGAGACTGAGGGTGAAGAAAGAGTCATGCCTCCTATGGAAGGTCATTTCCTGTGTTTTCTCAATCACCATCTGACCCAAGATGGCTTCTGTTAGTTTCCTGAGACCCCAGCAACAAGCTCCCATGTTCCCTTTTTTACAGCAATGCATGTGTTCCCACCATCTCCCTGATCCTTGGGTTCCAGGCTTTCTGTTTTTCTGGATTTGTTTTGGTTGTATCTCAAGATCAACTTGCCTTGCTCCTCCTGTCCATTCACTTCTACCATCAGCCTTTATGGTTCTAAACTGTTGGAGACCAGCCTCCCGGAAGAACACCTGTGTAACCCAGGAGGCCTGTCCCCAGGTGCTCAACCACAGGTGGACTCCTTCTCCTGCCCACAGGAGACCCTGCCACTCTGGTCCTCCTACTGGGAGTGGAGACATGGAAACCACTACAAGGTACTACTGAGCCCTTTGAAAAGTGTGCAGAGTAGTGAAGAGTCAGGTGGGGCTTGAACTGGAATCCTGCCTGCACTATTAACTACCTTATAAAACCATATTGAGCTTCAGTTTCTCCATCTGTCAAATGGAAATTCTCTCATGTTATTATGATAGACAAATGAATTAATGCATGTTAAGTGCTTACTTAGCTTATAGTAAGCACTCAATGAAAATTTTGGCTAGTATGATAACATTAACATAGTTTTCATTATATTTATGCATTTGCCTTGAGGGTTTGAGGCCTTAGAAAACATATTTTTTATCTTACAGAGTATATGACTAAGAGGAAAACAGGAAATGTGACTTACTCTATCTGTTAAACAAGGATTTTTTTTACGTGCTGACTTCATTGCCAAGTACTGTATCAGATCCCTCCCTTCCTTCATTCTTCTACATTTACTGTGTGTCTTTGAGGTGCTAGGCATTGCATTAGATTCTAGGAAAATAGCAATGAGACAGAGAGGTTTCCTTCCATCAGAGAACTTATGATTCATGGGGGAAAGACACATATTACACAGTACACCAAGGTGTAGAACCAGGTGTAAGTTATAGGCTCTACCGTAGTGCTCATGGAATATGGGGGATCTAATAGGATCAGCACGATCAACAAGACCATCCTAAATTTCCATTTTTGAGACCACTTCTCAAGAATTGCAAAGAGTCACACACGACAGAGCGACTGAACAAAAACAACTCAATAGAGTAAATGACTTGATATCCAATAGATCAGTGATATTTTCATTATGTTTCCCTAGACAAGCTAGGCATTTTCTAATGAGATATCAACCAAATCCATGAATTTCCAACTTCATATTTTAAGTGACATTAAGTCTCTTCATTGGAATATTTGAACATAATGGCTATTGAGAAAGGAACATATAAAGAATCAAGGGGTTTCCCTGGTGGCTCAGAGGTAAAGAATCCACATAGGTGAGTCAGTAAAGAATCTCTATGCGATACAAGAGACCTGGGTTCAATTCCTGGCTCAGGAAGATCCCCTAGAGAAGGAAATGGCAACCCACTCCAGTGTTCTTGCCTGGAGAATCCCATGGACAGAGGAGCCTGGCAGGCTATAGTTTATGGGCTTCCAAGAGTTGGACATGACTTAGTGACTAAACCACCACCACCAGTTCAGGAGACATGGGTTCAATTCCTGGGTCAGGAAGATCCCCTAGAGAAGGAAATAACTCATTCAGTATTCTTGCGTGGGAGATCCCATGGACAGGGGAGACTGGTAGGCTACAGTCCATGGGGTTGCAAAAGAGTTGGACACAACTGAGTGACTAAACAAACAAAAAACCAAAGAATCAAGATTGAAAATAAGGACTTCATAGGTACAACCTGGTGTGTGCTTTACTAATAATGTGATGTGTTTTTTCTTAATGGTTTTATTCTGAACTTAATACCCCAGTCCAGACTTTACTAGAATATTTCTTTTTGCATCATATTCCACTGATTAAGGCAAAAGGCAGATTATGAATATGGTTCTAAAACTTCTCAAATCATATCTGTAACTTTTTCTGCAGCTGATACTTCCATGCCATTAGAGTGAGGCCTTAGAAAACATTCGTTTTCTAAGAGATGGGGAACTTATGTCTACTGATGACCCATTGTGTGAGTGTCAAATGTAATCTCATGTGATTCTCACAGGAACCTTGTAAAAGAGGTCTTATTTCCATCTCTTTTTACATATTAGGAAATTGAGGCTCAGAGAGGTTAAGAAATTTGTCCAAATTTGCACACAGGGCTTTGTTCCAAGACTACTTGATTTCTAGGGATGCTCTCAATTCAGCCATGTGTCAGCTGACCATTCACAGAAAATCACACAATAGAGCTTATTTCCACTGTGCACAGTATGTTTCAATTTATATAACCACTGTAAGCCTGAACAATCACATAATAATCACAGTTTAATTTATAAAAATCCAGTTGTAGTTTTTGTATCACAAATTGTGTACCATTTATTCTGGGCTCTAGGAATTCTCTTCACTTTTTTTGCCCTAAATCTGTATTTCGTTGGAATTATTTTCATACATTATAGTTTAAATTTACAGGATGCTTAAGGCCTTTCAAAATGCTACAAATAGGAAAAATGTCCTACATGTATCATTCTTTCTGAGATTATAATTTGAATTTTCCATAATCATGGAAAGGTCTCTTTTCAGCATAGCAAATGTCAAATATTTGTCCTTATTTGGGGTGCCTAAAATGAAACCAAACATCTTCCATCAGGACGGGATTAATCTTCCCAGTTCCCTATTTTTTTTCCTGGAGCCATTTGCTTTGTCAGGCACCTGGGGTCAAGTCTTTGGAGTCATCTCCAATTCCTCACACCTCCTCATTCTCACACATCAAGATATTATTTGTAATAAGAACAGCTTCCAAGGACTTCCCTGGTGGTTCAACAATTAAGACTTCATGCTCCCAATGGAGCATGAACCCAGGAGGCCTGGGTTCCATCCCTGGGGGCGCGGGTTCCATCCCAGGTTCCACCCCTGCCCCAAGACCCACCCCTAGACCTGGCATGCCTCTACTAAGAACTCGCATGTGGCAAGAAAGATCCCATGTGTCGCATCTAAGACCGGGAGCAGCCAAATTTAAAAAAAAAAAAAAAGAGGCGCTTTTTTTTTTTTTAAAAGCAGCTTCCACATCAAATGTCAATATCCATTCACTCTCTCCTTTGACTCAGTCTTCATAGCAGCAACAAATACCACTGTATTTTGTTATCAACTGTAGTTGTTACCAATTCCATTTGACCGATAAGGAACCCAAGCTTCAGAGGAGGCAGAAGCTGATAATGAGTGACGATTTGAACTCAGGTTTTTATGGATCAAAAATACCATCTGTGCTTCCTTTGTCATTGATCTTGTACTCAGCTATTTCCTTTCATTTCCCTTGAATGCACCCAAGTCAGACCTGCATTTCTTTATTTTCAAATTAATACTACGGTTTCCTAATCATTCAGTTCAGTTCATTTCAGTTCACTCGCTCAGTTGTGTCCGACTCTTTGCGACCCCATGAACCGCAGCACACCAGGCCTCCCTGTCCATCACCAACTCCCAGAGTCCACCCAAACCCATGTCCATAGACTCCGTGATGCCATCCAACCATCTCATCTTCTGTCATCCGCTTCTCCTCCTGCCTTCAATCTTTCCCAGCATCAGGGTCTTTTCAAATGAGTCAGTTCTTCACATCAGGTGGCCAAAGTATTGGAGTTTCAGCTTCAACATCAGTCCTTCCAATGAACACCCAGGACTGATCTCCTTTAGAATGGACTGGTTGGATCTCCTTGCAGACCAAGGGACTCTCAACAGTTTTCTCCAACACCACAGTTCAAAAGCATCAATTCTTCGGCGCTCAGCTTTCTTCACAGTCCAACTCTCACATCCATACATGACCACGGGAAAAACCGTAGCCTTGACTAGATGGACCTTTGTTGGCAAAGTAATGTCTCTGCTTTTTAATATGCTGTCTAGGTTGGTCATAACTTTCCTTGCAAGGAGTAAGCATCTTTTAATTTCATGGCTGCAATCAGCATCTGCAGTGATTTTGGAGCCCCAAAAAATAAAGTCTGACACTGTTTCCCCATCTATTTCCCATGAAGTGATGGGGCCAGATGCCATGATCTTAGTTTTCTGAATGTTGAGCTTTAAGCCAACTTTTTCATTCTCCTTGTTCACTTTCATCAAGAGGCTCTTTAGTTCTTCTTCACTTTCTGCCATAAGGGTGGTGTCATCTGCATATCTGAGGTTATTGTTACTTCTCCCGGCAATCTTGATTCCAGCTTGTGCTTCTTCCAGCCCAGCGTTTCTCATGATGTACTCTGCATATAGGTTAAATAAGCAGGATGACAATATACGCCTTGACGCACTCCTTTTCCTATTCGGAACCAGTCTGTTGTTCCACGTCCAGTTCTAACTGTTGCTTCCTGACCTGCATACAGGTTTCTCAAGAGGCTGGTCAGGTGGTCTGGTTTTTCTGTCTCTTTCAGAATTTTCCACAGTTTATTGTGATCCACAGAGTCAAAGGTTTTGGCATAGTCAATAAAGCAGAAATGGATGTTTTTCTGGAACTCTCTTGCTTTTTCAATGATCCAGCAGATGTTGGCAATTTGATTTCTGGTTCCTCTGCCTTTTCTAAAAACCAGCTTGAACATCTGAAAGTTCATGGTTCACATATTGCTGAAGCCTGGCTTGGAGAATTTTAAGCATCACTTTACTAGCGTGTGAGATGAATGCAATTGTGCAGTAGTTTCAGCATTCTTTGGCATTGCCTTTCTTTGGGATTGGAATGAAAACTGACCTTTTTCAGTCCTGTGGCCACTACTGAGTTTTCCAAATTTTCTGGCATATTGAGTGCAGCACTTTCACAGCATGATCTTTCAAGATTTGAAATAGCTCAACCGGAATTCCACCACCTGCACTAGCTTTGTTCATAGTGATGCTTTCCTCAATTTCAGTCTGAGTTCTATGCCTCAAACCAGATATATCTCTTCAACCACTAATTTTTTCCATCATCTAATGCAGTAGTTCTGAAGCTACTAAAATTCAAATAAAAATGGTGTTTGACTCATTTATAGAAAAGGGAATCTTTGTTTCTTAAATAAGTATCTAATATTTAATATTTTAAATATCTCTCTCTGAAGTTTTTTTCTTAAACCTTTTTTTTTTTGGCCACACCACATGGCATTTGAGATCTTAGTTCCCCAGCCAGGAATCAAACCCATGACCCATACAGAGTCTTAACCACTGGACCACCAAGGGAGACCCCTCTTTTATTAAAACTTTTGTCCTGATCAATGGCTAATACATAGTTATTTCATGCATGTGCTAAGCCACTTTAGTCATGTCTAACTCTTTGTGACCCTGTGGGCCGTAGCCTACCAGGCTCCTCTGTCCATGGAATTCTCCAGGCAAGAATACTGGAGTATTGGGTTGCCATGACCTCCTTCAGAAGATCTTCCCCATCCAGGGATCAAATCTGTGTCTCTTACATCTCCTGCATTGGCAGGCAGGTTCTTTACCGCTAGCACCACCTGGGAAGCCCAGTTAGTTCATATTGCCTAAAAATACCATGGTTTCTAATTGTGGTTGTTGTTTAGCTGTGTTAGTGGTTTCTAGGGACCCTGTCGGAGAAGGCAATTGCAACCCACTCCAGTACTCTTGCCTGGAAAATCCTATGGACGGAGGAGCCTGGTAAGCTGCAGTCCATGGGGTCGCTAAGAGTCGGACACGACTGAGCGACTTCACTTTCACTTTTCACTATCATGCATTGGAGAAGGCAATGGCAGCCCACTCCAGTGTTCTTGCCTGGAGAATCCCAGGGATGCTGGAGCCTGGTGGGCTGCCATCTATGGGGTCGCGCAGAGTCGGACACGACTGAAGTGACTTAGCAGCAGCAGCAGCAACCCTGTCATTTGTCAATTTGAGATACATAGCTTTAGATAGTAAGTGCCAAATTGATGGTCAAGACTCTCTAAACTCTGTCCCCAGGTCACATTTCCCCTACTCTTTAATCCAGCATTCTTCCTTTCTATGTAGAGCTTTGAGCCTATTCAATCAGGACTCCCAGCTCATTGCTCAGAAAATGGGCTCTGCTGCGGGGCATTGCTGTGCTCTGCTTCTGCAGGGGCCCTTGCTCCCAATGTCTTCCTTTCCTCTCCTTTTTAATCATGTTTTAAAAGATAGCAGTTCATATCTCATGAATGCTCCTGATGCTCCAGACCCTACCCAAGGACATTACATATATTAACTCATTTAAGCGTCTCAGTACCCTGTATGGTGGGAATGGCAAGATCTCTTTCTGGGCTTAAGTTTCTGAATTTGTAAAAGAAAGTTTAAAATAATACCTCCTCAGGATTGTTGTGAAGGTTCAGTGAGTTAACACATGAATTGCTTAAGATGTGGTAAGCACTTAGTAAATATTAGCCATTATTTTATTATGCACCTTCCAGTTGTGGAAATTAAAGCTTATGTTGAGTAACAACTTGCTAGTCACCAGTAAAGTCAAAAATTAGACTGTCTAAATTTTGTCCATGTCTAAATTGGCCATGTCTCTGGAGTCTGAACTCTGCAACACTGGGTTTCCCTGTCTCCCTTGCTCTTTTTCCTACTTACTCGGATATCCACAGTCCCCTCCCCAACTCCTCTGGAAGTTGTGGTCACTCTTTTATGTTCCTAATATCTCCTTTGAGGACATCAGAGTATGGAGCGTGGTGCTCACTCACATAAGACCTATATAAAATTCTTTCCACCTCGGTTTCCATTGTATGAAATTAAAAGACGCTTACTCCTTGGAAGGAAAGTTATGACCAACCTAGACAGCATATTAAAAAGCAGAGACATTACTTTGTCAACAAAGCTCCGTCTAGTCAAGGCTACGGTTTTTCCAGTGGTCATGTATGGATGTGAGAGTTGGACTGTGAAGAAAGCTGAGCACTGAAGAATTGATGCTTTTGAACTGTGGTGTTGGAGAAGACTCTTGAGAGTCCTTTGGTCTGCAAGGAGATCCAACCAGTCCATCCTAAAGGAGATCAGTCCTGGGTGTTCATTGGAAGGACTGATGTTGAAGCTGAAACTCCAATACTTTGGCCACCTGATGCGAAGAGCTGACTCATTTGAAAAGACCCTGATGCTGGGAAAGATTGAGGGCAGGAGGAGAAGCGGATGACAGAAGATGAGATGGTTGGATGGCATCACGGACTCTATGGGCATGGGTTTGGGTGGACTCCGGGAGTTGGTGATGGACAGGGAGACCTGGTGTGCTGCGGTTCATGGGGTCGCAAAGAGTCGGACACAACTGAGCGACTGAACTGAACTGAACAGTTAGAGATAGACCTGTGCAAATGACATAATTTTCCATTTCTTACTTGTGCTGCAGCTCGCAAGACCTCTCTCAGGCTCAGTGACTCTAGGAAAACTCAGGGGACTCAGCTTAAAAGTCATAGTCATAACTAAGATTTATTATAGCAAAACAGTACAAAACAAAATCAGCAAAGGGAAAACGTATACAGGACAAACTCTGGAGGAGATCAGGCACAAACTTGGGAGAGTCCTCACCCAGGGGAGTCACACAGGATGTGCTGCATGCCTCTGGCAATGAGTTTTGTTTTTGTTTTGCTATATAGGTTCTCATTAGCTATGTATTTTATATGTGGTAGTGTATATATGTCAATTCCAATCTCCCCATTCATCCCCTCTTTGTAACCATAAGTTTGTTCTCTACATCTGTGACTCTGTTTCTGCTTTGCAAATCAGTTCACCTGTACCATTTTTTAGATTCCACATATGAGTGACATTATACGATATTTGTTTTTCTCTTTCTGACTTGCTTTACTCTGTATGACAATCTCCAGGTCCATCTATGACTCCGCAAATGGCACTATTTCCTTCCTTTTTATGGCTGAGTAATATTCTGTTGTATATATGTACCACATCTTTATCTATTCCTCTGTTGATGGACATTTAGGTTGCTTCCATGTCTTGGCTATTGTAAATAATCCTGCAGTGGATATCAGGGTGCATGCATCCTTTTGAATTCTGGTTTTTCTCCTAATATATGCCTATGAGTGGCATCGCTGAGTCATATGGTAGCTCTATTTTTAATTTTTTAAAAGAACTTCCATACTGTTCTTCATAGTGGTTTATATTAATTTATATTCCTAGCAATGGTATAGGAGTGTTCCCTTTTCTCCACACCCTCTCCAGCATTTATTGTTTATAGATTTTTTTTGATGATGGTGATTCTGATTGGTGTGAGTAGATTCCTCACTATAGTTTTGATTTGCATTTCTCTAATTATTAGCAATGTTGAGCATCTCTTCATGTGTTTCTTGGCCATTTGTATGCCTTATACTGCAAGGAGATCCAACCAGTCCATTCTAAAGGAGATCAATCCTGGATGTTCATTGGAAGGACTGATGCTAAAGCTGAAGCTGCAATACTTTGGCCACCTCATGCGACGAGTTGACTCACTGGAAAAGACTCTGATGCTGGGAAAGGTTGGGGGTGGGAGGAGAAGGGGACGACAGAGAATGAGATGGCTGGATGGCATCACCGACTCTGTGGACATGAGTTTGAGTGAACTCCGGGAGTTGGTGATGGACAGGGAGGCCTGGCATGCTGTGATTCATGGGGTCACGGAGAGTCGGACACGACTGAGCGACTGAACTGAACTGAACTGAACTGAACTGTATGTCTTCTCTGGAGAAATGTCTATTTAGGTCTTCCTTGGCAATGAGTTTTGACAATCCATGAGACTTGTCTATCAGGGTTGCTCTTTAGAGACTCAGTGCCCAGGGCTTTTACTGGTGGCTGATCACATTCTCTGCTGAGCACATTAAAAAATATCAGACTCTGAGTACCTTTCCTTACTCTTCATGGGAATAAAGAAAGCAGCTGTTCAGCATGAACTGCATTGCTCATACAGTTTAGATTTAGAGGGTCACTCTTATCAGTTCTGGAACCCTCCTGTGATGATTGACTTGATGTCAACTTGGAGGGTGCTTTAGAATTAGGTTAACATTTTAATGTGTGAATTCTGAGTGAGCAGATTTTCTTCCATAATATGGGTGGGCCTCATCCAATCAGTTGAAGGACTACATAGGAAAGATTGGTCTCCCCAGCAGAAGGGAATCTTCAAGCAGACTGCCTTTGGATCCAGATCGTCTCTCCTGGATCACCAGCCTGCTCTCACACATTGCAGACTAGACTTGCCAGTCTCCATGAGCCCCTGTCCTTATAATAAATCTCTTTCTCTCTATGCAGTTCAGTTCAGTCATGCAGTCGTGTCCAACTCTTTGCGACCCCATGAATCACAGCACGCCAGGCCTCCCTGTCCATCACCAACTCCCGGAGTTCACTCAAACTCATGTCCATCGAGCCGGTGATGCTATCCAGCCATCTCATTCTCTGTCGTCCCCTTTTCCTCCCGCCCCCAATCCTTCCCAGCATCAGAGTCTTTTCCAGTGAGTCAACTCATCGCATCAGGTGGCCAAAGTATTGGAGTTTCAGCTTTAGCATCAGTCCTTCCAATGAACACCCAGGATTGATCTCCTTTAGAATGGACTGGTTGGATCTCCTTGCAGTCCAACGGTTATACACATAATTTTTTTGGTTGTGTTTCTCTGGAGAAACCTGACTAATCCAAGGTCCCAGATGCCAGCTAATGGTCACCCTTGCAAGCAGGACTCCTAAGGACAGCAGTCTCAGGGTAGCTCTGTTCTTCACATTACTAGCATTTGTAGCAGCAGAAGCCACGAATGGTAATATCATGGAGCAGGAGAGCTTATGAAATGAAACTATAAGGTAGAAAGAAGAGCATGGAGAGAAGTTGGCTGGTGGTGGGAGAGAAGTGGAAGCAGCAGACAGAGTGCTGGGGTGGAGGCTTCATGTAACAGTGGAACATTCAAATAGGAAACAGGAGGTGTCTGTAGCTGGGGGAGCCTAAAGAGCAGGTAAAATATACTTCTTTATCCCACGCGACCTGACTACATAATTGTGGTTTGTGGTGGGTTAAAGACAGCCAGAGTTTCTTTACCACTCCTTATGTGAAGATGAAGAATCTGTTTCTTCTCAAGTCTGGGCTGGAATGTGATATCCTTTAACCAGTGGAACACCACAGAGTTGGCACTGTGACTATCTTAGGCATGAGCCTTAAGAGGGCCTGGAAGTTTCTGCTTATGTGCTTTGGGGGGCCATGGGTCACCATGCCATGAAATTCATCTATTCTGCTTGGAGAAACTTGGAGAGAGAAAGAAATGCGCAGCCAGCTCCTAACTGTTCCAGCTATCCCAGATGAGGTTCGTGCATGTAAATGATATCATTCTGGATGTTCCAGCTCAGTTTGAGACTCCAGATGATAGCACCTGCATACAGGACCCCAGGGCAGACCAGCAGAAGAGTCACCCTGCTGAGCCCCACTCAAATGACAGAATCATAAGCAAATAATAAAGTGTTGTGACCCTAAACCACAAACTGTTAGGATGTCTTATTTCACAGCAATAGATAAGTGATGTGGTGAAGCAGCTGAGATGGTCTAAGCACAGTGGCTTCATTGTAAGGCTAGGCACCAGAGAGGAAAGCAAGAGATGTCTGTTGCTGGGCAACAGGGTGTTTCCGTGAGACTTGACACAGGCACTTTTTTCCAGTTTCCACTGTTTCACAACACGGACATGTGTCATTTTGCAAAGGAAACAGTCTGTACTCTTCTGAATTAAGCTTTACCCGAGAATCTTTTCCAGACCTTCCCAACCCTCAAACCGAAGTTTGTGAACAGTTGATTGAGATCCCATGCACCATGAGTCATGTTTGTCTTCAGAATGCCTATTGCCTTAGTGGAGATCTTAGATCATCAAAAGTCCCATGCCCTGGAGCTCATTTCTTCATTTGGGAAGCCAACATACAATGTATAACTTCATCTCCGGCAAAGATTCTCAACATGTGCCTGAGCCTGTATATGCAGGATGCCAAATCAGTGAATCCAAAAATGTAACAGTTATCCCTTCAAAAAAAACCAGTCTGACTGATTTTATTGACAGATTTAATGGGTCATTTACTTGTGGCAGAAACTGGGCCTATGACCAATTGTTGCAAATATTTTCATCTCTCTTTTATGGATGAGGATACCAAGAGGGAGAGACACAGAGAGATCCCATGAATTACCAGAGCCACTCAACAAGTCAAAATTGAAGGCAAGGACATTATCCAGGGCTCCCAGATCTCTCTTCAGGGTTTTCTCCACTATTGGCAGTGTTAGTTTTCATTGATGTGTTTGTATATTTCTCTGCTGGAGAGGGCATAGGTGCAGCCCAGCATTTTTTTTTTATTACCTTAAGCAAAACGTATTTCCTTTTTGTGATATCACTGTTTCACCCTGGACACTTGATTACTTTCTTATGGGCAGTCTCAGCTATCTTTTGGAGAAAAAAAAAAGATTCAGTAAGAAATAACCTCCCCAAGGATCTTGTGTTGAGAAAGAATGCATAAGCCTAGCCAACAGGGTGAGTGTGGAGAGGCTCTCCCTGCTGATAATCTTGGGAGAAAGTATTGCCTGACTTAGAAATATGACATTTTTCTAGGCCACCTCATTTCATCTGATAGAAAATGATCACTTTCCAATATGTTCTTATTAAAGAAAATGAATGAAAACATGGCCAAGAGGTGACCTAGAATGGTAAATCAGAGTGAGTAAAATCTACATGTCCATATCCAGTCAGTAGATACTCTGTTTTATTTATATCATATGGAGAATTCATTCACTCACCCATCCATCCTTCCATTCATCCATCCTTCCATTCAGCAAATGTTGATTGAACACCTACCACAACAAAGCCCTATGGAGACATATTGGGTACAGACCATACCTCCTGATCCTGCATTTTACAGCCTCATAAAGGAGATAAGAGAAGACATGAACACAAAGAACTATGATCAAGGTAATAAACGAGTAAGTACCATAGGAGAGAAAAATAAGGTGAGATGAAAGTTCAGAAAAAGGAGACATCACTTCTGGCCAAAGGAAACATAGAGTAGAATGATTTCTTAAAAGTGTAATCTATCACCCTCCAACTCCTGGTTTAAAAGCCTCACACAGTTATTAGCTATATGACCTTGGGCAAATCATAAATTTTCTGTGTCTTAGTTTGCTTATCTTTTAAAAGGAAGGGTTGGACTAAATGATCTTGAGGGTCCTTTCCGCTCTAAAGTCCTAGGATACATAATTTTTCATGAGAAGGCCCAGCTTAATATGTGACAATCTATTCTTTATACAACCAGAGTAACTCTTTAAACCTCAATAAGATCATGTTACCCATGGCTTAAAACTCTTTCGTGGCTGCATTTCAAAGAAAACCCAAACTCCTTTTGTTGGTGTACAAGGTCGCACGGCATCTGGCCCTGCTCTTTTTCTAACCCCATCTCCCAGACCACTCCTCTTGGTCCTTAGTGCATCAGCCTTCACACACACTGTCAGGAATGCCTGTCCTTGTCATTTAGTCGCTAAATCGTGTCCAACTCTAGTAACCCCATGGGCTGTAGCCTGCCATGCTCCTCTGTCCATGGGATTTCCCAGGCAAGAATACTGGAGTGGGTTGTCATTTCCTTCTCCAGGGGATCCTCCAAACCCAGGGATTAAACCCGTGTCTCCTGCATTGGCAGGTAGATTCTTTACCACTAAACATCAGGGAAGCCCTAGGAATCCCTTTCCTCTCTTGTTAAAAAAATGTATATGTGCATGTGTGTACAATTTTTATGAAGAAAAGAAATATATAAATTTAAAATAGTCAAATGATATTATAAGGTTATAACCCAAATCCAGAGAGTTAGGAGGCTGGGAAGGGTAAAAATCATGTTCCAATATGTAGATTTGTGCTTAAAACCTTATTTCTACGCACCTTCACCCTACTTCCTCTGGGCCTGCCGTCCTGGGTATGAAGCCACTGAGATTTTCTATAGAATAAAAATCCTCTGGCATCCTCCAGGATGAGGGGAGGACAATTGCCCAGGATAAGTGGAACAGAGGAGAGAATCTGGGGGTCTGTGTGTGCTTTATTCTGAGTTTCAAACCATTTTTCTGATTTCTCACCAATACTTTCACCCCTTTATGCTGCATATCATGTGCCTTCAATTCCCAAGACTTTTCTGGGGAGTTCATTTCTGTGACCAGGCTCTTTTAATAACAGCGTCCCCTCTGTAAGAACCTGCTATTTTGCGTTCTTAGTTTTGCTAACTTTCCCTTCAACTTTTCATCTTCTGAAACTGTGATCATTCTTTGCAACCACAATGATATCTCTCGTCACCTCTTCTCCTTGTCTTTCTGAGTTTCTATCTCATTAGTTCTTTTAATACTCAATTTGAAAAGGAATTGTAGAAGGGGTCCAGATTAAAGAATGTTTTATACCTTCCATGTTTAACTAGAGTGCCTCTTCCGTTACCTCAGCTTCAGAATTTATATCATCTAGATATCAGGTTCAAAGTCAGAATGAACTTCCCTGACCACATGTCTAAGGAGTTCCTCTTGAGTTTGTCTGTTAGAGCACCGTGTTTGCCTCTTTTGTAACATTGAGCACAACTTACAGTTGAATTCTTATTTATTGACTTACATACGTTTATGACTTTGTTTAAGGTCTGTTGCTCTCACTAGAGTGCAAACTCAGGGAAGACAGGAACCATGGCTATTTTCTTAAATCAATTTATACTGAGTGCTCAGCACAGTGCCTCACCATAGCCGATGCTCAAGAATTCTTATCCATGATGGGACTTCCCAGCAGTCCAGTGGCTAAGACTCTGCGCTCCTAACACAGGGCACCTGGGTTTGATCCTTGGGCAGGGAGCTAGATCTCGAATTCCACAACTGAGAGTTTATATGCCACATCTGTGGAGCTGGCATGCTTCAAGTAAAGATCCTGAGTGCTTCAGCTAAGACCTGGAACAGCCAAATAAATATTTTTTAAAAGAAGAATTCTTCTTTGCATGTTGACAGACATAAAGACCAAATCTTAGACTCCACTGGCAACACCACCAACACAAGGACAATCTGAAAAAAAAGGACAAAGATGTAGCACATTGCTCAGGAGGGTGAACTCTGGAGCCAGACTTTCTGTGTTCCAAGCCTCAAATGACAACTCACTTAGCTGGGCAGATCAACTATATTAGAAAGGAGATAATAATAGTACACTTATTTCATGAGATACTTATAAAGATGAAAGTGAGTCAGCATCGTTAGAACTCTTAGAACAATGGCCAGCACATAGTCAGTGCTTTATCATTGTTTACTGTTATGTATCCGAGTATTCAGCCTGGGAAGACCTTGGCTGAGTGAGGATCACACTCTGAAGTTTTGCTTCAAAAATGTAAGCCTAAACTTCCATGGAGTATAAACACATTGACCTTGTAGGTCCAGAATGTTTAGAATCCAGTTTTAGATTCTGGGTTCCACCTCTTGGGTTTTCAAGATGTGCCATTTATTCCAGTAATTTATAAAGCAGGTCCTCTTGCGGTAGCCCTCAACCAAAGAGTCCTCCTTGGGGATAACTTATGGTCCGGAGGATGGGGTGATGGATTAAAGGAAGGAGGTAACTGGATAAGCTTAAAAGAATAGAAGGCCTGGAAGAATGGGGTATGAGGGTGGAGAAAAGTGTTTGGGCACTAGGAAGGCTTTGGCTGAAATGCCAGCTCTATTTTACCAGCTATGTGACCTTGAACAACTTGCTAGACCTCTTGGTGCCTCAGTTTGCTTGGTATCACAAATATGACATGCTCCTGCTCATGCTTAGTCACTCAGTCTTGTCCAGCTCTTTGCGACCTCCTCTGTCCACGGAATTTTCCAGGCAAGAACACTGGAGTGGGTAGCCATTCCCTTCTCCAGGGGATCTTCCCAACCCAGGAATCAAACCCGGGTCTTCTGTACTGCAGGCGGATTCTTTATCATCTGAGCCAATGGGGAAGCCCCAGTACGTATAAAACTTAGATGAGTACCTGATAGAGAGAAAAATACTCCAGTATTTGAATTGTTTTCACAGTGATTAGGATTAGTCAGGAGACCTGAGTTTTAATCCCATCTCTGAATCTGACTGGCCTTGTGGCCTTCAGTTCAGTTCAGTTCGGTCACTCAGTCGTGTCTGACTCTTTGTGACCCGAAGGACTGCAGCACGTCATGCCTCCCTGCCCGTCACCAACTCCCGGAGGTCACTCAAACTCATGTCCATTGAGTCGGTGATGCCATCCAACCATCTCATCTTCTGTTGTCCCCTTCTCCTCCCACCTTAAATCCTTCCAAGCATTAGGGTCTTTTCCAATGAGTCAGTTCTTCGCATCAGGTGGAATTTTCACTATTGGAGTTTCAGCTTCACCATCAATGAATATTCAGGACTGATTTCCTTTAGGATGGACTGGTTGGATCTCCTTGCAGTCCAAGGGACTGTCAAGAGTCTTCTCCAACACCACAGTTCAAAAGCATCAATTCTTTGGTGTTCAGCTTTCTTTATTGTCCAACTCTCACATCCATACATGACTACTGGAAAAACCATAGCTTTGACTAGATGGACCTTTGTTGGCAAAGTAAGGTCTCTGCTTTTTAATATGCTATCTAGGTTGGTCATAACTTTTCTTTCAAGGAGCAAGCGTCTTTTAATTTCACGGCTGCAGTCACTGTCTACAGTGATTTTGGAGCCCCAAAATAAAGTCTCTCACTGTTTCTATTGTTTCCCCATCTGTTTCCCATGAAGTGATGGGACCAGATGCTATGATCTTCGTCTTCTGAATTTTCAGTTTTAAGTTAACTTTTTCACTCTCCTCTTTCACTTTCATCAAGAGGTTCTTTAGTCCTTCTTTGCTTTCTGCCATAAGTGTGGTATCATCTGCATATCTGAGGTTATTGATACTTCTCCTGGCAGTCTTGATTCCAGCTTGTGCTTGTGGCTTTAGGGGATTCATTTTATTTTTCTGTGTCCAAGGGGCTCATCTCTGAAACCAAGTCACCCTATTTCTTTGCAGTTTATGAGTCTGAATGCTGCAAGTGGCTACTTCTGAAGACTCCTTCCACCACCCCCTACCCATATACACACATACATACGCACGCTCACAAATTCCTGGGATCCTGGGCCTTTTCCAGCTCTTGTCAGGACAGTATTTACAAATCCTGGTCTGCAGCTGCACAAAATTAACCTACATTAGAGCATGAAGAGTCAGGGAAAGCCAGGCTCCAAGAGGGTTCTCTCGAGCCTCATTTCCTGGTATTCACACCCTGTGCAATCCCTTCCCACAGTGAAGAGAACTGACCAATGTAAACAGTAGGTTATTTTTTTTTTATTTCATTTTTTGAAAATTGGGGTATAGTTGGTTTTTAGTGTTATGTTAGTTTCTGCAGTACCATGTGTATACATATATCCCCTCCCTCATAGACCTCCCTCCCACCCCACCCCCCAATTCCATCCATCTAGGTCACCAGAGAGTATCAAATCGAGCTCTCTGTGCTATACAGCAGGTTGTCACTACCTGTCTGTTACAGATGAATGGATAAAGAAGATGTAATACATGTGTATAATGGAATATTATTCAGCCATGAAGAGGATCGAAATTGGGTCATTTGTAAAGACATGGATGGACCCAGAGTCTGTCATACATAGTGAAGTAAGTCAGAAAGAGAACAAATATCATATATTAACACATGTATGTGGAATCTATGAAAATATGGTACAGATGAACCTATTTGCAGGGCAGGAATAGAGATGCAGATGTACAGAACAGATGTGTAGACACAGGATGAGTTGGGAGGTTGAGACTGATGTATGTGCACTCCCAATAAGATTTTTAGAAATGTCAGAGAGTGACACCAAGACTAGTTCATGAAGATATTGAGGCTTTACCGTTTGTTCTTGGCTCTCTCATTCTGGAGGAAGCCAGCTGCCATGTCAGAAGAACACTCAAGAAGCCCTGAGGAGTGATGCACGTGGTCAGAACTGATGCCTCGTCTCAACAACCAGCACTAAATTGCCAGGCATGATCCTCCAGCCTCAATGAAACCTGCCTGTGACCCATCCCAGCCAATGTCATGACTACAACTTCATGGGAGCTGCCAAGCTAGAACCTCCCAGCTAAACAATCCCCAAACCCAAATCTCAGAAACTGTGTGTGGTTTTTCATGCTTCTTCTTGTCTCAAGTCTCTATGTTTTGGATAATTTGTTATGAAGTGTAGATAACCAATACAGGGCTCCCTAGAAACATGTTATAGTTATGTACCATTGAGTTAGCTTACAAGTACAGACCTTCCATCTAATCTTCACGTGGGCTAAAACCCTATGAACCTTTCTAAAACCTCACCTATTTCTTTTCCTCTCTAGGTAGCAGACTTGTTTCGTAGGTCTTAACACTTTGGATTATAGTTTCTTTTTTTCTAAGTTTTCTTATTCTTTGTTTGTTTTGCATATGGAGGCATTTTTCAGAGGTTTCTTGAATACCCACTCCAGTGCCTGGCAAACTTAAAAGTCCTTCATTTGCCGTTATATTTCAAGGCCCTGAGAGGGCCCTGTGCAATGTAGTCACACAGTCATATGGATGATAAAATTTGTGAAGGAACAATAGTTGGTGACAGTCTGTGGGCCCATTCTCTTTCTATTTCACCTTCCACTCTGTCATACCTCTCCTTGGGTTCTGTGGCATTCGAGTGGCCATGGGCATTTTTGGCATTCAGCTGAAGGAAAGTTGAGTTTAATTTGGATGTGGTGGGGTATGTTTTGTGGTTTACAGGCACTTCTGCATGGAGTTAAGCAATTTCTGGCTTTCTCAGTGTTGGAATGGCTTCCAGCAATATTCCTGGAAATACTGTTGTGCTAACACAAAGGGGCATGACCAGAAGCCCTATCACAGTGATATGCCCTGCACCATGTCCTGTGGATTGAAGAGGAGAAATAAGGCTGGAAATATACAGAGCCAGAAGTTAGCCTGTGAAGACTTCTTCCCATCTTCAGTTGTTTAAGATAGTAAGCCAGAGATTGACTAGGTCAGTGTCTAATCAAAAATACCAAAATTTAAACAATTAATCATTTGACAGACTAAAGACTGAATAACTTTTCTGTTCACTCTGTAAAGAATTATGCAACAAAGTCATTTTCATAGGAAGAAATGAATAACCTAAAAGAAAATAGAGCTAAAAAGTAATAATTAAGAAAACCCATATAGATGTGTATCCAAGAGTACAATTCTTATATTTTTCTGGGTTTCACAAAGTCTGAGGCATTTTCTTTTAAAAATGTGTAATGCATTATGAAAAGGGGAATGGCAATCCACTCCAGTATTCTTGCCTGGAGAATCCATGGGTAGAGGAGCCTGGCGGGCCACAGTCCCAGGGGTCGCAAAGAGTCGGACACAATAGAGGGACTGACATAATGCATTATGATTTCTCTTTCTAAATAAGTACTCACTTTCAAACCTAAGTTGCTATTTACAATTTTATGTTCTTCTAAGGAGACTCCTAGAAATTTAATGTTGTTTCAGGATCCACAAAACCTGGCCCTCATCCTGATCCTTCCCACCTAGCTCCAGATTCCTGTAGGGCTCTTTCTACAGCCCTGTAGAAATTATTTCTGCAGCCCTGTCTCCCACTTGGCTCTGAGTTGAGTTGCTTTCCATTCTGCTTACCTGTTCTCAGTAGCTCTCATGAAGATCTTCTTCCTTTTGGTTCAGATCCCTTCATTTTCTGAGTGCCTTCTCGTATCTCCACTGGCAAGTCTTGATTTCTCTCTCCTTGAAACCCAGTTTCCTCTAGAAGCCCCTATGTACTTTTTCTTTGCAGGAGTTCATGGCAGCCTCAACTACCCCACTGACAAAGAACATTCTCCCAGGTCTCTGTTATTTCCACCTGCCTCATGGCTACCATTACCCTCACCATTAGCTCCATGACGTCAGGTAACACATTGGAATCACTCAATGTGTGATGAGTGCAAAAACAGGCACCATAAAGGTTTGTAGAAGAAACAAACAGGTACATATATTATATCTCTATTGGCATAAACATGAATCTTCATTTAGGTGATCAGTCTTCAAAAATTTTTAGTGCCAAGTAGGCAAATTGCCCTAAAATCATTTAGCTTTGGGGGAAAGAGTATGTTTTGGCCACAGGGATATGCTCTTTGTTTTCCATTGTTGAGCCTTTATTCCTGAGTTTTCTTTTCCTTCTTCTTTTCTACCCTTTTCCCCTCACCTGTTACTTTCATCTAACACATGTATGCGCGTGCACACACCCACACACACAAATACTTATATACACTGGAGGAACTGATTGTGAATTACCTAAGGCTTGCGGTTAGAGTTATTTTGTTTAACACTTAAATTTGTTGCCCAATTTGCTGTGAAATCTGGAGAGGGTGAGAACAGGGAAAATCCTGTGGTCAGGAATCAGCCATGCCCTGTTCCAACTGACAGTTTGCAAAAGATGAGGAACACGGATCTTAAAAGGGGCCTCAGGAGAGAAAACACAGGCCTAAGACTAAATCTCCTTTAGCTTCTCAGAGCTGACAGGAAGGATGCCTTATTTTCCCAGCAATAATAGATTTCTTTCATTGAGATAAGTGACCTGTAGCTTTATTTCCTTGCAAAGTAGATTATAACCCTCTAAAATGAAACACCTCACCCTATGATATTTTCATGGAATGGAGTGGACAGCTGTTGCATTAGCTTGTCCAGCATCCATTACCTGTGATTCTGATAACAGTCCGCTGGGTTTAGGATGGTGGGGGCTCATTCCATGCCAGGATCCAGGAATAAGAATGTATCAGACATTCTTATCTCAGAAATTAAAACTTGAATAAACTGTCAGAAAATGAAAATTGTAGCCATTCTTTTATCTCAGCCTCAGAGGCCTGAAGAAAATGTCCTTGTATTTCTGGCCCCAGATCCTCGAAGCTGTTCCAGTAACACCTAGTTCTTTTTTTAAAAATTGAAGTATAGTTGATTTACAATGTTTCAGGTGTACAGCAAAGTGATTCAGTTATATACTTATATTCTTTTCTGATTCTTTTCCAATTTAAGTTATTACAAGATGTAGAATATAGTTCCCTGTATTATATAGTAGGTCCTTTTTTTTTAAATCTATTTTATATATAATAGTGTGTATCTATTAATCCCAAACTCCTAATTTGTCCCTTTTCCCCTTTCCCCTTTGGTAACCATGTTTGTTTTCTATGTCTGTAGGTCTATCTCTGTTTTGGGTATAAGATCTAGTTCTTTTATTTTCAGGGCTTCCCTGGTGTCTCAGATGGTAAAAAATCTGCCTGCAATGCAGGAGACCCAGGTTCGATCCCTGGGTGGGGAAAAACCCCTGGAGAAGGGAATGGCCACCCACTCCAATATTCTTGTCTAAAGAATTCCATGGAGAGAGGACCCTGAGGGCCACACTCCAAGGAGTCGCAAAAAGTCAGACATGACTGAGTGACTAACACCTCTTTTATTTTCACTTCTGGGCTCATTCTTTAACCTTTCTTTTCCTTCTTTTATTTCTTAAGTGTTCCAGTGTGGGTTTCAGTAGCCTGCAGTCGAACCTAGCAGATACAGATATCTGAAGTGGACCTAAGATGTCAAGAAGAACACAATCTGGAGCCAGACCATAATTGTACAGTTGGAAAACACTTATTTTTCTGACCCTTATTTCTTTTCCATTTTCGCTTTGATATGAAGCCACAGATTTCCATCCCCATACCATCACCTCCACAACACTCCATGCCATGATGCCTCTTCCAGTTTCTTCCTAACAGCACCTAGTCTCTGAAAAGGCACTGACAGCGGCCATCGTTTATTTGATCAATACAGAGCATCTATTGTACGTCAGACACTTTTCCAGGTGCTTGTGATTCAACAACAAAATCTCTGTTGCAATGAGAAAACAGACATCAGGTAAACGGGTAAATTAACAATATAATTGAACAGAGTGATAAATATTATAAAGGGTGATGAAAGAGAATGGCTGGGTGGTCTGGGAGTGAGCGCTTGAGTGCTTAGTCGCTCAGTCATGTCTGACTCTTTGTGACCCCATGGACTGTAGCCCACCAGGCTCCTCTGTCCATAGGATTTTCCCAGCAAGAATACTGGTGTGGGTTGCTGTGCCCTCCTCCCAGGGGATCTTCCTGACCCAGGGATCGAACCTGTGTCGCCTGCATCTCCTGCATTGCAGGTGAACTCAAGAGCTGTTTCAGCCGTGTTAAATGTAAGTTTGCCCATCAGACAGCCGACTGGAACTATCTGGGGTCCAGTAGAAGAGTCGGGGTGATATAAAGCTGGGAGTTGTTAGGATAGTAGTGGTACTGAAGGCTGTGAGACCAGATGAAATATCTAAGGGGAGCATCACAAGAGAAGAGAAGAAGGTCAAGGACCAGACCTTGGAGCTGTTGACTACTGCAACATTGAGCCATCATTATTCATTTAATTAATAATCTTAATCAATATCTTCAGTCTTTCCCAATGTCAGGGTCTTTTCAAATGAGTCAGCTCTTCGCATCAGGTGGCCAAAGTATTGGAGCTTCAGCTTCAGCATCAGTCCTTCCAATGAATATTCAGGACTGATTTCCTTTAGGATGGACTAGTTGGATCTCCGTGCAGTCCAAGGGACTCTCAACAGTCTTCTCCAACACCACAGTTCAAAAGCATCAATTCTTTGGTGCTCAGCTTTTTTTATAGTCCAACTCTCACATCCACACGTGACTACTGGAAAAACCATAGCTTTGACTAGATGGACCTTTGTTGGCAAAGTAATTAGTCTCTGCTTTTTCATATGATGTCTAGGTTGGTCATAACTTTTCTTTCAAGGAGTAAGTGTCTTTTAATTTCATGGCTGAAGTCACTGTCTACAGTGATTTTGGAGCCCCAAAAATAAGGTCTGTCACTGTTTCCATTGTTTCCCCGTCTATTTGCCGTGAAGTGATGGGACCAGATATCATGATCTTTGTTTTCTGAATGTTGAGTTCTAAGCCAACTTTTTCACTCTCATCTTTCACTTTCATCAAGAGGCTCTTCAGTTCTTCTTCGCTTTCTGTCATAAGGGTGGTATCATATGCATATCTGAGGTTTTTGAAATTTCTCCTGGCAGTCTTGATTCCAGCTTGTGCCTCATCCAGCCCAGCGTTTCTCATGATGTACTCTGCATATAAGTGAAATAAGCAGGGTGACAAATATACAGCCTTGACGTACTCCTTTCCCAATTTGGAACCAGTCTGTTGTTCCATGTCCAGTTCTAACTTCCTGACCTGCATACGGATTTCTCAGGAGGCAGGTCAAGTGTTCTGGTATTTCCATCTCTTTAAGAATTTTCCACAGTTTGTTGTGACCCACACAGTCAAAGGTTTTGGCATAGTCAATAAAGCAGAAGTAGATGTTTTTCTCTCTTGCTTCTTTGATGATCCAATGGATGTTGGCAATTTGATCTCTGGTTCCCCTGCCTTTTCTAAATCCAGCTTGAACATCTGGAAGTTCATGGTTCACATACTGTTGAACCCTGGCTTGGAGAATTTGGAAAGATTGAAGGTGAGAGGAAAAGGGGATGACAGAGAATGAGATGGTTGGATGGCATCACCAACTCAATGGATGTGAGTTTGAGTAAATTCCAAGAGTTGGTGATGGACAGGGAGATCTGGCGTGCTCCAGTCCATGGGGTATCAAAGAGTCGGGCAGGACTGAGTGACTGAACTGAACTGAATCAATATCTTAATCTGCATCTTTGACCTTGATGAGTTTACAGTCGAAGATAGTATTTTTAAAGCATTTTTTTAAAATAGCAGGATATTCCTCAAAATAAATTGTGTAGCTCAATCTAAATCTAAAATTGGAAGTGCCCTGGTTGTTGCTGGTTGGGAGTGGGGGCTAGCCCAAAACCCTGCACTCTCAGTGTTCCCTCAGACACCCTTTTGCAACCCCACACTTACACTCAAAATGATCTCTGAGGACTCACTGTGGAACTCATTGGATACATGGAGAACAGAGCAAAAAATCTCTGATCTTCAACTCTCTGATCAAAGGTCACCTCTTTGATAAGAGAATATAGAAAAATTACAGATTGTCTGCATGCATACCCTTAGTCCTCTGATAATTTTAGCCTATTCTTTATTTTTTCATTTTATTGTTTTTAAAGATTTTTTTATATAGAACATTTTTAGTCTTCATTGAATTTGCTGCAATATTGCTTTCTGTTTTGTTTATGTTTGGGTTTTTTGGCTGTGAGGCATACAGGATCTTATCTCCTTCATCAGCCATTGAACCTGCATCCCCTACATTAGAAGGGGAAGTCTTAACCACTGGACACCCAGGGAAGTCCCCCTACTCTTTATATAACTCACATATAAAATACTAACTGGGCTTTTCCCTGGTGGTCCAGTAGTTAAGACTCTGAGTTCTCAATGAAGGGAGCACGAGTTCGATCCCTAGTCAGGGAGCTAAGATCCCACATGTTGTATGGCACAACCAAAAAAAGAAAATGCTAACATATTATATGCTTTACTTATTTTTATTGTATTTTGAATTGTCTCTCTTTGCTAGAAAATAAGCTCCACAAAGCAGTCATATTTTTTCCTGTATACTGATGTTTCCTACACACTTGTAAGTAGTGACTGGCACATGGTAGCACTCAGTCCATGATCCTGGAATGGTTGAATGAATGAATAAACTTATGTTACAAAAGACACAGTATTTTTTTAATCTTTCAAATATTTAATGAATATCCAGATAATCTACTCTGTGCCCAATAATACAGGAAAAGGAAAGCATTTAGAAAATTAAATTTTAAATAAGGATTTGTCTTATTCTAGGTATCTTGGAGAACTTGGTGGTGTAATTTCCAACTCTAGACAAAAGTAATATATCCTTTCTATTTTAAGGTAGATTGGAATGCTAGTCTCAATTTTCCACTCCTACCCTAGAAAAGCATTCTGATTCTGTATCAACTTGCCATATAACTTTGCAGTGCCTCTTTGTAGAGCATGTGGGACATTCATCTCTGACTTGGGCTTTGCCATCTTACTTGCTTTGGCTGATGGAAAGTGACCAGATTTGTTTTGGGAGGAGGCTTTCATGGTGCTTTCGTGATGGGGCTTATCCTGGGCTTTTGCCATCTGCCAGGAAATGAGCAAGGCCCAGTCAGCCACTGGCCCCAGAATGAGACATCAGGAGAGAAAACCTGAATCCAGCCCGAGTCTGACACTGAGCCACCTGCCAATCCACAGCCCCAGAAGCAAAAAGCTAATATTTGTTGCTCTTATAAACCACTGAGATTTGGGGGTTGTTTATTCCCCAGAATTAGCACCTGGAAATCTGACTAATATAGTCACAAGTAAATATAATGAACTTTATAACAGTGGCTCTCCTTGATGGAATTTAAGATGGAAAAAAAAAATCCACCTTCCATTAAAACTAGAATTAGAAGGCATTTCCTGGATTTTCTTAAAACACTAATAAAGCAAAATCGAGGCCTATTTCCTAAGGGAAATGTGATTTAAGGTGTGATTCTAATGAAGGTAGAATGAGTTGGCAAGAAAAAAGCAGAAAGTTGAGTCCTAGCAGATTATGCCCTTCCCCTGCTTGAGACACAAGAAACCTGGTAATTCCTGAAGGGTTCTGCATCTAGAAAATGAGGGCAGCCAAGTAGATGGTTGCTAAGGTAACGTTCTCTCTAACATCAGATTCTCCATCCTTATGTAGAAGTAGAAGAAATGTTATTACGTGGTAATAGAAGTAAACTACTCTATTGATGGATGGAAACAATTAAGAATTTTTTTAAAAATCCATGCAGTTGATTTACTGGGTTGGCCAAAAAGTCATTCGAGTTTTTTTATTTGTCTTACAGAAAAACACAAACTAACTTTGGTGCCAACCCAATGCTATTGTAATTAGAACTTTGTAGGCAAATGGAAAGAAGAAAGTGAAAGTGAAGTCACTCAGTAGTGTCCAACTCTTTGCAACCCCATGGACATAGTCGATGGAATTCTCCAAGCCAGAATACTGGAATGGGTACTCTTTCCCTTCTACAGGGGATCTTCCCAACCCAGGGATTAAACCCAGGTCTCACACATTGCAGGCGCATTCTTTACCAGCTGAGCCAAAAGGGAAGCCCAAGAATACTGGAGTGGGTAGCCTATCCCTTCTCCAGGGGATTGTCCTGACCCAGGAATTGAACTGGGGTCTCCTGCATTGCAGGCGGAATCTCTATCAACTGAGCTACCAGGAAAGAGGACAACCTCAAATCGAATCACATTGAAAGGATACAACTCCAGTAAGAAAGTTTCGTTTTCAGTAAGAAAGGTTGTTCTACAGAAAGGCTCGTGGACATTTTTCTTTGATAAGAAAATAAGTAGAAAAGCACATTCAGTTTTCTCATAATTGTTTTGTCGAACTGATATACTAGCTTGGCAGATCCTCACTCCAGGTTGTTGTCCAATGTCTGGGGCAGAGGCAGAGCAGTCAAAATGTTTTCCTCAGAAATGCAAACTTTATGGGAGGAATTCCTTTTTAGCTGTCTCCCTGCCCCTCCTTGACTCTTCTTTAAGAAAGATTATCTGTCTCAGTAAAAAGTCTTCTTTTCCTGATCACTTTTTGCAGTCTGCCTGCACCCAGCAATCTGCTACGGCAATCTGCTTTGTTCCATCAGGAGCTCTGTCATCTCTCAAGGCAGAGAGAATCATCAATGGCATCTCACTTCAACAAATTAGCCACAGTGTTTACACTGCAAGTCCTGGGGTTTGAGCTTTCTTGAGTCTCAAGAAATTCCCAGGATTCTAATGTTTTTCCAAGGGGGAGGGTTTGGAGCCAATGCCTTTTACCTCTTTTGCTTAGCTATTATTCCATTATTCTTTGTGATCCTACTGAAGGCTTTAGGCTGAGATCTTGGGAATATTCACACACACACACACACACACACACACACACACACATTAAGTGATGCAAATAAAGAAGCCAGTTCAGTGCAAGGGAAAGAAACTGACGTGAGAGATAGGAAGGCCAGAGTCTTACATTCTAGTTCTCACTCAGGTTAAATACTCCTTCTGTGACTTTAGAATCATTTCTCCCTAATATTGTCTTTCTTCTACTGGCAAGTGGAGACTAATGGGGTTGGGCTAGATTATTCCAGCTCTAACATTCTATAACTTTAGACTTCTAACTGGTAGCTTGATAGGGATGACCTTTCTTAAGACCAGATCATAGGAAACCATCACGAATCAGTTAAACGATCAGCTTTCGTCTCAAGCAGGAGGTGTTCTCATGATAGGGATATAAAGACAGCCCTGAGGGACCACACATCCTTGCCTCAGTGCCTATGTAGAATTACGAACACAGCGACAAAGCAGAGTGTAACAAGGCTGTTGCGGTCGATGCCGCCACTCCGTTTTATTGTACTGGTCTTCTGAACCCAGAGTTCTCAGCCTTGGAAGAGCTCATGTTATAGGGCCAAGGCTAAGGGAACAACATAGAAAAACATCCCAGTCAAAGGTGACCTAACTAACTTCCAGAGGTTCCTTTTAAGGCCCAGGGTCAATGTATGGAAGAATGGGCTTATTAATCAAAAATGCTGATCTGCTCAATGTCTAATTATACCTGTCACTTGTGTAGCCCGTATCCCAGCCTGACGTGGTTTCCTTCTCTGAAGTCACATAGCTGTATTTGCAGACCAGTTTTTAGTTGCTCTGTGTATTTTCTGTGTGACATGTCTCTTCTACGTGACAGTTCAAAATTGTCCAGAGAAACCAAAACCTCCCTATAGAGCAACCCAACAACCCAGACCACACAAACCCTCTCTCTCCTCCTCTGACTCCCCAGCCCCCAGCCTCCTGTTGAATTCCCAGCCATCTTTCAAGGCCACGCTCAAATCCTTCCTCCTCCAAGAAGTCTTTCTTGATCCCCTCCCCACCAGTCTTAATCCCTCCCTTCCTTCTACCCTCTAAGCACTTTGTGCTCTTATTATTCTAGCACTTACTTACCTGAGTCTGTCTTATATTAACGTTGTTTTATGCATATGTCTTTCCCATGTCGCTTTGAGCTTCTAGAGTGCAGAAATAAGTTTTTTGTTTTATTTCCATTATTTGCAGTATACAGTAAAATGCTTTGCACACAGTGGGCACTTAAAATTGTTCCATGGAGTGTGAGGGTAGAAAATGAGTGAAGTACAAGGCATGTCTTACCCATTATTTTATTTTCAATAGCAAAATGCTTTCTATGTAGTGAACTCTTAAAATTGTTGGGTCACTTATAAATGCATTAAGCTACACAAAAATGCTAAGGTAGAAAACCAATTAGCTTCGTAATTTGTTCGTATTGCATATTAAAATAAATTCCATCTATGTAATCGATGTCAAGAATGAAATTTGCCAGTAATATTCATTTAGAAGTAAATGCTCCTTTCATTCACCCAATGAATTTATTTATAACGAGTCTCTACACACTTTAATTTGGAAGGAATGCATACTTTTAATGAAACACTCAGGGTATTTAATTAATCATTTACAACAAGCCATAAAAGACATGAAAAACCATCTTTCCATTTAAATGACTGTTTCCTAGTATAACAAACTTTTCCACTCCTACTCAAGGCAAGTACAGTCATTTCTGTTACAGCATTTTACATTTGTCAATTTTGCCATCTCCTCATTCTTTTTGTCCACTTTTTTATTTTTTGCGCTCAATCAATTAAACTAAATCAAAGGCTATTAAAGTGATCTTGGTCTATCTCAGCCTCTTTCTGCCCCTCCCTCCACTTCACCTAATGTCATAACATCTCTCACATACACTTCTTAAAATTCTCAAAAGTATTCTCTGAAGTTTGAGCTTTATAGACTTGTAACAAAAATGCAGTATCTTGCCTAATTGCCATTTTTTCCACACCTCTTTTCCATACAGGTTCTGTGCAGTTCACTAAAATCCAACTGTCTTTGGATAATTTGTGTTCTTTGGGCAAAGTTAAGCAAGCCATGTGCTCATTGTCTGCGACAACTGTGCTTTGTCCCTCCCCACAATAATGCTATTATACAACGGTGAAGTTTGATGTAACCCAATGCTGAATCTGCTAGTATAGAACAGTTCCATTGGAGGGGCTTCCATTTTGTTTTATACAAAAGACAGAGAAATATACTTCAAATTTTTCACAATGACCATTCATTCAAACAAACATTTGTTCCTTGGTTACTGAGCATCTGTTATGAGATAGGTGCTGTTCTAAAAGGGTTTTAGTCTTGTCAGGGAGATAGATTAGCAGTAGACTTTTCAATGCAGTGCAGTCAGTGATACAATAAAGTACATGCTAGAGTCTCCCAAGAAGGCAATGGCAAGCCACTCCAGTACTATTGCCTAGAAAATCCCATGGATGGAGGAGCCTGGTAGGCTGCAGTCCGTGGGGTCGCTAAGGGTCGGACACGACTGAGTGGCTTCACTTTCACTTTTCACTTTCACACATTGGAGAAGGAAATGGCAACCCACTCCAGTGTTCTTGCCTGGAGAATCCCAGGGACGGGGGAGCCTGGTGGGCTTCTGTCTATGGGGTCACACAGAGTCGGACACGACTGAAGTGACTTAGCAGCAGCAGCAGAGTCTCCCACAGGGAAACAGACAAAAGTTAAGATAATCGATAGAATGTGACGAAGGAACTATACTGGGGTTTTATGGAAAATCAATACAAAGATAAATTGGACCTTGAAAAGTGTAGACATGCTATATTTAAAATAGATAACCAACGGGGACTTACAGTATAGCACAGGGAACTCTGCTCAATGTTATGTGGCAGCCTGGATTGGAGGGGAGTTTGGGGGAGAATGGATACATGTATATGTTTGACTGGGTCTCTTAGCTGTGCACTCAAAACTATCACAGCATTGTTTATCAACTATACTCCAATAGAAAACAAAAAGTTAAAAAAAATATATAGAGTACAATATGCGAGTTAGGGCTTGTGCTTACATAGCAATGACATGGTAGGGAAACTATTAGTATTAGAGGAAAGATATAGTCATGCTTTGTTAGATTCTTCCCTGGTGGTTCAGACGGTAAAGAATTGCCTGCAATGCAGGAGACCCAGTGTGGCCCCAGTCCCTGGTTTCTCCCCTCTGACCTTCTCATTTGCTACAAATTGTGACAAAACTTTCATCAGAGATCACTTTATTGTAATCCTCTGTAAGAGCCAGGGAATAAACGGGGAATGGCACCCCCTAAGTGATTTGCTCATTTTCTTCCATAAACATACATCTCACATTGTTCATCATAATTAAACAGCAAATGCACCAGGCAGGAACTCTGTTTCACAAAAGAATCTCTATGTTCTTGGCTTTCACACTTTAAAAAAAGAAAAGAGAATTTTAGCACGATAGTACAGAGTCTGGACTTTAGCTGCTGTGCCTATGATGGTGGCCACTAGCCACGTGTGGCTATTTAAATGTCAACAAGGTTACAGTGAAATAAAATTAAAAATCAGTTTCTTAATCACCCTAGCCACATTTCAAGTGTTCAGTAGCCACATGGAGCCAAGGACTATCCTGCTGGGCAGTGCCAATATACAATACTTCTGGCATCACAGAAAGTTCTACTGGACAGTATTGCTTTAGAACCTTATGACTCGGTGACCTTGGGCAAAGTCCTCTGTGCCTCAGTTTCCTCATCGGTGAATGGGATAATAAATAGTGCCTATTTCATAAAGATTAAATGAATTAACGTTTGTAAAGAACTCAGAACAGTTCACAGCACATGTCAAGCCTTGTCTAAGTGTATGTTAAACCAATAAAAACACACTTCATTTACACATCTGAAATATGGTGGCCACGTCCAAATGTGAATAAAAGCTGGTGGGTGAGGAATCAATTCCTATTGTTTCCCACCAGCTGAGGTTCTCTTCCCACCTCTTCCCTTGGCCTCTACTTATGTTTGTTTTGTTCAGCTGGGAAGACCACCAAGCAGGAGTTCTTTTCTATTGCACAGTGAGTGCTTCATAAATATTTATACTAGAAATAATAATGATGTATATGGAAAAGAATCGTTCCATCATCTTGGAATCGTAGCCACTGCCAAAAAGTAGATGACTTCAAGCCCCCTCGGCTGTGCTCCATAGCAGATTAGGAGAGGAAGTGAAAAACTCAACTTGTTTGGGGATTTATGATGAGAAATAGTTCTGTTAACCAAAGTCTCTTGGATCCAACCCAGGCTGGTAATCCCACTTGGATATATATTTGGGTGTTTTATCATAAATACAAAAAAAGTGCCTGAGACACTCAAAGTGTGGGTTGTTGAATGAAATTCTTCCTCACTCCCCACTTCATGGGGATGATGGACAGATTGTAAAGAGAGAAACTGATGTCATCAGGGTATGTACTCAAACTTCAGACATCCATTTCTCCTGGCCTGGGAAATTTTTGTTCCCATGCTTAACATGGTATATGACAATGACTTGCATGGCCCTCATTATCAAAAATTTGCCTTTTCTCCTGCCATCTTTGTACCAGCTTTGCCCTCTGTCTCCCCTCTTACTATCCAAATTCTCTTCATCCTCTAGGTCCTTATATCCTTACTCTAGGTGGCTTTCTCTGATTGCCCCAGCTGGGCATGCTCATGTCCTCTTTTGAAATCTTTATGTCATTAACAAATTGCTGCCATATGTGACATCTATGTGCTTACATGTTTATTTCCCCTGTTGATCTGATATCTTTGCATCCTCTGCATTGAGCACTGTATTTTCAAAATAGCAACTGTTGCTTAGTGTCTCAGACTGCTAGCTGCCTTCTCCAACATCCTGTTCCCCCTTTTATGTAGAAAAAGAGCCCTGATTTTTAGCCAGGCTTCTATTTTTTTTTAAATCAGTATAAATTAAATAGCTAGAAATTTGCAGGACTTCCTGATGGATTAGTGTGGCCATTTGTCTAAATGCCTGACCAATGAGATTGAAACAGAAGTATAATATAAAACGTCCATAAGTCTCCTTGAAAGGGAGGAAGCATGTCTTCTACTTTGCTTTCTCATTCTCTGCTTCTTGGAAGGCAGATGTAATGGCCGGAGCTTTGGCAACCATGTCAGGCCATGGGATAGTAGTTAACTGCTGGTGTGAGAGCCTCAGCAAAGTCAGAAGCCTTGGTCTGCAAAGTCTTTATGGTGTCACCACTCCAGCCCAGGACTGTCGATGTCTATTCTTATTTTACATGAGAGAGAAATATTCTTTTATCTTTTCTAAAATTTTCTTGTTGTTTTCTGTCAGGTATAATCCTAAAACTTGCAGTCATTATTGATCACATGCTTTATTCATTTATAAATGGTTATTATATAAGTATATCCACTTCCAACTGTATAATGATTTCGGTTTTTAAATTTATTTTCAATTTTAGATTTTATTTTTTAAAACTATGTTGGTTCACAGAAAAATTGAGCAGCGGGTACAGAGTTCCCACATAACCCCTACCCCATGCTCAAGCTCCCTGACCATTGTTCTGTTACAATCCTTGAAACAACATTGACACATCATTAGCAACAAAAATTTGCAGTTTATTATAGATGACTCTTTAGTTATGCATTAGTTACATTGTATGGCTTTTGACAAATGTATAATGATACCTATTCATCCTTACAGTATCATACAAAATAGTTTCACTACCTTAAAAATCCCCTGTGCTCCACCTATTAATCTCTCCTTCCCTCCTCTGAAGCCCCTAGCAGCCACTGATCTTTTTACTCCCTCCATAATACTGTCTTTTCCAGAATGTCATATAGTCGGAACCACACAATACACAGCCTTTTCAGATTAGCTTCTTTCACTCAATATTATGCCCTTAAGGTTTCTCCATGTCTTCTCATGGCTTGATAGCTCATTTCTTTTTGGCATTGAATAATATCCCATTGTACGTGTAATCAGAAGGAAATGGCAACCCACTCCAGTATTCTTGCCTGGAAAATTTCATGGACAGAGGAGCCTGGGGAGCTACAGTCCATGGGGTCTCAAAGAGTCAGACTCAACTCAGTGAATGAGCACACGTGGGTAACACCACAGTTTATCCATTCGCCTATGGAGCGTCATCCTGATTGGTTACAAGTTTTGACAATTATGGATAAAGCTGCTATTGAACATCCAGGAACAGGTTTTGGTGTGCATGTAAGTTTTCAATTCCTTTAAATAAATACCAGGGAGCAGAATGCCTGGATGATATGGTATGGATGTGTTTAATTTTGTAAGAAACCATCAAACTGTCTTCCAAGGTGGTGGTACCATTTTGTATTTCCACCAGAAGTGAATGGGAGTTCCTGGTATTTTGTTGTTTTAATTTGCCTTTCCCTAATAACAATTGGTATTGAGCATATTTTAATAATTATTTTAAATAATGATTTCTTCCTACAACATTGTGAGGAAAAGTTACATTGATACCACCTGTACTTAGTAGCAAAGGAGACAGACCCAGAAAACTTCCTTATTGTCAGGAAAATATTTATAGGTAAGGAATGAGAAATCATGGTAAGAGTTCTGAGCAGTCCAGATAATGGAGGCTTCATTGTTGAGTCCCTGAGTGTTGCTCCCTCTGTTTAATGGGAGCCACGAAGATTTTTCCACACTTTGAGTAGTGGCTATGTTTGGCCATGCCTGCATAATACAGAAGAAAGGAGGTGCTTGGTAAAGCAGCACCTGAAAAGAAAGAGCAGTCATTGACTAGCACACACTTGGCTGCCAAGAGTATGTCATGCCAGGCAAAACCATGCTTGCTTCTTTTCAGGCAAACCCCTCTTTCTTTCCTCTGAGAAACAAAAGCAAAAAAAAAAAAAAAAAAAAAAAGAGCCTTCAGACAAAACAAAAGCAACCAACAAAACCAAAAAGACATAACAAATCATATTAAGTCCCTCACACATGAAGCACCTTTTATAGGACCCAACAGACTCACAGCATTTGCAAACAATACTTTTCCAGCAGGCTTTGATTTTCTCTTACACATTTCAGGTGGAATGCAAAATTTCTGAATCCCACAAAAACTGAATTTCCTATGCATTACTTTCATACTGAAACTTGAATGCCTTGGTTACTAATCAGCTCTGTCTGAACTTGGAGCTCAGGATGGTGTTAGTATTAATCAAGAATCCAATAGATGCAATAGAGAAAAGTGTTTATCTTCAAGTTAATTAATTTATAGAATAAAGACACAGCATAATTCCCTGCTCATCTATAATGAAAATCAAACTCCTCAAGAATAGAAATAAGGACAGGAACTTTTGAAACACAAATTTTTGGATGGATATGTTCCCTAGAGCAGAATTTCTTCCAGGGACTTGGGTTATACTGTTTTGTAACAATAGTTCCGATTTTTAATTTACAGTATGCAGAGTGGAAGCTATTCCAGTCTGGCAAGTTACTTAGTTACTACGACTAGAAGATATAAAAGTTGGGCAGTGATGGTGGTGAGGACCGGAGAGACTGGGATTCCATTGGAGATTAACTAAATTTCTGCTTATTCAATAGAGCATGTCCTAACATTCCATATATACATTTTTGGCACCGTTCTGAGTCAATCAGCCAGCTTTCTTTTTATTGCTTTACCATATTGAAGAAGTAAGTAACTTCAGAATTGACAAAATAAAAAAGTAGAAGTTGTTCTCTGAAGTCAAAGTGAAAAGCAAAGGAAAGGTAAGATTAAGGAAAATGAGAAAAGAGATAAAGAAACATTGTGTGAAATAGGGAGTAAATCCTCCTTTCCTTTCTCATATTGAATTGTAACATCAGTAATTCTTGCTTCCTCAGTGATAAGCACAGTGTTCATGGCCTTAGGCTCTGCCAAGATTAGCCAGTGAATTCTCAGATCAGAGTCAAGCAAGTTCTGGTCTTCTACTTTTTCCAGGAGGAATTTGCCAAACTACATCTATGAATACCAGAGATTCAAGATGACCAGAGGCTACAGACCACATTTTTTTTTTCAGGGTTCTGTGCTCTATCGGAACATAAGGCCACCTCTTCACTGGATGTATTTAATTAGAAGACTTTGGATTTTAATAGACTATCCATCTGAAAATGACTTCCACAAAAAATTGAGAGGTACCTGACACAGGACTGTAAGAGTGACTCAGTGATCCAATCACATCAAGATGTTTCTGCCCTTTCATCCGGTCCATCCCACTGAGGTATCTTTGATCCTCAGGCTTGTCATGTCAGGATCACAAAACAGCCACATTGTATTCTTTCACAATTACATCAAAGAGAAAAAGAAGTGGCAGGGGAAAAAAAGCGAAAAACGAACAAACAAAAAACTCTTCTCCTCCCGTTTCTCTCTCCTTGTATCAAAAAGGAAAAACATTTCCTAGAATCCTCCAAGCCAGAAATGGCCAGAACTGAGTCATGCAGCCAGCCTTAGGTACGTGATATAGCTGGAGCATTTTATGCCCATCTGGAACTTGATGTTTTTATCATGGGAAATAGGCTCTGCTAAGGAAGAAGGCATGAGTGGAGTTGTATAGACCAGGGGTCCCCAACCACCACCCCACCCTTAGGAACTGGGTCACACAGCAGGAGGCAAGCATCAGGCGAGGGAGTGAAGCTTCATCTGTATTTACAGCCACTCCCCATCACTCAAATTACCCCTTGAGCCCTGAAAAACAAGCTCAGGGCCCCCACTGATTCTGCATTGTGGTGAGCTATAAAATTATTTCATTATATATCACAGTTTAACAATAATAGAAATAATGTACAGAATGGATGTGATGCTCTTGAATCATGCCCAAACCGTCCCCTCTCTCTGCAGCCCATGGAAGAATTGTCTTCTACGAAAACAGTCCCTGGTGCCAGAAAGGTTGGAAACTGCTGGTAGAGACAACAGGGTCTGCCATTGCCATAAGTTTAGAAAGACTGCTGAGTATCCAGAGGAAATATCCCTCCTGACACAAAAGATAGAGTTCTTACTGGGATATAGGACTGTCACACAACCACATTCAGACTTGGGGGGAAATTCAACAAAGTCCTGCAGTGAAAATCTACCACCCCTCATCTGATTGATTCTGTATTGTAGCTTTAATCAAGAAAACCGTAACACTAAGGAATTGACTGATTATAAGCTGAAAGTCTAACTTTTGTACCATGTGACTGGTATGCTATTCCTCTGTTTCTTAATTCTTCTGGTCCCAGATGGGATTCACTCTATAAAAGTTAGCTTTCACTGATTCCCTGGGGCCCAAATGTTTCTCATTGAACATTGGAGTTGAATATTTTCATGAAATTTCCCATAGAGAGATGATGGGTGAAAACCCGCCCAGCCCAATAAAATCTGCCATCTCCTCCTCCAGGACCTTTAATCATGACCAAGCTCCAAATACTGCAGCTCAAAAACACATTTTATTTTCCTGTTTAAGTTGAAAGGTCTATTTTGAAATAGCCGGTACTTCAAGATTGGATTCATCCCTGCTCAAGAGTCTCAACTAATTAAGATGATCTCAACTTACCTTTCAGAAACTCTGCTATCCTTTTTATTTGCTTGAACAATGTGTTGGTTGGGAATTTTAAATTCTCCACATGCTAGGAGTACAAATATTCTTAGCTCTCATAAAATAATCTTCTTTTAATAAAAAAACAGAGAGATCACCCACAAAACAAAATACTTAGTCTGGGTTCAACTTGAAGAATTGAAAATATTTATGTTATCTTGATTTTCAATAGGAGTTGCCCTGTGGGATCAAATCGCTGTTTGTCAGGGCTAACATCCCCACCTCCTGTTTAGCCAGAATCAGATGTACTAGAGAAAAGGAAAAGGAAAATAAAAAGGGAAAATCAAGATTATTGCACCTGGCTCATTGCATAATATTCCTACCCTGGACTACGAGGTGGGAATTCCTTCTTGCCCCTCCCTCCACATGTGATCAATTTACATCCTGGAACAGGAGACTTCATTTCCTTGTATCTTTTTTGTTCTGGCTCTCAGACTTTTAAATGCTGCTGCTGCTGCTAAGTCACTTCAGTCGTGTCCGACTCTGTACGACCCCATAGACAGCAGCTCACCAGGCTCCCCCATCCCTGGGATTCTCCAGGCAAGAACACTGGAGTGGGGTGCCATTTCCTTCTCCAATGTGTGAAAGTGAAAAGTGAAAGTGAAGTCGCTCAGTCGTGTCTGACTCTTAGCGACCCCATGGACTACAGCCTACCAGGCTCCTCCGTCCATGGGATTTTCCAGGCAAGAGTACTGGAGTGGCTTGCCATTGTTAGTCACCCTCATAAAATTATCTAATCCTTCCTCAAATCCTACTCTCCCCTCCCTCAGCAGCCCCCAGTGGTAGTGACTGTCATAGGTTGGCTATGCTGGTGGGGTTGAATAGAAGTTGGTTGATTTGCATCTCTTTCTACTGTTTATTTGTATTTTTCTTTAAAAATTTTTCCTTTTAAATTTTTATTTATTTTTATTTTACTTTTTAGCTAATGTGGTGCTCATTGCTGTGTGGGCCTCTGTCTAGTTGCGGCAAGTGGGGGCTACCAACAGCTGTGGTGCTCAGGTTTCTCATTGTGGTGGCTTCCCTGGGGCAGCGCCCGGGCTGTAGGGCACTCCAGCTTCAGTGGTTGGGGCGCGTGGGCTCAGTAATTGTGGTTCCCGGGCTCTAGAGCACAATAATTGTAGTGCACAGGCTTAGCTGCTCTGCAGCATGTGGGATCTTCCCAGATCAGGGATCGGAGCGGTGTCTCTTGCACTGGCAAGCGGATTCTTTACCACTGAGCCACCAGGGAACCCCTATTTGTATTTTCTGTCTTCCAATTTCAATGAATGTGCTCTGTTCTTATTGGAAATAAACTTTAAAAAAAAAAGCCTTTACAAAATCCTCTTGGAGTTACCTTTGATCTTGGTTAAACGGGCTTATTCAAGAATTTTGTTGTCCCAAACACTAAGAAATAAACTCTGAGAGAAAGTGAACAGGTGAAAGTGGAAGCAGGTGCAGTGGAGACATGGGGGATGTTTGGGCACTCTACGCCTGGTGACTTCTGCACTGTGAGGGTTCCATAGTCATACATAGGGATACATGGCAAGCAACCTCCACATGAGCTTCTGAATCATAAATTAAAGACTCTGCTTGTCAGCAAATAGAACACTCTTGGCGACATTTATTTAACCCAGTGTTTTCCAAACTCATTTGTCCTTGAAACTCTATTTTTTGGGACACATACTAATTTCTTGTAGAACCAAAGTTTGAGAAATACTGCCTAAACGATTTAAGCAAAGTATCTTCTTTTGTATAAGTAATTAAATCATTAGTCACTGCTATGAACTCTAGCCATGTTTATGCCCAGAGGCAAAGAGCCGTATGCAGTAGAGGAAAGGGCATAATATTTGAAGTCAGAAAAATCTTGGTTTTTGCTTATGTCAAAGGATGAAGTTCAACTTCTTAAATCATGATACAAGGATAATTGTATTACCACTCACCAAGATTTCTGAAGAAAGGGTCTTGTGGAAAAGTAAAGCTTTAGACACATTTTTAAAAAAAATAGCCTACTATTTTTTTAAAATAATAGATTTTTATTTTTAAAGATAATAGAATATATTATATTGAATTATTTACTATTTATATATGATTTTCTATTATAAGTTGGGCTAAGGTCAAGGCTCGGAGAAGGCAATGGCAAGCCACTCCAGTACTCTTGCCTAGAAAATCCCATGGATGGAGGAGCTTGGTAGGCTGCAGTCCATGGGGTCGCTAGGGGTCGGACACAGCTGAGCGACTTCACTTTCACTTTTCACTTTCACACATTGGAGAAGGAAATGGCAACCCACTCCAGTGTTCTTGCCTGGAGAATCCCAGGGACGGGGGAGCCTGGTGGGCTTCCGTCTATGGGGTCACACAGAGTCAGACACGACTGAAGTGACTTAGCAGCAGCAGCAGCAGCAAGGTCAAGGCTATATATTGTCACCTTGCTTATTTAACTTATATGCAGAGTACATCATGAGGAACGCTGGGCTGGAAGAAGCACAAGCTGGAATCAAGATTGCTGGGAGAAATATCAATAATCTCAGATATGCTGATGACACTACCCTTATGGCAGAAAGTGAAGAGGAACTCAAAAGCCTCTTGATGAAAGTGAAAGAGGAGAGTGAAAAGGTTGGCTTGAAGCTCAACATTCAGAAAACAAAGATCATGGCATCTGGTCCCATCACATCATGGGAAATAGATGGAAAAACAGTGGAAACAGTGTCAGACTTTATTTTGGGGGCTCCAAAATCACTGCAGATGCTGATTGCAGCCATGAAATTAAAAGACGCTTACTCCTTGGAAGGAAAGTTATGACCAACCTTGATAATATATTAAAAAGCAGAGACATTACTTTGCCAACAAAGGTCCGCCTAGTCAAGGCTATGGTTTCTCCCGTGGTCATGTATGGATGTGAGAGTTGGACTGTGAAGAAAGCTGATCGCCGAAGAATTGATGCTTTTGAACTGTGGTGTTGGAGAAGACTCTTGAGAGTCCCTTGTACCGCAAGGAGATCCAACCAGTCCATTCTAAGGGAGATCGGTCCTGGGTGTTCATTGGAAGGACTGATGCTAAAGCTGAAGCTGCAATAAACTTTGGCCACCTCGTGCGATGAGTTGACTCACTGGAAAAGACTCTGATGCTGGGAAAGGTTGGGGACGAGAGGAGAAGGGGACGACCAAGAATGAGATGTCTGGATGGCATCACCGACTCTGTGGACATGAGTTTGAGTGAACTCCGGGAGTTGGTGATGGACAGGGAGGCCTGGCGTGCTGTGATTCATGGGTCACAGAGAGTCGGACACGACTGAGCGACTGAACTGAACTGAACTGAAGGTTATTGCAGAAACAAATGATCTTCAAATCCCATTGCTATTATATAATTAAGAATCTTATCTTTCTCCCCAACACTGTTCATTTCAGGTGTTTCTGTTCAGGTAGTTCTCTTGGGTGGTTTGCCTCTAAGCAGAAACTCAGGAACCCAGGTCCTTTCCATCTTGTGGCTCCATCATATTGTAGTGGAGGCCTGGTTTATCCAGTCTTCAAGGTCACCCTGGCACTATTCAGCCAGCAGACAGCAAGGGAAATAGGATTTCATGAAGAAATATACAAAATTATTTAGGGCCTGCAAGTATGTATACCACTTCTCTTCTCATTCTATTGGTCAGAATTAGGCATGTCACCCCCTCCTCAATGCAATGGGCTTTGGGAACATTATCTTTCTGTGCTTTGAAGGAAATCAGGTACCTGCATAAATATATAACATTGTCTCCAGACACAGGCCTGATTCCCAACTGGTCTATGATCCCCTCCTTTCCTCACACTTGGACCCCAGCTCCCAATAAATGTTAGTGCTAATAATGAAGCAATTTAAATGTTTGTTTTTCTCCCTGAATTATTTACAGTGACCTCAATTAGTTGGCATTTGGGACAAAGAGCTTCCAAATCACTGTGCACAATTACAGGGAAGATACTCTGGTGAAAATGCAGTCTGATGAGGGAGAGAGAACCCACACAAATATATCCAAGCACCAACCACAGACTCTGCCAAATACTTAAAACCAAATGCAGCTGTGCAGAGGACACATAAATCTGTGGAGAGTGAGAAGGGCAGTCAAGGAAGGGGATGAGCTGGATGTCTGAATGAATTAGAACCAGGAGGAGATCATTGGAGAGGGCTAAAATGTATACAGTATTTTTCAATAGCATATAATTTTTCTAATTTAAAAGGTAAAAATTTAGAAAACACCAAAAAGTACAGAACATTTTAAATAATCCCCCATAATCCCAACCCACCCACACTTCATATACATTATCTCTGTGGAGATGATTATAGTTTACTTTTCCATAATCTTCCAATCATTTTCCTAAGTATATCCAATCTTTCTTCTAAGTATACATTCCCCTCCAATACTATATTCCACAAGTTTTAAGGTTAATTGTTTTTTAAAACTCAGCATTATAGTCTGAATAGATCCAAATCTGACTATTTGTATATTCAGCTAGTGCTAGTGTTAAGTCGCTTTAGTCGTGTCTGACTCTTTGCGACACTATAGACTGTAGCCAGCTAAGGTCCTCTGTCCATGGGATTCTCCAGGCAAGAATACTGAAGTGGGTTGCCATGCCTTCCTCTAGAGGATCTTCCCGACCTAGGGATCGACCCCGCATCTTACATCTCCTGCATTGGCAGATGGGTTCTTCACCTCTAGCACCACGTAGTCAACTACGGTTGGGCAAAAACTGTTTTTAATTTTTTACTCTTGTAAAAAGAGACATTACTTTGCCAACAAAGGTCCGTCTAGTCAAGGCTATGGTTTTTCCCGTGGTCATGTATGGATGTGAGAGTTGGACTGTGAAGAAAGCTGACTGCCGAAGAATTGATGCTTTTGAACTGTGGTGTTGGAGAAGACTCTTAAGAGTCCCTTGTACTGCAAGGAGATCCAACCAGTCCATTCTAAGGGAGATCGATCCTGGGTGTTCATTGGAAGGACTGATGCTAAAGCTGAAACTGCAATACTTTGGCCACCTCATGCGATGAGTTGACTCACTGGAAAAGACTCTGATGCTGGGAAAGGTTGGGGGCAGGAGGAGAAGGGGACGACCGAGAATGAGATGGCTGGATGGCATCACCGACTCTGTGGACGTGAGTTTGAGTGAACTCTGGGAGTTGGTGATGGACAGGGAGGCCTGGCGTGCTGTGATTCATGGGGTCGCGGAGAGTCGGACACGACTGAGCGACTGAACTGAACTGAACTGAAAAATGCTGGGCTGAATGTCTCTTTGTATCCATCTTTTTATCCATCTCCAATATTTTGCCCTCCAAAAGAATTGTCATAAATGGGAGCTAGCATTCATTGAATTTTATGATGTTTACCCAGAATTAAGTTCTTTATAGGTAATATCTCATTCAACTCTCAGAACAACTGTTATACCAGTACAAGAAGTATTCTATTCATTTTACAGGTGAGAAAACAGTGAATTAGAAAGGCTCAATCACCTGCTCCGGGCTTCCCGGGTGGCTCAGCGGTAAAGAATCTGCCTGCCAATGCAGGTTGGGAAGATCCCCTGGAGGAGGAAATGGCAACTGACTCCAGTATTCTTGCCTAGGAAATCCCATGGACAGAGGAGCCTGGCAGGCTATAGTTCATGGGGTTGCAAAGAGTCACACAACTTAGCGACTAAACCACCACCACCACAATCCCTTGCCCACATGGCACAGCTTGTACACGACAGAACTGGGATTTGAACCTGCACTGGCTGATTCTGAGCCCAAGCTCCATCCACTCTGAGCATACTCTGCCCCAGGAGTCCACTTAAATTCTCACTAGTAGATTAACCTCCATGGAAATTTGACAGTGTAATGAATATGGCTTGAGGAGGAATGGTTTATGTGATGGCTTAGAGAAGAGAGACAGGGTAAAGTTTTATGAGGGATAATAACTTTTACCAGGTTGAAGTAAAAAAAATATGAGCTAGTATGTCTAGGGAGGTAAATTCATTCAAAGGAAGGTCTCCAAGCCAAATTTCAGAAGTGTTGAAAAATTATTTAAAGAGACAATGGGAGTGTCTGTCTGGTATATACAAAGGGGAGTGATGTCAAAGCGATACTTGATAAAGATGTCCTTGGTTCTATTCTTTGATTTAGGAAACTGACTTTTGACTTGTGGAATGAAATAAAACCCAAGATTCAGAAGTCCTTTTGGAGACCTTTTGTCATAATTTTTTTTTTCCAAGTCTGACATGTTCTCTGTGGGAATGCAACTTTCTTCACAGTAGCAATAGAATTTTAACGGAGCCTAAAAGCCTGACCTTGGATGCCTCTTCCATCTCCAGCCTTTACACACAGCCACTTTTCTGAATCATTCCAAAATCTAGATGGAATCAAGGCAGGAGCGAATGCTACAAAGAGATGAGAACGTTGAGCAGAGGGGCAGAGGATAGCATGGTGGTCATGAGTGTAAGCTCCCTATTCTGACGACCTGGATTCAAATACCAGCCACCAACTTACTAACCATTTGACTGCGGGCTATTTACTTATCTTCTCTCTTTCCATGTCTTTAACTGTAAAACGGAGTGATAATAACGCCTACTCTTTAGGGTCATTGTGAAGATTACATGAGTAAAAACAAATCATAAATGTTAGCTATGATTAGCTCTACGAGGTAAAGGATATAATGATTTCTGCAGTTGGTTCTCAGTCCCCAGTTCTTGGAACACTCAGATCCTCAGCAGATGTGAACGGATTCAAACTAGGAGGCCAGTTCTTCCTAAGTCAGATAATTCTTGCCCCTGAAGAACGAACATCTGTTTGCCAAATATCCTCAGCACCAGGGTGTACAATCACCAACAGACTACCCCTAACATGGTCCTTTTCCCTTCTGAACTTTCTGGACAGTCACACAGAGGCCCGGGGCCAGCACTACCATTTTAAGAACAACACAAAAAGCTCTCAGACCAGTATTCCCTTCCCTCCCCTTTCCTGTGTGTACCTTGCTTCCCGACAGGATATCTCTCATCTCTCCTCGTTCACTGCTTAGGTTCGTACCCTCCATGCACATCATTTTAACCTCTCTTCTTTCCTTTTTCCCCATTTCTTGTCCTGCTACCTTTGTGATGGTGGAAGTTGAATGGGGGCCAGAGACCTTTCTGTTCCCCTCTCCCTTGTCCTCCCCAAAAGTTTGCTTTCATTTTTATCTTATATCTCTATTTTTAAACTTTTATTTACTTTTTTGGCCACACCCTGCAGCATGTAAGACCTTAGTTATCCTGACCAGGGATTGATCCTGTGCCTCCTGCATTGGAAGGTGCAGTCTTAACCACTGGACCACCAGGGAAGTCCCTTCCCCTTTTGTCATAGATGATCAGATGGCATTAGGCAACTAGAGGTCTAGCATCATCTGTCTTTAGAGTTTTCAAGGTATCCCAAAAGCTTCTACAGGAATGTCTCAAAAGTCTCCATATATTATCTCAAAAATCTAGAACTGAAGTGAATCTTCCTAGATGTCAGCATTTAAACTAAGGTGTAAATCAATCAATTACTTTTGTGCCGATTAATTGAGAATATTCAATTTTAAATGATCGTTTAAAAATCTCCAACAGTCTGCAACACTATGAGTTAAAAAACATTCAGAGGGTAGTCTGGGAACTAACTCCTATGGGTGACATTGTTTCTATGGGAAAATGCACTCTGAATTCCAGACAACCCATTTACCCACTAAGTTTTGGGATATGACCCTTGAGTAAGTTGGAGACTGACTAAAAATACCAAATATTTTTATGTATTTTTTATCAATGCATTAAAAACACATTCTTTGGCTTTATCTTAATAGATTGAAGTGTATTCTAGACTCTTCCACAAGAGTTGCTTTCTTGACTTCTAAAGCACAATGAAGAGGGCTCGTGGATTTTCTACAAAGAGCCTGGCTATTTTAATTAGCTTAATGTCTGTAAGATCAATTATTTTGAGACAGTAGACAAACAAAATCATTCATATCGTTGGCAGATTTGCACAAATGATTTCATAAGGGTAAATCACTTTCAGGTTACAAAGGACAGATTCACTAAGTCTACGTGAGAACGTTTGGAAAATATTTTTCAATCCCTTTTTTTCAAAAGCACATGCTATGTGTGGAATTAACTGGAATCTGTTTATTTCTTTAGGACTCGCACAATCACGATGGTTCCTACTCTCAGGGTAATGTGACATTTCTATGCTATCAAGTTTCCTGTCGTTTTGAGCATTTTCTAAAGGAGGCAACATTTTTCCTTTGCCTTTGGAAGTTGGGTCCCCTGTGAGGTTTCACACAGTAGAATGAGTTGAGGAAATACATTTATGGTGGATGGTGTGTTTCAAACTCATTTTAACTGAAACAAAAACCACAGCCCATGGAGCAGAAAGGGCCCAGAACTATCAGAAGACCTGAGATTTGGCCCTGACCCCTGCGTTGAGCGGCTCTGAGCAAGTCCCTCACCTCAGAGCCTCATTATCTTGACCTGCACAGTGAGGGGTTTACATCTAGGACTTGAGGTTCCTCTCTAGCCCTGTGTTCTGTTTCCATGGTGGACACGACTGAGCAACTGAACTGAACTGAACTGAACTGAACTGAATGATGTAAGGATGCAGGGCACAAATTCTTCCAGAAGCTTTTCTCTCCACTCACATCACTTCAGTGGGGGAACAGAGAGGATACACTGATATTATAATAACTTTTTTCAGTTTACATTAACTGTATTTTTTTTTTATTTATATATTTGACTGTGCTGGGTCTTAGTTTTGACAAGTAGGATTGAACCAGGGACCCCTGCATTGGGATCTCAGAGTCTTGGCCACTGGACCACCAGGGAAGTCCCCATTTACAGTGACTTTAAAATATATTTTAATAAATAGCAAGTTAAGTGTCTGTGAATAACAATCAATCATCTCCAAAATTTTACTTTCTTAAAAATCCTTATTTTTCTGCCCTGCCCCTTCCCCCTTCCCTTCCTCCCACTCCCTCCCCAACTCTTTCTTTTTCTTCCTCTCTCTCCCTCCCTTTCTTTCTTTCTCTTTGCCTTTAAGAGGCGGACACAACAGCCTTGGCTTGGAAACAAAGCTCTGCAGGTCAGGATCTAACAAAGGGAAATCCCCATGTGCTGGAACCTTGCAACTCTAGAAACGGGCCGTTTATGAAAGTGAAGTACCGCTGGGGTTAGCCAAGAAGCCACTTACGATTCCAGCCAACTGTCCCCAGTCCAGACCATTCAGAGGGAAGGGCTGTGCGGATCTCCTGCCAGCAGCTGTCCAAGTCCAGGAGGAGCGGCCTCTGCTCGGGAAAGCCGCTGCGCCAGGGGAGACGATTGCTGGGCCGGGCACACTTTCTCTTCTATGTGGGCAAGGCTGCCTTTTCCTTAACTTGAAATATTCTTTCCCTGGATTCTGAAGGTCGGACTATTTGAAGATGGCTTTCATATATTTAGTTTAATGCTTGCTGACTTTTGACACTCATGATGAATTGGGAAGAAGGGAGGGTGGAGGATTGGGCGGGGTGGAAATGGGGGGTGGGGGTGGGGCGTGGGGAGGAATAGAAGATAAGGGCAGGCTGACGTGGGAAGGAAAAGGGTGGAGATAAAGGAATGGATAAATAAAAAACCTAATGAAAGAACAAGCAAAAAGCAGCAGGCAAATATGCAAACAAAAGGAGATATTTTTTGAGTGCCTACAGTCTGCCAGGTGTTGAGTTGGGTACCAGGGTACTAGCAATGAACAATGTAGCCAGGTCTCCTCCACCCACCCCCCACCCCAACCACCACCACCACCATTAAAGGCAATTTATAGTCCAAAGAGGGAAGATATTAAACAAATAATTAATACTTTAATAGTTACAGTTGTAAAGAAGATATAAGGACCTCTCTCTAATCCAGGAGGTATGAGGGGTGGTGTTGAACAAACTTGGATATTTTCATACCAACCATCTTCCACAAATAGAAATCTAGAAGTAAATTATATTACAAGATGACATATTTTTTTTCTAAACGAAACTCAAGCACATGTCCTGCCCTGCCCTACTCTACACCCCTGGATATTATGGGGTTCTTACTCCAATCTGCCAGATCCTTCCTTCCCTCCCAGGCTTACTGTGGGGCGCCACCTAGAGTTTGGATGAGGTATTCCTATAACTGTAGAGTACTTATTCAGGTGCTAAGTCATGTCAGACTCTGCGACGCCATGATCTATAGCTAGCCAGGCTTCTCTGTACTCCATTATCTCCTGGAGTTTGCTTAAACTGGTGTCCACTGAGTCAGTGATATTAGCTAACCATCTCATCCTCTGCCACCCCTTTCTCCTTTTGCCTTCAATCTTTCCCAGTATCAGAGTTCAGTGATCTTTAAAACCTAGGATATTTGCTGTTTTTTTGAAAACTTAGAATGAATAATCAATTTAAAAATTAAAGAATGAGCAAAGCAGCAGGAAAATACCCAAACAAGACAAAAACTTTCATTCACTGTCTTTGGCATCCAGACTGAATTAAAAGGACTTCCAAGTTTTCTAGGAAGAATGGCTTTCTCTAGGCGCTTTCCAAGATTTGTTTTGCAAAGCTGCCAGGGGGAATTACAGACAATGAATTGTAAGAAACAAGTCTCATGGTGACATCCAAAGTGTTTTAAATCCAAACCTCAGAGTTAAAAGGCTCCAAGAAGATGCCTACAGTTTAATCTACTTTGTTCTTATTAATAACTACCTGATAACGTACCGAAAAGTCTGTATTATCAAAATACCTGTGACATTAAGGCAGAACCAACTGTTGAGATTTGTGGGGTGGGTTAATATTATAGCCATTAAGGAAGAGAAAAAACTGCTTGAGGCTTGTCATTTTTAAATCACCTTAAGGCAAGATATCCAGTTCTGTTACCTCATTCCAGTTAGCCTGATAGGAACAACCAAACACATATCATATATAAAGATGGAACTTATCTTTCTCCCTTGAACTAGGCATATACTTTCTCTCTTAAAAACTTGACCCAGATAAAAAACAAAAGACAAATCCAGATAAGGAAAATTCACTTTCATGCATTCATTCACCTATTTTATTTAAACATTTATTGAGTACCTAGAGTGGTGATACAGAGATGGAGGAAGATTCTGTCCCAGGGTACTTATGATCCACAGTTAAGTCCCCTACGTATGAACTAGTTCTGTTCCGAGAGCTCATTCATAAGTCCAGTTTGTTCATAAATCCCACAGAGTTAGCCTAGGTACCCAACTAACACAATTGCCTATAGGGTACTGTACTTTAATAGAGTTATAATATTTTTCACAGAAATACTACGAAACAAACAAACACAAAAAATAAAACATTTTTAATTTTACAGTACAGTACCTTGAGAAGTAGAGTAGAACAGTACAATAGCTGACGTTTAGAGGTACGTTTCCATCTTCGAAAGTTCACAACGTAAAGGTTTGTAGGTAACTTCAGGGTACTATAGTTGGAGTAGGTTGACAGCAGATGCCAAGAAGGTAGCTATGACAAGAGTGAGCCAAATCCAAATAGAAATAAGGAGAAGCGCAGGTCACTGAGTGCACTGCTAAGGGGCTCCTACCAGTTTGGAGAGTGCTATGTCTTTAAATACCAACTTCTTGGAAGGCTAAATTAAACACAAACTTGTTTATGAATTCAGAAAGGTGAAAGTGTCATAGTTACTGAAAACATTTCCATATGAAGAGCTTCCCTGATAGTAAAGCTCCTGATTTTCTTTCAGTTAGTAAAGAATCCGCCTGTAATGCAGGAGTCCCCAGTTTGATTCCTGGGGCATGAATATCTGCTGCAGAAGGGATAAACTACCCACTCCAGCTTTCTTGGGCTTCCCTTGTGGCTCAGCTGGTAAAGAATCCGCCTGCAATGCAAGAGACCTGGGTTTGATCCCTGGGTCGGGAAGATCCCCTGGAGAAGGGAAAGGTTACCCACGCCAGTATTCTGGCCTGGAGAAGTCCATGGGGTCAGAAAGAGTTGGACACTACTAAGTGACTTTACAAAGAGATCAAATTGCCAACATGCACTGGATCATGGAAAAAGCAAGAGAGTTCCAGAAAAACATCTATTTCTGCTTCATTGACTATGCCAAAGCCTTTGACTGTGTGGATCACAATAAACTGTGGAAAATTATGAAAGAGATGGGAATACCAGACCACCTGACCTGCCTCTTGAGAAACCTATATGCAGGTCAGAAAGCAACAGTTAGAACTGGACATGGAACAACAGACTGGTTCCAAATAGGAAAAGGAGTATGTCAAGGTTGTATATTGTCACCCTGCTTATTTAACTTATATGCAGAGTACATCATGAGAAAAACTGGGCTGGAAGAAGCACAAGCTGGAATCAAGATTGCCGGGAGAAATATCAATAACCTTGATATGCAGATGACACCACCCTTATGGCAGAAAGTGAAGAGGAACTCAAAAGCCTCTTGATGAAAGTGAAAAAGGAGAGTGAAAAAGTTGGCTTAAAGCTCGACATTCAGAAAACTAAGATCATTGCATCTGATCCCATCACTTCATGGGAAATAGATGGAAAAACAGTGGAAACAGTGTCAGACTTTATTTTTTTGGTTTCCAAAATCACTGTAGATGCTGATTGCAGTCATGAAATTAAAAGACGCTTACTCCTTGGGAGGAAAGTTATGTCCAACCTAGATAGCATATTAAAAAACAGAGACATTACTTTGCCACCAAAGGTCTGTCTAGTCAAGGCTATGGTTTTTCCAGTGGTCATGTATGGATGTGAGAGTTGGACTGTGAAGAAAGCTGAGCTCCAAAGAATTGATGCTTTTGAACTGTGGTGTTGGAGAAGACTCTTGAGAGTCCCTTGTACTGCAAGGAGATCCAACCAGTCCATTCTAAGGGAGATCAGTCCTGGGTGTTCATTGGAAGGACTGATGCTAAAGCTGAAACTCCAATACTTTGGCCACCTCATGCGAAGAGTTGACTCACTGGAAAAGACTCTCATGCTGGGAAGGATTGGGGGCAGGAGGAGAAGGGGACGACAGAGAATGAGATGGTTAGATGGCATCACCAACTCGATGGAGGTGGGTTTGAGTGAACTCCAGGAGTTGGTGATGGACAGGGAGGCCTGGCGTGCTGTGATTCATGGGGTCGCAAAGAGTTGGACACGACTGAGCGACTGAACTGAACTGAACTGAAGTGACTTTCACTTTTCCATATGAGAGTTATTGGGTCAAAAGAGAAAAGCATAATGAAAATGAGTATTAATAAAACACCAAAGGACCATTTTGAAATTCATTTTGACCTTGTCCATTCCTAATAGAGCTATCACTTTCCAAAATGTCTAGCACATAATAGGATTCAGTAAACTTTTTTGAAAGCTCGATCAATATTTAACAGAATCTCTGTTATACAGAAGCAAAAAACACTGGTAAGTGTATATTTCAGTCACCCACAGTTTAAGGCAAACTGGTTTATTGGCATGCTTTCTTAAAAGCCTTCATTGGCTTTCTGTTCTCTACTTCACTGAATTTCAATGTGTCTACCTTTTTTTTTTTTCTACTTCACATAATTTCAGTGCTTCTACCTATCTCAACCCAATTCCTCCTGATTCTACAAATTTGTTTCCTCCTCCTGCTGTCTAACATGAACTACCCTTGCCAGTCAGGTTGGTTTGTTTACAGTTCCAACACCACCAACTGCATTCCCACAAGCAAAAATGCTCACTATTCTTCAAGAACAATTTTGAAATCACTGCACTTTCCCTAATCAATCCAGTTCCTATCTCTCTCTCTCTCTCCCGCCCTCCCTCTTTCAACTTCAAGCTCATATAAACTCTACAGTGTATATCACACCAATGACTCTTATATAACCCCCTGGCATCTTTCACTTTTATGGATGTTAGTCTTACCTTTTCAACTAGACTCTAGATTAATGGTTTTATTTCATGCCTCATTATTTATCTATATAAAATACCCACTTGGCTGGGATAGAGATTCTGAATAATACAGAGGTGGAAGATAACAATGTAAGGAAAACTAGGTCCAAATCATGGAAAACCTTGAAAGCCATGTTAAAAGATTGACTGTAGCCTTTAGGCAGTGGTCAGAGCATGTTGCACCATGTCTATCCAAGGAAATGCAAGCATCCTCTTCTCCACAGATCACCGTTACTGGCCAAGTGCTTACCAATCATTCATTACAAAGAAGAGCCCTGGAGAAGGAAAAACTTAAGGGATATTGTCTCTGATTCTTAACATCTTGATTTTCATTTTCCACAGTTTTCTAAAAGCTATTCTGTGTTAGGTGAGAAGTTAATTAAATATCCTACACTTGATTCTGCCTCTCTCTTTTATTGGAATAGATTGAATCTGGTGGTCTCCGTGAGATTTCTAAGCAGCTGTGTTCCACTCAGTTGAAATAGGTGATGATATTACTCTTAACTAAATTAGAAGAGCAGTCATCCAGTAACATTTGAAAGAAACTCACAAAAGAATTAAAAAATCAAGTATTACACTTGTAGAATCTTTTGTTTAATGAGCTCTTCTCCTGACAGGCAAAAATTTTAAGAAGTTCAGTTCAGTCGCTCAGTCGTGTCCGACTCTTTGCGACCCCATGAATCACAGAATGCCAGGCCTCCCTGTCCATCACCAACTCCCGGAGTCCACTCAAGCTCATGTCCATCGAGTCGGTGATGCCATCCAGCCATCTCATCCTCTGTTGTCCCCATCTCCTCCCACCCGCAATCCCTCCCAGCATCAGACTCTTAAGAAATTAGTTAAAATTAAATTTAGAAACGCTGAAAATAAATGATCTTTGTAAAACTCCTCTTCTATATGAAACAATGCTATAAACAAAGAGTTGTGCATTTGGACTCAGAGAACTTAAATGAGCAAAAACTGAAGGAATGTATTTAGTCATAACTTGGTTTTTTTTCAGTCAAACATTCAGGCTGAAAGAACAATGTTTCATTTTTCTGCTGAAATGTAGTATTTCTTGCCTGGACTAGCTTAATAACTATGTCAGGAGGGAGTCAATCTACACTATTCGTAGATTTTGTAATTACAGATTTGCCAACTTGTTACAATTTATTTGTAACCCTAAAATCAATATTCAGAGCATTCAGCAGTCATTCACCATCGTAGACAGAGTGGCAAAAAGTTTGATTTGTTCAATACACATATTCCCAGCTGAAGTTAAACAGGATGATACCCTCAACCTTCTGTTTTGGCTCCATACTGTGGGATTCAGTGGTATAGTCACTGCCATGTGTTTGCGTGATTGTGCCTTTTGTTGGAAATTTTGCTTTCTAAAATGCCCCTCCCCCAAATGTAATGCTATCTATTGTTCCTAAGTGCTGGAAAGCCATGAAGTGTCTTATGGGGAAAACATGTACATTAGATCCGTTTCACTCAGGAATGAGTCATAGTGCTTTTGGCCAGGAGGTCAATGTTAATGGGTCGGTAGCATATACTAAATAAGGACCCACTCTAGTATTCTTGCCTGGAGAATCCCATGGACAGAGGAGCCTGGTGGGCTACAGTCCATGGGGTCGCAAAGAATAGGACATGACTGAGCGACCTCACTTTCACTTTCAAACAGAAGCACATAGAAACAAGATTACGTATAGATTGGTTGACAAAAATGGTATGATCAGAGACTCACACAAACCTGACCCTTAATTTCCTCTCGAAGCAGTGGTTCAGGATTTGCTAATTTGGTGTTCGTGGTGACTTTATAGCATGCGCATACATAGTGCATGTTAAGTTGCTCAGTGGTGTCCAGCTCTTTGCAAGGCTGTGGACTGTAGCCTGCCAGGTTCCTCTGTCCATAGAATGTTTCAGGCAAGAACATTGGAGGGAGTTGCCATGCCCTCCTCCAAGGGATCTTCCTGACCTAGGGATCAAACTCACGTCACTTTATGTTTCCTGCACTAGCAGGTGGGTTCTTTATTACTAGTGCCACCTGGGAAGCCCTTATAGCATGTAACTGTAGTGAATAATTGTAGGCTTAACTGCACAAGGATTAAGAAGCTCCATAAATCTTGAATCCCCACAATCAAGACTAAGCTCTTGACAAACTGTTAGTCCACACAAAAGATAATATAGCATCTGCTTTGATGTCAGATGGGTTTAATGTTGAGACTCTGTCTACCTGTTAACTGAGTGACTTGATGCAAATCACTTTGCCTTTTTAAGGCTACATTTCAAGGTTGTTAAGAGAATCCAGTGGGATGATGTACACAGAGCCCAGCACAGTTAGCACAGGGTAACCCCTCATACACTGTTACTATCCATTGTTCCAGTTTTTCTCTCAGTAATTCAATCACCATTTTAATGGCTCATGAAATGATAAGGATGAAAATAACTTTCTGTGGACAGTATTCGTCACTCTGCAGAGAAGCTCATAAAATTCTTCTTAACATAGACTTACATGTAAAGAGCCAGATGGGTGCATTAGTCTCTCAGTCGTGCCTGACTCTGCAACCCCATGGATTGTAGCTCACCAGGGTCCTCTGTCCATGGGGTTCTCCAGGCAAGAATACTGGAGCTGATTGCCATTGCCCTCTCCAAGGGATCTTCCTGACCCAGGGATCGAACCCGGGTCTCCTGCATTGCAGGCAGATTCTTTACCATCTGATCTACAGGGAAGTCCCTCGATAACTCATGAGAACCTACTATATGCTCTGTGGTGATCTAAGGGAAGGAAATCCAAAAAAGAGGGGATATATGTATATGTATAGCATATTCACTTTGCTCTACAGCAGAAACTAACACAACATTATGAAGCAAGTATAGGGAGGCCTGGCGTGCTGTGATTCATGGGGTCGCGGAGAGTCGGACACGACTGAGCGACTGAACTGAACTGAACTGAACTGATACTCCAATAAAAATTAGTAAAGAGGATTAATAGGGAATAAAAGTACATTGCTTAGAAATAATAGATCTAAAGTGAACAGAAGTCTCTACAACAAAAAATATATAGATTTTTTTGTGGGGGGAGAAAGGATTAAAATAGATTGGAAAACATTTTCACATTAATTGTTCTTTTCATATACTTCAAGTTTGTACTTAATGCCTTTTTCCTCCTGGACACCAGAAGGAACACCTGGATATTCTGGGAGAAGTTTATATTTTTCCAAATCAATTTCTGGAAAAAATGTATCACTTTCAAATTCTTGCATGATCCTTGTCACAAATAGTCTAAGATGGCTTAGACTGGCTTGTTTATGGATTCCTTGCAAACAGAACTCCCTCCCACTATGCAAACCATGTCTACTTTATTATAGGAGACTGGAAAACTAAATTCCAAATGATCTGCTTATGGTTTTGACCTATTCCCAGGCAATCTTCTGTCCAAAATGTGGCTTTCTAGTTACCATTCGCCAGGCACTGTCCTCAACCCTACATATATTCAGCTCATTTAAGCATGTTGCTTTTTGTTGCTAAGTGGTGTCCGACTCTTTTGTGACCTCATGCACCATAGCCTGCCAGGCTCCTCTGACAAACAACAGCAAAGCTATCCCACAGTTAACATCCAGTCTGCAAGATGAGAATACTGAAAATTGTTCAATCTGTCCTTCAGTTCAAATTTAAACATTCTGTCTCAAATCCATCCAGGATTCACAGCATTGGAGACTTAGGAGGGGCTTCTCAGGATTATTCAGCTTGCCCCTTTGCTTTCTCCTTAGATGGAGAACATTAGTCTTGGCCTCCAGGGAAATACCACCTGGCTGTGCCTCTGAGTATTAGAAAAGGCTCCTGAGACCTGGCCGCTCATATCGTTGCTCATATGACCATGGATAGTCATACCCAGATAGTTCCAAATTCACTCTTGGGTGGAGAGGTAGAAATGGACTTTAGGTTTTGCTAAGGAACAGGAGGAGGGGCACAAATAGTTTCTGACACCTTTTTCACTGAGAAAATTAGCTTCCAGTTAGCATTTCTCCTTTCCCTCCTCATTCTAAAAGGATAGATGCGTCCTTCTCAGCCTTGAGTTACGTTTCCAAAGTGCCTCCTCTCTCAATTTACCTTCAGAAGGGAGTTGCCAGGAAAGGGAAGGAAAACCTATTCCACCTTACTTGCTTTTCAGAAAGTTGCCATGTCTTCATTTTTTAAAATCTTGCTTTCTTCTAGCTCCCCTGGTACAATGAAGTCTCGCCTCTTATTTGAAGGGAAAAAAAGAGAAATTGAGCAGATCCTGAAAATAAGGAGAAATCGCACTTACAATCCCAGAATCTCTACTGGTTGGACACTGCTGGGGATGTTAATTATGAGGGCTTATGTTCTAAAAACATCAGAGCACATCTAGAAATTAAATAAAAATAATAGGAGGTTTTAAATCAATTGACATTTTCCAAAGAATTCCAAAGACAATAAGATGCTGCCCACAAGGCACACATAAACTTTGATTCTTCGCTACCTAAACAAGGCTTTAAAAATGGTATCAAAATTCACCTCAAATAGTTTGGTTTTCATTAACTGCTCTCTCTTGAGGGGCTTCACATGTAGAACTGAAATCTGCCTTCTTTGTTTCATTTGATTTGTTTGTGTCCAAACTGAATGAATGAGTAGCTATTTCTAAGTGGTCTTTTTGACCCTGCATAATTCGGACAGCACGAGTTACTCCCAACCCTAAGGACAGAGACTCTTTGCTGTGGGAGGTGAGAATGGGATGAACACATCTCTCCTGAGAAATACTCTGATTAGAAATACTCTGATTGCTTTGACTCTCATCAAAGAGCCAAGGTCAAAATTAACCTTGGATTAGCCTCCCTTGCGACCAAAGGGAAGCATTCATTCGGAGACGATCTTCTTTATTAGCAAGATGGTTTTTAGCCGGTGCAAAGGAAGAGAAAGGAAGTGACTTCAACCTTCTCCTTATCTGTGAAATGGCAGTGATTACTCCCTGTGGTTGGTACAGCCAGCTTGTCAGGAATCATGGAGCTGGGCCAGTTGGAGGCAAGTGTGGGGAAAGAGCCAAGTCTGGTCTTTGCAACCCCCACCCCTCCCCGCTTCTTCCTAATTGTCTCTCCATCCTCCTTCCCCTTCAGGTACCCTGGAACCTCTCGCAAATCCCCAAATTCTCTGGGTCCCCCAACTCACTTTGAGTAATCTAACTTGAGTATTATGAGTTGAATGTTGTTGTTTAGTTGCTAAGTCGTGTCCGATTCTTTGCCACCCCATGAACTGTAGCCCGCCAGGCTCCTCTGTCCATGGGATTTCCCAGGCAAGAATACTGGAGTAGGTTGCTTCTCCAGGGGATCTTCCTGACCCAGGTGTCAAACCACGCCTCCTGCATTGGTAGGTGGATTCTTTACTACTGAACCACCAGGGAAGCCCTATGAGTTGAATTCATATGTTCCCTGGTGGCTCAGAGGTTAAAGCGTCTGCCTCCAATGAGGGAGACCCGGGTTCGATCCCTGGGTCGGGAAGATCCCCTGGAGAAGGAAACGGTAACCCACTCCAGTATTCTTGCCTGGAGAATCCCATGGACGGAGAAGCCCGGTAGGCTACAGTTCACGGGGTCGCAAAGAGTCGGACACGACTGAGCGACAGAACGGAATGGAATCCTAACACCTAGTACCTCAGAATGTGACCTTATTTTGGAGATAGAGTCTTTAGGGTGATCCCAAATCCAGTATGACTAGTATCCTTATAAAAAGGGGACATTTGAAGACATATCTGTATAGAGTGAGAACATCATGTAAATAAGAAGACAGTTGTCAACAAGCCAAGCAGATCTCTGCTTCACAGCGCTCAGAAGGAATCAACCCTGCCGACACCTTGATTCAGACTTAAGCCTCTGGAACTGTAAGACAGTAAATCTCTGTTGTTTAAGCCGCTCAATCTGTGGTACTTTGTTATGGCAGCCTTCGCGATCTAAGATATTGGATCACACTGTTCCTCTTGCTGTATGTTTGGTTCCCAGAGTGTGAGCCTCCAACCTGAATGAGCCTTGCAATTCTTGCTAGAGACTGTAAGATTTATACAGTCATTTTTTTTCTTAATTTAAAGCCAAGTAAAGACACTGTGTGAATAACACATGTAGATTGCCCAGTGACTGTCCTTTGCATTCCTTTCTGGATTTAACTCTCATCACTTTATCTTTCTCCTCACTCTATTCTAGCTGTACTGATCTACTCATTTCCTGCAGGGAAACCTGTCCTCTCCCCTCAGAACCTTTGCACATGCTGTTCTCTTTTCCTTAAAATACCCCACATTTGCAAAAATCTGGACACATGCCACTAATACATTAGTCTTGGCTGAGTTGCCACATCTTTGGGGAAGTCTTCCAAAATTGGGTTGGATGCCTTCCTATGTGACCCCCATAGCACCTGTGCTCATGTCCCTTCTATCAGTAGACCAGGTCTTTGGTCATCACCTCTTGACTCGGTCACCTAGCCCACAAGACTATGGGAGAGGCTGCTTCACATTCAGTTTCGTATTCACAGCAGCAAACACGGCAGGTGTCACAAAACTCATTTTTACATACCGTAATAATATGTCAAAATGTTTTGCGAATTTTCTTAATCAATAGATGAGAAGGTTCTACATTGGGAGACTTCACTTTTTTCAACATTGCAAAGTGGTCCTTATCTTCAAAAGTTTGGAAACTTTTGCTCTAATCCAGAGATCCCACAACAGTGGCCCCAGGGCCTAATCCAGCTAGCAGATGGGATGGTTTGGCCAGCCCAGTGTTCCAAATGTAGACACCCTTCCTTGGGGCTGGGCTCTCTGCAGTCACCCCAAGCAACCTTTTTCCACTGTCTGGCATTCACCGCTTTCCTCATTACAGTAAGTCCCCTACGTAAGGACCTTCAAGTGGCAAGCTTTCAAAGATGGAATATGTTTTCCATCAACATCAGGCGTGAGTGACGTTGCAGCTTTCCCTCCATCTCCTGTTGCTGATGATCCTTCAGCTCTGTCATCTCCCACTCCTCTCCGTCCTGTAGTCAGTAACTCTTCTTGCCTGTTCACTCAATGCCAATCCCTGTATGCCAGCTGTTGTACTGTCCTACTGTACTTCTCAAGGTGTTGTACTATAAGGTTAAAAATGCTTTCTGTATTTTTTGTGTCTGTTTTGCATGTATTGTTTGCGTGAAAAATGTTATAAACCTATTACAATACAGTACTGTGTAGCCGATTGTGTTAGTTGGTTACCTTGGCTAACTTTATTGTACTTACAAACAAATTGGACTTAATGAAAGCACTATCAGAACAGAACTCCTTCATATGTAAGGGACTTACTGTACTGTTGAGCTTCCCAGGTGGCCCAGTGGTAAAGAATCCACTCACCAATGCATGAGACACAAGAGATGCCGGTTTGATCCCTGGGTTGGGAGGATCCCTTGGAGGAGGAAATGACAACACACTCCAATATTCTTGCCAGGAGAATCCCAAGGACAGAGGAGCCTGGCAGTCTATAGTCTATGGGATCACAAAGAGTCAGACACAACTGAGCACACACACACACCATACTATTACTTCTCTTCCTCCTGAGGCACTGGTTCCTAGAAAGCATTCCCCCCAGATTCTTCATCAAAATTTACTTTTCTGATATCCCCCTGCCTCCAACGTATTATTGTAAATAAAAACAGAGATCTAATAGGTTGTCTTCCTCTGGGAAAACCTGTTTATCCAGATATGGTGAAGGGGATTATTGGGGGCATACATGTGTACAGAGATTTTTTTTTTTTCTGTAATCCTGCAAAGCAAAACACTCAAAGGAAGGTTGACAACTTTTCCCCTAGAGTTTCACCTTGTCTTGTAGAAAGTATACAGGGTCTGGAAACAAATTAATTTTGATCAACCTTGGTCTTGCTTTCTAGACCCTGCCAAAGACACTAACAAGCAGAGAAACAGCCAAATCAGGGGAAAGTTTGGAGGTAGATGGAGTGGAAAGGGCCTCATAATCCTCAATCAGAACTGTGGCTCTCTAGGCAATGGAATATTAAATCACTGAAAGTGTAGTATAAAATGTTGTTTTATGAATTCTCTTATGTCTTTAAACAACTTCAGAAAGGGGGAAAGGTAGTTTCATCTTAGAATATATCTAGATTGCTCTGGGCTAATGCTAAGTTTTAAATCAAGGAGAATTGCTTAGTGTATTTGTTTTGGAGTCTCAAAAAAAAAAAGGAAGAAAGAAGTGTGCTACGTAGGTCAGACTGACAATCAGAACATGATAATACAGAGCCCTTCCAAGTGGAGGTAAAACCCCCACAAAAAAGACTCTGTCTGCTTGTGACCCAGTTCTTTCTGGAGTTCCCACCCCCTATCCCACCCTAACTCCTTTTTCTATAAACTTCTAGAGGGACATCTTTGGCATCCTGGGAAAACCCTGTCCATCTGCCAAATACAGCTTCTCTTCTGATCTTTCTTATGATACTGTTTTCAAGGCTGACACATTTCTCTTCATAGTTACCCTTTCTTTCCTCCCCTTTTGCCAGTTTTCAGTCCAATATGCCAATTGTCCTGCACTTCCATGACTTCAGACCTTAAACATTTTCACCAACAGTGGAGAATTCTGTAGAGCACTTTCTGAAACACTCAGTCTCTAATCTCCTCCCTCCCCCCAGCCAGCTCACAGGGGCAGTGATTTCCTCAAAGAATTTCAACAAATTAGTTCTCCACGACTTCCCTTCCTGAAATGATGTTAGCTGTCTTTAATCAAGCTTGCTATTCCAACTGTTCTTGATTTGATACCTTCAAGTCATTACAGAGCCCTTCTCTCGAACTGAAGCTAAACTGACTGGCTTATCTTCTGAGTTCCAGCATAGCCACAAACACTGATAATATTTCAGAGAGGGGGTGTGGGTGATGAAGAGGAAAAGGATTCATTACATCTTTTAACTTATCCTACTCTTTTTCATAGATACTTATTTTTTTTCAGTAAGTCCAAAAATAAGTGTTTAAAATCAGAATCCCAGAGAGAGGCATCTCAAAATCAGTCTTGGCGCTTTAAAAATGTTTGAACAAATGTTTAAAGTAAGGCCACCTTCATTATCTGGTGCCAATGGCATGAATTTCCTACACTAATCATGGCTGGTTTTTACTTGGTGTTTGTAGTACCAAATCTCAACTTCTGAAGTCAAGAGGGTAAGTTATAAATACCTGCTATTAGATAGCTGTAAAATATTTGCCTGAAGGCTTTGATAGTTTAAAGCTTTCCATTATACGTATATACAGATATGTATATTCTTGTAGCTATGTATATTTTAAGATACATATGTATCTCCACAACACCTCATGTGTGGTCACGATATCCATCACATAAACTTCTGCATTTTCCAAACCCTGGGATACAGTTTCAAACCGTATATAAACTGACTTTATACTGCCCATATGCACTGCATTGGGCCCTACCACACGGATGGCATCATTATTTCCACACAGTGTGATTCACAGTCCAAACCCAGGAGAGGGTCTCAAGGAAAAGACGTTTTAGGACCAGGTTTCCAACTTGAAACTCTCCATGGGAATTTCCAGAATAACTCTGATACATCAAGGAGGGAGAAAAAAGGGAAGAAGGACTGAAAACCAGAACCAAAACCAAACAAAAGGAGAAGCATTAAAAAGTTATGTGATGAAGTGGGATGCTATAAAGTTTTTATTATGACTTGTTTGGAAAGAGCTTGCTTAACAAATGCAGTCATCCTCTATTCAAATGCAAAGCAATAAAACATTTTATAGTCCGCTATCACATGCCATAATGTGTAGGGAATAGTTAAGCCCAATCAGATCTTAGAAAAGAACGCTGTGTTTGCTCTTCTAGGAAAGCTTGCCCTTTAAAAGAGACGGGGAGAAAGTGAAGGAAGAAAGGGTTACAGAGATGGAGAATTGTCTGGAAATTGTATCAACTGAGGAATGGGTGCAGAAAGAGGAGCTATCTTTTTACCTGGAAGAGAGAACACTAGTTGGGGAAATGAGAGCTGTCTACACATATTGTATGGGCAATTTTGTATCAGTTCAGTTCAGTTCAGTCGCTCAGTCGTGTCCGACTCTCCGCAACCCCATGAATCACAGCACGCCAGGCCTCCCTGTCCATCACCAACTCCCGGAGTTCACTTAAACTCATGTCCACAGAGTCGGTGATGCCATCCAGACATCTCATTCTCGGTCGTCCCCTTCTCCTCCCGCCCCCAACCTTTCCCAGCATCAGAATCTTTTCCAGTGATCAACTCGTCGCATGAGGTGGCCAAAGTATTGCAGCTTCAGCTTTAGCATCAGTCCTTCCAATGAACACCCAGGATCGATCTCCCTTAGAATGGACTGACTGGTTGGATCTCCTTGCGGTACAAGGGACTCTCAAGAGTCTTCTCCAACACCACAGTTCAAAAGCATCAATTCTTCGGCGAT